>NC_134422.1:12043439-12695257 GCF_030867145.1 Opisthocomus hoazin | reverse complement strand
GTTGTATACCTTTACTGCAAACTCCTTTTGAAGATGAGGTGCCCTACTCTCACTCTTGAATGTCGTCTTTTTCCCTTTTCTATTTTTTCCTAAAACTGGAACTATTTACAGGAAACTTGTCTATTTACTCTTTATACATGCAAGAATGTAATAGTAAGTATGAATTACTGCTTCTCCTGCCCTTTTCCCCATGCCCTACTGAAACAGGCAAAAAAGTCATTACCTAATCTTCTTGCAAGTCCAAAGTCAATGAGTTTGATACTTGTACCGGTCTTGTTGACACACATAATATTCTCTGGCTTCAAATCCAAGTGGACAATACCCTGCTTATGGATGTACTGAACTCCTTCTGAAATCTGCTTCATATATTTAATGCACTCTCTCTCTGTCAGTTCAAAGTCTTCATCAATGATTCGTTCAAACAGTTCTCCTCCAGAAACCCTATGAAAGACAGAATAAAAGAAGACTTCTGTAGCATTTTATGTTGGGAATAATCAAACTATTTCCTTTACAGAATTACAAATAGTTCAAGCTTGCAATAGTCACTTCAGGACACAATCTATGTTTGCAATGTCATTTTCCATAGACAGAAAGATCACAGAGGAAGAACCACCTCCTGCATGTGGTATAAATCAATAGATTTTTTTCCATTCCGAACCTCTTTCCAAGGTTAGGACTGTGAAACTCTCATACTACTATCCCAGGCAGTAGGGACGTAGCTGGATTTACAGCCTGCCTGTAGGATTCAGTCAGCTGCAGCTGGTAGTAAAGCGTGTGCTGACATGTGTTTGTAACACCGCACCAGGCTCTGAGCTGGTGTTCCTCACTGCTTCCTTCCCTCCTGTGCTTCATCACTACAGAAGCGCAGGTAACAGAATTTAGAAATAAAGAAAAGTAAAAACATATGGGATGAGCCCCAGGAAAAGAGGACAAAACTTCTAATAGGTTGGTAAAAATTTGGGAAGAAGAGAAATTAAGAGTGACAAAGAAAAGCTGAAGAAGGAAGAATTCAAACGGTATGGTTAATTGAAATGCAAAGCTTAAAGGGTGAAATACTGACCAAATTGAGCTCAGAGGGAATTTCCTCCTCAGCTATGACAGGACAAGGATATAACCCACAAGTCTTTCAGTGCTGGTATTTTTAGCTGAGCTACCAGCATGCTCCTGGTAGGTCAATTCCATTTTTATTCTTATTTAAGATGTGAAATAATTGGTATTTCCAGGGTAGAATCTCCTGGATTGCACTGTTTGTGAAACTAAAGTGGGACATTTTAAACTAGATTTAATAAAGCAAAATCTAAGTTGTGGATTGTTTGTTGGGTTGTTTTTTGTTTGTTTGTTTTGTTTTGTTTTTAAAATTCTGAGTAATCAGTCAACTGGTTTATCTGCTTACATCCAAAGATGGGAAATACTTTTTTTGTATGCAGTGAGTGAATGACCCATACAGAAAGGAGCAAATGGTGAAGAGGAGCTTTGCTTTTAGAAATCTGTTCTAAATTAAAAGCTCCATGGTCTTTGTATGGCTTCATGTTTTGCAGCGTTCATGCTTATTGCCGAAGGTAATTGCACTTTTCAGTTACAGAAAGAAAACTCACAACCAAAAACTGGACTTGCAGTGTTTGCAAGTTGTCAGATCTATGATCATATACCTCCTGTACTAAATTGAAATTGGAACATAGAATCATAAAATCCTTTGGGTCTAAAGGGACCTTAAAGGTCATCTGGTTCCAACCCCCATCTGGAGTTCTGGACACATTTGTTGCTTTGGCTGTAAGATTTCAGAAAGTATGTGATTAGAAATGCCACTGCAGTTTCCTATTAATGTGAAAATATTGAGAATAGCATACACTTGAAAAACTGAGAGGAGACGTTGGATTATAGCACATTTGTACCATAAAGCCAATAATATGGCTTGAGCTGTTGAATAAACAGCTCCGGTGAGCTGGGGATCTAGTGATTCAGTGAGACATGACCAGTATGGAGGTGTTTAGGAAAACATATTATCCTAACAATAAAAAGTACTAGTACTAGTACTTATTTTTACTATAAAAGTGTCATACTTTTCAGATCCCTAGAGTGAAAAATTTTCAGAAATTGTACCATTGTCTCAAGCACCACTTTTTAGCATATTCATTGGAAATTAACTGCTAGTAATACATCTGCATGCTGTTTTTACCCTGGGACCTCTAGACACTCTGGTAACATCATTAGATTAAACTGCAATTACATTTATAGAAAGCATATTTTGCATTTATATCCTGAGCCAAATCCAGTTTAATTTTGCCAGGTTAGGAAGCTGAATTGAACCAACGCAGGTTAGGTTCTACGTATACACAGCAGGAGAAGCTGACTTTCTTCACACAGTCACAACTACTTCAGAAACTAAATCTCTCATTCTTTTCTGGATTCTTCTCTTTTCATTCTTCTCTAGATGAGGTCAAAGAGGAAAATATTCCTCTCTATAGAGTCACAGAACATACATTTTTAAAATATTTTATTCTAAGGTTTTGGTCATGGAGAAACAGTCAGAAGAATCTACCTCAGAGTTGCCCAGGCAAATACTCGCTGCATTTTAATAAATCTCCCTTTGAAGAAAAGAGAAAACCTTAGCGACTTGTGCCAGCTTAAATCACACCAAATGAAAGGAGTTTACTGCTGCATTTTTTCTTTAGTAATCTTAATTTGCAATACAATAATCTTCTTCTGATCTATGTCAAAATAAACTGACTAGCTGTAGTATGTAAAAACTTTAAGACACTTAACTCTCAATGATGAACGCCATTCACAACATGCTACTATTTTTCAGCTATTCTTTTTCTACTGAGATGCTTATTGTGGAATAGGGACATCGCTAACCTGGAAAAGGAAAGGCCTGAGATTTGCCCCTGACTTCCCGCAAATGGTAGATGGGAGGGTTTCCAGGGAAGACCACATTAAATTATTTGAATTGTTACAGTGTTTGATTTTAAATGAATGATAAAAAGTTCTGAATTATAAACTTGAAATCAAACCATAGAAAATAGTGGCATGACAAATATTAAAAGGAGAGAGGGTGAAGTTCAAAAAGTCATACAAAAGATATGGCAATAAAATTAAAATGAAAATTTTAGGATGAATATCAGGAAGAAAAATCCGAAAGTGCTCCTCAGCACTAGCTCCAAAGTGAGTGGAGGGGGAGCTGCTAAACTTCAGTCACTGCAAACATCTAGGTTAAAAGGAAACTGATGGCAGAGAGCTCCATTCCTTTGAAATCCACACTTTAGACTCTGATGGAAATAAAGAGCACAGCTTGAATACTGAGAATTTTGGAAGGTATTGTCCCCAGCTTCTTTGAAATGAAAAGAAATAGTAGCTTAACAGCTAAACCGCAACGCAGGTGCAGTTGCCGTGCTGGGGCTGTGTCAGCTGGGTAGCGTGGGACGGTATAGAGGCTGCCGAGGCATCGGGCACGAAGGTGTCACACAAGGCTCTCACTGCCCAGACCTGCTCCCGAGCAGGGACAGACTGCTGCTGCCTGCCTGCATGCCTCTTCCTACGGCTCCCTGGGAACTTTCCATACATTTCTATGGAGATTGCAGTGTGAGGGTTCAAAAGCCAGAGAAGGTGGCACCCTAAACTAAAATCACATCCTAATTAGACTGGTTGACAAAACTACTTCAAATTTGATTGCACTTTTCTGTACTTATAAGAAGTCAAACCCCTTTGCTGGCAGAGGGGAACTAATGGAGCGTAAAGCCATATGCTATTCAAAACTCTTTATACATTTCCTCATTTTCCGTTAGGTCTGCCAGCTCCCAATTCCAGGCTAAGTAGGGTTCCCTTCCATTATCAGCATCAGCTTGCTCAACTGCTGAATCTAAAAATAAAAGCACCTTCTTGCACAGAAGTACCACAGTTGTATAATGGAGAGCCAGCCTCTGAAATGTGCTAGTGCCATAGTAGTTTGCCCATAATCTAGGCAAGTGCCAAGCAAGTAAAACAGACATGTAGTCCGTTTGCTTTTAACAATTTATATCGTCTTCAGCCCTTCCAAGCCAGCACAAAAACTGCTTCTCTTTCTTGCAGCAGACAGCGTATGAAGTAGATGTGGCAGCAGAACAGTGACTGATGTAACTTTTTGGGAAAAACAGCAGCACAGATCAGGATTTCATTCTCTTTCCAGCTGCTGCAGCCACGAGTATGGGATTCACGCTAAGCAGGTGCGCTGTGGATGATGTAAACTTTGGTCATGTTGGTCATTATTGTTTCTGAAGTCTGACCATTACTTTCCATCCCACACTGTGCAGATTCGTTTCTTATAATGAATTCTGGTGCATGAACATGTTCTAAGCCTTCTTTTTCTCTAAGTAAATATCTACTAACTTTAACTACCAAGATACCCAAGCCTCAGCCCTGTGAGATGCTTTACCACACTGCTTTTGCGGTGCTTTTCTGCTATTTCCCACAATGATGTGGCATAAGTAGCTCGAGGTAAACAATTTCTGGGAGGTAAAAATAATGGAGAATTTGCATTAGGGGAAGATCAATTTATGTCTGATTAATTTTTTTAGGGAAACAGTCAGTGTAACCACTCTTTCTGCATCTACTGATCTAGATTTAGAACATTCACTGTGTTCACCTGTGGAGATTTTTCAGACAGCACTCCCTTGCTATACATAAATGTTTTGCTATCAGAGTATTTATGTTGTTGCAGGAAAACCACATCAGACTAATCCTTTAAGGTCTCTTAAATATATAAAAACTGGATATAGCACTTGATGAAAATTGAAGTGTTCCCAGTGCCTCTTGGGTACTATAAATTTGCCCGGGGGCATTTTCCATGGAAATTCAACAATTTTGTTAGAATATAGCTTAGAAGTTTGCATTCTCAAGCATATCTTTCTCTCCTTGTATCTGTTGTGCACCAACATCCGATTCTCTGCAAGAGACAACTGATCAGTGTTTGAGTGAAATTTCACACAAGCTTCATTAATATCTGTTTAGAGCTGCCTAAAGAAAAAATATTTTTTCTCCCCCTTAAACATGAAACATGTTTTTCGTTCTAAATGCAAGCCCAAATTCCAGCTAACTTTTTTTCTCTCCCCTCCCATCTTGGTAATAAAAGAGTGAGCTGCAGAAAACTACCACATGTACTTGATTAAAAAACAAACCAGCTAGGCAATACAAACAGTAACACATCTTCACTGAGCTAATTTTAAGACACACAACACATATTCACTTACATAGTGTAAACAAGTTGGATAAATAATTGGAAAAACTTGCAAGATGTGAAAACCATCCAGGCTCTGCAGATGCTGAAGCTTTTGACAGTCCGTGTCTAGCTAAGTTGCTACTTTTGTATGTATAATTATTTTCAAGATTCTTAGCTTTGTTAGTGTGATCTGCTTTATACTTACATTTCCAAGACCATAACGATGTTGGCTTTTTCTTCAAAGGCATCTACACATTGGACGAGTTTAGGATGATGTAGACAGTTCATGATGCTGATTTCATCCCTTATGTTTTCTTTTTCCTTAGCAGAATATGCTTTGAAAAATTTTCCTGCCCAAACTTTTCCAGTCTTCTTTTCAACAAGCCTAAAGACTTGTCCAAATTTCCCCCTGAAAATATATAACTATTTCCATAAAACGTTTTGCAATGTATGGGCCACCATGAATAGCAACATTTTACTAAATATTTCAGCACAATCACTCCATTCTGAGATAAAAAATGTCTTCATATCAAGTACTGTTCTGTACTGATTTTGTGCAGAGTAATCTGCAAGAACTTTTGAATGAATTCCACATTTAGAGATATCCTGCTATTACAATTAGCAAGTTTTATATAAGAGGGTTCAAAAAACGGACTCCTACCAGGCTTTAATTCATGAGACTCAAGTTTTTCTGCATGCAGTTTTCAGTAGGGCATACACCTCTGAAGGGGCAGCAGGTAGGAGACATCCCAGGTATAGGATATAGTTGAAATCAGAATCTGAATGCTAGAGCCTTCAGTACTATTATTTCACATTGCTGTATATATACAATTCTACCTCTGTGATACACTTATCAAGATTTATTAATGGCAGCACACAGGATCCCCTGGCCTTCAGCACCACCAGCAGCACAAACCGCTGACAGAGTATCATGGCACGCGATTCACAGGACCTCGAGTTTGAGCACTGCGAACCACAGCCAGGCTAATCACTGACCTTCACTGAGCAATACTACTAATGCTCTTGGGATTATGACCGCTGTCAACAGAGATTCTAGCCCGTGGGCAGGGTAATCTCATTACCGCTAATGGATAGAATGGAAATGCAAGTGCACAATGTGTGCATTTTTTTCAGCTAGCTTTTAGAACACCGAACAACGAATGAATCCTCTAGCTTTATTCATTTGTGGGCTCCATTTTCCTTGCCAGAAATGCATGTAGTGCCTATTTAAAATTATCAATTAATTGGAATAAAGAATCTTTATGGAGTGGAGGCCAACATAAATGTTAAAATCTATTTTGACTGCTGCAGAAGAGCCCAGCTGGAATGTTGAAAGTGCATGACATCGTCAAAGAATGAATGTAGATGATCTTTATTATTGACTCATAGCCTTGAAAACTGTGTCTTCAAAAGCACAATATAGTACTTACGATCCCAGCCTTTCCTCAATATTATAGACATCTGAAACTTTTTGTTCAGTGTTGATAGTAACCGTCCGATAGTCGACCTCAGTTTCTTTCCCTTCTACAAACAAGTATGAAGGACCATGATTAAAACCTCCATAAAACATGAATTAAAAACACAGAATTGCATTTGACCCTATTAAAAGATGAACTTCTTACCATCATCAGATAGCTCCGCTTCGTCCTCTTTAAGTTCTATGATGAAAATAAAAAGACATGAGCAACTTATTATATAGGACATGGTACTTACATAAGATAGTCAAATTATTCACAGTAACATGGGCAGCTGATAGACCCTATGGCTAAGCAGCAAAAACCAGCGAGGGAGTTTGTGCATTAACTTCATAACTAAAATCTCTTCGCCACTTCTACAAGACTATTGGCAACACAATCACAATCTGGTCACCATTTCTTAATAAATCAAGTTCATGTGTTTTGCAGTACTTGTCTATTATACCTGCCTACTAGAAACATCAGCATACTGAATCAGTTCAAAGTCATCCAATAAACAGCTTTAGGAATGCCTTGGTGAAATAGAAAATAAATTAAAAATATTAAAATCAATAACAACATTTCTGGTTCAATGACAAATCCTGTTCTGGCTGTTCTATGCATTTTTTTGGATTGCAAAGCCAAAAATAAAGCAAGTTTGCACATGAAAAGATTTTCTGCAAAGCATCCAGACAAATTTTTCAGACTCTAGATGACTAGGAAATTTGGAAACCATGCACTTTCCTGAGCACGACTGAATTTTGAAATCATTGAGATCTAAACGGAGCCTCAGTTCTGCAAGCATAGTCAAAGGCAGGCAGAGATTTTGGCAAGCCCAGTGACATAAGACAGAGTAAAAGCTGACCTGACTGTCGTGATTTTAATTTTTAATTTTCCTGTGCATGAACTGTCAATAGCACTGGTTTGTGCGCTGCTTCCTGTGTTGCCTGCAGGTATGAGGGGAAAGGGGTTGTAGCTGGAATGTTGTTGTATATTACTTACACTGCTTGGGCTTGCTCCTAAGACCTGTGGCTATGACCAGTAATTTGAGAAACTGCAAAGGCAGTTGCACAGTGACCTGTACAAGTCTCCCTTTAGCTGCTGAAGCTGCACTATGCCATCATAGAGTGCAAGCCTAACCAAGTGATTTATCCCCACTGTGTCAACAGATTTATGTTACGAAATGTTGATGGGGTACCCCAGGCACTGTTAGGTGCTTTAGAGTACAGAGTTACATGCAGCAGGTGAGAAGAAACCAACAGAAGAAAGGGTGCAGGGCGAGCAGATAGCTGGTCTGAATCATGGGCATCACCTTTTCACATCCAACACTTAATGCTGCAGCTGTACTCCAGCAGCAAAGCCAATCAAGTAGATATAACCTGTTACGAAAGCCCTTCTCTCTTTTTTCTGGATTTGGAACCCTTACGTGCCCCAGCACAGACTAGCTGTTTTGCAGCGGTTTACCAGAAGAGCAAGGGGGGAAGCGAGCCCTCCCCACTCAGGGGTAGCTGTCCTCAGATCTTCCTCAGCTAGAAATCGCGCTTGCACAGAGCACATCACATTTTCCTCCCCTTTTAAGGGCTGCATAAGGGATCTGATCCCAACCACGCTGCCAGTAGTTCATGTCTGCCAAATACTGATTAGACGAAGAAGTCAGTTCCCGGTTCTGCAGCAACACTGTGTTGAAGCCATGAACTAGAAACATTTTGGTCCACCAGTGGAAGCCTAAATTAGATAAGCAGAACACATCTGAGCAAAGTAGCTGTGCTGAAAGCTTTCTCAGAAGTGAGTCAATGGTACCAAATTTTCCTGAAACATGGCAATGCCTACTTTAATCTATTGTGACTTACAACCTCATTTAAGTAGCTGTTTTCTTCAAATGCACTGTGAAATTTATCCATGCCTTGCTTTGCTAAGATTATACTGAGATTGCTAATATGCACTGGCCACCTCAGTATGAAAATCAGTAATCAGTCATTCTGGCAGCAACGGAAAATCCCTGGTTACTCAGCTAAGTGTTTACATAGATGACAGCTTAAAGTCCTGACTTTGAGAGGTGCTGAACACATGCATTTTCCACTGCCATTAATTAAAGCACCAGTTATATTCACATACTTGAAGAATCACTCTTTATATGACTTGCCCTTTCTCCACACTAGCTGCAGTATCAAGAATTGAAATCAAAAAGCCCTGCCATTCAGAGCACCAAGACAATCCACTGTCCTGCAAACACAATACACTTTCTTTTCACTCAGAACTTTTTTTGTTGTTTTGTATGGGTATCACAGTGATTCATACATTCATACATACGTTGTATTAATTCTATGTAAGAAAACTCTTGGTCTTAAAAAGAAAAATAGCTTGTTAGCTTTGGTCCAGTACAAGCAGTGCTTGCTCTAGGAAAAACAAATGTCGGGAAGAGTCAGGTCCCCAACTCTAGAAGGTGTTCATCCTGCAACTAAAGAAAGATGGCATTCAAACACAGGGAATTTTATTATGAAGAGTGAATACCATCTAGCTTCCTTTCATTAGAATCATAGAATGGTTGGGGTTGGAAGGGACCTGATGGATCATCGCATTCCAATGCCCCTGCCGTGGGCAGGGACACCTTCCGGTAGAGCAGGTTGCTCAAAGCCCCGTCCAGCCCGGCCTTGAACACTGCCAGGGAGGGGGCATCCACAGCTTCTCTGGGAAACCTGTGCCAGGGCCTCACCACCCTCACAGTACAGAATTTCTTTCTTATATGTAGTCAAAATCTACCCTTTTTTAGTTTAAAGCTATTACCCCTTTTCCTATCACTATTACTACTCTTAATGTTATTTTCCCACCTTTGGAGAGAAGCTGCATCTTGATTTAGATCAAGTTTTAAAGCTTTAAAATAGAGGAAAGTAATTTCTCAGAATGCACCCAATTTAGCACTCGAAGAGAAATATGATTGACTTTCGTTTGGAAATGTCTGTTGAGAGGTTTACACAGTTGTGTGATGCTGCACCACTTTACTATCATTTTGTCTTGCTGTGGCAATAATAAAAGATAACATCACAAGGATTATGTGAGACACTTAAAACTCCAAAGCCCCGCATACATAAGTAAGGAGGGAGAGATACAACACACAGTCCACTACTCAAAGACAGGAAAAATGGCATAACACATGATTCCTGGTGTGGGCTTTTTAGTGTGGTGTAACTATCAAAGTGATTCCTGCTCAGTAGGTAGGTGTGGGTGTGTACAAAAATATACATTCAATAAGTTTTTAAAAAATCATGCTGATTTTTGTGTATATTTACAATTTTGGTACCAGTTTCAGAATAATTGCTAAAATACTCCAGCTCTTCCCATTAGTACTTTGAGAAGATCTTAACCAAAAAATAAGAGGCAAAAGATACTGAAAAGTATTTTGACAAGTATGTGCAACTGTAATCAAAACCCCTAAGAAATATTTTTACACCCGTAATGCTGCAAAACCAACATGCTGAATAGGATAGCCTTGAATTCAGAAGACTGGTGTACTAGGGGCACCAGGGCTGAGGTGCTCTACCGTGCTGGGATTTGAAGCATGGGAACTACAGCTAGGTATGAGAGGCCAGTTCAGTTTCTGCTGCATATTCAGTGCTTGGCTAGCAGCAAGCACATTTACTTTTTCCAAAAACAAATTTGGGATAGTGTTTGTGGTTTGATTTTCCATGGTGTATAAACTGTAAAGAATCCATCAGCATGTTTCAGGTAAGCACCAAACATCATTTTCCAGCTGGCCATGGTCCGAGTGTGGAACTGGTACGTGACAGGTTTCATCTCCCATCACCTGTGCACTGAACTGCAGAAGTCCATCAGCCAGCACTCACACAGCAAGCCAGAAGTCAAATTGTTGGTTGCTTTCACAAGGCAGGGTTTTAGGATCTCTGAAGCCAAGTTCCCAGAATGGATGTATGCAAAACTCACATGCACAGATACCCATGTGAAGTCTGTGAAGGGACTTCAGCACACTTCCAGCCAGCATAAGCATTTGTTGCACAGAGGCACGTGCAAAGGAGCGCGTACAGCTGCCTGACCTCGCTGGGTAACTGTTAAGATAGCATTTAATTGATTTTTTTTTTTTTTCTGTTAAAAACTAACCTTCTTGTTTCTCTCCAACTTTCACCAGCTCAGATTCTTGACTGGGCTCGCTGATGCCGTACACGTTAGCAGCTCGCACACGGAATTTGTACTCCCGGTCAGCCTGCAGGTCCTGCACATTGAAAGAGGTGCTGCGGCAGGTAGTGAGATCTGTCCATGTGTTATCCACTGAGTTCCAGATCTCCACAGTGTAGGACTGCACCGCACTTCCACCATCGTAAGAGGAACCGTACCAAGAGAGAGTGAGGGAGGAACTCCGTATGTCTGATGCGCAAGGTGTGCCAGCAGGTGGGTCTGGTTTATCTGCAAAAACGGATATGCAAAGCATGTTAGATGAAATCATGAAAATAAGAGGTAGGACTTTGATTAGAGTATTACTGGCCCTAGCTAACAGCCCTTTTCTTTCCATGCCATTGCTCTGCTTCGGAGGTTTGTACTACAGTGAAAAGGAAAAACTGCAGCACAGACAGACTTGCCTGAATTAGCTAACACGGATGCCAATCCCACATGGGCTGTTCAGTTCCCTGAGCACATTGCTAAGCCATCCTGAAGCCTAATGCCCTTCACAGCTATCTTTACAGAAACTGTTGAGACTAAAACTAGTCACAGCCGTGCCTGCAAGTACTGAAATGAAATCTCCCACAATAGTGCAAACCACTCCTTGGTGAACTTCCTCAGAAGTTTACCCCTGTAACCGTCACCACAGATGTGGTGCTCTTTCTCCAGCTCCCTTCATCTGCTTCCATGCTTCAGGGACCCTACTAATGTTTCACAGCCGCAGAATGTGCCACTTCTCCAACTCTACCTGGGTACTAGAGATACCAAAACCCGTTTGTTGGTATAGAAACACCGATCTGGAAGGGTGATGACTTTGGCTGTCTATGTGTAGTTTTTGGAAGCCTAGTGCACGTTTTGGTAAAAAGGAATTCAACTTACAATACATAATTTAAATGTTGAGATTTTTTTAATCATCTCATGCATTTTGGAAATTGTTGAGCAGGTGGAAGATAGAAACTTCTGTTCTTCCTCAGTTTGAGGCTTGCTCCTGCAGTCCTTATTTGCATGAATAGAGCCAGTATCACCAGAACCTGGTGTGCAGATGAGCAATCAACTATGCAAACACTCAACACAATGCAAAAACCTTGCAGTTGTATGACTTTTTCAAAATGAAGGTTAATGATTACATAGTTATTGAAATGAATGTTTTCCTAAGACAGGAAATTGTAGACTTTTTAAAAAAATTACTGATTAACAGAATAATTATGGATGTTAAGCACTTCAAAAGATTTTAAAAGGAACAAATACCTTGCCTGGGAATAATCGTCTCAGAAGTAATCTAGCAAAACCTACAAAATAATGATGATGTTGATCTAGATGAACTAGTAGCGAAAGGCTGAATGAGAAGTCAAAGGATGGGATTAAAGGACAGAAGATAGCAAGTGTGAGATGTTACAAACAGTGGTTACACTGGACATGGACTGATAAAATCCTGTCCCATATTGCTGGTTAAAACTGCTCATGGACATTATCAGTTTCTCCTTATGAAAAGCAGAGCTGCCTAACCAGCCAAAAAATACAGCCACTTTCTCAGCAATAAAAACATCCAAATGCTGGGGAGTACTGCCATTGAATTTCGTCAAAGCCTTACTGTGGTAGACTATATCGGTTATGCCTCCATACTCAAATAATCATTCCTAGAGAAAGCACTGAGCAGAATGAAATAGCCACAGCTTGCCATAAACATGCCTTCAGTTCTTGGTCAGAGGGACTTCTGTGACTGCTGTGATTTTACTTATAAAGAGGGAAAATAGGGTAGTCTAATCTGATCAAGACACTTAAATATCAGTTCACTATTTGGAGGAGTGCAAGTTCCATTGACCAATGATTTCCCTGAAAAAAACTTTTGTAATTCCTTTTAGTTCAGTTGTGACGGAAAATCCATCTCCCTACACAACTTAAACTTATTAGAAGATACATAAACAGAACTTTTAAGTATCAGGGAAAAGAATGGGAGGGAGGGCGATGGGCACCAAGGGTTGGCTGCTGCATTCAGCATGAGAATGCCCAGCCAGAAGAAAAAGAGAGTGCCAGAACACAGGTTATCTTTATTCGTTTTGGCAACGCTTAAAACACCATTCCACTAGGAGTCATCATTATACAGTACATCTCTTGTTAAACACAAAAATCAGAGACCAGATGTTCTTAACCTCTGGAATGTGTTGTTGCCCTGCTTAGTTGTCACGTGTTACCCGCCTCATTTTCTGGCAGAATAAAAGGGGCTATTTAAACAAGCATGAATTTATAGTGTAGGTACCATGAACTGAATCACAGAGTGGTTAAATGATTTGTCCAGGCTTAGAAGGAGATCATAGCAAAGATGAGAACTGAACCTTCATCTCCTGGTGCCTGAACAGCAGCGCTCCTCTTCCTTGTACTAGTTCTGCCCCAGCCTCCTCAGAGATACAAGAAGTGCAATTTCAGTGCTCGCACCATTCACAGTAACAGAACCCTTATACAATACTACAGCAGCCACCAGAGAGCTGTTTTCGTGGCACACATGGATAGTATGATTTTAGTCAAGCAGCAGTAATAGCCATCTCCTTTTCACTACAACTCATTATCCATGCAGACCTTGTAGGGAATGATGTTGCCTCTGTCCTCTTCAAAATCTTTACAGAAGAATAATATTCAGCTGTGTGTCTTGTTTTCATCCTATATAATCATCTTTGCATCATCTCAAGATGCAGATAGAAGAACTTGGAGAAGCAACAGCTGACTTATCCTAAATCCAAACAGAACAGAGCAGTTGCTGATAGCAAGAGGAAAATACTTTGGAAAAAATCTAAGCCAGTAGTCTACCACCTTACAGAGGCATCTGTTGAGGTTTGTCAAAGTAGTGCAGATTCTCTGACATCTGCTATACACACAGCTAAATGTGGATGGTATGTGTTTGTTTAAAAGAAAAAAAGTGTTAGCTTACTCTAATGCTCTGCACTGGATTTTACACAGAAGGAGGAAAGAATGCATATGCTTCAGTCTTTGCAGAGCACAGTAGCCTGCTTCCCATGCAGGACAGGAAAATACAGTCTCTTTTTGATGACTTTCAACACACTTTTGTTTCCAAATGAAACTGTGGGCATGATTTGTCAGTTGCCTACACCACAGTTACCTTAGTGACCTCTCTTTCCATGACTCACCTAGATAACTGCAATCCATTTGGTCAGCAGAGTTTACATAAGCAAGGCTTACGTATGTGAGCACTGGAGAGAAAGCATTAATGGCCAAGGGGACATCAACGGTAAATAAAAGCTACATGGCTTTAGTCTAATGTCTGCCAGCCTTGGGAATATTTCTACTTTCCTAATAAATTTTTCCTAGTAGGCAAAGACGAAAACCTGCAATCCTGGCTGGACTCTCTTGGGCCAGAAAGTCGCACATTTTTGTTTGCCATGTGCTACCATCTGCTCAATGTATAAATACTAGGGTAGTAGCTGCTGTGGGAGATCATAAACAAGAATGTAAGCCTAATCTTTGCTTTTTCTTAATATGACAGATGTATATGTACCATTTTACCAAGCTTAAAAATTATATGATATCAGACTAGATGGTATTCTACAGCTCTGCACATTCAGAGAATTTGCAGATGGTCTTTCCATGTGTCTGGTTTGTTTCTCAACAGTTTATTCTATGGGGATTTAAAAAGTTACCCTTTATTCATCTGTCTGTATTGAAAGCTAGGAAATTTTGCCAAACTACATTCCCTTCTGGAATATGAAATCTGTATCAGCACAATTAACTGCTTCCAATAAAAATATCCACTCAGCTGAGGAGGGATGTGGAAGTCAAGTACAGTTCTCTATTTTGTTCTTCTGTTTTAGTGTTTAGTATATCGTTAATGTCCTTGAGCTCTGTCCTTGAGCTGCCCATCTTCAATATTTCATTAGCATGTCACGTGCAGTCTTTTACACACACAAACATACTTCATACTTAGGCTTATGAGGGCTTTACCTAGGCTTCATTGGAGCACAATTTTGTTCTTCCTGTTCTGGACCAAACCCTAGCCACAAGCCAACATGTGAACTAGATGTATCCAAAAATACACTGCTTCTGGTGAGCATTTCTATAGGGGAAGCAATTAATTTAAAATATTGAGCTCTAACTCCAGTTTCACTATTAGATGCAACAAAAGAGTACCTGTATATATCTTCCACTGTAGATGTCTTAACTATACGAAATTAGGGGTACATCAGACTTGGCTAACTTACAGCACGTCTATAAGACCAAAATCAAGACTTAGCTATGCTTTGTGATATTCTAGATTGTCACTGTCAAATTGGCTGTATCCACACAGTCCTGTTGAACTTGGTCAGAATCCTACAACCTCCACCTCCTCTGTAGCAGATGATAGTGCTTACACCTCTTTTACTGGGATGGATGATCACCTCATTTGCCTAGTAGTATGACTGCAGAGGCTAACAAGATAGTTGGAGGTTGGACAGTTAAATGCTAAGGAGGACTCAAGCACAAAGCTCCCTACATGATCTCTTTAGGAGTATCAGTAGGGCTGCCCCGAGCTGGCTCCCAAAGCCTATTGGTAGGCAAAGGAGATGCACAACAGCACAGAGGCTGCATAAAGTCACTGGCACTGGTGGCACAGAGGAAACGGCAGTAGAAACTCCTAAGTCCTATACACCATGCACAGGGGACTAAGAGGGGAGTGGAAGTGATGTGAAGGAGGGCTCTACTGCTCCAGTAAACTAGGCACAGATTACAAAAAACCTACTTCCCAAGAAAGGGAGACATAAATTACCACTACCCCAGAGCGAGGAGGTCAAATTCCAGTTTATTCTTTGTGGCATGTGTTCCTTAGGGCAGATGGTGAGGTAATGAGCTGGCTTCACATGAAATGTATAAGCCACAGTTAACACCATACCAGGACTGAAATGCGCATTTCTTATTTACTCCCAAATTGAGTTCAGCTGCACTCCTTCCTCAGAGAAGTTCTCAGAAGTATTTTGGTAAACAGGTGTTGATATACAGCCTAGAGTAACCTGTAATTAATTTGTATTTGTACACTCTGAGAATCATAAATCATAAGCATGCTTAGCCTTTAAATCATTGCTGTTTATGAAACAAATTTTACTTCAGGTCCTTGCCTTTTTTTCAGTGGTGTGTAACCCAAAGTTCCTCCTGATAAGGAAGGGGACTTTCTCTCTTTCTGCATAGGTGGCAAACCCACAGCTCATACAGGACACCCACATAACATGAAAGCATGCTATCCAGATCTCACTGCCTTCTCCACATGGCTCAGTTCACAGGGTCTGCAGAACACAAGCACCATTCCAAGAGACCAAAAAAGGCAGCGATCTCCTTATCTAATTCTGAGCTCAGGGAAATGGAAATTATTCTGCTACTTGATGTGAGGGTCAGGCTGAGCCAAGGCAAGGCAACAGGGCTTGCTGCAAATTCAGAGCTTGCAGGGCTCTAGCGGGCTCTTAAGCAGCAATGCTGTTCCAGTAGAAAGCCTCTGAAAACTAAGAACAGTATAACCACAGCTTCTGAAAAAAGTTATTTTTCTTTTACAAACAAAAGCAGCACTGAAGCAATGTCTCTGAAGTAGTTTTCTTTATCTGTTCTCAAAATTGGTTTGGTTTCTTTCTAAATCCAGTTATCATATTACTGAATAATACTATTATTGGCTATTGTGATATCTGTCTGCCAGATAAAGAACAGACAGAAAGAAACAATTTAATTCCATTCCACAAGCTGTTTAGCCAGAGAAGGTATTTAATATGCTGCAAAAGCCAGTTGAACACTGTCCATGCCGACAGCACTGGCAAAGCCTTCATTTGAAATTCATCAGCAGGAGAAGAGCGAAACCATAAAAGGTCATAACTGAACTCTGCATTATTGCTGACAGGGCTCGGGGTCATGGCAGACCTCTCTGCTTTGCTCGGAAAACTATGCCCTGCCGCTTTTCTTCCAAGGGAGAGGAGTGTTATAAGTA
Organism: Opisthocomus hoazin; assembly: GCF_030867145.1. NCBI lineage: Eukaryota > Metazoa > Chordata > Aves > Opisthocomiformes > Opisthocomidae > Opisthocomus > Opisthocomus hoazin. The sequence continues at coordinate 12,678,492 of NC_134422.1, read as the reverse complement.
GGGATATTATTACCCCTTAACACCCCGTAATACCCATTAACACCCTTCTGGATGTTAGTGCACCATGGGTTTAGCATAAAATTAAACTAGAAGAGAATGCCTGCATTCTCCTGCAAAAACAATTCAAGAGAAGTTGAAATGAACACCAATTTTCTCCTAATGAAAGAATCTCCCCATGGAAGAACCATGGACAAGGTTTGTTAGCTCAGGGGACCAGAGTCTGAAATTCACCCTTCCCCTGCAATACACACTGCAGACTGCTGCCAGCATCCTCCAAGTGTGATACCTCACCATATTGCCCTCCTCCCTGCCCCGACAATTCTGACATGAAACTAAGTTATTTAAAAACTGCCTTTTTGAGACCTGTGGATAAAGTAGCTCGCAAATACTGCAGGCCCAGAGCACCGCGTCATGCAATTGTTCCCACTTTGCCAGCGGGGGTAACTGAGGCATAAAAGAGTAAAATGACCTTGCCCAAGGACATGCAGGAGGATAGAGCTGGGAACGAAACCAGAGCTCACCACTCCCACGCAAATGCCCTCAGCGCAAGAACATCTCCTTCTGCCACAGGCCTAATGGAACAAACAAATACATAATGCATTCTCAGGAGCCCTTTATCTAAACCATCTGCTCCTGTGCCTGAGTCAACAAGCTATCTGGATTACTCATGTGCTACATCTCAGGCATCTGGTTTGATAACTGATTGAATTAGGGCTCCAATACCTGTCCACTGAAAAGGAGAATAAATTTTAGGACCTTCTCCGGTAACACTACTGGCAGATTCCAAGTCTCCACGGGGGTGAGTTTGGGTCCTAGGAATCCCATGTTCATGTGCAGGAGTTGTGATGGATCATTTGGATCAAGTGGAGCTCAGCTATCACAAAGGGGGAAAAGAATTCTTGGCCACGAGCTGGCGGGGCTCATTGAGAGGGCTTTAAACTAGGTTCGAAGGGGGAAGGGGATATTGCCCAGCTCACTAGGGATGAGCCTAGGCTTGGAGTGCCAAGGCCAGGGGTGAGATTGACAGCCCAGCTCAAGTGTGTTTACACCAATGCACGTAGTATGGCCAATAAACAGGAGGAGCTGGAAGCCATTATACAGCAGGACGGCTACGACTTGGTCGCCATCACAGAAACGTGGTGGGACAACTCGCATGACTGGCATGCTGTCATAGATGGCTACAGACTCTTTAGGAAAGACAGGTCAACAAGGAGAGGTGGGGGAGTTGCTCTATATGTGAGGGGGCAACTGGAATGCATTGAGCTTGGCCTGGGGGCAAGTGAAGAAGGAGTTGAAAGCTTGTGGGTTAGAATTAAGGGACAGGCTCACACGGGTGACATTACAGTGGGTGTATACTACAGGCCACCCGACCAGGAGGAGGAGGTTGATGAGGCCTTCTACAGGCAGCTGCAAGCAGCCTCACAGTCACAGGCTCTGGTTCTCATGGGGGACTTCAACCACCCTGACATCAGCTGGGAAGACCATACAGCTAGGCAGGCGCAATCCAGGAGGTTCCTACAGAGCATCGATGATAACTTTCTGATGCAAGTGGTGGAGGAACCAACAAGGAAAGGCGTGCTGCTGGACCTCGTGTTAACAAACAAGGAGGGACTGGTGGAGGATGTGAAGGTTGGAGGTAGACTCGGCTGCAGTGACCATGAAATGGTCGAGTTCAGGATCCTGCGTGGAGGAAGCAGGGCGATAAGCAGGATCAAAACCCTGGACCTCAGGAGGGCTGACTTTGCCCTCTTCAAGGAGCTACTGGGAGGAATCCCGTGGGCCAGGGCTCTCGAAGGCAGGGGGGTCCATGAGTGCTGGTCGCTTTTTAAACAACACTTCTTCCATGCACAGGAGCAATGCATCCCCCTGAGAAAGAAATTTAGCAAAGGAGGCAGGAGACCTGCATGGTTAAACAAGGAGCTTCTAGCGGAGATCAGGCAGAAGAGAAAGGTGCATGGCATGTGGAAAGAGGTACAGGCCACTTGGGAAGAGTACAGAAACGTAGTGAGAGCATGCAGGGATGCGACGAGGAAGGCCAAGGCTCACCTGGAATTGAAGCTGGCAAGGGATGTCAAAAACAACAAGAAGGGCTTCTTCAACTACATCAGCAGCAAAAGGAAGGCTAGGGACAACGTGGGGCCGCTGCTGAATGAGGCGGGTGTCCTGGTGACGGAGGATGCGGAGAAGGCAGAGCTAATGAATGCCTTCTTTGCTTCAGTCTTCAGTGCTAAGACTGGCCCTCAGGAATCCCAGGCCCCGGAGGTAAGAGAAGAAGCCTACAAAGAGCACGACTTTCCCTTGGTCGAGGAGGACTGTGTGAGGGATCGCTTAAGCGATCTGGATGTCCACAGATCCATGGGCCCCGATGGAATGCACCCACGAGTGCTGAGGGAGCTGGCGGATGTCATTGCTGAGCCACTCTCCATCATCTTTGAGAGGTCCTGGAGGACAGGAGAGGTGCCTGAGGACTGGAGAAAGGCCAATGTCACTCCAATCTTCAAAAAGGGCAAGAAGGAGGACCCAGGGAACTACAGGCCGGTCAGCCTCACCTCCATCCCGGGAAAGGTGATGGAGCAGCTTATCCTGGAGGCCATCATGAAGCAAGTGGAAGAAAAGAAGGTTATCAGGAGTAGTCAGCATGGATTCACCAAGGGGAAATCATGCCTGACCAATCTGATAGCTTTCTACGATGACATGACTGGCTGGGTAGACGAAGGGAGAGCCGTGGATGTTATCTACCTTGACTTCAGCAAGGCTTTCGACACAGTCTCCCATGATATCCTCCTGGGGAAGCTGAGGAAGTGTGGGCTGGATGAGTGGTCGATGAAGTGGATAGAGAACTGGCTGAATGGCAGAACTCAGAGGGTTGTCATCAGCGGTGCTGAGTCTAGTTGGAGGCTGGTGACAAGTGGTGTCCCTCAGGGGTCAGTACTGGGCCCAGTCTTGTTTAACTTCTTCATCAACGACCTGGATGAAGAGTTAGAATGTACCCTCAGCAAGTTTGCTGACGACACCAAACTGGGAGGTGTGGTAGATACACCAGAAGGCTGTGCTGCCATTCAGCGTGACCTGGATAGGCTGGAGAGCTGGGCAGAGAGGAACCTGATGAGGTTCAACAAGGGCAAGTGCAGGGTCCTGCACCTGGGGAGGAACAACCTCATGCACCAGTACAGGCTTGGGGTGGACCTGCTGGAGAGCAGCTCTGCGGAGAGGGACCTGGGTGTCCTGGTGGATGACAGGTTAACTATGAGCCAGCAGTGTGCCCTGGCTGCCAAGAAGGCAAATGGGATCCTGGGATGCATCAAGAAGAGTGTGGCCAGCAGGACAAGGGAGGTTCTCCTTCCCCTCTACACTGCCCTGGTGAGGCCTCATCTGGAGTACTGTGTCCAGTTCTGGGCTCCCCAGTTCAAGAAGGATGAAGAGCTACTGGAGAGAGTCCAGCGGAGGGCTACAAGGATGGTGAGGGGACTGGAGCATCTCCACTACGAGGAGAGGTTGAGGGAACTGGGCTTGTTCAGCCTGAAGAAGAGAAGGCTGCAAGGGGACCTTATAAATGCCTACAAATATCTGAAGGGTGGGTGTCAGGAGGATGGGGCCAAGCTCTTTTCAGTGGTGCCCAGTGACAGGACAAGGGGTAATGGGCACAAACTGAAGCACAGGAAGTTCCGTCTGAACATGAGGAGGAACTTCTTCTCTCTGAGGGTGACGGAGCCCTGGAACAGGCTGCCCAGGGAGGTTGTGGAGTCTCCTTCTCTGGAGATATTCAAGACCCGCCTGGACAAGGTCCTGTGCAGCCTGCTGTAGGTGACCCTGCTTCGGCGGGGGGGTTGGACTAGATGACCCACAGAGGTCCCTTCCAGCCCCTACTATTCTGTGATTCTGTGATTTCTTGATAACTAGGACATTGCTATAGCATTTAACAACAGGTAAAATACCGGAATATTGTTCTGAGAAATACTGTCATGATATCTCCTTTTCTTCATCAGTAGAAAGGTGGAGGTAAGTATCGGGGAAAAATAACTAAGCAGGGAGTTCTACTGGAATTTCTCCTAACAGAAATTGTATTGCAGCTAGATGGCCCTTGAAGGAATAAATCTGGATCAGTGTACTGGCACTGATGCATAGGGCAACGTAAGCTGCTTTTCCTCTATACATTGTTATCTTGCTGTGAAAATTTAGTTTTGACACAGCTGCAAAGTTTTGCCCCCAAGCATTAGTGGGAAGGCTGACAGTGGAGGTTACAACACTGTTGAACTACAACAGCAGTAGCAACAACAGCAACGTAAGATATCCCTTCCTTAACCACCAGTCTAGTTGCCCTTTGACTAGTGACAAAAATCCTCCAGCAATCAGGAATTTAAAAGGCTAAAGGTTAGAGACTGAGTCCACCCACATGTTCTTAGGAAATTCACTGCATTCTCAACCCTACCAGTAAACAGGGAATTACATGGATACTGCAACACATAATCTGATGCTTCTCAAAAGGAGACGAAGTTTCAGAAGCATTCATGTTAGCGCTTGAGCTGCAGCATTCTCTGTAGAAGTGTCTAAGGTTGTTCTGCCTGACTGTCTGCTTACAGATGTCTGCACTTGCTTTTCCAGAGAGAGAGCACACAGTTTCTGATGCACTCAGTCTGAGCGGCTAGCACAGAGCCAGACTTCTCGGGCACTCACAGAAAATGCTGATAGTGCCACTGTGAACTGTTGGTTGTGCTACCACATTTCTTTCTAATAGAGATTCAGGGCAAATAACTAATGCTAATACAGCGTACATATATGTCACCTGTTGAACCAGGACAAAACCCTTCATATAAGCAATTAATAATCCTACCATTATATTCAATAACTACTGGAGTTAGTGATTATCAGATGTTGTTCTCAAGCTAAACTTATATTTTCTCATTTTTAGTTGGAAAGACTGCTCATACAAACTCTGCTAAAGGCATAGAAGTAACAGTTTCTCACAGAAAGTAACTTTTCCATCCCAACTCAAGTATGGAATTGTAGCCTTGTGCAGAGGAGCGGTTATTACTTAGTGAACTCATGTTCTATTACCTGCATGTCTGTGTGCAACATACTTCTGTAAGTGTCCTTCAGTACTTCGTTTATCACTGTCCCACAATGCATGAGAACACAGTACACAGCATGTGCACAAAATCTTGGAGTAATAAAAACACCAGAACAATTATCTTTAGGCCTCTTGGTGCAGTGATATTGCTCTTACTCTTCTGAATGTATCTATCATATAGGTCACTAATCACCATGATTTTTTTTTTTTTTACTACAATACCACACCAGGAACAATACAAATCTAAAGGATTTATAAAAGACAAACAAAGTTGATCAAAATCAGCCCCTATTTGTTTTCACTTCTGCATTAATGAAAGTAAAAGATGTCACTAACATCCGAAGTATTCACCAAACACTGATCATCAGAAAACCCCTGTGTACTATGCATGGAAACATGAAGCAGCTTGTCCAAAATCCCGAAGGAAGCTTGTGGCATGGCTGCAGAACAGACTACTTCTCTAGTGCCAAATTCTCCTTGTGGAATACTCCATTATTCTTTTGACTCTTTGTCATAGTATCCAGCTTTAGCCAGTATGAAAACCAAGTTGCTTTTTCAAAAGTGGTTACAGATTAGGGTATTCCTGTCACATAGCTGAAATGTTCAGAACCAGAAATTTGATATATTTATTCATAAACATCTCATAAATGGCATGAAAGGAATGAATATTCCTTGCTATCACTGCAGAGTGAAGACTCTGCCTAAATCAGTCCTGTCTTACACTAAGCTCATCACTGGCCAATTTAATATAGCTTTGGCAACAGAAGTCCACTTTAATCTGGCACACTCTGTGCTGTAAATAATTAGCTCAGTCTCACACCAGGCCATTTTGGTTTTGGAGCAGAAACACGTTGCAAAATCTCTCTAGAGGGATCATTCAGCTAATGAAATTGCTTATTTAAGAGAGATAATCATAACAATAGAGAAGAGCTCACATGGACATTTTGGGACCAGTCAACCCTTTAAAAGAAGACATTGCTTAACTTGCATGTCTCACTTCTACTGCAGATCTCCAAATATTAGGCCAAGTGCTGGGTCCTGCACTTCAGTCACAACAACTGCATGCAACGCTACAGGCTTGGGGAGGAGTGGCTGGAAAGCTGCCTGGCAGAAAAGGACCTGGGGGTGCTGGTAGCCAAGAAGGCCGACAGCATCCTGGCTTGTATCAGGAATAGTGTGGCCAGCAGGAGTAGAGAGGTGATTGTGCCCCTGTACTCACCACTGGTGAGGACGCATCTCGAGTGCTGTGTTCAGTTTGGGGCCCCTCACTACAAGAAGAAGGACATGGAGGTGCTGGACTGTGTCCAGAGAAGGGCAACGAGGCTGGTGAGGGGTCTAGAGAACAAGTCTTGTGAGGAATGGCTGAGGGAACTGGGGCTGTTTAGGCTGGAGAAGAGGAGGCTGAGGGGGGACCTTATTGCTCTCTACAACTACCTGACAGGAGGTTGTAGTGAGGCAGGTGTTGGTCTCTTCTCCCAAGTAACTAGTGATAGGATGAGAGGCAATGGCCTCAAGTTGCTCCAGGGAAGGCTTAGATTGGATGTTAGGAAAAATTTCTTTACTGAAAGAGTGGTCAGACTTTGGAACAGGCTGCCCAGGGAAGTGGTGGAGTCACCATCCCTGGAGGTGTTCAAAAAACGTGTGGATATGGCACTTGGGGACATGGTTTAGTAGGCATGATCATTTTGGTTGATGGTTGTACTTGATGATAGAATTCTTTTCCAATGTTAATGATTCTATGATTCTACGATTATTAGTGCTTATACAGACAATGTTACATAATGAATCAGTGTGAAACTCAAGACTCAGTTCTTGTGGCTCAGTGCTGTGTACTCATCACCACACTGCACTGCCCATCAATTAATAAGCGTCCTCTGACTTGACTACATATCTGTGCTTCTGGTGCTTGGACTGCAAACAGCTCACACTGGAGGCTGAGTGTAATGGACGTTTTGTTCGTTAATATTCATTAAAATCGCAAAGGAAAAAAATTCTTAGAATAAAGTTGGGTTTCTTTCAAGAGCATCTTTTCCCATGGCCCAAACTTCATTGACTCATACACTATTCAAACTCCTAAAGTGTCAGAACCTCTGCTCAGTTCAGTTAAGCTTGCAGTTGAAGTCTGAGCCTGACAGAGTGAGCAGTTAAATTTAAGACTTTAGGAGACAAATGCAAAGGAATGCAGGGTAGATTTTTTTCCCTACAAGTCATTATTAAAAATCATTTATAATAATCATACTCATCTATACTTTACAGTCTAGGACTCAGGGTTAACTCATAGCAGGATAATTTCTGATTTGAATCCTGACAAATAAGCTCAGTCTTTTGTCCTCTGGTTGGAGGTAAGCCAATAATGTTATTTTGTTAGGAAAGGTCTTTGACAACCTAAAGCATAAACCAAAATCTTAAGTATCCTCAGGAGGGTCTTTAGACCTATTGCTTAAAGTAGGATCAGCTACAAGGTCAGACCAGATTCTTCAGATGCTTAACCAGTCTGAACTGGAATATGTCCAAGGAAGCAGAGTGCACAACTTTTCTGGACAACCTGCTCTCTGGCATGTGTTACACTCCAAAACTAATTTGGGAAATGCTTATTGAAGTCTTTCCCATGAGAAGGTTGCCCACCAACATGGAGACTTTGTAACTCCCATGGTTGTAAGGAGTAATAATAAAAGAAACGCCTCTGATTTGCTAAAATTCAGAACAGACAAGCCTGTTGGCTACCTCTTTGAGAAACATAGCTCTAGGTTGGCTCAGACACACTTCTCTAGAGAGCAGATGTTCTCTATTTGTAGTTTCCCTCACTACATTCAAGACTTGGTTGTGGACTGTGGTCAGTCAGCAGTGTTTTGAGCACACAGCAGACACATAGATGTGCCTTTTATTGGTAAAGTCATAGGGAGGCAGCTCACACAGAGTTTAGAGCCTTCTTATGAATAGCTGAGGCTAACACAGCTGGCCTTTAGCACCAGAGCTTGCTCCACAAATGCTTGCCAGGAATGTGGGGTAAGGGCAGGCAGGGCAAGTTTCTCCCCTGTTCTTTGGATGGAGTAGAGGGAATGGGCAAGTGGGAATTTAGAGCTAGAGGTGAGCTTTGGTAGACTAAGAGGTCTCATGTTTTGCATATTTAGAGAAGTATAGTTTCCCTATTTCGACTGGAGCAGGCTTTGGAGAAAAGTGCCTTCCAACTTGCATGAACATTTAACACCTTCAAAGGTACAAAGGGAGTGAAGCATTTATCTCAGTAGTGAGACTCTAACCCAGTTCCTAGAAGGAAGACATTTTTGCTCCCTTTTTCCCACATTTTTGAGTACCCCGATGGAAGAATCTGGCCTTAAAACGCATGTGTAGCAAACTAGGAATCTTGAGGCTTTGTCATGCCTGTGGCAGTGCTGACATCAGTGAGATGTCTCACTGAAGAGCTTGGCAATTTTACAAGAGGGAATTTATTCTTTTCAGCTGGAAACAGATAGCTTGTCATCAGCCAAATCGCATGGCAAACTCCAGCACATTGCAGGGATTCTTCACCCAATTGTCCCCAAAGCAGCTCTGGGAATCCCACTGTTCTCTGGCACATTTCTTAGGGGAGAGCAAAGCAGGAGGCTGAGATGTAGCTTTATAAGGTTATAGAATTCAAAGACTTTTAAACCAATTAACTCCAAAGGATATAAACCAGTGGCTTATATAATAATGAATTAAGGCTCACACAGTGACAAGAGAATAGACATTGTTGGCCTAGTTCAGCTAAGAAAAGTCCCTCTTGCCCAATAACCTGCTGCAGTTAGCAGCCTGCAGCAGTTGCCTAGGAAAGAGTGAAAAAAAGGTAAATGTAAAGAGTGATTAATCTCCGGCCACTTTTCTGGCTGCTGATCAGCTGTGTTGGGGCTTTGGAGGCAAAAGCTGTACCCAGAACAATGTACATGATTATTTGAGGACCAATTTTTCATGGTGTTTATTTTTAACCTAGCTATACTTCTGACCTGCACAACCTACTGGTGGAAGGGGTAGTACAATTTATCTATGCATCATGTGAAAAATACTTATTTTATTTCCTTTGATTCTTGAATTCTCTGGCACGTTACTGGAATCTAATTGATATTTATACTCATTCATTCAGTTATCTTTTAACTGCAATGAAAGACACAGATTAGATGAAAGAAATTCATTTAAATAATCAGGAGGCCTCTATTGACAATATGTACAGCAGTATGTGAATGAGGGACATTCACTTTTTAGCAGTGGATATTGTACCTGAAAGTGTGATTCTACTAATTAAACTTTGTATGTTATTCACTGGACTGCTGGAATGAATTTCGAGTCCAACTTGGGTTAATAGTATTTTGCCATTGATTTCACTCGAGCCAGATTTTCATCTTTGGCCTTATACGCACATATCTTTACGTGCTCACTAGCCCACATATCTGTTAGGACAGCAGAGCCCATGCAGTTATCAGTGGGTGATTAGGATACAGCGTTGCTGGTTGAACTACAGTTCTTCCAAATGCCTGGGCAAGCTCTGCCCTCCCCCGCCCTCTGTCAAAACCCCGCTGCAGGCCAGAGATAACAGAGCCTAGAAACAGACCCATCCCGCAGACTAATGTTTTAATCAAATCACACTCTTTGCTTGTAGAACTTGCCTAGATTTCCCTGGAAAACATTTGCCAAGGTGGGTTCATTAGCCCTTTCAGAGCTAGATGTCACAGCGCTAGATTTTGTCTGATACTAAAGCTAGCCGGTCCAGCTCTAGGCTGCAGTTTTATCTGCAAACATACTGCAACTGTCTACCAGTCTGCAGCTATCTGGGGCTGCCCACAGCCTGCTATATCAAACTTGATGGCCTGAATGTGTCATCTCACAAGGCTGTCGGAAGCTTTAAAATACATGTGTGTAAAAGCCCATACACGAAGGGCTTCATATTCAAAACAGACGCTTTTATTCACTACTTTCTGTCACTATAGAATAGTAGACAATGGTAGGAATTTCAATTAAAAGGATGAGATCTTCCTCCCCCAGCAACAAGATGTTTTCAAATTTACAGTCTCATAGAAACAACCTCAATCCTTCCTGATTTAACAGTTTTAAAATTTGCAGTCTAGCAAATATCTGGATGCTGCAAACAGTAAATAGGAAAAAGAAGTGCTATCTAATCAAAAAACAGACATGAGCTGGTTCTTTTCTTGTGTTTTTGGTTTTTGTTTTTTTAAGTCTGAGCTGTTTTGTACCTTCATGCGTAATTAGTAATTTTTCACAATTAAACATGGTATAGCTCTACTGAACTTGCTTATAGTCCTTATTACAATGTCACTGTCCAGTCCAGATCTTTTTTAAAGTACTAGTTTTTCATTTCAATCTTCTTAAATTATCTGATTATTTTATTTATTTTTTTGCATATCATCATATATAAAGCAAATGTAGAATGACACCTGAAGAACGAGCATATATCTAAAACATTATTATGGACTTACCAACAACTGTAAGGTTGACTTGTGCTTGTCTGCTGCCAAGTTTGTTCTCTACGACTAGGGTGTAACATCCACAGTGTTCTTGCTTTGTTGATGATATTGTTAGCTTGCTGCTGTTTTCAGCATTCTCAATTTTAATATATTCATTTTCTTCAATCTGCCAAATTCAAAAGAAAAAAGATTAAAGATTTTGTGGGATAAATGTCTTCATATCTGAAAGAGCTCAAATTACAATACAAGGTTATCGTACTGAGTGTTATCTGCAGATAATTCTATTACAGCAGTGAATATGTGTAGCTGATAAAGAGTGTAATCAACACAAAACATCTACAAATGCAGCGGAACCTTATAACCCACTTATAACTGCATGGGCTCTGCTGTCCTAACAGATATGTGGGCTAGTGAATACGTAAAGAAATGTGGATATAAGGCTCCAGTCCTGCAAAGGCAACAGGAAGCATTGATGTTGCTGGGACTTCACTAAGGAACAGGAGTTTCACTAACTCCTCTTCCACAGGCTGAAAGTGCAAACTGTGCAAGTGGCAAAAGAACAAAGTTTGGCCTCACATATCTTACAGAGACCACAGTGGAACAAGGGTTTAGCTCTAAACACCCTCATTCATTTGCTGTCCCCCTTTGGAGGCCCAATGTGCAAATCATCTACAACTGTGACTTTTACCCTCCTGTCTTAACCAGTCTTATTCTGTACCTCCACATAAATCGGGGTAACAGTTTCTTGGGTTTGAACGACTGAAGATGATGTTGCCTGAAATGGAGATGTAATGCTACAGCTGTGCAGAGAAACACAGAAGTGCAGATTTAGCTTTCCTGTAGGATTTTTATTTACTGGAGAGGCAAAAAATCAAAATCTCAGCTGAATAATATAGGCATATTATGAACTAGTTTTTAATTGAAACAAAGCTATCATAGCATAAATGGCCAAGGAGACTTAGATTTTAATCAGTATTAGCTTGAGACATGATGGATTATTTAAAAACCTCATAATGCTACACTGCAATTATAGAAGCTGTACACTGTGTTCTTATGAAACAGACAACATAATGTCAATGGCCTTCTTCCTCCCACCACTTCCTTCTTTGATAAGCGACTCTTCCAACTCATTCTCAGAATTTCATTAAAAATGAAGGCTATTTAGTTTGCCTTATCTTAGACACTAAGACACTTGTCTCATATATTCAGAGAATAAGAAATTACAAGCTTAAGAGCAGGAATTTCCCTGCTTTCTTCTCAAATGAGATAGAACACATGCATGCTATATGCCCAAAAATAACCTGAGAAAGATGCTCCTACAGTAAATCAAATAGAAAGTTAGCAAATGGGATTATGTAGGATTACAGTTTAAATTATACTGAAAGTTGTTCCCCCTGCCCCCATACTTTGTTCTGCGATTCTACACTGGCTTATGTGTTTTGCTTCATTAGAATTAGTCAAAGGATAATAGTAATAAAAAATTCAGGCTAGTAGAACTAGATCTACGTTATGCAAGGAAAGCCCTGAAAGTACACTTAGTGGCTTGCGATGGCTATGGGGAACAGGAAGCTGGATCCCTGTGTTCCTAAAGAAAGTCACTGGTTGTGGTTAAGAAACCTCAACAACTGGCAGTGTTAAATGATGGACTTTGCTCCTCAACTGACAAAGAGGCTTTCAACGGCTTTCCCCTTTTCAGCTGAGCACAGTTCCAGTATCCCTCCACAAGACTGCCACCATGTACAACAGTATGGGTGACAACTTTGTGACATTCCCTTTCTTCAAGCAAAAGATATTTGTCCAGAATATACCTGTGGGAGGCCACTGTGGCTCTCTTGAACCTGAGGGAATGTGAGGAAGGAACGTGGAGAGGACAAGTCCCTCCTGCATGCTGCATCATACAGTGGCAGGGCTGAAATCACAGTTTACCGCTTGCTGGATCTGCCCAAAGAACTACCACAAATAGCCCCCAGGAGAACTGTCGGAACACTCGGGTGATTATCACTTTCAGGACTGGGAATGGAACAGAGTTGAAATAAACCACATCGAAGAAATCCAAGAATCAAACAATGTGTGGTGAAGGATAAGTGAAAGAGCAAAATAACAGTGCAGCGTAGTACATAGTTAACTGGCTCCCCATTTAGTATAATAAATGAAAGACTGGTGCCCTCACTTGTCCTCCTAGTGCTTATTAACCTTCCAGAAGTTTTTTTTCTTTTCATTCACCTGCCATAATGAACAATTTAAAATATTTTACATCAATTTAATGCATGATTTTGCAAAGGTTTAGATGGTGTCATAGTGAATTACTAAGGAAAGTATAAAAAGGGTAAAACTATCATTATACAAAGGAAAAAAGGTGTAGAGTCACAGATTATGGATCTGATACGGGTATTAGGAGCTGCCGGTCTCTGTTACAACACAGATTTTGTATATAAAAATGGCCTTGAATTCTATGTAAATAGGATTGTTGTATTCAGTAATGAACTCAGAATTCTGTACAAATCAGAAAATCACTTTTGAGGGGTCCAGTTTACCCATGTGTTAAGACAGAGCTCAGCAAAACAGGACACTGAATGTCACTGGAGCTTCGGAGACCTACTTTTGTAGAAATGAGTAGGCTGCTTTTTAATTCCAGTCTTGAAACTAAAGAATTTTAAGGAAATATAGGAGTTCAGGAAAAAAAACCACATCCTTTCCCCTAAAGTCAGAGGTTATTTGGGGTTAGCAAAGAAGGACTCTGGAGTACCCTGTGCACTAGCAAACTGCTTTGAATTCTTTCAATTAAATGCTGACACATCTGGATTTAGAGTCTAAACTTCCTTGTAGGAGATGTTTTTATTTATGTTCTGAGGAGAGTGTAATGAGATCAGAATGAAATAAACAGAATAGCAGCTACAGCACGTATTTATATTTGCTCTATTCTAACATGGCACTTCAACTTCCAGTGTATACTTACATATTGGATTATTTGATTTAACATGTTTTTATTATTCGCTAAAGCAAGCCCCTTTAGAAACTGCCTTTATGGACACATGCAGTCTAGTTCAAGGAGATTAATTCAAGTAGAAGGAACTTTAAACCAAGGGGTTGAGGGCACTCACTGCAGCGTTACTGCTGTTGTGCCTTGCATGGAGACATTTGTGTTGTAAGGCATTTCACTCAAGCTTCTTAGATGGCATTTTGACCCTCTAACATAATTTTAGACCAAGCACCAATGAAGAAGAGGTTAATTTTGAAGCAGAGAAACATTTTCTGTGACAGATACTGGTATCTTTCACATCACCTGTCCTTTAATTACATGGTCTAAGGCTTTTCTCAAAGGAACAGTCATTTGTTATAGGGGGACAGGCAGCAACAAGTTTAAACTGTAGCAAGAAAGATTTTGGTTTAACATTAGGAAAAACCTTCTAACACTATGTATAATGAAGCACCACAATAGCTTGCTAATGGAAGTTGAGAAATCTTCATCATTGGAATGTTTTCAGCAGAGGTGAGGAAAACGTCTGGGAGGAATGACATGGACTTTGCCAGTTTCTGGGGGAGGGAGATGGACAAGGTGGGTCACTGGAGTTCTTTTCCAGCCCTAATTTTTCAATCATTGTTAAAACAGACCAGAAAACGATTTACCTGCTTACGGAATTTCATCCAGGTGCAAGTTATGGGTGCCGTTCCTACCACCTTGGCAAACAGTTCCACTGATTCACCCGCACGGACTTTTCTGTCTTCTGGGAACTGAGTAATCTGAGGAGGAGTAGCTGATGAAAAAAAAAATCTCTCTTTAGCTGACTATACTTTCTAATTTTCTTAAAATTCAAAACACATATATCTCTCAGCTCAACAGTTTCAGAGCAGCATTTGAAACCCAGATTAGCAGTTATTTGTTGCTTGCAACAAAACGATTCTGTGGACATTGTTAATTCTACTGTATTGAAGCAATAACAATCTACCCATCAGAAGTTTGCTCATGCAAGACCAAGGTATAGAAATTCAAAGGCCAAAAGTGTAAAGATCTACCACCAATTCCAAATATATACCTTATGAAATTTTGTGTTGGGTTTTTCAGAAAAACTTTATGCTTTCGCACTTTGTGTTTTTGAAGAATGGCTCCAGCTAAATTCATACCAATTTACATGTGCTGAGGGGGTCTGCAAACCTGCTCCTGAATGTCATCAATAGCATTCAGAAAATTTAAGACTCAACACCTGCCTATGATGATTCTAGCTTCAGTAGCCAGGTAAACATAATGTGGGACATCTGTTAGGAGACAAGGAAGGAATTCGATGTCTTTCTCCATCACACTCAATTTTCCGCTGAGCAATGACAGATCATTTTGTTTGTGTATTACAGTGCTTCTTTTAAATCTTGCAGTCCCATTCATACTCCTCCGTGCCTGGATAAGGTATTGCTTCTCCTCTGCCTTCTTGCTGCCTGAGTATCAATAGATGGCAGAACACCTCTTTTGCTAACAGTGCTACTTCCCGACTCTCAGTCGTGATGCTGAGTGTGCCAGACCCCCAGTAGCTGCTAGGGACAGATAACAGAAGTATCATGACTTGGACAACTCCAGGGTGAAACTTGTTCTCTTGCTTTACAGGAACAGCCCAGTAAAAAATATCTGGGGGGGGGGGTGGTGGTATGTATGTACAGATTTGAGGGCACTTTGACAGAAACAGTAAAAGCATTCTTTAACATTCAAATGACCTCACTGCCAAATGAAACATTCCTGTCCAAAGCACAGCACTACTGGGCATGAAAAGAAGTGCTTTCTTTTTCTTTTCAATGTAATTAAAACAAAGTGGTGTTTTTTTTTCCCCTAGACTTGTTCTTTGAAAAGTGTTTTTGTTTTGAAATATCTGAAGGAAACTAGGCAAATAAAACAGCTTGAACAATTTAAAAGTCTGACAAAGCTTTAAGACACCGAAAGCAGGTTCCTATAAAAAAACATTCTGGGTAACTTTAAACATAGCTAGCTTTGCCTAGGAGAGTGCAAACACATTAACAGGTTACCATGATGCCAGTTATGAGGAAATGTAAAATTTATCAACCTCTCTGTGGTAGCTGCTCACAGAGAGGTGTCATTCTGTGATACATAGAAAAATCTCATTCACTGAAGGCTAAGGTGCATTGTTACAACACTACTGCTGACATTTGGTAGGATCTTGCTATAGTTTATTTAATAGTAACTTTTTTTCCATGCTCTTAATTTAAGTCAACGCAATGTAACCTATGAATGAGCTTGAAAAATGGACTTTGCTTTCCAGTTTTCTTATCATAGAACTTCATACTCACGATTTAATCACATATGCAAAACAAATTTAGTAGGGGAACAGCTATACTTAGAAATGTGGTGTCTGTTCTTTAAGACTGTATTGGTTTATTATTTATTCCTACAAGATAACACACGTAACAAATTACCTGCTTTTGGAGGAGTCTTTGGAGCTGGTTTCTTCTTCACTGTTGCTTCACCTGGTCAAAAAAAAAAAAAAGTTAATTCAAAGGTGAGCTTTGGAAGGTACCAGCTTAATTGCAAAGCTTACATCCATAGCTATGCTTTGTTGGCAGCTGAAAATCTAATATATTCTTTTGGCATGTTAAACACAAGAATTAAAAATACTTTTAAAAACCACTTTTATTATCCTGAGTGATTCTCAGAATATCCACAGTTGAAGCTGGAACTTTTAAAAGAATCAAAGCAATCTGCTACACATGTCCAATACTGTTTTACCCCGTTCCTTACAGCAGTTTAACTGGGGTGAAAATACCAGGCCAAGATCCATCTCATACTGAATTTCTGCTCAGATTTCCAGCATAATGAATGCTGAATGAGGTCAGTTAAAACTAGAGTTGTTAACACCACATACTAGTTCTTACACCACTTGCAAGCTAGCAAAGAAACAGCAATATACAAGCAGTAAACACTAGTATCACCCCTCTGCCTCATTCTCTTCCCTAGACAGGGACAACTTTTTGCTATATTCACAAAAGAAAGTGTTAAAACAGAATTTGAGACCTGGGCACACAAATATTGGGAAGACAATGCTCTACAAATTGTGAATGGTAGGTAGAAAGTAGAGAAGACAGGTAGGTGGAAAATGACTATTAACTCTTTTTCACAAAAAAAGAACGAGGAGCCACCCAATTAAATTACCAGGCAGCAAGCATAAAAGAAACAAAAGAAGTATTTTTAAATATAGCATGCATAAACTAGATTCTCAGACAAGTAATGTTTTTCAAGACAAAAACATAAAAAGGTTCAAAAGGGCAAATTCGTAGAAGTTAGGTCTGGTAGTGGCCATTAAATGTAACAATCTGGATGCCTTCAAACCGCTGAATTCCAGAAGTAGAGGGGTTCATTGCTTTTAGAGGACAATCTTTTTATCTGCTATCCTAAGCATCCTTGTCAGAGGATGGCCTCTGCTGTGAAAGGACATTTCTTATTTTCTTATGCTCTAGTAGGCAGCTTGATTGAAGTAGCATGGCTTTTAAGATGTTATTGCTTCCAGCAGAGGCAGTATCTGCTAAGTGCTTCTGAATATCTGGCAGCATATACATAGATGCCTGGTGATAGCCATAACAGTCAAAAGGTTTGAACTTTTTGGTTTGTTGTTTACTTAAGTTATTTCAAAATAGCAAGACACTGAGCAGCAAAAAAAATTCCACAAAAATCCACCAAACCAATCAAGAGGGTCTTTCATTTTATCCCCCTTTTCTACAGCAAACGTCAAGCTGTGCATGATTCCAAGGAAACACATCTCCTGATGCCCCATGAATAAGGAGACATGAGTTGTGTACCCACCATAAAAGTCTAATGTTATAGCTCAAGCAACAGAGAGATGTGAAGGCTAGTTTCAAGTTTTAGAGTCACTGGATATAGGAACTGATGAGCTATATGTTGTTAAAAGACCAATTGCGTTAATAAATATAGAATAGTTTAGCTGTTAACACCAGTGTTTTTTCAGTTCATTCTGGGGAATATTTCACTATGCACTAAACATAGAAGAAGTTGTTGCCACCTTATTTTTGTAAACTGTCATTTCATAGTAATTTTCTCTCAAAGTATGCTTAGCTTTTATATGCTTTGTCTGTGATGATTTTGTTGGAACAAAACCCATGATACTGGAGAGGTAGGATATTCTTTCAGTACTTATGGCTGAGTCAAAAAAGAGTGGTTGGATATGTCCCAAGGAAGTCTTCCTTCGATGACTGTCAGCTGAACAGAACTAGTTAAAGGTTTAGATTAGTATTTGTGAGGTATTTATCCCCATATAAGTGGACCACCAGGGCATGCACTAAGTTTCTGTCCTGCCGCATCTTTCAGGTGGGCTTAACCCTGTTTAAACAGAGGCCTTCAAAGAGCACTACTGCTCACTAAAGGGACCCATTACTTTACAGGCCACCAACAGACTGACATGTACCCTGGCTGCTGTAGGAAATGACAGCAGATATATTTCCAGCTCCTCTTTCCTGTCCAAGCTGTGTTAGCAAATGCAACAAGTGCTCTTTTCAAAGCAGCTTGCCTCTGTCGTTGCATGGTCACACCCTGAGCTGAAACTCTCATTTATTTCAGGCTATAGGCACAGCAACATGGATGAAGCTATTTATATGATTAGGTGCCAGCTGGAAGGGCTGTAGAGTCTGGCCTATCATCTACTGTTAAACATCCCTCTATTAATGGAAGTAATTCATTAGTTACTCATTAGATGCATAATCCTATGAAACTAATGCAGTTATATGATTTTAAAACATGTAAATATCTTTCTGTGTGCGCATGCTGTATTTGACATCACATTCTCTGCTCTTCTCTAAACAGAGTATGATATAGCTGTTGGGTATCTCCTCAGAACTACAATGGCTTTTAATATGAGCTGAAGCAATGGCATGAATTTGATTACTTCCGCACTCAAGTAAGCCTGATATGAACAAAGAGCATCAACGATGAGGAAAAAGCACCATTTGTCAAGCACCATCTTGGGTTGTAGATACTATTGCTGTTTTTCAGAAATGTCACTGCAGACAAATAGGAGGAAAAGCAAATTCCTTAATCCAGCATGATTTTCACGCAGCTATCACCTCTCGGCCTATATTGTATGTTTGTTGCAGTACCTGAGTTGACAAGCAAGGTGCTGGTGGAGTTGTCACACTCTCCCAATGCTCATGTTTTGTTCTGACTCTTAATATCTCAAGACATTTTTTTTTCTCCTGCTGACAATGTCATTCTCCGCCTTTGCACAACACATGCACAGAATGGATATCTATATACTCAGATAGCCCTCTCACTTTTCTCTGCCTACTATCAGCCACTCTCTGTTCATCATGGAAGGGACCCCCAGTAACATAATTTTTTCATTCACAACTACAGTGAGTGAGATGCAATTCACCACTGTTAAAGAACAGTGTTTCTGTACAGGCTGGGATGTATAATGAACCACTAGGTATTACATTTACCCTGTAAGTGAAACAACTGCATGGTGTCCCTCCTAGCCCTGGAATAACTAAGGGCTATGCTTAAGACAGTTTAAAAGGCTCTCAGGAAAACGAAGACTTCCATAGCAGCAAAGCAAAGACCATCAACCCATCACCTCATTCAGCTAGGGCACTGCTTTTTATATGCAAATACAAAATTTTTGTTTAAGTTTTAGTTTTTACCCACAAGGACATTACATTCACTTAACTGAGGATATACAGACTGTCACTGGACTTCATCAAACCATGCAGATTGCAACGGGTTGCTGGAAGGTCTGTCTGAACGTCCTGTTTTGCAGACACAAGTAGCCTTGAGCAGAAGTGAAAGGCAGGGGCAGTGTGGAAGGGGATAAGTACGTGTCTCTGGGTCTGTGAAGCTGACTTCTTTGGCTAATAGCGTACACTCCACTGTTCTTAGATCTTCCTTAAGAATACCAGCTCATCTCATGCATGTTTTTGAGATGCAACTTTTGTTTCAAAAGCTGCTGGAGACAGTAAAAAAAAAACCTATTAAGAATGCCCCAAGCTGACAAGGTCAAATGATTGTTTTCATTAAAATATTTGAGCCTCTTGGAAATGCTACTCAAGTCTGCCTTTGCTGCTTTTTTAAAAAAAGAGACAGTTTGTCTTTCTTTTGATATTTACATTGAAACAGGCTGAAGCTGAAAAGCAGCCTGGAAGAAAAACGACATAATATTCCCTCCTTAAATGAATCTGCCTTCTTGAAACAACTTAATGTAAACATTACAAGGCTGGTATTTACATAACTTTATAGGCAGGTTTGCCTCTTAGAGAGCTTGTGTCTGGGGGGGGAGACATCAACTAAAAAAGGGAAAGATCCCATACAGGCTGATAGCTGTGGGACATTTGGTTGTGCCGTACTTTGCCCTGATGTTGAATTCGTGAGAGCTGATATGTTCAGAAGCCTCCGTCTTTCTTTTTTGTTTCCCTTTTTTGGAATTTTTCTAAAAATAGGCATAGCCCTCCCCTGAAATGGCTCTCTGCACAACTTGCTTTCATAAAGCACGAAGTAAAACTCTTACAGTCTGAAAAAAACATCAGTACTCAAGATAGCATTTCCAATCAGGCCATAATTCCTACTGTCTTTCTTGAGGGACATGCCTAAAATTTTGTTCATGTCTTCTACAGTGATGGATTTCAGCACCTGGTAAACAAGTACAGTAAATACCTGACTCTTTTAACATAAGGAGCAAGACATTTCCCTGCTTCTGTCTGCTTGTGAAATAGCCTCATTTTAGCTCAGGACAGAAGAAGGGCTAATGACATACTCTAATACTATAGTCACATAGAAAACTATTTTTCTCTCAAGCAAAACTTCTCAAGATTTCATCTTCCGAGAGGCACTAAATTGCTTTTTTCAGAGTTTCCTTTAAGAGAAACTGAAAAAAGAAGTCATGTCTGTAATGTGTCTGAAATATGGTAACAAGATTATTTATACAGAAGATGGAAAACATAGATTCAGGTCTCTGCTTCTTTTTCCCCATCTCACTTCAATGCTTCAGACACGTGAGATGTGACATTATGAAGTCTCACTCTCCCACATGTAAATGAATCGCAGTGTAACCTCCTTCAGACTCCTCTGGGGATAGATATCAGGGTCTGAATCAAAGGTGACTTTTCTGTAAAGCTTCACTACTCACCGCTATGCTAGAAAGCATGGAGTGACTGAGACCTAAAAGTACAGAAAAAATAAAACACTTGGCCTTGTGGTCAAGGTAAGGAATTATTCAGTTCTATCCTTGCTTCTGTCACAGACTTCCTTGATGGTACAAAAAACTTATTACAGGTATTACTTCGCACAGACAAGATGAATTGAAGAAAGATGATGGCTACAATTACTTACGAATTTATTCATACATTTTTGAACCTATGCCAATTGCTACAGAGAAAAATGACAGTGACAATCCACTAGTACCAGCAGTCTGAACACTGCATCAAGATTTGAAAGCTTAAAAAGTTCTGCTTCTTTGCTTCTCAAAAAGTAAATTCCCCATACTGTTTCCAAATAACTGTTTATTACCTAAATACAACAGAATAGAAAGCAACTCTGTCTTAAATTTGATGATAAGCAGAAATTAGAAAACTAAATGTCATACAAGTCAGTCATTTGAGTTTGTGTGTTTCGGAACAATTCTTAATAGATTTTTTTTTAGTTAAAAACAACTGTCATTTTGTTGCAACATCCCATATTTACTTTCTAAATCATGCAGAGATTGTCCTCTAATTGAAAAAAATCCAGCCTTCTCCTTCTTAAAACAAAAATAAAAATCCAGGAAATACTCACTCCTGCGTACCAGTCAAGAAAGAGCTAGCACGTACCAGCACACTCAGAGCTTCAATAATGCAACATCGTACATACACTGAAAATAACTCAGTTTTTCAAAACAGCTCAGCTGGAGGAAGAAGCAAATCCACAGCAGTTTTGTAGCACAGTGCTTGAGGAATTTCTGCAATTAAAGCAAATCTGAGTGGTGCAGAAGAGATCCAGTACCAAACAGAGCTTACGAACAACCCAGGTCATTTGAATTCCACTCAAAGCTCTGGTAGGAGCAAAACAATGTTAATTTCTTATGGATTTAATTTTCATATTTCTCATGTCCTGCGAGAACAGCTACAATTAGATGCTAAAATGCTGTGCCCAAGTGTGCAGGAACAGCAATCTAAAGTAGTTTACAAGCCTGCTCCCCAGTCTATTAAGTAGGAAAATACTATCAGGTCAGTTGGACATTCAGGAGCTCCGAATTATTTTAGTGGGAAAAGATAGGTGTTGTGTGTTTTTTGCACATTAATTAAGCCGATGGATATAGGTCCCTTTTTTATACAAAAAGAAACTTTGGTCAATGCTTCTATACATGTCTCAGATCTGCAATTTCTCGTCAATGACTTAACTGAGAATTAATGGTGCAGGACACCTCTTCAGTTTAAGGCCATGCTGCAAAAACTGTACTCATTTTTCTCTGCATGAGATGGTCAATAAACATTTTTGTCTTCTTCTGTCAACATGCAGCTATGTAGAATGGACTGTATGAAAAACACATGGAAAATACGGTTCTGTGCCAACATTAACTCAGAAAATGTCAGTATGGTGTGAACTGTAGAGTAACCTGGCAGAGATTCAAAATGCATACCTGGCATTAGCTAAACAGGGCTGAACTGGGCATCAAGAAGGGATTTACACAACAAATTAATGTTTCTCCATTGCTCTCTTTAGATGTACAGTAACTAAATTTTCTTTTGATCTGTGTAGGCAACCAACCTTCAGAGTCGCCAACTCATCTTAAATTGTCTTTTTACTTCAGCTAGTCTGGTCAGCCTTGTGCCACAGCTGTTTACCCTTGGATCAGAGTCCTGAGGAATGAATTCAGCACCCTTCATTATCCAGAGTTTCAGAGAATCATGTCTAGGTCTCAAATATAGCTGATGGCTATATTACCATATAATAAAAGAGGAAAATTCAGCTTCTCTTAGGAAAAAAGATTAATTTTTTTTCCTTGAAAAAGTTTGGTCAGAGGCTTCACTGGCAATGTAACTCATATTGTTCCAACATACAAAGTATTTGCATTCACTGTGCATAAAATAACTTGGTTCTTCTTGCAACGGCCAGCACAGACCTTCTGGGAAATGAATGGGACTGCAAGAACTGGTTTGAATAGCTGCATTGACCCCTAAAAGCAAGTCAGAGTATTCCAGGGGCCAAAGAGGACAGCAGCAGCACAGTCACCAGATCACAGCTGCTACCAGTGCTCTTAGTTCTGCAATTAAAAGAACTTCTCTGACTTGATTATTTACTTCCTTAGTAACTGAGTTCTATTGTTAGAAAGTAGCAAGTTTTATACTGAGGATGAAACAATCTGACATGAAAGGAAGATTTTGAAACATTTTATACTCATCAGTGCTGTGTTTCATATTATATTGATAGAATGGAAATCAAGAAAAAACTTGAAGTGTTTACTGATTTAGTTATATATTATCTAAGCTGGACACATCAAGTTTAATGTTTTAATGACATTTTCTTAAAATGGTGCTTGTAGACTTGGATTCTCTGACAAGATTGTTTACTGAAGTGTAAATAACAGAACTGCATGCTAATCACTAGGCTGACTCATAATTTTTCCACGCTAATTAAAATGCTTAGAATCCCACCCACTATGGAAATGATAAAGAGTACTGTCTGGTATATTTATGTTTGTGACATGATGCTTCAGTGATGCCACTGTTCAGCCTTGCATTCAAGTACCAGCAACACTGAGAAATTAGATCTGGGAAGATAACAGTGCAGCCTTCCAGAGGATTTAATCTGGACAGTGTCAGTGGCAACATTTTATTAACAACTGTCAGCAAGAGGATGCATCGTTACTTAACCAAAAATGTGTTTGACAGGATATCAAACAGATTTTATATAGTAGCAGATATAAAAGATTTATATCAGCATGATACCAAATACTGCTAAGTGATGTATTTTGGGCCCCTTTACTTGAAGGTGTGTGGAGGAAGTTCTTTTCTTTGATGTAACTTTGTTTTTAACTGAGCAGGAGAACTTCTATTTGTGCAATCAAACTCTGTGCTGGGTCATCCCTTCAATGGGTGTGGTTTGGGTACGTGAACAGCAGCTTAAACAAGTGCATTAGTCAGATGAGGGAATCCTGGATATCCTGTTAGATTTTTATATCACTGATTAAGACAGGTGATAGTTGTCAATACGTAATATTTACTGAAAGTAGTGCTGTGAATTAGCCCTACAGTGGGCATTTCTTTCCAGACACTTTCGTCCAATGCTTAGATTTAGGAGGGTTATTTTCTAAAGCATTAAAGCCAATTCTGTTCTCAGTAGCAAAGATTAGGATAAAGTTTCTTCCTATCATAGGAAGTTGCTTCCTACTCCTGCTCAGCCCTGGTGAAATTTAAGAAATAGAGTCTAACAGTTGTAATATGCCTTTTCCCCCAGTAAACACTGAAAAAAAAAATAACGGGAAAAAAAAATGTGCCTTTTGGAAAACTCATGTTTTAGGTAAATTTTTGGGATGTCAATTTAAAAAAATTTATAATATTTTGGATGTGGCATGCAAACTACTCACAAGACTGAGGATCAATAAAGTTCGGTTCCAGGGCTGCAAATGAATGTGTGAACTTGGCTAATTGCTCAAGCTATGATTTACTGCTGGTTTGGTCCTCAGCATAATACACACTAAGGAGGACAAAATTTTAGGAAGTGTGGAGTAGTAGTAGATTTTTTTTTCAAAAAAAGAGTTTTTATTTATAAGCCATCAAATCCTTATTTACTCTTAAAAATCTCAAGCAGCACTTTAATTTCTTCCACAAGCCTGTTGGGCCAAAAACATTTGTTTAACAGAGACTGAAAATTTTGCAGGTGGCATTGATAATTTAAATAAGAAATTCCCTTTATGTCTAATTTGAAGTAACTTCTAATTTCAACGCGAATTGGGTGCCCAAGTCCCTTTACAACAGATGCTTGCAAAGCTCCCTAGAAAAATGTGGTGAGAATTTTTAGCTCAGTACTTCTGCTGCAAGGATCCATCAAACTAGAAGAACCTTATTTTGTCCACTGACTGTTCTGGCATAGCATGAAGTATGCAGTATCATAAATAATGAAAGGTTCCAATTTTCCACTGCTTCTTCTACTCTTTTATATGTGCACGGAAGAAACAGAACACTTTATTATTCTAACTCAGTAGCTTTTCACATCCACCTAGCAAAGACACAAGTGACAAACCCTAAGTCAGTACACTCAGTGAAGAACAAACCAATTCCAACATTAAAAAAAGAGGTGTCCTTCCTCCATTCTTCCTCAGGATTGATTTCACTCAGATTCAAAGCTGGATCTGTTTGTTATTCTCAGAAACATTATTATTTATTCTATTTATCACTACAGAGTTGCATTCTGCAGAGTCATAATTATTACTAAATTCTGGTGACAGAATATTAATTGTAAGCAAAAAGAAATACATCAAAATTTTCCTAGTTTGCTAGCATGGGAGCCATCTTTCTGCACACAAACACTTCAAGCATCCATTCAGAGATATTAAAGATTGAATGCTTCAAAGCTGCCTTCACAGATGCTTTTTCTGAGAATAACTGCTTATTCTAAGCTTGAGTCTAATATGTGTTGCATTTCAAAAGAGGTAATGCCCCAAATTTTACTTACTATTGGGTTTCTGTAGCTTACAAAACCCAAGCTTCCAGTAATAAAATAACTTTATCAGAATGAGCAGTCAAATGGCCTGGGTCAGAAACTACTCTCACAGTGAGACAAATTCTACAGATCAACATGTTAACAACGTTCATTCTCTTTCAGAAAAACAAAGGTATTGATCTTTGCTTTCAGGAACTAAAAGTTAATTACTTTCGTGAAGGTTTCTACTAAGGCAGAAACCAAAGATCACTTTTACTTTATCTAAAGGGAGAAAAGGCTAACATGAGTGCTAACCATGAAATTTGACTTGCACTTACAGAAAATGGAAAATACGGATTTTTTTCCCCCGACCAGTATTTCTAAAAATCACAGGGAGTATGTAGCTTCTGTACCTCATACAGTATATACTGTTGTGACTGAATTCACTATTCAAAATTCAGAATTTATTCAGTGGAATTATTAGGAATGTTTGTTCTTTATTTCTTCAGTATGACTCCTTACACTCTACTTGCCATTAAGACAGTTGATGAGTTGATGTGGCAACAAAGACTAGAAGAGATCAGAGTGAAAATTTATCTCCTGATTAGGCTGGGACACCTTACTTCACAGTTATTCTTTATTAACCTTCTTTTCAAGAGAAATACAGTAAATATGCACAAATACCTGACTTGTTAAGCCCATTCTCTTTCAGGTAAGGAACTTTAAAATCTCTGCATCTGAAAATCTCTACATCTGAAATGGTGAAGTCTGCTGGATCAGTTCTGTATATTTTTCCCTTGACAAATGTACAAACATAACACTCATTTCAGGCAGACAAATACCCACAGTCCTCAGAGACAGAGTCTGAGATGTTAAAAACCACCTGTGGAATCTCTGCAGCCAAATCCTTTTAAAATTAAATATGTATTTTTCCAAAGTTTTCCAAAAGCTCTTCCAAAGCCCAGCTTCCTAAGATTCTCTCTCGTTACCTTGATGTTTTCAGTGCAACAGGAAAGATGTTTTAGAAGTAGTTTGAAACAAGAGCTTGAGAAGTTCAGGAACTTCAAACACTGATAGAACACGCCATGAAGCAACCTTAAGAAAATGATTCACCATTTTTTTAACTTTCTTTTCCCAATCATTTCTGAAGCCAGAGTTGCTAGCTTCTGTTTTTCTACCTATATCAAATTCCCACTAAAATCAATAGCAAGACAAGCAGTGATTTCAGTAGGATATGGATCAGGTCGTATATCTATATATTTAGACTTAGTTCCCAATTCAGACTCCTGGGAAAGCTGCAATTGATAACACTGCTGGGAGGATCAGAGGAAATGTATACATTAGTGTGCAAAAAAAAATAATATTCAAAACACTATCCTGTGGAGCTTTAAATGGCTTTAAAACTGTCTTTTCTATTGATGTTCAAGAAGCAAATGATTGTTCAAGACAAGGGGCAATGGGCACAAACTGAAGCACAGGAAGTTCCGTCTGAACATGAGGAAGAACTTCTTCCCTCTGAGGGTGACGGAGCCCTGGCACAGGCTGCCCAGGGAGGTTGTGGAGTCTCCTTCTCTGGAGATATTCAAGACCCGCCTGGATGCGGTCCTGTGCAGCCTGCTGTAGGTGACCCTGCTTCAGCAGGGGGGTTGGACTAGATGACCCACAGAGGTCCCTTCCAACCCCTACTATTCTGTGATTCTGTGATTCTGTGATTCTGTGATTCTTAATTACTACTATTTACAGCATTTGAAGGTCAGGTGCAGATGTGGAGCATGTTGGTGTGACCCCTCCCACAACCCCGTAACACTGGCTGGAGGGAACGTTATAATGCTCAGCCAGCAACTCAGAAATAGCTGTAGCCCAGGGCATAGCTCTGTGTAAGTCAACAATTCCAGAAGCACAATTATTATGTGTGGTCATCAATCAGTACAAAACTGCACTGAGTCCTCTTGAAAGCAGCTAAAAATGTTCCATGTTGGAAAGTCAGATTTTTTTTTGTTTTTGTTTTTGAAAGTGCTGGATAAAATATTTCATGTTTCCATTAGAACCGTGTCTTTACATCTTTTTTAGGACTTCGCATGGTGGACCTCTTAGATAGACAATTCCAGTGTTTGATTTAAGAGATACTTGTGTCCCACGGACACTTAATTTCAAAAGTAGCAGCAGTATTAGGAATTTCTAAAGTGACATTATTCTACCGCCTTTACCATTTAAAATTTCCTCTTAGTCAAATGCATGTATGCAGAATAGCAAACATGGGAATTTATACCTGATTTGTTATTTCAGAAAACATTAAAAGCAAGTATAGCATTTAGGCTTAAACCAAGGTATATAAAATTCACGAAGCCACTCCCCATGGTCATGGAAAAAAGGACAGATTATGCTACAGGACTCTTCCATCAAGACATCTTGGTAAGACAGTATATTGTCTACACAGGACTCAACACGACTTGAAGCAAACTACTTGAGAATTTCTGTGCTCTTTGGGAGGCAGCCAAAAGTAAATCTGTGTCATAAGTTTATGGCATCATAATGGAAAACTGAGAATAGGGTGGGCTAGGTCTGAACTCACTGTTTCAGCCCTTACTTCTAATCCTCACAAGGCAAAAACTCATTTCACATGACTTGCGTGCAAGGGTGAAAGAAACAGCACAATCTTCTGATACTATGCCTGCAAACAGAAGGGAATGACCACAGAATCCCAAAGCACTCTTTTGTTGCCAGTGAAAAGGAAGTAATCAAAATCACTGTCACTTACTCTCTGTTGGCAGCACGGGGGAAAGTGTTGTCTTAGGCTTCTTGGTCTTCTTCTCCGTAGGCTTTGAGGTCTTTGTGGATGAGGAATCTGCAACCAAAACAAATAATAAAATACAAATCTTATTTAAAAATCAGTAATGAAAAAGCTTCCTATTACCATCTATTTGTTTTGGATCTTTCTGTAAAGTTAGAGGAGACTGCTGTCCTTTTGGTTTTTAAGAAAGATTCTCTGCACAGACTTGCTGGAGAATGCCACAGAGAGGGAGAAGCCCTTAGTGAAAGCAGCTGCACTGAGAACTTGACAAAGCAACCAGACAAGTGGAACCATCTAAGCTGACAGGTCTATTTTAACTTAATAGAACAAAGTACAACATGCACAAAGCTGCTTTAGGCAGTGCATGGAAGAGGGAAACAAAGGTATATTTGAAGTATCATTTCATCCAGAAGAATTTCTTGCCGCATTATTCTTCTATTCCATTGTCTATGTGATCTACATAGGTGAACACATTTTGAAAAATGGCATTTCTTCTGTATGTTTAAATCTTTCCAACAAGATATTATTACACATTGGTTCATTCCTAAATAAAAATGGCAAAAGGGACACCACAGGACACAAGTTTGATGGATTTTATTGTTCTCAAGATTGCACAGCTCATATCCAGCAACTACTCAGCACTTCAGGCTCCAGCAATAGCTGAGAGCCAATACAGGCTCTCTTCCATGTGTATCCCATATGGCATAGACACATGTACCTAGGAGGTGCAACATTTTTTCAGCAAGGTTATCCCAGACTGAGCAAGTCATATAATGCAAATCCTAATGAGCTCCATGTGTTAGATTGTTTGATCCTGACATTTCTGTTTGGAAGAAAGATCCCAAATCTGGAATATGATCTCAGCAATAGCTG
The DNA here is from genome assembly GCF_030867145.1 of Opisthocomus hoazin. Lineage (NCBI taxonomy): Eukaryota > Metazoa > Chordata > Aves > Opisthocomiformes > Opisthocomidae > Opisthocomus > Opisthocomus hoazin. The sequence continues at coordinate 12,649,693 of NC_134422.1, read as the reverse complement.
TATCAATTTATAGCTTTCAAATGTTTATCCTTCAGAGGATTTGTGCACGAGATATAGCTGTTTGAAACTTAGTTACCAGAGAAAAGTTAACATAAAAGTTATGGAACAACCTAATTCTAGGTGCCAGAGCATGAAATGTAGAGGTTTCCTAGAAAGTTAACAGGGGAAGACAGAATCTCCTAGCAAACAATTCAGAGCAGAACGCTGTGCTAGATCTGAGTTCAGACACTCAGATTCTACAGACTTGTCCCTGAGCTACCTGACAACTGAAATAAAATACTCCTCCAATCTGATTTGAGTCCTTGGGGCCAAAAGGACTATAATGATATATATGGTTACTTGTTGAGTCAAAAAATCAGCATCTAGGATGCTGACAGCAGACTGAATAGAAGGGAGCAATTTTAATTGTTGTTTTAGATCATGATTGTAACATTCATCCCCTCTGCCAGTCACAGACATGGGATATCAAACGGTGTCTCTCTTAGATAGCTGGAGTTTGCTGCAGTGCCATTTCTCAAAAACCTCTTCTCAGCCACGCAAAGCAGCATGCCAATAGAGAATGGAAAATTCAGACAAGGCAGCCAGTGTCAAGGTAAGGAACGCGGTCATTCTGGTGTCCAATATTACGTGAGCAAAGAGCTCCTAACACTATGAATGACACTACCAGGGCGAGCCAGACAGCTGATGTAATGCCGTTCATGTCATCATGCAATGAATACGCCATGAGCTGACAGCCTCCCATGATCGGGACTTTGCAAGCCAAAGTCTGCCTCCAGCCTCCTAGAACATGCACTGCCCATCAGGAAATTGGAAGTGGGAAATATGCTAAGGGAGGCTTCATGAAGAAAAGCAACTACTTGAAGGAGATCAGAAGACAAAGTCAAAGGAAAAAGCACATAGGTGACTAAGACATTTAAAAGATGCCAGGGCAGCTCTGGAGAACCACTGTGTGCTAAGTTCTTGATGAGCTGATCCTTTAACCCTCTGCATCTGTGGTAGTTAAGGTGTTACAGGGTACTAGACTTCACTTAAAACCTCTTCTTGGTAATCTTCTTTGAACTTCAGTGCTGGTAAAATATATTACTTTAAACTACAGAAATATAAATGATAGCTTATTAAATATCTAAGCAGACTATGTTGTGACCACAGTATTACGGAAGGTGCCATTACAGGAAGCAATATGATTAATTCTAATTATATTTATAGTTCATTCCTTTTCCAACAACTTGAAGACTGATCCTTACTGATGGAGTTACAGGATTGTGTTCTTATCCTGTGTCATGCTACATTAGGAAAACAAATAATAGTTTCCTTTTCTAGACCTCCTGCCCCAAATACCACATCTGCAACACAGTTGTGAAGGCTTAGTACCCAAGATCTATGTTATTGGGCTTGTTGTTTAATTTTATGTTATTTTTAGTTATAATGGAAAGTATCAGAGTATTCAAGAATGAGCTCACCAGAAGGTGAGCTGATAAACAGCACATTTAGTAACTTAAAGTCTCTTCCGTAACTCAAAGTCCATGGCATTTTTTACAGTTTGTGCTCTCAACCTCATGACAAATTATTTGCCCAAGGCCAAGACTCCTTGGCAAGAGTGCAGTGTCATCAGCATGACTGAGGCTGAAAACAGGTACCTCGGTTGGCAAATTGTCCGTGTTCTAAGACTATGGCATACAAGGGTGGTTGAGCTGCTAATTTTTTTATTTTTACTCAGTCCCACTAGAAAAAAGCAAATGACCAAATGTCATTCAATGAGAAGAATTGAAAGTTCTAGACTGAGAAATGTGCCATACATAGTTCTGAGCCAGATTGGTGCCCATGCTCACACGTTGAATTCCTATGTGCTCTTAAAGAATGCACAGAGCTCAGAAGCAAATCTTCATGGGTTCAACTTACTGTTCTAAAACCCTTGTAGAAATACAGTGGGCAGCAGGAGAACATAGTTTATTCCAGAAAGCAGCCAGAGCCCTTGGCTCTATACTGTGTCTCTGCTTATGCTCCTTTATGGTAGACAATGATTTGTGTATTGACCAAAAAGCGCAGGAGGGAAGGAGGCAGAGTTCTTTTTCTTGTATGAAGTTCATAGGACAGTTGATCTGCTCGAGAGTAAGAAGGCTCTGCAGAGGGATATGAACAGACTGGATTGATGGGCTGAGGTCAGTCGTCTGAGGCTCAACAAGGCCAAGTGCCAAGTTCTGCACAACAACTCCATGCAATGCTACAGGCTTGGGGAGAAGTGGCTGGAAAGCTGCCTGGCAGAAAGGGACCTGACGGTACTGGTCAACATCCTCCTGAACATAAGCCAGCAGTGTGCCCAGGTGGCCAAGAAGGCCAACAGCTTCCTGGCTTGTATCATGAATAGTGTGGCCAGCAGGAGTAGGGAAGTGATGGTACCCCTGTACTCGGTACTGGTGAGACCACACCTCGAGTGCTGTCTTCAGTTCTGGGCCCCTCACTACTAGACAGACATTGAGGTGCTGGAGCCTGTCCAGAGAAGAGCAGCGAGGCTGGTGAGGGTTCTGGAGAACAAGTCTTGTGAGGAACGGCTGAGGGAACTGGGGCTGTTTAGTCTGGAGAAGAGGAGGCTGAGGGGAGACCTTATCACTCTCTACGACTACCTGAAAGGAGATTGCATTGAGGCGAGTGTTGGTCTCTTCTCCCAAGTAACTAGTGACAATACAAGAGGATGAGAGGAAATGGCCTGAAGTTGCATCAGGGGAGGTTTAGATTGGATATTAGGAAAAATTTCTTTACTGAAAGAGTGGTCAGACATTGGAATAGGCTGCCCAGGGAAGTGGTGGAGTCACCATCCCTGGAGATGTTCAAAAAACGTGTAGAAGTGGCACCTCAGAACATGGTTTAGTAGGCATGGTGGTGATGGGTTGATGGTTGAACTTGATGATTTTAGTGGTCTTTTCCAATGTTAATGATTCTGTGATTCTATGATTCATAAAGAGTGGTATTGGGAAATAAAGGGGGGAAGGAGGAAGTTCTAAGGAAGTGTTTTCCCATATCCAGCCAAGTACTTACCTTCTACCAGCACTTTGCAAGCACATTCAGCTTTTCCTGCTGCATTCTCAGCTAGGCATTTATATTCGCCCCCATCTTCAGGCATGGCCTTCTCAATGGTAAGTGAACACAGTGTCCCTAATACAAAGGAAGGAGAGATGAAATGGATGTTATACTGCAGTTCACAAAAACCTTAGTGCTATTAAGGAACAAAATGCATCAAGTGATCCAATCCTTTACTACAGGTGATCTTCACTGCTAGAAAATGATGTTTTGTCCTTAAAAATTCAACATCAGAATTGGAACTTTATTAATGCTAAATAAAAAAACCCACATTGATAGATAAATTTAATCTTATTGCTGTTCCCTAGGATACTCAAAGCTGTCCCTGCAGCCCTAAAGTGGTTAATGGATGAGGATAGAGAAGACCCAGAGCAGAATCTCTGCTTCTGTCCTTTGTCTTATAGCAGGGATAAGAAATCCTCACTCTGATGATCTTTTCCCAAAAGTGCTAGTAGTGTAGGACTGTAAATAAGAGGGCATCTGTCAAGTGACCATCTACAATATTTTGATTCTGCCTTATCTCTAACTATCCCAGGAGCACCCACGTGTGAAAGCAGAACTTCAGCTTAGTGCCCAAGTTTAAAGATGACAGAGTCATTTTCTTTTTGCTTTAATTACTCAGAGAACAAGTGTCTGATATTGTAAAACATCTTTTAGAAAGTCCAATATATCAGTGGCAATCAAATTAGTCACTGTAAAAAATCCATTTCTTTTTAAACAAAAAAGCAAAATTTGACTTCATTGGGTTTGCAGAAACAGGATGCAACATAAGCTCTATAGTTACCAAGGGAAGCTTGGTATGACCCAAGGGAAATACATTTCCTCTTAGAAAATAATACTCTGTGAACTAAAACAGAAGCTGTTCCCAGTAGCTGGGGGATGAGGAAGGAGAACTGTGGTTTACCTAATCCCTTAGGTTCACTTGCATTGCTTGGAACAGTGAAGTACTTTGCTCCCTAGGGAGAATCTCAGTTAAAACACTCCGGACTTTCCCCTTCCAAATATCCCTCATTAAGTGAGGATGAAGTGTGGGCTTACTTTCTCCTTCCTCACTGGGAAGCCTGGCCTGTCCCCCACACACAGCCTGAGACATTGTGCACGTCCAGCCTTTGCCGTTAGCCTGTCCAGAATGCTTCCACCCTCCTCTTACTTCAGCCACAGTAATACATTCTCCCCTTCCTCCATTTACCTTTCTCAGTCTTTCCTAATTAATGGCAAAATTGTATAGATGATCTTTGTTTGACACTTTGTCTGTGTCCTGACACGTAAGGAAATTTCCCAGGACCTCTTGCTGTTTGCCACCTTTCTGTTGACTGGAGGCTGCCTTCTGCCTTCCAGAGCGCCTGATCCCAGACTCCCCATCAAATATATCCCTTGTGATGTGGGAGGTGGCACAGGCACAGGTGACACTGGTCCTTCAAAAGGACCGCGAAAGGTCTTTGAAAAGAATAGCCCTCTATTAGAAGAATTTTGAGAGTTTACTGGCTCCCCTTGGAGACTAGACCTCACTTCTGACATGGCAATTATGATTTTGGCATTCAGATTTTTCCTCACTGTAAAACTGGATGTTATTATTCAAGATAAATCTTATGAAAAACATTCAAATGGTTCTCAACAAATCTGGTTTGCCAGACATACACAAGGGTTAGAAGAAAATTAATTTTTCCCACCTCCTTATCCTCCACAAAATCAAGAACCTCTAAATAATGACAATTTCCCCCCTGAGAAAGAATATGAAAACTATCTCAGAAGAGAACTGACCCCTCACTCACATGTGCTCAGGCAACCACAGGGTGAAAAGAAAAGCCACGTGCCTTCCCTGAGGCAACTCAGCTCCATGAGTCAGGCTGAGCCAAAAATGTCACGAGCTGCAGTTCCATTCCAAATGGAGAAGGGACACTAGAAAAGTATTCTTGCAGGCATCTAGCAAATATAAATTCATGTGTCTCTGCTGTTTAAAGAGACAACTGGACAGCAAGCCAAAGATAATTTCCAGTCTAAAAAATTGTATAAATCTATGTAACATGATTAAAAACCAAACAGGCAAAACCTGATGCGATTTCATGAGGACAGGAAACTCCCCAATAGGCCTATGTTCTGTGATCTAGAGCTACAGTCAATTCCCGGGGCTAGAAAGCCAAATGTCTTTCAAGGAAGTATTTGGTATTTCCTCTGCAAAAACCCTTCATGACCTGAAACAAGTTTATTTTCTCATAACTGCAAGAAAGCCCAGACTGATTACTCCAGTTGGGTATTCTGAATCCTGGCACTTCACGAGTCCCAGTTAACTAAAAGAATTTGCTATCACTTTTGTTCCCCCATCCCTCTACTTTGTTTTTAGGAACCAGCCCATAGACAGTCTTCAAAACGTTATCACCAAGGGCAGGATTGGAGTAAACATGAATACTGGGATCTTCCACTTAGACATCGAAACTGGTGCAGCTCTAGAAAAGACCTTAACAGCCACAGAAGCTGACAGTTTACTGGAGGCTCTTGTTTAGATACACAAAACCTTTCCCTTGCATTTTGAGCTATTAAAGGATTTTCTGACTTACTCAAAAATAGTGCAAGCCAGTTTAAAATATCTCTAGGCTTCTGCATTCTTTCCATGAAACTCCACAGAAAGTCAACTTCAGATGTAAAACAAATACACAAACCAACAGAAAACAGCTCCTAAGTCTAATTCCCTGCAGTGTTATCTGACTGGCCAACCTGTGGACTCCTATCAGTGATGCAGACTGAAATTTGTGTATTCTTCATTTGTATCGCATGGGATAAAGAAGTACTATGGAGTATTTAGGCAATATTAGTACATACTAGTCCATGAGAAATTGTGCCTAGCAACCATAACATATTTGTTAAGGAACTCATTGGCCCACTGGTGTTAATTTTCTAATAAATCACAAATTGTCTGGGGAAGTGCAAATGTGTGCTATTGTCATAGTCATGTTCAAAAATAGCAAGTGGGTTGACCTGGAAATTATTGACTACAGTTACACTGACAACAGGCAAAGTAGTGAAAAAAACTCACAGAAGTTTCAGAGAAGAAAATTTGTCAATTAGTGCTAATTGATGGAGTTTTAAGGAAAACAATGTAAGAACCCTACTTTCATTATTCATGAGATTACACATTTAACTGGCAAACGTATCTGTATAAAGGCAATTTTCTTAGTCTGTACTGAAATATTTGTGTTATCTCAAATTATTCTGCTTGTAATTAGTGATATATTACTATATTAATGACTTTCATGTTAGGAAGCATTAGAGCTGCCAAAGTAAAGACTTCACGAAGAAGGTGACAAGAGGAAATCACCACTTAGTCTGTTTCTGATGCATTTCCTTTGTGATCAGACTAGGACCAAAGTTACTCAATATTTTAATCTGTGATGTAGAAGTATTCATAATTTAATGCTGATAAACTTACAGATGGTAGAAAGAATGTTAGAAAGGGAAAAGACAGAAAGAGAGAGAAAACAGGGCAGTCCTCATAAACGAACTCATTTACTCGTTAAGCTGAGTCCTATTCACTCAAAGAAAATGGGGCTTAAGATAGTGAAATGACAAGCATTCACGGACAGCAAGGGATGCTCTATTTTCAGGAGGTTTAAAGGGTTAATACAGAAGTAACAAACATGAGCTCCACTGTTGTGAGGTAGAAAGAGGACCAGTGGCCTCCAGTAAGTACAGCAATAGGAAGGTGACCTCCATCTCACTGATGCTGATACCAACATATGGTTCTGCTGCCTATTTTCTAAATCTGATAATTGTTATGCGTTTGTGTGGTAAGGTGTTGGCAGTGGAGGGGCTATAGGGGTGGCTTCTTCGAGAAGTTGTGAGAAGCTTCCCCCATGTCTGATAAAGCCAGTGCCAGCCAGCTCTAAGACGGACCCACTGCTGGCCAAGGCCAAGCCAATTAGCAATGGTGGTAGCACCTCTGTGGTAAAATAGTTAAGAAAGGGAAGAGAAAAAAAATACTACGGGGAGATAGCAGTTAGAGAGAGGAATGAGATGAAGTGAGAGAAACAACTCTGCAGACACCAAGGTCAGTGAAGAAGAAGGGGGAGGAGGTGCTCAAGATGCCGGAGCAGACACCCTTCCCTTGCAACTCGTGCTGAAGACCATGGTGAGGCAGGTTGTTCCCCTGCAGTTCATGGAGGTCCACGGTGGAGCAGATATCCACCTGTAGCCTGTAGAAGGGACCCCATGCCGGACCAGGTGGATGCCTGAAGGAAGCTGTGACCCCGTAGGGAGCCCGCGTTTGAGCAGGCTCCTGCCAGGACCTGTGGACCCATGGAGAGAGGAGTCCATGCCGGAGCAGGTTTGCTGGCAGGGCTTGTGACCCCATGGGGACCCACGCTGGAGCAGCCTGTTCCTGAAGGACTGCACCCCGTGGGAAGGACCCGTGCTGCGGCAGTTCGTGAAGAGCTGGATAAGTTTGTGGAGAACTGTCTCCTGTAAGAGGGAGCTCATGCTGGAGCAGGGGAAGAGTGTGAAGAGTCTTCCCCTTGAGAAGGAAGGAGTGGCAGAGACGTGCAATGAACTGACCGTAACCGCCACTCCCTGTTCCACTTCGTCGCTTGGGGGGAGGAGGGAGAGAAATGGGAGTGAAGTTGAGCCCGAGAAGAAGGAAGGGGTGGGGGAAAGGTGTTTTAAGAAAAATTGAATGGTACGATGGACTGCTAAAAACCACTGAGATCAATGGGGGGTGGGACTTTCAAAAACTGGGATACTCATTTAGCAAAGGCCACCTGGTTGGTTAACACTAGAGGATCCACGAACTGGGCTGGCCCTGTCCAATCAAAACCTCAGCGCCCTGCAGAAGGGGATAAAGTCCCCATAGTGCACAAGAGGAATATGTTAGGGAAGACAGTCTGGGTTAGTCCTGCCTCAGGCAAAGGTAAACCTGTCCATGGGATTGCTTTTGCTCAAGGACCTGGGTGCACCAGGTGAGTGATGCAAAAGGATGGGGAATTCTGATGTGTACCTCATGGGGATTTGATCTTGGGCGAGAATAGTCAATAAAACGAAATTGTATGATGTTAACCGCTAAATGACCCTATCACTGTCTGTTATCACTACTATCGTTGTTATATGTTATATAAAGAATATTACAGTCAGAATCACCCAAACTAATGGAGGGTGGACTTTGACGAAACCTAGCAGAGCACAGCGGTGATGGGACTGGACCTGGCTTCAACAACTGGCACCCAACAACTTCGTCAAGATCGACATATTCAACCTGCAGATTGTGGGCACGGGCCGCATGAGATACACCAGCCATGAGCTCCGGATGCAGCATGCAACTGCCCATCACCACACATCAGCTCTCCTGCCCTGAAAGACTGCTGCAACAGATGGACCCCAACACCATACACTAAATGAACTCAACAGACTTTTTAGAGGGATGGTCTGTAAACTAAGGAAATTATATTTATGCGTGTGTATATATATACACATACAAACTCAGAAGAAGTGCTAGTAAAGTGTGGACCCAGGGCATGGCATAGATGGTATAGAAGAACTGGTGGATAATGTCCTGGGTTCAGCTGGGATAGAGTTAATTTTCACAAGAAGCTGGTTGGGCTGACCCAAACAGCTAATCCATTGGGATATTCTATACCATGTGATGCCATGCTCAGTATTTAAGTGGGGAGCTGGCTGGAGAGGCTTTTGGCTACTCAGAAGCAAGGTGAGCAATGGGTGGTGAGAACACTGCATGACGTAAATGCTTTTTATCAGTATTATTGCTTGCTGTTTTCTTCTCTCTTTGCCATTCTGTTAAACTCTTCTCATCCCAAACCATGTGTTTTTTTGCCTTTTTTCCTTCTGATTCTCCTCCCCATCCCACTGGGGAGGGGGAAAGAGTGAGAGAGTAATTGCGTGGTTCTTTGTTGCAAATTGAGGCAAAACCACAATACTAAACCAAGAAACAGCAACTGAAAAGGAGGTATTAAAAAGAAAAACAGATCAAAACAAAACAATCCCAAGCCTCCAATGGCTGGATAAAATGTATTATGGAGAGAAAGGTAGTAAGAGCTTGACTTGTCAAGTTTTGGAAAAAAGAGAGATAGAGGTATCTTGGTTACAGTCAACACCAATTTATCAAGTACAAATGGGCTCTTTAGCTTAGCAGAGGAAGGAAACAAGTGTATGGAAGAAGAAACCAGATAAATTCAATTTAGAAATAAGACATTGCTTTTTTTCTTGATTTAAAATCAAAACACTTATAAGAATACTTAGTGCAATAAATTACCAGAGATTATAACAAATATCTCTTTTTTGCTATATTTAAACCAACACTACATGTGTTTCTGGAAGAAGGAAGATTCAGACAAAAATGGCAGTACAGATGGAAATTTTGGGGCGTGTGACAAACATGGAGTTGTGTCAGAACTGATGCTCAGATGATATCCTTAGCCTTAAACTTTCTGAAGAAGATTTTTTTAAGCTGCAGAATCCATCTACTTTCAGCAGTACATAGAGTTGTGTTAATTACACACCAAACTCTTGCTCAAAGTCAATTAAAAAAAATCAAGAAAGTCATGGCAGATCCTAGTTAAACTGACAGACACAGACTTGCACAACTGATAGGAAGATTTAGGAGTTATGTTAAGTCACAAGAAAGTTGTTAAGGCATTATTGCTAACAAGATTACCAACTCTTTATGCTGCCAAGACACTTAGGAAGAAAAAAATGCTGTCTTACACAAAGCAATACAAATTCTGGGCATTTTCTGAGCTACACCATCACTGCTACCTGAGCCCACATTAAGTAGTTCCTCTTCAATCTATATAGTCACATGGTACTAAACCTAGCCAAAAAAAACAGAGCAAGCTGATTTAAAAAATGGCAAGTTTGCCAGTTTTGACATATATCACTGTGTACCTCAATTCTCCAGTCTAGTAAGGATGCCAGCTTCCAAAGCCCTTTCACTGTCATCTTCTAGAACAAATTTTGTAACCATGCAAAAATGCAAGAGTGAGTCACAGAGCAGGACACTAGCACAGGGCACTGCTGTGCCAAGTACTATACAAATGTAAGACAAAATGGTTCCTGCTCTGAAGAGTTCACCGTGTGAGGAAGCTTCTTCTGCTCAGTCCTTATATGTCTAACTCCACTGTAATCTCTGCTAGAGCCTTCTTAAAATTCTTTTTTCCAAACAAAAAGCCCCCCGTAACCTCAAAGAATTCCTTTATATTAAAATTAATTGCCTCTTAACCATACACCACATAACCTGCCCATATAAATGCATAATGCTCTTATTTATGAGTATCCTCTTTTGCTTATTTGTTACAGTTACTATTTGAGACTTCATAGGCAAAACCCACATTAATATCTATCCCAGGAATGTAGATAACCACACTCTGACAAGTGTTTAAAAGAAGAAAAATATAAAATCAAAGCATTAATAAACTCCTACCAAGCCAGACATGTTTGTAAAAGAAAAATGGTGTAAGAGCTCACTTTGTCATAGAAATGATATTTTAGGCAACAAACCACTCATGCCAATCTACTGACAGAATACTATTCAGGGAATTATTAAAAGAAAGGGAGAAAAAAGTACTGATGTTCATGATTTCAGAGGGAAACAAAACAGTATTAATAGTTAAAATGTAAAAAGGAAGGAATGAGATTGATCTTAGATATGTTGTGATTATGACATTCAGTAAAATGCTGCCCAGATTCTGACTTCTAATTGCTCATGTAAACTTAACCCTGGGATAAAAGAATACATTTCAAGCCCCAGATTAACTGCTAGAATACAGCACAAATACTGCATAAATATGCCTGAAGATGAGTCTTGTTTGGAGCAAGATTTAATTTTGCCTTTGCCAAAGACCTTACCAATCAGTGATTATTGTGATCCTGGTGTTTGAATTCAGGCTTCTCTGATGGTTCAGAAGAGGGGCTAACACCCCTCCTTCTCTTCAACGCTAATGGCTAAACTGCTTTGGACAGGCAATGTAGTGTCAGCCTCTTCAAACACAGAGGAGACGTATGAATAGAGTTGCTTCTAACAGGTAAAGGCCCTTACTATCAGGTAGGACAAACATGCTACAGAAAGTTACTTTCAGCGAGTGACTACATAAAGGGACTAGGTAGTCTGCCTATCCTGTGAACTTGTTACACACAAGTATAGTTTTAATCTACACTTAATGGCCAAATATGCCACTTGTTTTATCAGGTCGGCATGTTCCTAAAACCAGACTTTATGTATTTCCCTTCACAATATATTTGGCATCAGATCAGCAAACTGCTGTGTCTTTTTGTTTTCTGGCAATGATAGAGAGGGTTAATTTAATTTCCGAAAGACAAAAACATGGCATTCTGCAGGTTCACGTGCTACACTGAACAGTTTGTGGGCCAGTAGCCCATACCAGGATCGGCTTGTAGTATGATAAGAAGCAGATCAACATGTCTCACTCTAGATAGAGGATTTTCCTCTATCCAACTCAGTAAAAACAAGGTAGTTATTCTTCTGTGACATACCTCTGGATAATTTTCCACACATGAGAATCAGTGGTGACCACCAAACACCATGGCAGCACAAAACCAGTCGGTGAAACAGCTAAGAATAGACTCAGTCTATCCACTTCCATAGTGGATGTTGTTGCTGAACACAGAAGGAGCAAAGTCATTGTGAAGGAATAAAAAATGGCTTTGCAAGATCTAAGCTCATTAATGTGAGCTAGGTCTGTTTTCTCTGAATTCCTCTCCTTCCCCACAGACTAAACTTTCTTTCAGATGAGGACGACTCTAGGGGATTATCTCCAGAGCCCATTAAGCGCTGCTCCAGGGTTGGCCAAAGGCACTGCTCTTGAAGGACACGACACCTAAGGGCATGATGAAGCTGCCTTTTCAGTGTTTGGGGTAAAAGATAGAATCTGGGATTTTGGCACTGGGCTGCTGAGTACTGCATCCAGTTTCATTGTTGCTTTTTCTGCTTAAAGCTGCTCCAAACACTTTCTGTGAGACTAATCCATACAGTTTCTCTATTGAACAGTATTTCTTGATGTTCATCCTGAATTTGTTATTTCTCAGTTCTAGTCTGTAGCTCTAATTATTCCTTCTCCTACCTTGGTTCCTTCAACTGGTGGACGACAGGTTAACCATGAGCCAGCAGTGTGCCCTGGCTGCCAAGAAGGCCAGTGGCATCCTGGGGTGCATTAGGAGGAGTGTGGCCAGCAGGTTGAGGGAGGTTCTCCTTCCCCGCTACACTGCCCTAGTGAGGCCTCATCTGGAGTACTCTGTCCAGTTCTGGGCTCCCCAGTTCAAGAAAGATGAAGAGCTACTGGAGAGAGTCCAGCGGAGGGCTACAAGGATGATGAGGGGACAGGAACATCTCTCCTGTGAGGGGAGGCTGAGCGAGCTGGGCTTGTTCAGCCTGAAGAAGAGAAGGCTGCGAGGGGACCTAATATATACTTACAAATATCTGAAGGGTGGGATGTCAGGAGGATGGGGCCAAGCTCTTTTCAGTGGTGCCCAGCGACAGGACACGGGGCAATGGGCACAAACTGAAGCACAGGAAGTTCCGTCTGAACATGAGGAAGAACTTCTTCCCTCTGAGGGTGACGGAGCCCTGGAACAGGCTGCCCAGGGAGGTTGTGGAGTCTCCTTCTCTGGAGATATTCAAGACCTGCCTGGACAAGGTCCTCTGCAGCCTGCTGTAGGTGACCCTGCTTCGGCAGGAGGGTTGGACTAGATGACCCACAGAGGTCCCTTCCAACCCCGAACATTCTGTGATTCTGTGAACTATTTATGTGTTCCTAATCAGGGGAAAAGAGAAAAATCAATCTCTAAGAAAACTGGAATTTACTTACAGTAGGTATCATGCATACTTAGTTAATAACAGTTGGCATAAAAGCATCGCACAGGGGGAGAGCAGCAACACATTGTTCTCCAAGTGCCAAAGCCAGCAGGTATTATCAGGAAAAAACCTAAACTGCCCATCATGCAATGCATCTCTTCAGTGTACCAGAGGGTATGTAATAAGGTTTTAAAAAAATAGTTCTAATCCTCATTCCATTTCTTTCCATTAAAGGACAAAACTGCAGCATTTACTTCCCTGTGTAATATTTTTTTCTAAGATCCACTGCAAATATGTGCAAAAAATAGCATAACTTTGAAGCACCGATAAAACTGACTACCTAAGCACGATACTAGTGTAGTAATGCAGGTACAACTCAAATGTAAGGACAGTCTCTTCACTCCCTGCAAGAAGCTGTCCTGAAACATTGGATTTCTTATCCAGTGGTGACCTTCGTTCCTCACCTCAGTGGAAAGCACTGCTGAAGTGTGACATCCTGACAAAATGCCAGCTCTGGGGTTTTGTGACCAAGAGTGTCCCCTATCCCAAACAAACTGGGTAAGTCACATGTCCTGCTCAGGCAGGTGGTAGAGCATTTCTGTACATGAGGACCACTTCATTGTAAGCACAACTACACTGATTTTCAGCTCCACGATAGTGATTTTATAAAGTAAATATGCATTGGGGGATTGTAACAGTCAATTACACAGGTTATTTCAGTCAAGAAAACAGCTTTCTGCAGCACCACAACACTAAAGTTTCAGGACTTTAGGAAGCTCCACCATAGCTCAGAAGCTTTGATACAGAGATGAGGTCCATCTGATGTACTTTGATAGCAGACATGACACTTTGAGATGCAGAATTTCTTTTCACTCTGAGAAACTCCAAGAAAACTCTTGAAATCTTGCTTCCAGTGTAAGGCTAATTAAATTGCAGTCTCCCACCTTCCTCATCCTGTCAGCCCTTTTTACCAGGATGGCATCTCCACCAGTCAACTTTTTCTTATGTACATGACAGTTACCCCTATTCTATACAGTCGTCTCTGCTGAAAATCATCATGTACTCATAAATAAATTTTTCACGCTACTTCAGCCTTTTTTAGGGTGATGAAACCCTGGCATGTATTGCCCAGAGAGGTGGTAGATGCCCCATCCCTGGAAACATTCAAGGCCAGGTTGGATGGGGCTCTGAGCAACCTGGTCTAGTGGTAGATGTCCCTGCTCATTGCAGGGGGCGTTGGGCTAGATGGCCTTTAAATGTCCCTTCCTACCCAAACCATTCTGATTCAGACACATGCCAGACACAACGCACCTGCTACCACTTTCCTCTCTCCACCTACTTACTATGGCATCCCCTTAATATAGTACTCTGGTATCTTTTTTTTCCCCCACCCTATCTGAAGGAAATGCTGTTTCTGACTGCATCCACTTTAATGCATCCACTCCTCATGTGGAGGAGTGCTAATGGATGCACTGCATCCACTCCTCATGTTTCAGTGCTTGGAACGGTGTACAAGGATTCACTTCTTGTCGTGATCCATTGCGCATATTCATTTGGTTCTCATTTAATAACATTGAAAATAGTCTGGATTAAATGAAGAAAGATTGACAATTAAGAGTGCAGACCCCTGTGTCAAGCTGCAATTCTTACTGCGAACGTGAACTTTTTTACTACAACGTGCAAGACAGTGTCATTCTCCGTATAATTCCCTCAGTGTTCTATGAAACAAATATGAACTAAAGAAGTTTTTTTTGTATTATGAGATATTGTCCCTATTTTTGTCCCAAGTAAAATGTATTTTTTCTGAATACAATATGAACTTTCTCACAAAACCAGTTTGATTATCTAGAATGTGGAATATAAATTACTCAATTTGACAACAGTAAGTGTTCTCTCTGAGGACTTTTACCAAACTCTGTACTGTTTTGGTATTAGTTACAAGTTGTCAGGCCAGGGGGGTTCAAATATTTCAGTGTCTGTACAGGCAAGAAAAGCATCTGTGGTGGGGCACTAAATACGCTGGAAATCAGTTCTCAACTCTGATCGTAACTATGTAGTGCTGTTGTAGTAATTTATTTGTGTAACACAACCCCTCTTTGCTTCTGTGTTTCTTATTGCAATAAAAAGCCTGAAATATTAAACATAGAGAAGAATTAAATCAGAGTTTGTAAACCAGCAATAATATTATTCTGTTTTCAATGTTGTAAATCCTTAAAATTCAGCTGAAATAAACGTCATGTACCAGCTCCTTAAACAGTGCTAGCAATGTAAACAGCATTTAAAAATGCTAGAAGTTTGACTTTATAAAAAATACATCTGCAGGCTGTTAAATGAGAATCTGCAGGAAATGTCAAACAATACTGTTCCTTGTGCACTCCACTGAAATAACAAGAAAGTTGCATCTGGAAACAATTACTGGCACAGGACTTCAATAAAGTATTGCGTTACCTTTAATCAACTAAATATTATTAATCAAGAGCCAGGTAAAACAGTGTGCCATTCAGCTGGCTTGTAATTCAATTAGTTTACCTTCTTGGGAGACGACAATGGACTTTGATGATTTGATGGTTTTGCTGTCTAGAGTCCAGGTAACAGCTGCAGGGGGATCAGAGGAAATCCGACATTGTAAGACCAATTTTTCACCACTGACTACTTGAGCATCCTGAAGCTTCTCTGTAAAGGAGGGTGCTGTTGCTTTGCTTGCTGGTGGTTTGCTTGCTGGTGCTTTGTTTTCAGCTTTTTTCCCAATTATTCCGCCATCCACCACTGCGCACCCATGTTCACAGTTTCTGTCATTCTTCTCTTCTTTTTTCACTGCTGGTTTGGCAACAGGGGCTTGAGAATTGGGGGTCGCATTCTGGGCTTCAGAATTGTTGCGGGCATTTGGTGCTGGGGTGCTAGCGCTGCCATTCTCTGCAGGTGGCTTTTTCTTTGAGCCCAGCACAGATCTGAAATCTGTGACAGCTGGTTTAGGAGGTGGCACCTTCTCTGGCAGTGGGGTTTTCGGGGTGCCTTTCTTGGCCAGCACAGAGCGGAAGTCCACCTGCTGAGGAGCATGAACTTTCCTTTCCTCCTCTGATAAGGTCTTGGGTTTGACCTGCCGCTGCAGGTTTGCTCGGAAGTCCATTTGCTCGGCTGGGA
The DNA here is from genome assembly GCF_030867145.1 of Opisthocomus hoazin. Classification (NCBI taxonomy): domain Eukaryota; kingdom Metazoa; phylum Chordata; class Aves; order Opisthocomiformes; family Opisthocomidae; genus Opisthocomus; species Opisthocomus hoazin. The sequence goes on along the minus strand of NC_134422.1, from coordinate 12,633,669 downwards.
TTTCTTTCAGTTCCTCCTCAGAAAAACTTTTGGTACTGACTTTCTTGCCTAAAATGTCACGGAAATCAAGTTGCTCAGCTTCCTGCTGCCTCAGGCTCTCCTCTGTGTGCTCCCGAGTTTCCACTCGTCTCTTCAGCACACCTCGGACGTCTTCCTGCTCTTCCTCAGCTGCTCTGGTTTCACTGCTGTTGTTTTTGAAGCCACTTGTTCTACCAAATATTAGTTTACCATGATCTCCACCATCTCTTCGCTCTCCAGAGCTTGCTGGTTCCCTCCCACTATGATCCGAAAAAGAAAAGAAAGAGAGAGCCAGGAAAGGGGCTGGTTTAAAAATGTCAGGGAATAATCTCAGAGCAGGAACAAAATGTGTTTATAGAAGGGGAGGTTGATTAGAGGAGCACACTCCATTAGTTTATTGCATCAATGATGACTTCAGGAGCCATATAAGGGCACAAACAAAAAAGATCTTCTCTACTCTGGCTTGGTACAATGTGCTTAGCCTGTATGATGAAAACAATTTGTTGGGTCACATTTGGGGATTAGGTTGAACAGCAGCCAGCCTGGGTCTGTAAGGGCAGGGAATTAACGGAGCAAAAAATAGAACCCACCCATGCAAGTCCCTGGGAAAAATACTCACTCTCTGAGCATTTCTGTTCTGGAAGCTGAACTCTCCCGCAGCATCAGAGACACCTGGCAGCTGCATTCTCCAACTTGGTTCCTGAAATATTTAAGTGAAATCAGAAAAGCAGAGGTTTCTCCCTTCAAAACTGTAACTTGCCTGAGCTAAGTGAATGTATGTTGCACTAAAGCAGCTGAAACCCAGTGTGGCATCCTCCTTTCCTGTACACAGCATTGTGGTGGTTGACTGAGTGGATGTGGTCCCTTTCTGTTTTGAGCCAAGATATCTCAAATAGCTTTTACTGATCTGTTGCTGTCTACACTGGGAACAACATACTCCCTGAACAAAAATCAAAGGAATTTACAGAATGAAACGGCTGCAAACAAACAAGCTAAAGGAAAACAAATAACAGAAGCTACAAAATCAAGGCAGAGGAAGGGGCTATTTTGCAGTTGAAAATCTTTCCAACTGCCTACTGTTTATTTATTCAAACCCAAGCTTAAATTTTCTAATGTTAAGATCTTAAAAGCAGGGTCTCATTTCCTTCCCTCCCCCCCAGCCCAACCAATCAGCAAAACCCATCTACATGGATTGCTCCAGCCTGTACATGTTTATATTAAAAAACATAAAAGTGTCACCATATATGGTGCTGAGTACTTATTCTTCCTTTTGCAGAGGAATACCACGGATGCCTTCTGGAAAGGGCTCCCATTAAAGAATTCATTTAAAGTGCTCCCCCCACCCCCGCTGCTCCCTCCCTCCCGCAGATATATATCATTCTTCTAGCCCAAATCAGCTCTTCTCCATTTAATACAGGAGATGCCAAAAGCAAAATTTAACTCCCCCAGGGAAGCAGTTGTGTAACTATTGCCACTGCTCCCCCGAACTGCTATTAAAAAAACAGACTTCAAGCCATCAAGGACTACAGATATCTTTTACTAGTGAAAACACTTTCATCCTTCCCAGTTCAAGTATAAGCTTTTAAACAGACTACAAACTCCTGGATGATTTTTGTTTATCAAACAAAACTAATTTTTGCTACTGCAAACATTTCCTGGACATGAACAAAACGCATGTGGGACAAGACTTGCTAGATAAGAACACCTTCATGTCCACTTTGCCCTGAAGGTTAAAGCACAGACTCAGGAGTCCCCTTCTGTCAGTTTGCCTGTCTGACATATTGTCTGGCCTGGTTTTTAAACAGTGCATGGAAATGCATTCCTAGATATGGTTCTGTTCGGGTGAGTAAGCTATAATTTCACCCATTTGCAACTTGCAATGAAGTCACCCAGTAGGCAAGGCATTAACACAGATGCAGCACTAAGTTATGTCTTTATAACAGCAATTAGTGCCATCACCTTTTCAGATGGAATTTCCTTGCTTTAGTAAACGAAATAGTGGAGCAGCCTAATATGAATATCAAGCCCTTAATGCCAAGAAGAAATTGGTGGGGTTGACCAAAGTAACAGTAACTGGATTGTAAAGTAAAGGCCCTGCTGGTAGGAACGCATCTTATTTGACCTTAAAACCATTAACAACAAGAAGCCATAGAAATGGTTTCAACACTTTATACCCAGCAAGTCAGAGTATGTACACTATAAACTGTTATTGAAGACAATCCACAAGGACAGCGCTGAAAGCCACAACCCTAATTCCCTGCTATACAAAAGACTAGAGAACATCTGAGTAAAAACTGTCCAAATGGGAGGAGAATATCCAAGCCAACGCAGAGAGTATTTAACTCAGTCCTGCACTGGAGATCTGCCATTCTTACTTCCTCTTATGTGTGACCTCCATCTGGAAGCAAGAAAAACAGAAAGAAGGAAGGACAAATGGAAAGATAAAGAGAAAGGATTGCACGTGTCACCTCTTCCCAATATACTGACTGGCATCAAATGATGGGAGGGTTCCAGCATTGCTGAAAACCTGTTGCCTTCAAACAACGCATTTCAAACTGGCCTCTTTTACCACTATTGAAACTCCTGAATTTTTTTCCTGCTTCTAGAAGCTTTAAAGCAAAGCAGACACACTCTGAAATTGCTCCAGCACTTTCTCATTCACCAGTGCTACAGGGCTGTTAGCAGGCTGTTGGTTTACCTTATATCCCTCCCGTAAGTTTCCTAGAGCTCAATTACTCTTCCTTTAGGACTTAAAACCAATCCAAAGAAGACAAGGTAGGAGAAGCCATGCAAGCTGAAGTATAGACAATTTACAGCATACATCAAATAGGGAGGCACCACTGTTCAGCTTCTGTCATGACAGTATGGCAAAAATATTTGCCCACAAGAATTGTGTCACCAGTGGGAGAGGTTAAAGTAACAGACACAGCACTCTCCCAAGAGAGGCATCTGGGTGTACTGAATGTGGTCCCGACCACTGTGAAGAATAATAGCACTTCTGCAGTACCCATTTCTGCAGTGCATCTTTCCCTCTGCAAATTCTTCACATATGCAAAGAAGCAAATAAGGAAGACAAAGTAAACCTCTCCAAACTAAGCTATTTTTCACAGGGTTTGGAAAATAAAGGAGGGGGTAAGAAAGCAGGAGAGCATTTTGTTCTTTCTATTTTTAAAGGCTTGGGAAACACTTACAAACTATGGCAACAGTGGGACATAGAAATACCTATATGGAAAAATGATTCACAAGTTATTTTTTTGATCTTAATTATGATTTCTGATTCAAGTGAGTGGCTGAAAACTAGACCATTGGATACAAACCTCAAGTCTGTGTCTGATTCATCATGGCCCTGTTCAAAAGTGTAGCCTTCTCAGGCGAAGTCCTGCTCCCAGTGAAATCAAAGTGACATTTGTTACTGATTTTAGGAGCAGAGAGAACATAATTTTGTCCTCTGAGTTCAGTTGCAGAGTCTAAAAAGGTGAAGTTAATAACACTGACCCACCTTGGAGATCACAAGATAGAAAAAGAGAAACAAGCCAAGAAAAACTAAGGAGGACTGAGTGGTTTAGATGCTAAATCCAACCAAGAATGCTTCTGGAAACTTCGTAAGTATTTTTACATTTATGCAATTTCAGAATCCAGGCAATGCAAGACACATAGGGACAGTTAGAAATAATAGAGCTTTGCAGTACTAAAGCACTACTTCAAGTCTTCCACGTCTCTGCTGTCTTGAACCTTGGCGCCAACAATATTACTTCTGCAACTTGAGGTTCTCCGTGTTAGCATTTGATCAACAAAACCCTAGACAAAGACAGATCCTATTGGCTCCGTCATTGTGGAATAATGATAGACATGGATAAAAGCTATGCTTAGTAGCTATGCTGTAAGGAAGTGTCTGGAAGTGTTGACTTTTGCAGGATTGTTCTGTAGAATGCCCGTGTGCAGGACTTATCTTTAAAATGTCAAGGAATAATAATAAAAAAACCCCATCAAAAACAAAAAAAACCCCAGCTGCAAAGCCTGAAGCAATTTTAAAAATAGCTCTCTGTCCTATTGTAGGATCAGTTTTCCCTGGAATGGCTTTTATGTTCAAAATATCTTGAAATACTAGTTTCTTGGCAGAATCTACTTGCATATTTTCACTGAACCTTAGATGAGACTTATTGTCTGCATGTCCCTAGGAAGCACTCTCTGGAGGAAGAGGAAAAAAGCACTGTTAATTATAGTGTGGGGACAAACCAAAAATTCCTACTGGCCTACCAAGTGTGAAAAAAGTATTGCAGAGTAAATTGCATATTTTTTAAGAATGAACTGAAAGGGGTAAAGAAGTTAATCCCTAGCTATAGCTGGTGCTTCAATGCAGGTAAGTACAAAGCCTCAGAATGAGGTTTTGCACCTCTTTTGTGAGTTAGTTAAATGGAGATAAAGTCCAGGCTGCATGAAGCTTTAATCCCAAAGAAAGCAACTAATCTACTGGATCACAACTGTAGCTGACATAAAGCAGCGCAGCTCTACAGGCTTCAAAGAGAATGCACTGTTTTACCTCATTTGAGGGCTTGGCTAAACCTTTTCATACCTGAAAGGCCAATCATTTTATTTGCATTTTGCACCACTGAGTGGGAGAATGGAGTGGGAAGAGGTCATGGTTTTCTTTCCTAAAAATAGACAATGTGTTGATAGCAGAGAACAAAGTTTGCAAACTGTATTTTACAGAAAGACAGAACTATATTTACTGTATGGTGTAATGGAATGTAATCTTACAACTGCTTTTTGTATAACCTGATTTGCAGAGTATTCGAGGTACCACTGAGTTATGAGTGTTTACCACTGGTTTTAATCAGATTATCAAAAGCTTGAAAGAAGACTAATCAACATCAACCAAATTTTCATGGAAGATGGAGTAGGGGAGAAGAGAGATACTCAGTGTCTGATAAGACAAAGGTTAACAAAGCAGATGATTTGTTTCAGGAACAGCAGGAGGTTTTCTGAGGTCTCCCATGTTGACTGTGCTGTCACAAAGATAAAGGCTTTGCTCAGCAAACACAGTGTCTGTCCAGTACTCCAAATTTCTTTGCTTACCTCTTCATTTACAATGTACACACTGACTGAAAGAACATGGGAAAGTCATACTGGGATAAAAGGACACCGGTGCTTGCATCACTGGAAGGACGCAAAGGACAGGAGAAGAAAAAGATGTCTCTTGTTTTCTGAGTCAAAAAAGGATTGTTATTTCCCATTTCAATCACAATGGTTTCACATAGACTCTGACTGATTTCTTATTCTCAACTGCATGGGCCGGTATTTTGCAGGCTGTAAAATGTTTGAATTTCAAGAGATGAACTGCAGTAGTGGGTAAATCTGTTCTTTTTATATTTATGCAACACCATTCCTTGAGGCCTGAGCAATAATAGGCTCAATGGAACATTATTAGGAGAATTAAAATGAAAAATGCAAGTGTAGAGCAATCTGAGGTCTGTGTAGGTTTAAAACAAGGACTAGAGAGGCATGAGAGGCTACAATGACTACCCTCTCAAAAGACAGACTTACCAGTCTGCTATATAGTAAATGGCAAAGCAAACAGCTATTCTAAATGATGCTGAGGGAGGGAAAGACAGAAAGCCACCCGCAATCATTGATGGATCACGCTAGGATCATAGTGGGCTACACACCTTTGTCAGCTCACTCTGATGAAAGGAGAAAGAACTAGGGAGAGACAAATAGATGTTTTGTTAAACCAAAATTTTTAAGACTGGAGTTTTAATTTGTGAGCAGCCAACATAAAAGGAGAATTGCGGAGGTATTAGGATAGAATTTAAAGCTTAAGAATAATGGAGAAGAAAACTGGAAAATAATTAACGCTGCTAGGAAACGGTGCCCAGACAAAATTAAGGGAGTTGGAGAATGAATGACTCCCTAAACGCAGCTATGCAACATGGTTCTAAAATCAATATAGGAAAAGGAGCTGCACATTTTATTTGAAAAGAAAATGATTATATTTAAAAATAGCCCATCGTCAGCTTCTGTATAAACTCTTCAGTGAATTGATTTGTGGTTTCTCAGTTATTCTATACATTTAGTGGCCTTTGTACGAGTTTTTGAGAGAAAGACACCAAATGCAGCTCTCCTTCTGTCAGGTACTGTTAAGAATGTTTCTGAATATATAAACAATTCTCAATCAAGTGTTCAAGACAAATGTAGGCAGTTAAAAAGCTATTTAGAAAAGATTGTTTGCTGCTGAAAATTATTTTAGTTCTATTGCAAATTGAAGTTACACAGCTGACATTTGCCTCTTTGGATACTCTTGAGGCAGTTACTTCTCTGTTACTCATAGTACGTAAGAAATTGCCTAAAAGCATATCGCTTTCTGTTCCCTGAATGGTAAGTGAAATTTTACAAATGACAGCAGGGTAAAAAGAGGTAAAAAGAGGTATCAGCATTCCCTTTGCTCTAATTGCAACATAGCTTTACTCATTATAGATTAGAAAAAGCCAACATGAATGCACTGATCTTTGTGGGATCTCCAGCTATTTCTCCAGTAAAAGGATTAGGGAATAACTGAAACTAGCATGTAATCTGCTGTGTTGTTTTCTAGCTACAACTACTTCCCCCCCCCCCCCCCCCCCCGGCCTTGTTCTCCGCTAATTTTCTGAAATAATTTGTTTTCTAAGTGTACATTCAGTTATATTCTGGAGTCATGATATTGTCAGGCCTCCATTTTGACAAATGTCTTCAGTGATGAATTTGGTCTGATCATTACGGTCGACTTGCTCAAGTCAGCCACAACGATGTCTTCCACAAAGTACTCTTGGCTCTCCTTTATTCTTCCTGTTCTCTTTCCTTCTTCCATCCCTGAAGTTTAGCTGAAATATCCCGTTGTCTTTCAGTTCAGGTGAAACCAGGAGCATATCAAAAGAGAAGATGCCCGTGTCCAGGTCACGCAAACCAAAGTGTGGAAATGTACCAGGAAAAGGTAGCAATTCTCACAGTTTGGCCTGCTCTCTCATGTAGATGTTAGTGACCTTAATGAACTCGAACTGGCATTTCTAATCCCATCAGATGTACTGCATTAGAAATGCCACAGATCCCCAGAGAGACTTTTCTTAGATGCAAGAATGTATGTAGACATGACCTGCACAAATCAGAATTATGAAAGCCCTAGATGACCTGGGCTGATGGCAAACAAGCCAATTGTTGTGAAATGAATCAGTTTACAATTTATTGCACAGTACAAAAGGTCTAAATCTACTGAAGATCTTCTGTGATCTTATCTGCAAAAAGGTCATGGCATATATGGCCTACATACATGCTAGTAATAAGACTAGAAACTAAGTGTGGAAAAACAATTATAGGAAACTTTGATATACAGCAGCTATCATTTTTTAAAGCACCCTTCTCTCGTGAAAAGGGAGTGCCTTGTCTGACTTTAAATACTAAAATACGCTGAGGCTAGTTAATGGCTGCCTGTGATAGTCTATGGAAAAATACCTTAGAGCTAGGCATCTACACAGTGACATGTCCATCATTTGGGCAACACTAGTTGACAAATAAACATAACTATAAAAAATTCAATTCACTGTTGAGAGGCTAAACTCATTAAACTTATTAAGAAAGGCCCTCCCTTCTTGGGTTAGGAAGACATGAGTAATTTATTTGCAAGCAGGCATAGGACAATTCAGTTTTTAAATTTTGTACGAGGCTGAAGTATACGAAACAAAATTAACTTGTTTATAGCATGAAAAAAGACAAAACCCACCATAAACCAAGCAAGCAGAAGTGGTGCAGAACTGCAATGCTAACACTTCATAGTACTGGGCAGTATCTGTCTAAACTGCCTACTGGACTAGTCCGTCTGGAAATAGCGTGTGGAGCAGAGCAGATAATTTTCTTCCAGTGTAATGGATTTAAATGTCTATGATGGTTAAATACATTTTAATAAAGAAAGTCGCAAATATTAGCCAAGTAAGGCAATAAATCTATGCACAGTAAATAGCATAGAACGATAACATTGGTTTAAAGTTGTACACCAAGTTTTCTATAACCACGGAAGGGATATGTAATTACTCCCAATCTTCACCATTGGAGGCGGAAAATGCTGTGGCACTTTCTACAAGGTGAAAAACCAGCAAATTTGATTCTTCATTTAAAGGACAGTTATTTTACCAGGAAAAAAAAAATTCTAAACAGCTCTTCCAAATTTTGTAGCAATTATAGGAAGTTCAAAGCATCAGGATGCCTCATTTCACAATACATCAGAAGGAGACTATAACTTCCATATAAAACTCAGACATTTCAGACTTGGCCAGCAAACACTTTCTCTCCTTAAAGGTGTAGATCATAATCTTGTGGAATGGCCCTTCCTGGTCAGGTTGCTCCCATGGAAAGCAGGCACCCTTACCAAATCCAGAGAGATGCCAAAATTGATAAACAATAGCTCCAAAATCAAGACATTTACTGTGGTTTCCCTTGCTAGAAATGCAAATTTCTTCCCATACTGCTGCCACAAAGCTTTATTTTTCAGAATCTCAAAAGAAAACTCTTTACTGCATTGTCCTTCTTTCTGCCTCTTCCTGTGTTTCCTTTTTCCTCTTTGAGTCTTATTAGTTCTTTTCATCTCTCAGCAATATTTTGTTCCTTTAGTACCCTACCGTTTTGTGCAAATAGGAGGGAACTCATGTCTTCTTCAGGCAGGAAGTTTCAATGTGAGGAGAAATATAACTAACCGTTCCAAGGAAACAAGCACTTTTCGCAGCAAACATACCTGAGCTGAATTTCATATTGCCCTGCATGATGAGACTGTACATTCCTCAAGATCAGTGTGAAGATGTCTTCATTTTGCAGGATTTCACATGCTGTTCCTGGCATTATTTCTTGCCCATCTTTAAACCAGTGAACAGTGGGGAAAGGATCTCCAGCAATGGCACAGGATATAAGGACATTTTGCCCAGGAGCTGCTGTCACTGATCTCGGTTTGCTGATGAACCAGGGCTGAATACCATCCTGAGGTTCTGTAGTTTACAAACACAGTTTACAAATTGGGAGAAAATGCCAACCTTGAGTGTAACTAACAAGCTGACTAATTTCAGGGAAAGCAATCACAGAGAGGAAAGTTATTCTGAACATGCAGGGTATAAGTTTTGAATACAAAAATAAGTCAGGCTTTAATTTTGGAAGTAACTTGTGTTGGTACTAAAATCAATCATTTACTTGGCACTTTACTGGCTCAGTCCAGGCTTATACTAAGAGCAAAACAAAGGGACTTTAAAGCTTCCCTAAAAGGAATCTTGAAGATTTGTCCTTAGACAATATGGGTAGGAATAGTTTTAAGGGCAAGCGACAGTACTGTGACTGCTGTGCAGTTGAGAGCTTGTGTAATAAGTCATCATTAACAATTGCATAAAATTACATTTAATATAGAAGACTGACCCTGAGACTAGATCTCAGGGGAGCTTAGACAACAGAGGAAGGTCTGAATTCAGAGCAGACAGTGACAACAGACTACAGACCCACCCCTGGAGGCACAGATCTCTGAAATCCTGCGGTTAAGATCCTTTACATTAAAAAAAAAAAAAAAAAAGAAAGTCCCCCATTGGTTTCCAATAATTCTCAGAAATTACTATGGAAAAATGTTGGCATAGAACAAGATTAGATGAAGTCCTCTGTCATGAATGTTGTGAATTTCCAATCACAGGAAGTTTGGAGGTACTTCAGTGTTTACTGTGAGATTTACATCACACATGGAGATTCAAAGCCATTTTTTTTGCAGCTAGTTCTCTAATTACAGAAATCATGTGTTCCTCACCTGCTACCACTACAATGCTAGTTATTATAACCAGGATACTGGCTCCTACACAGCTGTTCCAAATACTCGGGGCTTTAATTAGAAAGAAAAATGTTATTAAATGGTTTACATTAAGTGCATAGCTATGTAAGCCTTATAGTTATAATCTGAAGCTGCATTTAGCAGAAGTTTTGCGCTGTCCCTAGGAATAGGATTCAGGAATGCATTTTTGAAATAGTAACATAATGTTCCAGAGCGAAAAGATTTTTTTTTAAAGTTGCTTCTGCTCAATATCCTTTTTATTTTAGATGCAGAGACTGAGAACTCCTAGCATCCTTCACATCAAATCTTACAAACATTCATGTACTTTAAACAAACACTCCTCCAGCACATTAGAATTATTTCCTTTTAACACTTCCTAAGGTGGAGAATAGCTCTATACCTTGTACTGTCAATGTAGCCTGGGTTCGAGTTTCTCCTAATTCATTCCAGGCTTCACAGGTGTATTTGCCTGTGTCTTCAGGAAATACTTCCTGGATGTACAGACTGTACTCATTGCCTTTCTTCTCAAAGTGGAAATCTTCTGTCTCCTGGATTTCTTTCCCATTGTGTAGCCAGATAATTTCAGGAGGTGGGTTAGCTGGAAAACAGGAGACAACAAAAATCAGGCACACACAGAAAAAATACATTAATTGAGAAAATGAACAAGGTTGGTTGTTTTCTGCCACTTGATTCTGCAATTTCAGCTTCAAAACATTCAGGAATCTCATTAACTATGCTGATGCTGTGTAAGGTGGAATAGTTCTAAGTCTGTCTTACTACAGTTAAAATACAAATGATTAAGAAAAGCATGTATACAATAGAGAGGGAGAAAGCGTTCTAGATCCCATGAAGGTGGTTAGCAAGGGTTTCTATTACCAAAGTTCACACCAGGACTGCTCTTTTATGCAGCACTAATCTTACCCCAGATGACAGGAATACAATCTTGCTTGGTTCACAACCGAAACTATTACAAGTCCACTGAAACTTAGTTTTAGTTCAACAGCAGGACCCAATAAGTACCTGATTATTATTATTCCAATAAAGAAACACTTGTACAGTTCTGAACACATTAACACTGGACAATGATCATCCACCCTGAAGATCAGATTAGATAAACCTGGCTTTTACTTTTAAAAAATTGGTTCCTTGAAATATTATTTCCAGACACAAAGAAACCTGCTAAAAGAAAACAACAGTGGAAAAAAGAACATATATATCAGGACTAAAAATTTAAAAAAAAACACTGTTCTATAGCTACGCACCCGATACCTCCACAGTCATTATCACTTGGCTTCCATCCATTACTTTGAGGTCAGCCAGGCCTTTAAGGAAGATGGGTGAAAAAGTCTTGTTTGACTTGGCAGCCTGTGCACTTTCTGCCTTCTTACTGCTCTTCTTTTCTGTGAAGTCAAGAGGAGAACAAAAGGGGTTTCTTACTGGAATTTTCATGATGAATTTTAACTGACCTTAGGTTCAATCCGAATTCAAGTCAGTGGTCTTGTTTCATCTCTCAGAGGGCAAAAATCACTGAAACCACCCAATATAGCTGTTTTTCTTACCAGTAGTCCAAGCAGAAAGACAGGAAATGGGAATGGAACTGTCTTTCCTCCAGGGATCCTTCTAAATCATTGTTAACAGATATCATAGAGCATCACATAGAAATTTACACTGACTTTCTCCAAGCACACATGCTCAGGTGCAAAAAAAACTCCCAACAACTTGTAACCAACAATTAATGCCTTTAATCACTGCTAAATTGACATAAAAACGATGGATGAGTTAAAAATATGGGATTGATGAGTTAAAAATGTAAACTCATGAGAACATAGGATTCTCCACTCGGTATGAAACTACAAACCATTTAGATTGTTAGCTGGTCAATATCAAATGGGTTTTTTGAGTTAACCATACTCCTGTATTACACTTAGCCAACTGATTGATGATGGGAAAGATTGAAACCCGAGGTTATCAACATATATTGCAAAACAAACTGTTGTATAAGGGCTTTTTTTTCTTTTTTTTGAGGCTGTACAATCAAATGGTGAGTGCTGGAGTTAAATTAATCACTATTAAAAATTAAATCTAGCTGAGATAGATATGTAATTTCCAGTACCCACAATGGTCTCCTCTGTCTTGGACTCGGAGGCTATAAGGCAAGATCGTTTAACTGTGACCTGTATGGTACACTATACCATGAAAGATACCTCTGCTCCAAAAACCTGAGAAAAGACTCTACTGAAGCCAAAGTAGCACTCATGGCCAAATGTAAGAAATCATAAATATTTATCGGTCACTTGGATACACTTTTTGTTTTGTTTAGCTTGAGTTCAGGCCTCTTACATCTTGCCTTTAAAATGCCAACCCTACTTTCTGAAATAGCTTCATTTTGCTTATTCCTACCTTCAAAATTTTCAAAGGTGTATCAAGATCATCCAAAACAGTATTACAGCAACACGAAGTGCCAGTCGGGAAAAAAAAAAACCACCATTCATAAAAGGACGGTGATTAGAAAAACTGAAAGCACCTCACTGAGCAAGTCCACTGAACCTTCTGGAGGCAAAAAGTTAATCTTGTCCCAGGGTTATTTGAGCTCATTGTATATTTGGAAGCTGTCTGGAAAGGAAGCTTTTCCTCTTCTCTAGCAAAGTTTTTTCTAGCCAAAATCTTGTCTTGCTGGCTTCTGTCGTAGGTCTTTTCTTGGCACTGAGCACCGAGACATTCATGCATGTGAGAAGGGAAATATGGGACCTGACTGAGACTCACTCAGCTTGGTGCTATGGACTTACTACCCTGAAATGCCCGATTCGCCATCAAGCCACATTGATCAGTCTTTGGGCTTCCTGTAGCACCTGCTTCTAAGTGACTAATGCTGTATAGAAAATAGCCATGCAGTTGGGTCAAACCCATCTATAGTAATAAATTGCTGTGGTTCACCGTATTCCTCTGTTTTTTATCGTTTAGTCAGATGAACTGCTGCAAACAACACTGGGCTAAGCGACATAAGCACATACTCTTTTACTACTCCAATGCCTCACAGAAAATCCCTTTGTCCCTCAAACAGAAACAGACCTGGGAGAGGAAGCAGAAATCCATATAAGGGGAAAAAGGAGGAAAATAAGAAGAAAGGAGGAAAAGGAGAAAACAAGAAAGTAACAAGAAAAAAAAAAAGAAAGAAAAGGACACTTCAATGATAACGATTCTGTTATCCCTTTTATTGCAGTCCGTAACATTGCAAATCAAGAAGGCAAACATGTAATCAAGGGAGAGCAAGGAAAAGAAAATAAAAGGTAGAAAGCAGACGTGTGGTTCAAGACCAACAGAGAAACAGACTTGCGGTATGAACAGAGAAGTTCAAGCCTTCAGAGAAGGACAGATAACAAAAGAGAGCTGAAACACCTCCCACAGGAGAGCTAACAGTGACCAGGAAACAAATTAAGTAGCAGTGGCTTTAACAGCAGTCCTCACAGAGAAGACTGAGCTGCTTCCAGCAGAGCCCTGGTACAGACAGCATTAAGTACTAGCAGCACTCCACACCCCTCGCAACTGGCTCTTTGCTTTATTAGACTGATGTATCTGTTCCATGTAGTCTAAATAAATGAATTTCTGTAATCACGGAAGACAATACAGTATAACAGCCTCAGCTTATTAAAGAAAAATGGGTGAGCAACTATAGAATAGAGCAAAAGCACTTCCCAAAAGGGATTTTTTAGCAGTGCCAACTCATCCAATATATGTGCTGCCGAAATGAAAGTTTCATGTACTGGAATAAAGCCATCTTTCTTGCACAGAGCTGCATAAGCATTGCAAGGAAGCTAGCAAATAATTCATGGCAACTGCATTTATGCATTACAAACCCAACAAGATTACGAAAATGTAAGGCCTCAGTTTCTGAAGCTATGTCAGGCAGATGTATCCTACGCTGGTGAGGAGACCTACTGATATGAGTGACATTAAGAAGATTTCCTGGGGATGCAGGCCTCTACCCCTGAAAGAGTGACCTGCAGGATTAAAGGATGAAGAACAACTTGTCATTGTTACTGATCCATGCTCACTAGTCGTAAGTGAATCTGCCAAATTGAAATGAAGGGGGCCAGAAATTGCCTCACGAATGTACAAATCCTAAGAACAGCATTTATGCTGAATTTAAGCACTGCATAGGTTTATACCGATCTCTTGTATGAAGACCAGTTCTGTACTTAAACAGAAAATTATGATGGTAAGTGTCAAAAAACCAGAAGTCTATGGTATATGAGCAGTAAAAACTTAAAGAGTACAACTTCAACAGTGCAAGAAAAGTTACTGGAGAGATGAAAGTGTTACTTCATTAGAGGAAACTGAATGTAATCATGAAGAGGAACATATAGATTAATTATTTAGTCTGAAATATTGAAAACTTGATGATTGCTCCAGGGACAGATACAAAGGCAACTTTATATCTCCTAACCTTTCTGAAGATATGTCCATCTTTGTAAATCCATCATATGCTAATGCACGTACACTGTTTTATTTAGTCTTTGAAGTATTACCTGATTTCTCAATACCTATTACAAAGCAGGAGTAAAAACATCACCCTTTCTATAGCTGATATGCTTTGGAGCACAGGGGCAGTGAAGGCATTTCTTTACCAACAGATATAAAATCTGTTGCATGTAAGAGCTCAAAAATGAGAAGCTATCATGGCTAAGGCAACCAGTATTCCTTTTCAAGCGTGTAACATCCAGGATACAGTAAATATATGGCTAAAAAGACTGACTCCATAGCAACTTGAACAGGCTTTCTTCAAAATACAGGCATTCTCCTCTACTTTTTAAATACCATTTTTTAATGGGGATCTCCGCTCTTATGCTACTGTTGTTCAGTAGTGTATGTTGATCAGCAGCATACATTTATTATACCAACAGTTTAAGCAGAATATTGCCAAAATTGTCTACTGTTTCTTGACTTGGCAGCAACAATTAGAAAGACTGAAGTTCTAATCCATAAACACTATTTTTTCATCAAGAAACCATCGAGGCTCATTTCATGTAACATTTCTTCCTTTACCTAAAAATTTATATTGTAGACTTCTAGACTTAGAAAAATATTAGTGTGACCTACTGACAACTTCAATTCAGTTTCCAGCAGATGTTTTACACAAGAGAACACAGCCAGTTTTAGATACATTATTTAGTTTTATTTAGACTAGTCTTAGTCTAAAACCATTCTGTTTTCTCAGAAGGGACTAGTACAATCATGCAGAGGCCGAATTATGAGCGTGAATGTTAACTATTTCTTAATTCTTTCAAAGCTTGTAAATGCTTTTAGTTGTTTATTTATTACATAGCACCATGCAGTGACTCAGTGCTCCTCTGATGAAGGCTTTAACATTACACCACGAGATAGCAGTGCTGTACTTTTTCACAGCTTATTTTAATATATCTAAGGGCTTCTTCAATCTTAGCCATTGGAGCAATCATTTTGATTTTGGAGGGTACTGGGGAAAAGAAGGGACACTGCTCATTCAAGATTAAGCAAATAACTCCCATTCCCATTTATGGTGAAAAGATATTGTGTGATTCTACTTCCTTTTGAAAACACTCGGCTAATTATTTTACCAGGGAAGTAGTGCAAGGAAAGCCATACCG
Source organism: Opisthocomus hoazin (assembly GCF_030867145.1). Classification (NCBI taxonomy): domain Eukaryota; kingdom Metazoa; phylum Chordata; class Aves; order Opisthocomiformes; family Opisthocomidae; genus Opisthocomus; species Opisthocomus hoazin. The sequence continues at coordinate 12,618,210 of NC_134422.1, read as the reverse complement.
AAAAAACAGGCTTTGTTCACAGAAGTGTAGCTTTAGAAAGTGTAATAACCGTAGAAGTTCACATTCCCTGGCCACAGCTAAATGCTAGCTAGTCTCATACACCAGAAACAAATCCGTGACTTGCCTCAGGAAAATGGAGAGCAAGGAGGTAAGAAAAACAGGGCACAAACAAGCAAGCTGCACGTAATGAATGTCCAGTATTAGGACTTGCTTTCCCTCATTCCTTCCAAGCCCCTTTCACTACATGAACTCTGCTAGGGTTCAAAATTCATATGCTTTTCAGTGACAGCTGGCTTCAGAGCCCAGAGCAGGGGGAAGAAAGAGAAAGAAGAAAGCACAGGTACAGCTCTAAGCTCAGATGTTGCAAGTCACTATGCTTGTGGCTGGAACAACCTCTTTCGTGACACTGCAGGTTATTTTTGCTGCCAGAACTACAGACAATAAAAATATGGCACACCTGGCACCAGAAAGGAAATCTGGAAGCTAAGACAAATTTTGTCTGACATTATCATGAGGGCATGACTTTGTTATATATCTACATATCCTCAAGCTTAATCAACTGGATGTGAAATAGAGGAGATCCGATCCTTTCTTATTATGTTAATATGCTCTAATCACCTATAGCCGTTTAACATCTCCCCCACTACTCTTACTTCTTATTACTTTCAGTTAGCAGTAGGTTTACCTCTAAGAATGAAAAGTAGGAATGTAAGAGCTATCACATAGCACTACTGCCATAGTGACTAAAAAAATTCTTCCACAGGCATTTAATTTTCTTCCCTCCTTCCTTTCCCCAATCAACTGCTGCTGCTGCACTGCGTTCCCCCCAGGTGGATCATGTCACAGCAATTCATGAGGATCATCAGAAAGCACTACATAGGGAGGGCTAGATAAAACACAGGTACATTTCAATAACCTGTTTTCAGACCTTGCAGGTAGTTTATTTTACAATAGTTTATAAAAGCTGCCACGATTTTTAACCACAGCTGTTGGTTTTGTGCAAGTCAAGTCATGCAAGATAATACAGAAGATACTATGCTTTTCTCAAAGGCTGCTTACAGAGCAATGAATTCTCCAAGGCTCTTATAAAATTACAAGCTCAAGAACTTTAACAGTTTTTGCATAGAGCTGCAGTCTGGCATAATACATAAGTCCAGCTGGGGTGTTCTCAGGTGAGCAGTGGTCTCTCCATCGTTTCAACAGGCTTTTAATAAGGCTTTACACAGGGTGATAGATTTAAAAGTCCACTACAGTGATCCCACTTGCACAGCTCCTATGTTTTTTTGCCTTTTCTCAGGCTTTAATAGGCATGAATGTTGGGAAACAGCAAGTAATAAGATGCACAGCTCAGTGGAAAACACAGCCTGGGAGAGCAGAAATAGTAAGCAAAGCATTTAAAAGATACATTATATATCCACATATGTTTTCTACAAAGCAAAAGTAATACAGGCTTTTCCCACAGCATTGCCTTACCCCTAAGGGCTCATTTTTTTTATTAGAAAGACACTCTAATAAGCACCCAAACCTATGTTGAAAAAAAGCCACTTAGTGCATTAAATGCACAGAGATTAAGGAGAATTCAGTCTTCCAGTTTCTTACAAAAATACAGATTCTCAGCATATTTGGATGGCAGTGGGAAAAGAGAGATACTGCTTCTGATACACAACTAATTCTATTCATCTCTCATTTTGTTTTCATGTGTTTGTGTAATCAATAGTAAGTTAATCCATCTATAGCTACCATATCAAATATCTGTTTTTCTATTAACTTGTATTAATAGAAATTTAAGTTGATAAAAAATGCTTTCCTATTATTTGACTTTTCTCAATCCAGGATTTCAAGTGACCTTAAGTGAAGTTAAATAACTTCCAGATATCTGCAGACTGGAAATTATTGCAACAGAAGTCTTAATGCTAGCTGTGGGCCAAAGCCAAAATACACTTGAATTTTTCAAAACCTAGACCTGGATCAGAACTTGGTGCTCGAACACAACTGTAAACATCTTTATATTGATAAGCAAGAGTGAGTTGCTGGTTGAAGGTGTATATGTAAAAGTGGAACATTCATGCTGCCCTGAACAGTTATCCTATTACAAATCAATTGTGCAATACACGCGTACTGGTTTAACTGCAAGTATGCAACCAACTATTTACTTTCTAAGGTAAAAGATATAGATAAATCTACAGAAAGGGAAAGAATTAAAAAAAAGAATCAATAACTTCACTATGGCATTTCCATTCCCAGATTTTCTCTTGAAACTGGAGTGAAGAAGAAAATCCAGATCAGGATGCAAACTTTAAGGTTTCCAAAGACTGGACCTGGCTACTACCTGGCTTGTAGCCAAAACAGTTAACATTTTATGGACATCATCTATCTAGTAAATTTTCTTTTTCATTTTTCTACCCAGATGTACTGAAAACTTTTTGAAGTGAGCTGCAGAATGCTGACATCTCCTGTTGAAATATCAGGACTTCAGCATGCTCAACAAATTGAATTCAGAAGGGACCTCTGGAGATCGTCTAGTCCAGCCCCCGGCTCAAGCAGGGTCAGCTACAGCACTGCACACATACACCTTCAATGCAATAACTCAGCTGCACAAGATCAGGATTACAACTGGTTACAAGTCAAGGACATGCAAAGAATAGAATTTGCTGCCTTATGTTCAGAACACTGCAAACAACTTGCAGTGTTTAGTCTTACAAGAGATTTAATTATACTGGAGGAATCTGTTTGCCAGAATCATATGGTTAACTGCCAAATAATGCCTAGTCTGAGCCATGCGAAAGGACTGTGTCAGCAACATTTACCATTTATGGTGTTTAAACATCATTTTGGCTCAGAGGTTAAGTCAACTGAGCGGAGGAGAATGCTTAACTCAAAAAGCTCTCTCTCCGAGCAAGCTCAGAGAGAGAAGCAGCAGATTCCACTAAAATCTCTCAAAGCAAGACTCAGGTTCACACACATACATACAGCCAGAGTTGTAAAGCAGGCCAGTCAGTTGAATTACAGATCCTGAAAAAGAGTTTTGCCTCTCCAAATATTTTCAGTGTAAATAAATCCAGCTGTTACCAGATGTCATGTTAACAATATCAACTCAAAAAATAACAGAATTTATAAGGCAGAGAACTGATATTAGGACACTCATCTCAACTGTCTTTCTTCCCATAAGGTATTTTCATGTCTCAGGCATGAATTGATATGGTCAAAATATTTTCTGCAAGTTTTCCAAGAATTCCACACTTGATTTATACTGGCATAAAAAATATGAGACATGTTCTTGAGACATGTAGGGACATTTCTGCTTTATTAAAGACCTCAGGTTGGTATGCTATTTTGCAAACTTAGGTCATGAGAACTAGATGTTTAATGACCTAGTAGTGTATTTTACAGATCTACCTCCCATCATTTATTTCTGTCGTTATAATCTGTTTTTTAAATGGAAGGCGAGATTTAAATATCCTTGGGAGATGCTTTCACTGAAGAGCTGGGCCAAGTTATAGTCTGGATAGGGTGGCTTGCATTACACAGAAAAACTTTTAACCCAGGACTGACAATGCCCTAAGCCTATACTAGTCAGGGGGGTTAGGGGCATACAAAGGAGGCCAAGTTCCACTTTATCCATCTGGAAATCTGTTTATTTTACTGCAGGCTAGTCTTCCAGCTCTATCCTGCAGCTCCATGTAAGCTCCTTTTCTCAGTTTTTCCCTTTGTATGGGGTATCGCCAGTCACCGGCCTTTTAACCTCTGCTTTGTCTACTCTGTTCTGCAATCCCCAGCATTTGAAAGAGATGCCTAGAAATTCCACTAAAGGCTGAATACACCAGTAAAAAACACGATTTGGGAGAAACATTCAGTATCTCAATTTAGAGTGCGGGGGACAGAGATACAACGTAGCCTGCTGAGTTCAGACAGATCACTTTGCAGTCAGCAGACCGAATTCCTCAGAGACGCTCTCACTGGAAGTTTTTTCAGCCAATTTTGTGTTTGCTTTTGCCTTCAGAACAGTCTGCCTTATTAATGGCTAACCCTGCTTGCAAGTTATTTACATTAAGTAATTGCTCTTTTGTCACTGCCACAGACAGCAACTCCATGGAAGGCCTGACAGCATGTATACCTACCAAATGCATTTATAAAGCAGCTCAGATGGCCCACTGCTAACAAATTACCCAGCATTAGATGCCACTCCGACATGGAGAACTGCAGAAAAGGTGTTTCGTACATGCTAGATCAAGTCAGGTTAGCTCCGCAGTGAAAACGTGCATGCTGCAGAGGCAGAATTTCACCTTCACATGTACAGTCTCAATTTTTTGTGTGGCTGCCCAGGCAGAATTTAACTTAAATTGGTCTGTCATGATGTACAGAGATACCACTTCAATTACAAAAAACCTGGGCTGTCCATGAACTGAAATTCAATGGAAGCACAATAGGAACAGGCAGTCACCTAAAGCACCAGCATCCCTGAGGATGCCACTGATAAAAGAGTTACAGCCCCTTCAGCCCTTCCCTCCTATGGCAAATCCACATAGGCAACAACATAGTTACCCGTGGTAATATTAAAACAGTGCTGCTCACCCTCTTCAGTGAGTAATCAAAAGGATACTATACTAAGAATGCTTTTAAGGAACCCTGCAAATAAGACACAGCTTGAGTGCCAGAAAATATTTGAAGTTAGACTAATACAAAGCCAAAAAAGAAAAGAAAAAAACCCAACAACATAGTATTTCTGGGTTAAAGTTGGTGTCAGAAAGGAATCCTAAAGCAAGGCTTGTTTGGTGCTTAAGTCCAGAAAAGAAAAGGTAGTTCTAGTCTGGCATTGTTTGTGGTCGGTTGTCTGCTCTTGATGAATTTATATTAAAAAAACTCTCAAACTGAAACATTACTCTGAAAAAAAAAGCAGTTTGTGTGTGTGGACCAGCAGTCAAGGACTGACTAAAACTAAACTGCATGGAAACACCTCTGGTAGTATACAGCCATGCAAAGTTCCTGCCCTCTGTTCCTTTTCTCTATTGCTAAGGAATGACCTGATCATTAGGACTCACGCTATAACCTGTATTAAGGCACTTAGATATCCCTGTATTTCTCATTTTTCCAGTCTGTAAAATAAAAATCTTGTTCTTCTAAAAGTGAGGTATCACTGTTTGGCAAAACCAGGTCTCAAGAAGAAGTGCTAAAGCAGGTGTTAGAATGGTATATATGAAGTTAGAAATATTTTCTGTCCCAAATGTACATACAAGTTCTGTCATGCTGCTTCTGTTATGTGGACATTTATGCCTTTTTAGGGCAAGAGAACTGCATAGGCTTGCAGAACTAGTAAGGACAAGGCAGGACCTGCTAAATTTCAGCATGGGGGCCCTGTATTTGTTTTTTCAGCTTTGTTTTCAGTTTGGTTGGCCATTCTAACCTAAAGACTCTACACTGCAACTCGGACGCTTGAGCAACATGCTGTAAAGTTTGTAAGACTAAATTGAAAAAACACGCCTTTAAGAACCTGCCATCCTTACCTGGCTCCACATACATCAGCTTATGTGTTTGAAATTTTCAAATTTCTCTTTAGTCACGTAAATCAAGGACAGATGCTTCACTCGGGCAAACCCGTCTCCTCTTCTGCTTACTTGAACCTTCCCTTCCTATAAGCCTACTTCTTCTCCTGCATATGCTGTTCATAAAGCAATTCGTGAATTCTCAGCTTTACATCTCTTTCTGCTGGTGCTGAATATCCCTTGCTTACACACTCACAGCTCTTCTCTGTGGTCCTCCCATTTCTCTATACTTTTGATAGTTGTATTCACACATATGTTTATATTGAAAAGAAACATGCACATCAGACTGCTTTCAAACCAATCCCTTTAGTTTACTGAGTCCTTTGATTACAAACCATTTTTTATAGAATCATAGAATCATAGAAAGTTTTGGGTCGGAAGGGACCCCTAGAGGTCATCTAGTCCAACCCCCCTGCAGCGAGCAGGGACACCGCTAACTAGATCAGGTTGCTCAGAGCCCTGCCCAACCTGGTCTTGAATGTTTCCAGGGATGGGGCCTCCACTACCTCTCTGGGCAACCCGTTCCAGTGTTTTACCACCCTCATTGTAAAGAATTTCTTCCTTATATCCAGCCTAAACCTACCCTGTTTTAGTTTAAAACCATTACCCCTCGTCCTGTCACTGTTGTCTCTGCTAAAAAGATTGTCCCCATCTTTCCTATAGGCTCCCTTTAAGTACTGAAAGGCTGCAATCAGGTCTCCCCGCAGCCTTCTCTTCTCCAGGCTGAACAAGCCCAGCTCTCTCAGCCTGTCCTCATAGGAGAGGTGCTGCAGCCCTCGGATCGTTTTTGTAGCCCTCCTTTGGACCCGCTCCAACAGTTCCATGTCCTTCTTGTGCTGAGGGCTCCAGAGCTGAACGCAGTACTCCAGGTGAGGTCTCACCAGAGCAGAGTAGAGGGGCAGAATCACCTCTCTCGACCTGCTGGCCACGCTTCTCTTGATGCAGCCCAGGACACGGTTGGCCCTCTGGGCTGCCGGCGCACATTGCCGGCTCATGTCCAGCCTTTCGTCTATCAGTACCCCCAAGTCCCTCTCAGCAGAGCTGCTCTCGATCCTTTCATCCCCCAGCCTGTATTGATAGCGGGGATTACCCCGACCCAGGTGCAGGACCTTGCACTTGGCCTTGTTGAACCTCATGATGTTCACACAGGCCCACCTCTCCAGCTTGTCCAGGTCCCTCTAGATGGCATCCCGTGCTTCTGGTGTCTCAACCGTACCACTCAGCTTGGTGTCATCTGTAAACTTGCTGAGGGTACACTCGATGTCGCTGCCCATGTCATTGATAAATATATTGAATAGCACCGGTCCCAGTACGGACCCCTGAGGGACTCCACTCGTCACTGGTCTCCATCCGGACTTTGAGCCGTTGACCACTACCCTTTGGCTGTGACCATCCAACCAATTCCTTATCCACCGAATGGTCCACCCATCAAATCCATGGCTCTCCAATTTAGAGAGAAGGATGTTGTGGGGGACCGTGTCAAAGGTTTTACAAAAATCCAGATAGATGACATCCATTGGTTTTCCCGTGTCCACCCTTGTTGTTACACCTTCATAGAAAGCCACTAGGTTGGTGAGGCAGGACTTGCCCTTGGTGAAGCCATGCTGGGTGTCTCGAATCACCTCCCTGGCCTCCATGTGCCTTAGCATATCTTCTAGGAGGATCTGTTCCATGATCTTCCCAGGCACAGAGGTGAGGCTGACAGGTCGGTAGTTCCCAGGGTCTTCCTTTCTACCCTTTTTGAAAAGGAGCACGTTTCCCTTTTTCCAGTCACTGGGGACTTCCCCTGACTGCCATGACTTTTCAAATATCATGGAGAGTGACTTGGCAACTACATCAGCCAGTTCCCTCAGGACTCTGGGATGCATCTCGTCAGGTCCCATGGACTTCTGTACATTTAGGTTCTGCAGGAGGTCCCGAACCTGGTCTTCACTTACAGCTGGAGGGATTTTACCCTCCTGGTCTCCTTCATGCCATCCATCGACTCGGGAGGGGTGAGGAGAGAGGTTGCCAGTGAAGACTGAGGCAAAAAAGTTGTTGAGTACCTCAGCTTTCTCCTCATCTGCTGTTACCAGTTTGCCGGTCTCGCTCATGAGCGGGGGTACGCTTTCTTTGACCATCTTTTTCCAGCTGACATACCTGTAGAAGCCCTTCTTGTTATTTTTTGCATCCCTTGCCAAGTTCAGCTCCAGCTGTGCCTTGGCCTTCCTGACCCCATCCCTACACAACCGGGCAGCTTCCCTATACTCTTCCCAGGAAGCCAGTCCCTGCTTCCACTGCCTGTGCAGTTCCGTCTTCTTCCTTAGTTTGACCAGCATCTCTTGCCTCAGCCATGCCGGTCTCTTCCCTTCTCTGCCCGACTTCTTACACTTGGGGATCCAGAGCTCTTGCGCTCTCTGGAACACATCCTTAAAGACCTGCCAGCTCTGTTCTGTTCCCCTGTCCCTGAGGGCCGTTTCCCAGAGAGTCCTTCTGACTATCTCCTTGAAGAGCTGGAAATTTGCCCTCCTAAAATTCAGGGTCCTGACTATGCTCTTCATTGTTCCCATATCCCTCAGTAGCGTTAGTTCCACCAGCGCGTGGTCACTGCAGCCCAGGCTACCTCCGATCTTGACATCCCCAATGAGCTCGCTCGCATTGGTGACCACCAGGTCTAGTATCGCATCCCCTCGGGTAGGGGTGCTTATTACCTGGCTTAAGAAGTTGTCCTCAGTGCATTCTAGGAACCTGCTGGATTGCCTACAGCTTGCCGTGTTGCTTTTCCAGCAGATGTTGGGGTGGCTGAAGTCGCCGAGTAGGATGACAGCCTGTGAGCGCGAAGCCTCCTGGAGTTGGAGGAAGAACGCTTTGTCTATCAGCTCCTCTTGATCTGGCGGCCTGTAGTAGACACCAACCACTAGGTTCCCTTTGTTGCCTCTCTCTCCGATTCTTACCCATAAGCTTTCGACCTGCTCGTGGTTATTCTTCAGGGACAGCTCTTCACTCTGTAGTGTTTTCTTGATGTAAAGGGCAACGCCCCCGCCCCTCCTTCTTCGCCTGTCCCTTCTGAACAGCCTGTAGCCATCAAGAGCTACATTCCAGTCGTGGGATTCATCCCACCAAGTTTCCATGATGGCAATCAGGTCATAGCTTTCCAGCAGCACGATTGCTTCCAACTCCTCCTGTTTGTTTCCCACGCTGCGTGCGTTTGTATAGAGGCATTTCATCTGAGCTGTCGGCCTCGTTACCTTCATAGCAGAGCACCCCTTTTTTCCCTTGAGGTGTTTCATGGGTATTTTCTTGTTGGCACCTGATACCTCAGGCGCCTCCAGCTCCCTTCCGCAAGACTTCCACATTGCTGCAGTGTCCCTCGCATGCTGCTGGGCAACGGGTTGAGGGCTCCTACTAGCCCCCCATCCCTCTAACCATTGTGTATCCTCCCCTAGCCTGTTGCTGGCAAGCCTGATAGGTTCCCCTTCCCCCTTCACCTCTAGTTTAAAGCCCTGTCAATGAGCGCCGGGAGCTCCTGGGCAAAGATCCTCTTCCCCCTTTGAGAAAGCTGGCTCCCATTTGATGCCAGCAAGCTTGGTGCTGTATATGTCATCCCATGGTCAAAGAACCCAAAGCTGTGGTGGTGACACCAGTCACGGAGCCATGTGTTAATAGACTGAGTCTGCCTATGTCGCTCAACGTCTCTGCCCACCGCTGGAAGGAGCGATGAAAAGATAACCTGTGCTCCAGATTCCTTTACTAATCATCCTAGGGCTTTGAATTCTTTTTTAATTACCCTCGGGCTACTTACTGCAACTTCGTCCGCACCCATGTGGAAGAGCAGTAGAGGATAATAGTCTGAGGGTCGGACCAGTCTAGGAAGTTTCCTAGCTTTTTTAATTATTATTTTCTTGAATACATAGCAAAACACTTGTGAGACCCTGGTATCTTCAGCTTTTCTGTAAGCATTGGCCATGCTCCTCTGCTTATACAAGAATCTTTCTTCTGTAAGTAAAACTTCCGTGAGATTTTTTCACTGGAGCATATATACGTTTGTTTGTGTATATGTTTTACATCAGCTGGTAATGCAAGATACTCTACAGGCTTCTAAATACTGTCAACATGTCTGCTCCCAAATCCATCAGAATTTAACAGAAAGGGACAAAACCCACACTAACAGAAATGCTAATTATCCTTAAAAAAAAAGTAGGCACAGATACATCCTTAGAGTCTGTCTTGCTGCCTCTATAATTTAATTCTAAAGTTGAGAAACAACTTGCTTAAATCGATTTGTAGTTTAAAAGCAAACAGCAATCCTACATGTACTCTTCCATTTGTGACTCTCACTCTGCCTAAGTATGACTAGAGATGAAAAGCTTACATGTTAAAACAGGCCTCTTCTAGCACATAGCTAGTCATTTTACCTGTGATGTCCTGTTCTTTAGTTGCTACATAACCAATCTACCGACTAAATTTCTCTTTGGTGGCTACTCCATCTGATGTATCATGACTGATGCTACACAAGTGACTAAAATAAGCATTTGCTTTTTGTCATTTGTTTAGCAATATTTGTACAACAGGAATGCATTTTAATAAATTCAAGTTAATCTACTAGTCCATGAAAAGGAAGCTTAGTAAAGTTAGGTTAGAAGTCAATTCATAGAAGCAACACAAGCTGCATCAATTCATAACTACATAAGAAAAACAGGAAAAAGGCTGAAAAATGAATGCAGACAGAAATGATGCTTAGTGTGAGAAACCAAGTCCATTTTCCTCCAGAAAGACACACACTACATCCAACTCTCAGATGCTCTGGAATCGATTTTCAACGATTAATTCTGACTGGGGCTTCCTCCCATCCTAAAGCTTGCCTACCTCAAATCTACCTGCACGAGTCATTTCTGAAAAGTTTTATAAATTGATCTAATCAATGGCTGTTTGAGCTCCCATTAGCTAATCCACATCAGCTGCTCTTGGAAAGATTCTTTGGGGTAACATCACACCCATGCTTTCAAAATTCCTCAGGCATATATTCAGCTTACAGGTTTTACATACATTTTGATGACTTCCACTTTTCAGCTGAAACCTAGAACATTATAGAATTTGGCAATCCAAGATGCGACAGTTTACCCCTTGGTCAGTGTAGGGCCATTCCTAAGACTGTTACAATAATAATCTGTTTTCTGTCATTCTGGTACATAGCAGCTTAATGTTCACAGCATTTGATCACTTCACAATTGAGACGACCATCAGATGCAGGGCTGGATATTTTCTTCTTTCTTTTAAAATTAAAAATTTTTTCTGTCAACATCTCATCTTTGTTTTTAATTTATAAGAATTATTAATGCAATTCCTGCCATTTAACTTGTGCTCATTCTGCAAGCACTCATCCCTCATTTGCATCCAAATTTGGTTCCCCTTTTAGTCAGAAGGGTTTGTATCAAGAAGCTGTCTTTAGAGAATACTGTTTATATTGATGGCACAAATCCTGTATCATTAAAAGTTTGCACACATGTTTTGCTTTTATCCTTCATTTTCGGTCTCTAGCCGGCATTGTGTTTCACATTTGGTCCTGAGGTGCTGAAAGAAGGCAGTTTAAGAAAAAAAAAAGCTTCGTCTTACAAGGATTACAGCTGGTAGTGGCCCATACAAAGTGCTGGACAGAAAACTTTGGGACAAAGTTAACTATCTTAAAAGCATTGGAACAGAGTTTCTTTGATGGCTAATATCAGCCCTGCTCACAACAGCTTACTTCTGAGCTTTCACTACAGTAACAAAACCCCCTCCCTTTCACTTAGTATACTGAAAACAATTCTTACATTGCCAAGTGGTTCCACCAGGCTACTGGCCTGGAATGCCTTTCGGACACTTAACAAGACTGGACTTGTATATTTTGGAAAGTCTTCATGGTCCTTTATATTTATGTTACACTTGAAATACAGCAAAATGCTTTCAAATAAACAGTGGCTTTGAAAAACTGTCACAAATATTTCATCACTTTTGACAAGTAAGACATCAAACTTCATTTGTCTTTACCTTGTATTTCAAAGAAACAAAGCTGCAGCCTCTCAAATGAGTCTTCAAAGAGAGGCTGCTTATTGCAGTGATAGCCTTCTTTAAAAGATTAAAGTCCAAGAGAAGTCATTCTGAGATAGAAAGAAAAACAACCCACTACCTAAAGACAGCAACTCTCATGACTGGAAGAAAAGACTCCTACCTGTAAGCCTTGCTTCCACCTAGTTAGATTTTTATGGTCCCACTCACACCAGATGGAAGAGTGACAGGAACAAAAGAAACTGGTTTTCCAGAAAGCATCTCCCTTCACTGCTCTGACAAACTGCTTACAGCAAGGACTTTGACAGGCTTTCAGGTGACTCTAATCTGCTTGTCCAATGATCAATGAATGGCTACAGTAATTGGATTGTACAGGCTACAGGCTTCCCAGCATAGACATTTGCACTGAGGAGGCTACGCTAAAAAAAAAGTGTGAACAGAAAGTGGTGGGGAGAAAGGGGAACCGATGTGAAGTCAGGTCAGTTGCACTGCTGCCAGGGAGGGAGAAATGAGGTCGAGAGCCAATGAGCAGGAGCAGTGATATTTGCTGAACTGTGTTTGCTCACCAAGGGAGGTGGTGTTAGGCTTCAATTGAAGAAAGCTGTGTGCAGCAGAGAAGCATCAGCAAAATGGGTGGCTGCAGACCATTAGAGCCGACAGAAGTACCCTGGCTGCAAGCCTGTGCTGCTGCTATCACCACCCATGCTTCGTGCCCTCCCTCTTGAAATCAATCAGTGATGCTGCTGCCTGGTGGGAGGAGGCTGGAGAACTCTTGAGGAGCCTGCAGTGAGCCAGATCTTTCATCTGTGATCTACTGCAGAACTGCAAGACAGAAGGATGTTCTCCTAGGAGTCAGCCCTCATGTAACAAGCACTCCAGCTTGAGAAAAGCCTAGAGAAAGCTGGAAAAAGCAATTAACTGCCTCTTTTACATGCACCCCTTACATATGTTTGCAAAAGAACAAAACCTTCCTACACACAATATTAATTTGGTTCAGCACAACAGAAGACTGAGCCAATCATATGTCCCATTCCCGCCCCTGCTCTCACTCCAGCCTGTAACTTTGCATAGTACACCCAGGTATTGGTGTGAATGTCAGGTGGTTAAATATCCCTTTGGCACATCTTTTCATGGATCTGACCTATAATTCCTCGTCAGTGATCAGTTAACTGACAGAGAAAACCACGTATCAGAAGGCTTATCTCAGGTATGAGACAGACCTGAAGAACAGCTACTATGCCTAGGAGCTGGACTTGCCTTCCAGCTACACCAGTTATTACCACTAGTTGTCTTGCCTGTATACTCTGTCACAGCTACAGCAAAGCACTAACACTGACTGACTATACAGGTACATCCAAAGTAGATGAACTTCTCCTCACCTCAGTTTCTTGTTCATTAAAAACTTGATTAAAATATTAAGCCAGCCTGATAAAAAGCTGATTAATATTAATATGCAACCTCAGTATCTACAGTCACCATCAGTACATAATCACTGTGTATTTCAGGTGACCTACTAAGAAGCTGGGTTGGTATTTTAAAATGGGATGCCCGGTGTATTTAAAAAATGGCTTGTATACTTATTTTCATATCACAAAACAGTATGAAAATTGTAATATTAAATGGGAAGACCAACCCATTTGTCTAGCTTGCACATACAATAACAGAAACAACCCAGTCCTGCACACATTGTTTAAAAACTTTTAAAACAATTTGTCATCAGCCCCAAAGCCTCCCAAATTCTGATTTTCCTGTGTATAAAAAATGATGCGTAGGTTTAAAGGAAAAAAATTCTAACATTTGCAGAGCAGCAAATGGTACAATTCCAGGAATGTCTGTAACTGAATGTTTGAGTAATCTGGACCATGTTTCTAACCTCTCCGGTTTTCTTGCATTAAGATAATTAATCTAGCTTTTTATCCAGTGTACTCCACTCACTGCAGAGCTCAGTCACAAAAAGTTCTCATGGTGAAGACATTTCTTAGGCTGGTTTTTCAAAGAAGTGCTGCTCATTCTCTGTAGTTCTTCTTTACCTGTATTTCATCTGTAAGAAACTGCCATCACAGGGAAGATGGCTGTCAGGATTCAATTTAGTCTACTAAGTCTTCTATGAGGCCAAAATTAGCTTCACCTTGATTAACTTAGTTTCTCCACAGACTACCTAATAGATCTACCCCAATTTACTCAGTCTTCAGACCACTTAAGTGATCTGAAGATGTTATTTGCTTGTCTTAAATAAGCAGAAACTTCATCGGTTTGAAGACCGTTGCATTTATTATGCTCTATCCACACGAAGTGTGGGACTTTCTCAACATAGTGCCAAAAGCCTCCAACAAACAGCAAAGTACCTTCAGCATTTTTCATACAAAACCAAGGAAGGACTGAGGTTGCTCAGTGCTAGGCAGAATTTATCCTGCTTAGTAATAAGGAAGCAAAAGAACCATAAATGAATCTGAGACTGATGACTTAGAAGGAATGCTATGCCACAGTAAGCCTAACTAGTTATCCAGGCCCCAGTGCAAAGTATACTGAAAGTGCTGTAAAAAATCTCCCCCTTGTGTTTAACAGGATGGGGAGCAGTAGCACTTTATGGGACAAAGAGCCTTCAAAATGTTGTTTCCTACAATAATCCCGCAAAAGGAAATTTCCTTTGGCAAAAAAAAAAGCAACAGATCTTCTGAAGGACAAAGAATGAAAAAAAGATTATCAGAAAATGTAAAAGGTGGCCAGATAACACTTGTAACCTACTAGCAGGTTTAAGTATCATCTTGTACTATAATTCAGATATGAGGCTTACATTGTGAGGTGGTTTTTTTTTACCTTTTAACAGTTTGTCACTGACTGTCCTTGCTGCCAGTAAGGGACTTTTCTGAGTTATATGTGAGCTTAATTTAATTTAGAAGGTGGAGCCTTTTACCTTTGAAAAATAAAATTGAGTTTTACTGTTGACAGACAATTCACTCCAAGTAAATCTTCCCCAGTGATCACAGCGGATATGACCCGCCATGAGACCCTTGCTGCATTATAATAGCAAAGGAAAAAATGGCAATATGAAGTGAAATGTAGACCCGGACAGACTCAGAGATGTGTCCAAGGACCACAGTAGCAACTCAATGAAAAGCTGAATTCTGACACTGGTATGATACTGATGATATGCTGAGAACATCCATTCCTTCTTAGATTAAAAACAAATTACTTTTCACATACAAAAGCAAAATATTTTTCTAGCAATAAATGAACAAACTGAGCACTGCATGAAACCTGAAAACTTTAAATCATCTAGGAGAAAAAAAGGAACTGGAGGAAGATGGGTTACAATTCAGAAATGGTTTTTATAGACTTTATTCCAAAAAATCAGTGTCGGGTCACGAGAGGATTTTTGAGGTTTTCTCTCTTTCTGCATGTACACTGATATCCTGCTGTAAACTGTCTGCAAAAGCTGAGCATTTAGAGAAGCCTTAGCAGCAGCATTCAGAGTCTCAGAGAAGTCTAATGACGATAAGCATTTGCTAGAGGGACTGATGGGGAAAAAAAGAACAGATAAGAGATTTGGAAATCACGATTTTAAATTTGGTACTATTTTTGGCAGGAAAATCCATATTGATCTGAGTCTTGGGGAAAGTTACTGTAATCCTCATGGCAACAGGGACATAATGAGTTTTAGGGAGGAAGTGGAGGGGACAGCTAAAGCTGTAAAAATATTGAACACGTGGCTTTACATCCTGTCATGCATGTTCTTAATTCTGCTCCTGTTCTTCCCCCCCCACTTCATAACTCCTAGAAAATAGAATGGGATGCAAAACAGAGGAACTAATGCCCCATAATATTGGCAATGTAGCTTTCTAGCCCTAGACTAGCTAAAGTACAGGAGGAATACAACTCAGTGCAACAGCAACTGTGTAGCCTGAAATAGCTCAGCAGAGCACACAAGCGTAAGGAAAGGCCAGGCCACTATTGCTTCCATGTCAGCATTGTATGTGAACTCTAAAATAACTCAGAAATATTTAGTGAGAGAGGGGCTGTCTTTTGGGTTTCTGTGTCCCATTGAAGAATCAGCAGGTCCCATGTCAAAGACAGCTCCCTTGAGGTGGAGCGCTCTTGATTGTCCCTTAGCTAATGCAGATAAAATGCTTCAGAGAAATTATAAATGACAGCTTTGACAACAGATTAGTTTCAGGCTTATTTTAAAGCAATGTTTTCCTACTTGGTGCCTTTTTTTGAGAGGAGGGGGAGGGCAGCGAGGGGATGACTGCATTTCCAATTCGGTAATCAAGAAATTAACTCATAGGTTTACTGGAATTACTTTGTTTTCATTTTAAGCTTGTCTAGGGTTTTAAGTGGATTTGTACAGACAGAATAGGGGCAGGCATATCACTGAAGTGCTGTGGAAAAACACCACAGAACATTGGCAAACCAAGACAAATCTTGGGGTCCGAGAGATCAGGGTATGTTGCCAACCAAGCTGCATCTACAAATTTGGGGCAGGTATTATGTGGTCCTAGACAAATGGAGCAGATCCCTTGACAGCTGTCACTCAGCGCTCTGTTGGACAGGCAGTGCCAAACTATTATAACTTTGGGAAAAAATCATTTCCAGATGACAAACACCAGTTATAGGCTTGACTGTAGAGGGAGAGGGAATCCGAGAGAGGGGGATTGTAGAGGGATGGGGCTTATCATCTGCAGCCATAAAATGAAACAACTGCATAAACTGATGCCAGGTGAGATTATAAGAATAAAGACTGATTGATACTACCTCACTGTTCAATTTGTCCATAGGATTCTGCCATCTCTTGTCTTCATTGCCAAGACTGTGTTTGTTCAGATCCTAGTACCGAATTATGGCATTCACAGACAAATAAGCTATGTCAAGTCAGAACTGAGGGTATTAAATTATTAATATTTGCAAAGAAGGTGCTCTCAGATTTCAGACACAACAGCTCACCTCACTTTCACTACCAAAGTTCTGCTTATTTAGATATATACTTCTCCCAATTAGCTGATATGTACCTCTTCAGAATTATCTCTGATAATTCTTGGTGGCAGAACAAGAACACTGGCATTTGCTATCATAATTGCAGTCCCTGGCACTGGTCTATGTGCCCTGCTTTTCAAGAGAAAGCAGTAGCATCTGCCTCCTCACCATAATGCTCTCTACGTGACGGGTGATGCTGGTGATACTACACTCATTTTTCTTTCAGCAGCGTCAGTCCTTTCCTACACTGGTACATCTCTTCCAAAACTTAGCCTCACTGCTCTGTACCACACCAAGTCCTTCTTGGTAAGGTCAGAGCATTAATACCTTTTTCTGAAACATGCATATTACTTTATATTTCACAGTCCCTAAGCATTTAAGTTGCACACATCTCCAAAGGGGAGGAAAGGTACCCAGCTGACAACAGCTTCAAAAAAAACCGTGGAACCACTTACAACGACATCTGTTAAGGATCCAACATTTTTTTTTTTAAGATTATAGCTGATATGATTGCCGTAATTACAGCAGGCTGAGATATTCACCTTTGACTGTGACCTGAGCACTGCAAGATGCCTGTCCTGTGTTGTTTTCAGCCAGACAGGTATAAATACCATCATCTTCTGGTAGGGCATCCTGGACAGTCAATTTTGCGACTCCATCTTCAAAAGCAGAATGGGCATACTGAATTGGTTGGTCTGCCGACAGAAAGGAAGAGAATTGTCTTAATACATCAGCCACAAGTTTCAGAAGCACTTCTTGTTTTCAGTGAAATCTAGATGCCTAAGAACAGCCAGTATATTCAAGTGCAGAGCCAAATCCTGCTCTCTGGTGCACAGCCACTGCTCTCTAGAGACTACAAACAGCAGCATCTCAAGCACAAAGCTGAATATGGCTGTCATACAAATCTCGCCATTAGGTTCACTGGGTGCTACCTTGAGTAGCAGTAAGAAGAGAAATTTTTAAATTTGTATTTTGAATAGATTCTCTTTCAGGTGGATAAGAAATGTCTTGTGTGTTTGCTTTAGACATTGCCTCCATCTTGTACTTTGCCTGAAACTAGATACTAGCGTTATTGTCTAGATGGGCAAAACCTGTTGTGCATGGAGAAGCACTTGAAGTGCTCCATCAAGTACTTTGCAGTGGAAGAAATTCTAAGAGAGACCATAAAATCTACGATTGAGCCAGGAGGCTGAATTACACAGGCAGTCACTCTACACTACAGTATGTGCAGTCTGGTAACAGACAGGTACACTCCGATCTGTGGTGACGTGACTATTAAAGAAGTTCATTTTAAGAAACTGGCTCCTGTGACTTGGTTTGGAACATGCTTATGTGTTAATGTAGACTGATTAAAGTTGCCTTGCTGTTGTTTCAGGAACTGTCATCAGTTTCAGCCTTACTTCTGAAGTGCCAATCTGTTTTCCCAGTATTACATAGTTTCCACTATTGACTCATCATTGGTGTCTTTCCCAGTGTATGCAATGCTTCAGAGGGCCTGATATCTGTGCATAAACACTGTGCTGGAAAAAGAAATTAGGGTCATCTAAGAGAAGAGGGTGAAACTGCAGAGAAATTGTGCATTACTGAATCAAAGACATCTGTCACTTGGGAAATCATGGTCAAAAGGAAAGATTAAAATTGATTTCATTGCCACAATCATTTTAAAAAGTTAGGACAAAAGCTCTGGGGGTTCTAAGAACCAACTCTGCACTAGAAGCAGGATAAATTAAATGATGGGACAGAATTTTCTCTCACCTCTAATTTTCAACACTAGCAAACTCAGAAGGCAGTCAGTATCTATCTATCTGCATATGAAGTTTCATTCTGAAATACATAGATGTGCCAAAATCAGCTTGATCCAATACTTAGATATATTATAAAATCTGGTAGATGATCTTATTCCTTTACTTGTGTTAGAAGTCATCTGTTTGTCAAGTTAGCAAATTTTTTACTGTACATAAGCCAGGGGTGAACATTTAATCAACTGCCCAGAAAACTCCAATTTTAGAATAAACTCTCTCCACTTTCTTCAATAGGTAACATTATTATGACTGGTTCCTTAGAGCTCCCTTTCACTTAGTTACACACATACTGTTGTAACCGTTAGGTCCAATCATATAGTTATTGCATAAACATTATATTCAAATATGTACGTGTAGAGCTGATGCCCAAGCAAACAAAGCTTTCTGTAAGAGGACATGGGGCACTGGACTGCCTTCCTGGTCTGACTATAGAATATCTAACCTAACAGGGATCCTGTCTGGGATTCTGACGTGGAAACTATTAATGATGCATAATGATGCTATGATGATAACCATAACAGAAATACACTCGGGATAAAAGCTGCTTCATCAAAACCAGACAATGCCTTCTTATTTCTGTTGTAAATAAGCAAATGAATGCGGTAAGTGCTCAGTGTGGAAAAAGAAAATGTGGTCTGCTTCACCATGTCCTCAAATTTTGTTAGGGCATCCTTTTTTTCACTCTAGCTACCAACAAAACTGTGGCTACTTTTTAGCACTGTTCACAGAATAGTGAATTCACTTACAGAATAGCCTTTTCGTCAGACCCCAGAAAACAAACACGAATATATCAGCCCTGAGGAATAACTTGCAGCAAGATTCTAAGTTACGCCCATTGTACTTATATTTTGATCTAATAAAAACAGCTCTCCCAGTAGTGAAATGTTCTCTTCTCCAGAGGCAGAACAGTCAAATCTCCATGAAAGCTTGGCAGCAGGAACAATAACAAAAAATACCTTTCTGCTGGCATGCTATTCCAGAAGAAAGGAAATTTTCCCCTGGCCCATTTATTAAAAGCTTTCTGGACAGATCAGAAAGCTATCCTAAAACCAAACACTACTCAGAGAATTGTTATGCTAAAGTCATGGCCATACTGTTTTTAAATTCAGCAGAACGAGGTTCAATTCAACTTAGGGAAAAAAACCCACAGGGAAAGTAATATGAAAAGGAAGATACTTAAAATACAGTCATATAGGCCTTATTCCTGCAATTTGAAAAGGAGTTAACAATAAAGTATTTAAACAAGCTAAAGTAAATTGGAGTTACATGCTGAAGTATTGTCACAGAAAGCACATGTAAAAAGCTCTTTAGAAGGCTTTGATGAGGCCAGAACTAAAACAGCAAGCTTACTTTCAGGGAATTTGCCAATAAAACAGTGAAAATTCAGAAAGAAAGTTGAAATAAGGGCAGAGTGAAAGCAACAGGACAAAAGCTGAAGTCTTGAAAAAGCTGGAAAAAGCTTTAAATCATTAAAATAGGGAAAAATTATAAGAAAGAAACTGAAGATGGTAGAGCTGCAAAGAAGACTAAGTGCTTGAATAAAATCCATAGTTCAGTCAGGTAGCTCTTAGATGTGCAATCTCTATGAATATGGAAAAACTACTTATCCTCACAGATGCTAAGAAGTAATTGTAGATAATGCACACTCTACATCATCTATTTTTTTGTCTTGGTTGACCTGAAAGAGAGGTAAATCTATGTAACAGCTTGGAAAACATTGTAAATTCGTATGTAGTCACAGCTGGTAAAAATGCTCAATATCTAAAGTAGTATTTGTATGTAACATTGTACAAGTTCATGCAAATGTTTTCATTCTCAGGTGGTGTCGATTCCTTGGAGACTGCAGGAGGCAAGCTGGATGGCATACAGGCTGTTCAGTATCAAAGGATGGCCAGCCTAAGAGTGGGCTTGTTCTGCTTTTTTCTTTTCATTTCTCAAAGCAGCCTCCTGTTCACGTTTCTTATGATTTGATAACTTGGTCTTTACATGCATTATTTCATCAAGATATACATGTTTTTCTCAGCATTCCTTTCAAAATTTTATTTCAGTTTGTTATCATTGTCATGTCTGGAAGACAATTTGCATTTGAAATTTTCTTGTGAACTTTACACATCCTGTCCCATATGATTTTTATTTCTATGGAGTGCTGCAAAAGTGCTATGTTTTGAACAGTAGTGTGATTGCTCTCAGTGGACTATTTTTTACTCTGCTACAGCCTACCTGTTGTGAACTTAAAAAGCTTAATATTCCAAGCATGGACATTAGATTGTAACACATATTTTATTAAAACAAAATTTGTCTGCCTGCCTCAAATTATATACCTTGAATATACTGTTTTCTTCATACAGCCATTTGATGAAAGACTCCATCATGTCAATTTGCCAAAAGCATTGTCATGTCTTCTTGGAGTAACATTTCAGGACCAGAAACACAACTTTCTCCTCTATTTGGGAATGGATATAAATATGAGAATTTTGTAGTATCTAGCTAGCTGGTAGACAGGAAGGAAGTGCTTGCATTCAAATGGATATCACAATAGCCAATTTGATCCGTAGGCGAAATAATGACCATAGGACTGTACATGGAATTATCAGCATTAAATTACTGTTTATAATCCATTGAAGTTTGTACCAAAATGGTACATAAACAGTTATGTATCATAATCAGATGCAAGATAGAAAAGCATTAAACTCTAGTGACATGCTTTAGGAGCTTGGAATGAAAGTAGTGTGTTTATGTCTTTAGAATAATATGTGATGTCCCTAATTTTTATTATTGTGGTAGTTTCTTGTGCTTCTGTTACTCATACTCATCACTGCTTTTTTATTGAAGAGCAGAGTTAATGCACTGGCTTTCACTTAAAGAACCCTAATGGTTTGAAATCCAACTATCTGAAAAGGGCCCCACCTGCTTTTGTCTCCTTGTGATATTGATTCAGTTGAAGTTAGAAGCTCGGATGCAATATAAACACGGTTATACCTGAACAGGGGCAGACTCATCTGAGATTAGTGAGAGGAAAAGTCAACACAGAACAAATATCCTCAAAAAAAGGCTGGGGGCACAGTGCATACTGGAGACCTAGAGAAAAATGTTGCTTATTGATCTCTAGGTTGTATTTTCAGGAGACAACAGTTTTCTGACTAGCAAAGCAGAACATGGTTACATCAATGGAGATGCTGTGTCTATGCCTGGTGATCTGTAATACAGAAAGTCATTTGACACAGGAAGATGCTCTGTATGTGGAAGACAACTGGGTATAACTATATCATTCAATGACTAAGGGAACCCTTTATGAGGAGGGGATACCCTTGAAACATAAAGATGGAATGACTGATCCTATGGGTCGGAATTGCTCCTTCTGTGCTGCAAGGCACAATTTTTGTGTAGCAAAATGGTGATTCTACTCATGTCTGGAAAGGAGAAACTGCAAAGTAGCCTTCAGACAGAGGAACAAATTATTTCCAATGGGAGACTGTCAGAGCCTTTACTCACATGTTTCATACTGTATATAAAGCAGTGGCCTTTCTATTCTGGACATGCACCTATTGGGAAGGGGAACAGACCAGGCTGTGGGAACATACCAGTCTCAAGGTCATGGTTCATTTTCCCTGCCACCTTTTTGAGTTATCTCATTTACTCTGAATAGCTAAAGAAGAACAGAGACCATGTGCAAATAGTTAATTTTAAAACAGTCCCAGAGGAAACATCTTTATGGCAAAGTATGCTACTCTTTGTCTTTAAATCACACACACACATATACACACAAAGATAGATAACCTGGGACAGTCTGCAAAAAATCAATTGCACTTCAAGGGTAGCAAAGGTGATCAATGGTTAAGCTGAATAAATCTGTCCAGTGTTTAATAGATATGGCTCTAAACGGAAAAAGCCCTTAGCCAAAATGTGTAGTCCCTGGATCTCTGAAAGCATGTGAAATCTAAGCAAAATGCTGATGTTTGGGCCCAACCCTGATATTAAGAGGTGAATGTTAAGGAAACTTTCATGTTCAGTTGTGTAATCAGGGGAGGGTAGGAGATTATATGGTCTGACAGAAGTAGAAAATATTTTACTTATCCTTTTTATTTTAGCCAGCTTTGGGCAAGCGTTAGAATCTCAAGGAACATATTTATAGTAAAGAAGCAACCAGAAAAGCTGTGATTTTAAGATCTTGGGGACATAGCGGCTAAAACCGGTTATGCCCTGCTCAGCTGATGGAAAGGTGAAATCGGGCATGGATTTCCCTCCTGCTGTAAAGCGTGATACACTGCACTTATTTTGCTTAGAACTTACTATCCCCAGAGGATCACGATGCCAGCCCGTTACTCTCAGAGCACAGGCTAGTGCCAAAGGAGTGGGGGTAGCGTAGGATTCAGCATACAGTAGCAACACAGACTTTGTTGCAGCCCGGTGAAAAGCTCTGTTTAACACAACCAGCAAACCCATCTGCTTATTATCTTGTCATCAGAGTCCCCTCCTGGACACTCCGGCAAACTGCAGTAAGACAGAGGACTGCTGAAGAAAGTCACACTTCACACATACTATGTGTATATAAATTGATTTTCTTCAAATATTCTAGTGGATTATATTACAGTGATTTAGAGTGCAGTATTCACAGCCTTGCTATGTCCTGATCAGAGTGGCATTTAAGACTGTGGATGTAAATGCGTGCGTGCGTGCATGTATTGCAGACCAGCGGATTCCTTACCATTGAGAAGCCATGTGATCTGAGGCACAGGTACGCCTCCTACACAGCACTGCAGCACAAAGTCCTGCCCTTCACTCACAGTGCATCCTTTCAAGACGCTGGAAAAGCATGGAGCAACCTCTTGAACTTTAGGCCCTGTGAAATCAAAATGAAAAGAGTTCCTTTTATCCAAATTGACAAAATTCTCTTTACCGCTGATTTACTTTCTTTAAGTATACTTCGGTGATATGGCTGGCATAACGGATTCATCCCATGTAAACAAGCCAAAAAAAACCCCAAAACTATGGTGAAATGTTTTATTGGGAAGTAGAAATCACTTTGAGCAACGGGCTGGTATAAAGAAGAGGTTCTTCTATAATTTCCAAGGCAGGTGTTGTCAGGCCTCAAGCTGTTTCTTAGGTGGTGGTTTTCCATGCCAGAGTCCACCATTTGCAGCCAATCAGACCTGTGTGCAACATATTACCAGAGAGCTCAGAGCAAAGAACAGGAAGGATAATTCTTATCACCTCTTGTCTGTCTTCTCCCAGTCCCTCTCGCAAATTTCCCCTGCACTGGCAGTGAAACAGGGTGACTTAAGGATGCAGTTTACAGGTCTCTCATGAGACAGAAAGAGATTGTCTTGGGTATCCTGGTTTAACCTCAGGCACAGCAAATAGAGTAATGTTGCATAAACATGACCGTAGCTCCACAACAAGACCCAAAACCAGGTGAAAAGATTAGAACTGAGGACAGGATTTGCTAGAAGGCTAACAATCTTTCAACCAGATTAGTAAGACAGTGCCTTCAAGCTCAAAATAATTTGTCACTGGGAGGTGTACTTGAATTTAGCAGAATGCAATTCTCATTCCTTCACTTTTCTTCTTTACTGCACAGGATTGGTTCGTGCGCGCAAAGCATCTTGGGTGTGCAGTGTCCTACAGAAATGCTAAGCAACTGCGAAAGAGCTGAATGCAGAACAACAACAATAAAGTCTTTGGCAACCTGTATTAAATAAAACCATTAATAGAAAACCTTAGTGGAGAACAGGCCTCCCTATGTACAAAACATTCAATGAGCTGGTTTTATCTATATAAACAACAAGAACAAAAGGTCAGATGGGAAACTGATGCAGGAAGTGGCTTGCCAGCTATCCCACACCACATTATTCACAGAGCTAGCAATCAGAATTAACCTGCATTCAGAAGCTGTAATAGAAATTTTGCAGTCACCACCCTCCGACAGCTTAGAAAAACCTAGCCACAGTTTTCAAAGTGCAGATGTGCTCACAAGAGCTTACTTACTTCTGACAGTTAACAACCAGCTGGTGGAAGTCTGGCCTTCAGGGTTCAAAGCTGCACAACTGTAAGAACCACTGTCCCCCAAGCAGGCTTTCTTTAACCATAGGCAATGAATTCCATCTTCCTCATATATTTGGACATCTTCTGCAGCTTTAATAGGTTCACCCTCTTTGAACCACTCCACATCTGGTTTTGGTTTCCCTGAAACTAGATGATCAGATATTTGAATTTTTATGAGCAGGTATTCCCCTTAGTGTAATTCCATTATTTGCTTTAGTGTAAATTAGGTATAATTTACACATACATAATTATATAAACTTTAATGAGCAAGTAATACACAGAACTATCTTCAAAAAGGTGGTTTGATATTCCTGATCTTCCAAAACCTATTGGCCAGTCCATCTTTTAAAAAACCAAAGGTTTGGTAACTTGAAAAACCCCAGGCACTTCTATCTGAAAATTGTTCCTCTAAAAGTCACAGACAAAATGGATATGATCAGATATTAGAGGACAGGGAAAGAAATTTCTCCCCATTCCTTTCTATCCTGCTAAATTGGTTTCTCTGAGCACCTAGCAGTACTTTGCAGTCCACATTACCTACCACTGAGGTTGTTTATTCTGGGACTGTTCAGCCTGGAGAAGGGAAGGCTTGGGGCAGAGGATCTTATCAATGTATATAAATATCTGAAAGGAGGTCATAAAGAAGACAGAGCCACACTCTTTTCAGTGGGGTCCAATGATAGGACCGGGGGCAACGAGCACAAACTGAAATGCAGGAGGTTCTGTCTAAACATAACACTTTTTTACTGCGAGGGTGGCTAAGCACTGGCACAGGTTGCACAGAGAGGTTGTGGAGCCTCCATTTCCAGAGATATTCAAAAGCCGCCTTGACATAGTCCTGGACAATCTGCTTTAGGTGACGCTGCATGAGCAGGGTTGTTGGACCAGATGACCTCCAGAGGTCCCTTCCAACCCCAACCATTCTGTGATTCTGGGAATTTTTTTCCAGACTAGGGTCCAGGTGTAGGCAAAGCAGGCAACTTCCTAGGACCGTAAACTTCCAGGGAGAAGAAGCAAAATGGCCGTGGCTTCACTGCCTACTTTGCCTGTGTCAGAGCTGTGGAAAACTAGATTTGGCTCCTAGTAGTGCTGAGGGAGGCCTGGGCTTCATGGAGCAGTTGGAGCAGTTGCTATGAGAAGCAAAGAGGAGAGGTTAGGAAAGAACGCCAGAAAAGGTCACCCACCGCATCCTTTGCTTATTTTCAGCAAACAGGGTCCTCTGGGGTTTCCACCTTGTTAATGTTACTTCCCAGCTCTACCCATTTCATTACAGCAAGAGTGCTCAGCCCCAAAGGAAGGTACAGACAGTAGAAAATGGCAGAAATATCTGCAACAGGACATATGATATACTGCAGGAAACCCTTCTGAATGGAGAAAACACAAGGACTTCTGAAGAAGAGGAATCCTTAGCTAGAAGCAGGACCCCACCTGACACAAGTGACTAGAAATATGAAAACAAGGAATTCCTTCTCTTTGGAAAAAAAAGCAGCCCCTATGCCCAACTCCAAATTCTCCAAACCCATAAGAAATTTGGAAAGGGACAGGTTACCATTACAGCCACAAATGGGGCAAAAAAATGGAATGCCCATTGCATACATCAGAAAGCAGGAAATGTCCTTTTTCTGTGAATTTTCTTCACTAGACACTAGAAGTTATTATTCAGAAAAGAGTCTTTCCTGCTCAGCAATGGAAGAACACACTGGAATCCACAGACAATTAGTGAAGAACAGTGGAGGTGGGAGAACCTCCAAAAGCTGGGGGGGAGGGGGGAGGAAATCAAGCTTGGAAATTTCAAAGGACCCGGATGTGTTGTAGTAACCGTACAGACCCAGAAGAATGCTGAGCTGACAGCCTGGCAGGTAGAAGCCTCCTTAAGGGTGTGATAGCATTTCCATTGTCCATTGCAACCAGGAAGCGGAGGTGCCTGTGAAAGCAACCCTGGTCACCCTTTGCGGAGAAGATTCTCAGGAAAAAGAGTTTCTCGTATTGCTTATTAAAGTGCACCAGGGACATTCCACTATAACTTCCCTACGGACACATTGCCTCTGCATGTAAGAGTCTGTGCTTTGGGTCCAAAGCCAAATGAAAACACATTCACAGGCTCCAGTAAGGACTGAATAATCTCCTTGGTTTCTGTACAATAGGGACTACATTTGCCTGAAAAACAGGATCACGAATTAATTAAACCTTGCAAAGTTTTTGAGATGCTCTGATGGAAAGCAATCCATGTTCTTAGTACTGATACACCTCAAAAATAAACTATTCAAAAGGTACCAGGATCTTTGGATTATTTTCTCCCTTCCTTACTCTCTGGGCTTGTGATATAAATTGTATTCTTTACTCATGGGGCAAGAACTATCAAGAAATAAAACAAAATTACCATGGTTTTGTTGTGATTTTTTTTTTCCTCCGGAGACATAAAAACCAATTTCTCTCTCACTTGTGGGGACACCTTAAAGTGCAAATGTTAATTTTTAAAAAATAGCAGAAAAATGCTTCCAAATTATTTTCTACTAAACTTGTAATAAAAAATAAGTGTTCCAAATCTACTCCCTGGATTCAGCAAAATGCAGCTCTCATTACTCTTCTGAGAGGTTAAAACCTATTCAAATTCTGTGGCGCAAACTCTAAACATCCCTTTTAATTCTGACTTTATAATTTCAGCTGTTAGAAACACTCAGATCAGCACTGGGTTGACCAAATATGATGGGTAAAAATAGATGCCGCAAAGGAAATGCAGTGACTGATGGTAGTTTATTCTCTGATCACTTATTTGTCTCAAGGGCAGTATAACTAATTACAGTTTTGGACAGTGTACCATCTGTTTTCTCTCTTGCACCTTCAGATAAAAGGCCCTAAAGCTACCTTCTAGGAAGAGTGGCATTGATTACATCTGGGGAAACCCCAGATGGGAGAAGGGATGGGCACTACGGTAGGGAATGATTTGAGAATTTCACTGAGCAGAGTATTGTGGAAACAGCAGGAGATTCTGCATCTATTTCCAAAGTGCTTTAGGAGAAGGAGAACTTGCAATGAAGAAGAAATCGCTTCACCACTTCTGCACACAGAAGGAGAACCTGACTAACCCCAGGGCTCTGATAAATTTCATCCCTTTACCTTTGCTCTTGAATTTAATCTCCTGGCCTTCTGATGCTTCCAGGCTCTGTGGACGGCTCTCAAACTGAGGGGGAATTCCCAGAGGGTCCCTCTTCTCATCCTTTACAGCATTCTGGGCTCCAGATCTGTTTTCTCCTTCTCTACTCCTGGGACTGACTTGCCCTGTCAGACGTGGGGTTTGCTGAGCTGACATCAGGGGCTGCACAGCCCTTTTCCTGTCTTCACCTTGTCTCATGAAAGTGGCCTGGGGTTCTGCCTTTGGCTCTGGTTGCAGTTTGACAGCTTGTAGTGTGATGGTGCTTGAAGTTTTCTGCAAGACCTGAGATCCCTTTTTTCCTTCGTTAGGTTCTTGAGGACACACTGCATTGGCTTCTTGCTGCTGTGCCTGCTTACTGTCTTTGGCTTCTCTGGCCATGTAAAAGGTCTCTTTCTTTGCTGACACCCTGTCTTTGGTTTCAATGGTAAGTTCAGTGGTGCTGGATTTCAGCTCTCTAGCAATTCCATTGCTAGTTGCCTGTTTGAATTCTGAATTTTCAATAGCTTTAACAGCAAGTGTTGTTGATTTTGATGACATGCTGAAGGAAAAAGATAAATTTACAGATATATGACACTGTATAAAGACTAATTATTATTATCAGCAATGATATAAATGTACAAGGCACTAGCAAGAATGTGAACTAATTAGCCTTTAGTTTCTTTCACACAGATTAAAAACATGGATGAAAGAGGTGAAGTGAAAAACGTTATAAAACATGATCAGTGCCCAGACACTGTCTCAGCTGAGGACTTTCTGAATACAAAACCACTGCTTAGGCTCTGACATGTTTTGTGAGTCAGACACTAACCCTGCATACACTGCTTTAGATAGAGAGAAACTACACAAGACCCTGGAATGACCGTACTGTAACACTACTTCATGCTTTAATAAATTGAGGCCACATATAATTATAGCTCAAAATGCCACATAAAACAGTTCCCTAAAGGAAAATGAAAACGTAAATTGTGCAGTGAATTTACTATTTCTAATTATGATGTTATTCAGGTGATTTCAGAAGAGGATTGATCAGGAAGCTTGACTAAAGTCTAGGGGAGGCAGAGAGGGTGTTGTCAAAAAAAAAAATTAATTGACTGGATGTAACAATATCACCTATCGTTTTATCAGGTAGAGTTTCTCAGAATTATAATGGCTCTGCTGCTCAGTGCTTTGGGGGCACAAGAGTAGCTGACTAACTGGGGACTCGAATCTAAGTTTCCTTCATGGAAATTGACTGCCCTGACCACTAAGCTACTACCTGTAGAGCACTGTGTCTGTGTCTCACACTTCCAAAGTATTATTCCAAGGCAGAATTGGAACATAGCTGAAATATGGAAAGTAATTTCTAGCCCAACTCTGGTTTGCTGTACTTAGTGCCATTGACTTACCCTCTCAGGGAGATTCATGATATTTATTGTGGTACTTTCTTCAGTCAGAGTTAAATGTACTAGAGAAATAATCCCTATGAGATTTTCAGTTACAACTATAAGTTTTTTACATTTTACAAAATATATATTTTTTTGTGCATAAACAATGTAGGAGGCAAAACTACTCTGGACAGCCCAGTATATGGGAAGTTCTGGCTGTAGAGCTGCACAGTTTCATTTACACTGAACTTGTTTTAAAGTTTGTTCCTAAAAATCACACAGACCTGAAAAACATGGTAGTACAGCATTTTCAGATCCACTCTGTAGTGGACAAGGTGTTAGTACAATGTAAACATGCCATTTTGAAATCCCATCCAGTGCATGTGAGGACAGATTAAACCCCCTGAAGACTGTAAGGCAACTGGCCTTCATGAAAGTGTCTTATGCAGTCAGCTTAAAGCATTTCATTCCTGTATTTTCTATTCATGAAGAAGAGCTATTTTACAAAAGTGCTTCTTAAAAAATTACAGTCATTTAACTTTAAAAATCTTTCGAAAGCCCTAAAATATGAAATTTTTTGTTTCTTGTAACTTTATCCATAGTTTTGTATGTATTTTCAGACAACAGCAAAGACCATGGCCATAGCACATTTTGCTTATGACAGCAAGAACAAGCAGCTCAGTACTGACAAGATGCATGCAGGTTTTTGACTCCAAAAAGGAACTTTGACGAATTGGTACAGAGTTTAATTCCTCCTCACACAGTTTTTGTTCAGATTATATAACTACATGGCTACATGGGAACTGTAAGCATAAAGCCATCTAAATTTTGCTTCCCTGAACCAGACCAGAACTCTGTACCTCATAGCGTTGCCACCGGTTCCACCAACTGTTTCACAGGAGTCTGCTAGGACAGCTGAATTTGACAGTAAGAGACAACTTCCTTCCAAGTAAACATTTTATAACTTCCAAATACAGACTGACCCAAAAAGATTTATCACTTTGTGAGGAAGGCGCATGCAGTAAATGTAAAAATTAGTGCACTGCAATGGAATACTGTGAGAACGTACTCCAGGAAAAACATACCATGGTGGCTGAGTGTATGTGTCAGTCTTATCTCGACCTGAAATGAAAACAGAAAAACCAGGTAACTTATACATACAATACTGTACACAATTCAATAAATTTAAAAGATTTTAAGCAAAGAATATACTTAAGAACCTTCACTCTTCATATTTTCAATCCATTGAAGTCAAGGCTGACTATCACCACATCTGAAATTTGATATGGACAACAGCAAGCTGCTCAGCTGAAACACAAAGAGGTCTTGCTCCATTTTGAGACACTGCTGGGTCAACTAAGTTCTGAAGTCCCTTGAGAACTAAAGGTACTGTGAACCTCAAAGGCTCCTTGTTGAGGGAGAGAAGTAAGGAAGAGGTTCCAAGTGGGAGGCAGCTCATCAGTTCTCATGGGAACTCCACAGAGCTTGTAGAAGTGAAGACCATCAGTACTACACTTGAGCATGCCCATAGTGAAACTGCAACTGTCCACTAGCTGGAACACATAACCAAATAAACAGTAGTAAAAAATCCCCAAACCTGAGCCCACCTGTAAATTTTTGCCAACTCATTTGCTGTGTAGCAATACTGTCATGTTTAGCCTGAATAACACAAAGCTAATATATCACATTTCTTCACTTTGCAACACCACCAGGGAATCTGGGAACATGGCTGAGCTATATTGGTTTGCCAAGCTACCTCATCAGCAGCATCAATTTAACTGAGCATGTATTTGTCCATAGTCAGTCTCTTAGTTCATATGTATGTAATCCTCCATGCATTCTCCCAAACCTTGACAGTATTTGTTTCTCGTGGGGCAGCATGAGATAATAAATAGCTGGGAGAGAGAGATACCACTCCAGATCAAGTACCAGCTACATCTCTCCATTTTTCCCTAGTTTACACTAGAGGATGCTGCTTGTTTTCTCCTGGTCAGATCAAAGCTGCATCTACGCTGTTGTCAATTGTGAGATTAGAAACTACAGCAGAAAGACATGTAATAATTCATTTGCAAGATAATGAATTTTGCAAGTCATCAGCAAAAAATACTCCATAAAAACGCGTTCAGAATCTTTGCCTCAGGGAAAAGACAAAAACATGTGATGGATGATACCCTGATTTCCACTGTGTTTTGCAAGCAAAAATCCACATCTAAATGCTTGGACTTGCCGCACCATTCAGAGTGACCAAAAGAATCTATTTACACACACACAAAAGTTGCAGTGAGAGAGGGAAATAACCCATTGACCTCACTTCAATAAACCTGTCAATAAACAGTAACAGAAATTCTTCACGTAATAATTAAAGCTGAAAAGAGACTGGAAAAATGCAGAAGAGGAAGCTGAGTAACTACTGGTTGCAGACAAGACAATACCATGCAACCCTGTCAATTAAAAGAACATTTTCCTCCTCTCTCTCCACTTTCCACTGTGGGAGCTTGGAGGATAAAATGTATCTCTTGGAACAAGTTTATCTATCTATAAGACTGCATAGATTTAAGAGAAAATGTAGTAATTCTGAGCCACTTGACTGTCTGCTCGCATCTTGCAGCAACTACTATGACCTGGTTTAATTAATAATGAAAGAATTAAGTATTATATGTTGTGGTTAGGTAAGTGGAATCATCTGATTAGTCAAGTACATTGCAAGAGAGTGCCCTTTTTACTGACCTGTACTAATCCAAGAAAGAATGCTCACATTATTCAGAGATGTGGTCAGCATCTGAAGTAAACATACACCACATCTGACTTTGTGACCCCATTTCCGCATCATCTCTCAAGGCAGATGTACCCATTGCACAACAGAAAGCTCACCACTTCAGGGAGAGCAAGGAAGGATCAAGTTTCATGTTTAAAATAAAGGGTTATTGAACAAAATGGCCCTTTCTATAAAATGTCAGTTGAATAGGCAACCTGTAGAAACTCCTTCTACAATGGCTTAATCAGATTGGAACTTACAGATAAAAAGTACAGCTTTAAGTGGTAAAGGCTAGTTGTGGTTCTGAGGGTCCCAAATGTAAGTTCTCTAACATATCCTAAATAAATAAATAAAAATAAATCCTCTAACATAATCCTAAGTAACAATTTATATTCTTGGTATCGTATAGAGCGACAGCATTGATGTAAAACTGAAAATCTTGCATCAAAGAATTCGCTGCTGGATGCGTATGTAACCCACTGATCTTATGACTGCAGCTGAAGCCAGCAGCTGTTGATTTAATTATTTGATTTGGTCCAGTGACTGCTTAACTGATGAAATTCCTCTTTACTGTGGTTGCTGAAGGCTGTATAACTTTGAGGCTGATGCAAAGGGCACCCTAAGAAGCACCAAACTGCAAGATGAACTGTGTATGGTAATGCATATATGGAATAGAACATCCTAAATTATTTATACAGAGACACTTATTTCCTTTAACAGCAGTGAAATTAGGCAGGATTAGGAGTTGAGAAGCCTGAATTTTAATCTCATTATGCTGTTTTTTCTCTTTTACAGTTTAGAGTTATGCTCCTTTACTTACTTTCCTGGTTCTACAAATAAAGATACAATTTTGATTCCCAAAAGGGAGCTGGTATAAATGTATATCTGGTGTCAGTACTGAACAAATATAAAATTAATTACTGACAAGTGCAAAGTTTCTATTTGCTGAAATTAAAATCTATGTTCAAAACATACAGAGGTCAAAATCACTGTAAAAGTGAAAACTCAATTTTAAAGACAGTTGTGACAAAGCATTTGAGTGGCCTTTTTCCAGTTGAACCAAGACAATGTTTTCAGCTGTAGCACACTCCAAGCTACGACAGTACTATTTAATGAAGAGAGAGGAAGACAATGGGAAAGAGTGAATACTTATAGTGAGAACATAACCAAAGATATTTTAAAGGAATGTCTGTGGTTCACTTGTGCTTTGTCCTGTAAACACTTTGCTGTACCTTGAACAGTGAGCTCTGCAGATACAGATGCCTTCCCAGCGCTGTTTGCCACTGTGCACGTGTAAATTCCTGAATCAGCAAGCTGAGCATTTTGGATTTCCAAGAACTGGATGCCTGTTTTCTCAAACATGTTGAAACGCTCATTTTGCTGCAACTGAATATCACCCTGGAAATATCACAAGACACCATGAGACAGCCAGCTATTGGTAAGAGAAGGGGATCAAGAAATTTTTTTGTAAAACATCAGGTCAAAATGCCTTTCTGCTATCCTTTAGCCAAATTCCCTCTATGAATAATACTCACACGGCATAAACAAAAAACTGTGTCCAAAAGTTCTATAATTCATGTCTGCAGGAGACCGTTTTTCCTTGTGTTTTGCCACCCACTCCTCTCAGTTTGATTTTGATTTTTCATTATTTACTATATCCATATTCCTACTTTCACTATATGTGGGCTCAAACCACTTTTCTGTTCATGTTTGTCCCAGGAAGTCAAAATCACACTTTCAAGCAAAAATTCCAAGCTGGGGAGGAGTTCCCTATTCCTCAATAGCTCCTGTATGCTGTTTCACTTCAGGAACTGGAAAAAATTCTGCGTAAGAGGACCCCATCAGTGGCCAGGTTGGGGTGACAGAATGCACTAGGCATACATTAAGGGAGGCCCTGCTGCAACACAGCTGCTTTGCAGTGCTACACTGGAGTTAAAGCAAAAGGTATGGCTTTGAGGCAGGAAGAAATGCAAGTAGTTCTGTGCTCTCTGTTACACAGATTAGATGATCAGAATGACAACTTTTGCCTTTAAATTCTATGAAATAAGTGACCAACAGCTCATTTGTGAGCACATCGGTGCTTCTCCTTCAGCACAAGTCATTAAAGAGGAGTCCCTTGCTGTCAGGCACCACAGTTTTTCCTATCCTAAGTTTAGGAAGGGAAAATGTACAAATCTATCATTTGTAGTACTTTGGTCAGTAAACAGTTGGGAAACACTGCAGTGTTTTCAGACACTGTCATTCCTGAAGTCTCTGTCAACTTACTGCTATCTGGGTGCTGTTAAGTCCTAAAGCTAGTTCTTGTCAGGTGTTTGGTGGTGATACAGTAGAAGCCTCTGTGCTTTGCAACTTAACAAGTAAGAAAAGGGGAAAGAAAAAAATAAGCAAAGTAAGACATTTACACAAAAGCTTCTTCATTAGTTCTCAAACCTCTAATTTTAGTTGTTTATAAAGCTTTCTTGCTGTATGGGAGGAGGTCATGTGTTGGCTCTGCACTAGCCAGGTGTGGTCCAGCAGCCAGGTAAGTTCATTTCCACGACGCTGAGGCAGAGCTGAAATACCCACCTCTCAGCAGGACCCCGCAATGCCATCCTGATGTGACCAGAAGCATTGTGGGCCTGAGCTTGTTTGCCAAAGCACATGCATGATTACCTGTTAATCTATGCCTTTTGAACAGGGATGAAAAAATTTTTGCAGCTGTTGGAGACTCCTCTGTAATCACAGTCAAAGCATTAAATCCCTGCAAACCTTCTCTATAAAACAGAGATGATGATAACATTCACATTTCCCAATCTTTGTCTGTTTCTCTTGCCTGGTTAGTAAGGTCTTTTGGCAAGTACGTCCCACACTCACTATTTTTATAATGGAACTTGGATCTTGTTTGGTGCTTGAAGATGGTGGTTTTGTGCAAATACTTTCAACAATGAGACAGATAAGGGAGACGTTTATACTGAGAAGAATCACTATTATCTTTTGTGAGTTTATTCAGCATAAAAATGAGGAAGAAAATAGCTCTCCTTGTATGTAAATTCTCACCATGATAATTTGCAGTGGCAACTGAATTTCACCCTTTCAAGTCACAAAATTTCAAGAGGAGGAAAATATTAGTTTGGGGGGAAATCATACCTTAAACCAAGTTACTTGAGGCTGAGGTCGTCCTGTTATTTTACATGAGAATTTGCCTGTTTGGCCTTCACGCACAACCACTCTGTTGGGTTTTGTAGCAAACTTGGGTGGACTCTCTCCCCAGATGCTTGGCCTATGCTCCACAGATTGAACAGTAAGTCTTCCCCTGGAAAGGCAATCGACATCCTGGTTTTACAGAAGAACTGGAAGCTGTTGTGATTAGAGCACACTTCAGGAAGCATTTTAGACCAGAGGTCTGCTGATAAGGATATATAATTTGTGGTAACCAAGACTGTAGTTACATAATACATTTTGGACAATGGAAGAAATGGAAATGCTGGTGATGACTGCTCTTGACCCCTCATGCAACTGAATAGTATGATGCTACACGCTCTCATCCAGCATACACATAACTCACATAACTTGATCTTAGGGACAATTTCAGTTGCTTATAAGCAGAGCTGGGCAAACAAAATGATAAGAAACACTGTTGCTTGTAAGCAGAGCTGGGCAAACAAAATGATAAGGAACACTACATGCATTTAGTTTTTCCCGTTTTCTGTTTCTTAATTGCCTCCTACTAGATTATTTGTGCATACTTGTTTGCTGTTCACAGTTCTTTACCATGTAATTTGTTTTGACATTGAGTGCAATGACACAGTAATTTCTGATTTTTGAATCAGTAACTTGTTTTTGCAACATTTCTCACATGTCCTGGTAAAGATTTTTGGTTTGCGGAAGGCTTTTGTTTTGGAATCTCATTCTCTACAGTGTCCGCAAAGCAAACATGAAAAGGGCACAAAAACGAAGTACACCCATCCCAGGTGAATGTCTGTTAAGTGTAAATGCCCAGCTCTACTTACAAGGATAGTACAGCAGGGAAATGATACGTGGAATAAAACTAGTGTGACATCAGTGACCACAGTCCAAAACCCTCAGTTACATAACAATCAAACATAAAACATCCAGCAGTATTACAGCAAGACAAAAAAAAAGGTGCAACTTCAGGTCTGGTAATGTCAAAGGGGACACTCACGCTCTTTGCTCTGATGCCCTGGTACAACAAAGACACACATTAGCAAATGGCAGATGATGATTTCTTTTTTCTTTTTTTTTTTAACCTTTAATTTCAAGCAAACTGGACCATTTTCAAGGCCTTCTTTTCCAGATGGCCTTTCACCACATGCAAGTAAGATGTGTCAATACCTCACCATTTCTACCAGGTGTCAGATACTAACAGAGACCGCATCGCCTCAGTCCAAGGTGCTGCCAAGACATGATGGTTGCCACATAGGCAGCTTGAGGTTTCTAAGTAAGAGATGATACCGTAATGAAAGGATTTACATGGACAAGAGGACCAGCAAAGAGTCTTGGGAGAAAACAGTGACTGTAATATGCTACAATGGAAAACACTTCATCATATAATTAAATATCTGATAGCTTTTCATGTCATCTTCCTCATGCTACCACTAAAGAAGAGCATAAATGTGTACTAAAGAAGTCTTTTAGTGACCATTTTTAGGTGGTGTTTCTATATTTATGTATCTATACACACATACTAATGCATTAAAAGAAAATCTACTACTGGCTAGCCTGTAGCTTTATGGCTGTTTCCGAGATGTATGCAAACTGAAATGTATTTTTTTTCTTTTGCCTCCTCCCTGCTAATGTAAGGCATAAACTTTCCATAACACAAAATTATTAATACTGAATAGGAGTCAAATACATGAAAAATGAGGAGAAACACATGAACTCATGTAATGCAATGGATTAGGATAGTGCTCTGAAAAGCCTGAATGTACAACAAAACCTAACAGCAACCTCGACTGTCCTTTCTTGCTTTGATTATTTAGCATGTGTATATTTCTGTAGCGCATTTGGATACACATATTAGCATGTAAAACCTTCCTGGTTACTCAGTTTCACTTACTATTTTCACTGTTGTAATCCCAGTTAATTTTAAAATTCAGAACATTCATAGATAAACAATATTCACATCAATGACAAAATTAAAATCTTCAGTTTTAACTGTTTTCTGATCACTAACATAATCAAAAACATATGCTTTTTTCTATATCCAGGGGGCTCAGTCCCACGGATATAAATCAGAAATAATTCTGCTTAAATTCAAGCTACTTATAAAGAAATTAATTCAGCTGTTGAAAGAATTAGGCCTGGGGTTTTTAAAACAGTGACATTCACTTAACTGTAAATGCTTACTGAAGTGCAGAAAATACATGACAGCAAGAAGGCTCTTCTGTATGTCAGCGCAGATCACCCCATCAACCCATTCTTGCTAACAGTTACTCCAAACTATTCTTGCTAACAGTTACTTCAAACCAGAACAATTCTTTCCTCTGGAGTACAGTTTACCCACTGTGTTGCTTGGAAGCACTTAAATTGTATGTGAGAGAATGCTGGTTTCAGTTGCTTTTCTTTCTTACTGATAACTCTTAAAGCAGTATTTGCTCTGGCTCTATAAGGAGACTGTCAGTTCATGGAAGATATGGGGAAGGATTTCTGGATATCAGAGAGCAGAGACAAGAGGGTGCAATATTGCAGCAGAGGAGGGTGCAATATTGCAGATACCAGCAGAATGTTCTGTTTTCAGACAGATTAATTCCTGACAGTATGAGGGAGCAGTAGCTGTATCAAGCTACTTATGGCTTCCTGACAGCCTCAACCATTTTACTAACACAGCAGCTCTCATAGTAGATATTCTGCTTGGGATAAATAGAGATTTGGACTTAGAGCATTTGAGATCACAAATATTGAAGTGTTTGTTTTCAGATGTTGCTGTAGTTGGCACTGCCATGCCTTTGAGAGCTTAGCCATTCTTGCTATCCCCATCTCACAAGTGTGAGAAATCATGCTTAGCAGTTACTCTATTCCAGTGCAACGCTGTGCAGAACCAAGTCATTAGCCACCAGGCTTTGCTTTCCTCCACTAGCTCCAATTCTTGCACAGGTAAGGAGCCTTGGGGATATGTTTCCAATGTGGAATTATTGAGAGCTGGACAAGAATCCAACCCTTTTTGACTGGCCTTCAAAGCAAATCAGAGCAAAAGACAAAATGCAAGAGGTACTTAAAATGGGGAGAACTGGTTATTCTTTAGAAGCAGTCATCTCACTTGTTTTCCTACCAGAACATATTGAAGTATCTGTTAAGCAATATCAAAGCCAGTGGATGTCTTACCCAGGAGTTTTGGCACTGGATGGCAGGCTGTATTTCTTCAAGGAGTTTCCTGTAATCATAAGACAGAAAGACAGGAAGTCAGAAGTTTTGTCAAGACCACTGGGAATTACAGATACTAAAGACTATGCAAAATATGTATTGCTCCAGGTTTCAAACATAAAGGAGGAATGCAACACCTGCAGTATAAGGTTATGTCATCGCAGTCCAATGTTAGGCTCTCCAATTTAAAAAAAAAGTTTTAGCAGAGTTATCATCTAACCCTTGGCCTTAATAGTAACAACACTGCAGACTATTCACACAAAAGTGTTTTAAAACAAGTGAATCAAACACTGTGTGAAAGTATCTTTAAACAAGTGAATCAAACACTGTGTCTAACTTCTACAGTGCAGCACTAATTCAAATTATTATATCAAAAAACAGGTTTTTGGGCTCTGAAAGAAGTCTTACTTTACTTGGTTTTTTTTTTAGTCCTGTGCTAGCCCAGACTACCTTTTCTGTAAGATAATTCTTTTTGACGCACAATAATTCATCGTGCTCGCTGGTGTGAGCAGTAGGGAGATGCGTGCGAAGTCATGTAAACCCAGCGCCATCTACTGCACACAGCATTCCTGGTAGCTCTGGCGCATTAAAAAGGGGTGGTAGTGACCTGGGGTAGATCCAGAGTGGCAGCATGAAACAAACTGCTCTGATGGCTGTGAAAAAAAATTTGTTCTAGAGGCCTATAAGAATCTACATTACTGTCAGATAGGACAGCCATGCAGGATGGAAAGACTAGAGCGTGTTTCAGTCACTTATTTTTTCAAGTAGAAGTCAGCCCCACACAGAGACCTTTACTGAGAAGAGAAAAATTTGCACTTTGCTATCTTGATGCATAGAGGGATTTTTAGAATAAAGACCATGTAATTATTAAATTCTGAGAAATTCAGCCATTGGGTACTGCCATGGAATTGCTTTTAAAAGCGCTGAAGCAAATCCCAGGTCAGAAAAACTGATACAAAAACAGCTTTAAAAAAGTCCTTCACCTCCATGCAAGTTGTCACTCATAAAAGTTGTGACAGCTTAAAACAAGGGGTAAAAAAAAGATTTTGCATAATTTCTACAACAGAAGGCAGTAACAATCATGCCAAATCTATGCATATTTCAGTATGCCCTCTGAGGAGATATGTTAGAGATTTTGACTCTGAATAAACTCAAATGCTGATTGTTTCAGGACAGCTGCAGATTTTTGCTTTGCTTCAGGAATTCAATACAAAGTTGTGACCTGAGGAGCTGTGATATTCAGCAGATCTCTGACGTGACCAAATGGCAAAGAGAGAAGCAGTACAATTGATTTCCATCCTTCCCTGGCTTTGTGTCACTTTTTACATTTTAAAATTGGCGGTTTGCAACTATCTAATATGCAGATGTTCTCTTAAAAATTCCTGGGTTTAATCCTGGCTGTTTCCCGTGTGACATTAAGCATGTAATTACAACCAGGCATTCAGTTTAGCAAATGGAAGTGTCTATGGAGAACTCCACAAATCCATGGCCCCAGTGTGCCTATCCAATAGACTGTGAAGCAACCAAGATTGCTACAGTTTTCACTGCCTGAGAGAAAATGCTAACTTTCCAGGACTTTGTTTCTGTCCTGAGTGGTGGCTTCCATGAAAATTACAAAGTTTATAGCAAAGTCTTAAAAGGTATGTCTTTTATTACCTGGGCATCATCATACACATCTCAAACTGAACATACACTTTGTCTAGCTATAGACACGCAGGTCCCTGTAATACGTCTTAAATCATGAAATGCAATAAATGAATCTTACTCTTGCATGTGTGAAAAAGCATTTGTGTACAGTTGTGATTTTAACCAGACAGTTTAACACAGTTTGTTCATTTAACTAAACTCTGTAATCATTGCAACAACATTGTAAGTATCCCCTTACCTTCTACTGTCAGTTCCACGGTCACTTGACGAACCCCACCATCATTTGCAGCCTCGCATGTGTATTTACCATCATCACCTTCCTGTACACCTTTGATTAGCAGGCTGAATATCCCCCGAATGCTGCGGTCCACGACATAATGGTCTCCCTCTGGGACAGGATGCCCGTTTCTGTACCATGTGATCTGAGGCTCAGGGTAGCCTCTGACCTGGAAATATGTGAGAGAGAGTGGAGAAAGAAGGCAAACATAACAGATGATGGTATTAGGAAGAAATGTTGGACATTTAGCAGTGCAGTGGAAAGTTCTTGACAGAGGAGCTGCTAAACACATACTCTTTGCAAGCCAAATGGCAGACCACAATGAAATGAAAAAACTCTTGGATAAGTCAAACTTTTAAAATCATAAGACTAGTCAGGCAGATAGATACCTACATAGAAAAGTCTCCTACTAGAAGGGTTTACCTGCAGAAGCACAGTGATGGTGCCAACAAAGAATCCTGACTACTGGGTCCCTGTTGTTCGGAGACTCAAGGGCCGTAGTGCTACTATACCTCTAAGCATGCAAGATTGCAAGGTAGACCAAATATTTCTATCATAGTTGCCAAGGATTAGGCTTCTATTGTAAATCTGTGTAGAGCCATCTAGTTTTCAAAT
Organism: Opisthocomus hoazin; assembly: GCF_030867145.1. Lineage (NCBI taxonomy): Eukaryota > Metazoa > Chordata > Aves > Opisthocomiformes > Opisthocomidae > Opisthocomus > Opisthocomus hoazin. Next base: position 12,577,659 of record NC_134422.1, on the reverse strand, counting down.
GTGCTGAGATACAGTAGTTTCTGACAATATGCAGGCAAGAAATGCAGACACATACCAAATTTTGTCTTGACCTTTAACAGCAGAAGAAAAGATGTTGCATTTTGAGAAAGTGTCATTAAGGGTCATTCTCATGTTATGGTGTAGGGAGGCTATACAGACCTAGACATCTTCGCACAAACACACTGCTCAACTTAAAGAGCTTTGTGGTCTACTGGTAGCCCAAAGAAGAATTTTCAACAAAATGACCCAGTCCTGTGCTCATTAAATAGCAACCATAGTAATATATCCTTGCCTGCTCTAGCATTAATGATACCTTCAGATTTGCAGGCAGATTCTCAGCAGGTATGACTGAGAACGGTATTATTGATTTCAATTGAGCCATTGAAACCTGCTGAGGATCTGTGTCTTTCTTTCATAAAAAAATGGGAAAAGCAGACATACACATTCCACCAAAGAATTAACTCCTCAGGCAAAGGTTTGTCCTGTGCTTTATGAGAGATGCCATCCTCTTCGAAGGTTGCTTTAGTATGTGTTAAGTGTTAGCACACTTCCCCAGTCATCATAACAACTCCTGATTTCAGTATTTCCCCCTTCTTTCCTATTCCCTCACTCTGATACGTTAGCTCTCCGTCTTCCGACTCTTTGATCCTTTGCCTAGATATCATGAAGCAACTGAGTGGAACAAGATGAGCTGAGATGAGTAGTAGTTGTGGCTGTGTTTGCTCACTGGGAAAGGAGCAATGTTGCATTTTGAACGTTACCAAATCTTGGCAACTGAACAGGAAGTACCTTCAACCTCCAGGTGGGCAAAATATTGATGATCTATCTTGATTTAAAGAAGGCTTGCTTGTGGCTTGCACAAATTCCTCCCAGCACTCTTCTCTCTGTTTCCAATCCACATTTCAGCTCTGCTTTCTTCTGACTGCACAGCACTTACTTTACAAATTACAATCTTTAGTCAACCAAGCTTACCCATTCTTAGGTTCTTTTCTTTCAAAAACTTTCATTTTTAATGCAGCCCCACCTCACTCCAGCTGGGTTTCTCATCTGTTGGAGCTTAACCTACAGCTGTCAGAAATTTTTCTCTTTCCTTTAATTCCTTGGATATCAGTTCAGAGAAATTAATTTTGCCAGTGATGTGGCGACCCCTTCTTCCTGGCACTACTTACTCAATATGTATATAAAGGACATTAATGTTTACCAAGAGCATGAATACGCTGAATAAGCTGGAGAAACTTTCCACTTCTGGCACAAACTTCTGAAGTTCTTTCTGAGTCTATCTTTACCTAAGTAAGAGCCATGTTCTATGAAGAATACATTGTGTGATCCTGCACAACAGGGAGTTGATTGCAGTTTAAAAATACTACAGCATGTTTCTAAAGCTCTTTGTAGCCATGCCTTTTCTTTCGTGCACTTTCTGAAAAACAGCAGCTCCTGCTCAACCGTGTCCCCTAACACTACTATAGCATATTGGTTTAGTGCTTACTCAGGGGGCAGGCTCCCAGCAATATCTTTCTCAGTGCATCTCATTTTCAGAAAAAAAGGAGTTCTGAAGCATCAATATGGGATTTTTACAGTAGTGTAACTCATGTTAGTTGATAATGTGCTTGCTGGTACAGAAAGTGACTTGTACCAAAGAACTGTGTCTTATTATTAACTTGTCAATGCCCCCCTACCTATCTTTTCATTTTAGATCAAGAAACCAACAGAGAGAAGAAGTGACCTACAAAAGGCCAGAAAGTATATTAGAATGGAGTTTCTACCTCTCGTTTTTACTTCACTGGATATTAAGATTTCCCTGATTTTGAAATATTTGAGGCAAAAAGGCTTTGAAACTGCTATTTCAAGTAATACAATATAGTAAAATGACAGAGTAGCACTTGAATTTGTGTGAAGAAAGAATGACCTTTTCAGTGCACTACATCACGACCTCTTTACTAACATTAGTCTAGCCACATCTGTTTACAGCTGCAGAGATTCTGGCCTGGGAATACAAGTCATCAACTACACGTCACCTAATATATTTACTATTTTTTCCGGTTCACACTCATTCCTGCTCATGTTTTCTTCTATGTGTTGTTCAACCCAGCTTCAAAGCTCCCAACCATAAGCCTTCCATCACTTATCCCAGGGAACAATTGGGGTTGAAGGAACAGGACACACCTTCCTTCCATATTTCTTTTTTTTTAATCATATTTTTAAGTCCTCCTTGCACCACAGAAGGCCATTTTTACCTGACATTTCAAGATCTAGTAGACAATGATACACGCCCTTCCAGTATCACATGGCTGAGCCTTACATTAAGTATTTTTCCATTTCTTCCATGTGTGTTTATTTTATGCTTGCTATGTCTGTATTATTTTGTTCATCCACACCTCTACGCTGAGGAAATGCCACACAAAAAATTACAAACACAGACGATCAGCATGCTATTTCCTTTCAAAAGGTTAAGTCATTCCCTTCCCAAACTCCATAGTGTTTTTTCTTTCTTTTTTTGTCAAAAATGAAATGATGGGAAAGCAGAAGTTTACAGAATGGCTCTGTTGCAAGGATTTATTTCAGGTTTGGGTTTGGAATGTGTTTCAAACTGAGCCAGCCCTCTCAGAAATACATAGTCTTCCCATAAAAGTGTCAGGGACCCTTAAACTAATCACTGGTTACTAGGTTTTGATCCTAATGGATCAATTCCAGAACTGCAGCAGGTTTATATAACCTTTCCAGAGCTCACTAAAAACATCTGCCTTGAATAAATCCACAGCAAAGAGAAATTTATCTGCTTATTTAATGCCCAGCAGCAGAAGGCTATAACCTTTATTTACAGCTTGGCCTGTGTGAGTATTGCCAGTCCCAGTGAGGCTACAGCTTTTCTTTACCTGCTCTACAACACCAACAAGTGGAAAATTGACAGCAAGCAGCAAATAACCATTGTATTAGCACAGACATGAGTTTTGAGTTTTTGTCTGGACCCATCAAATGCTTAGAGTCTTCCTGGAAAAGTCTGCTAAGGTAAAGCAGGCCTTCTGCTTCATGAATCAAGACAGCAAGTGGAAAGAGCTGAGAGAGAACCTGTTGCCTGTGAAGCTTCCAGAGTTAAGATTTGGTTCTGCATCTAGGTCTGGGGGAATGCTATTGAACAGGGATGGTGCCAGGTTCCTGAAGAAAAGAAAAAAGGAGAAAAAATACAACAAATCTATTGAAGCTGTACACTAAATGATAGTATTGTTAAAAAATGTGCTGCTACAAACCAGTCCCCACTGTCACAAACCTAAAGGCATTAAGTGACCACCAATGCCAAACATATTCAGTGACCCTTTTTCTTGTTGAGAACACAGGAAAGATTTTCTAAAACTTGGCCTATAGCTACACTCCATAAAAGAGCTGTTTATATACTAATTTCAAAAAAATGTAGGTTTTTCCTACTTAAATGCATCACAGTTGCAGTAGCAGTTTAGGGCAGTGAGATGCACTCTTTTGGCTCACGCTTTTAACTTCAAATTAGTATCTTGCTTTGTAATAACTCTTGCTGGCTCCAGTGAGTTTAACAACGAACACAAACCCACAGCACCCGGAAAGAGTCTTCCATAAATGACAATAAACCAAAGTGTAAGTAACTGAAACACTGAGGGTGTGTGTATTGTTAGTGAGGGTCGCAGCAACACCTTAAGAATATGGGAAATGATGGCAGACATTACATGCCGTATTCTAGCATTATGTTCATTATACTGGCTGAGGCGTTCAGTGTTTGACATTAAGGACTAGATAAATGTCCCGTGTCACTGCTTAAGGTCAGATCAACACACAAGCAATGAGATCAGGAAGAAAACCGCTATGAAAAGGATGTCTTGGTTTGTGAAATCCCCCCAAATTACATCATACGTAGTCACATCAAAAGTTTAGTAAGACTGGCAATGATACAGCTATTACAAAGTTGCTATTCAAAATAACTCCCCTCATGGAGATGATTTCATATGCTGCAATATGAATTCCACTAATGACTAAAATTCCTCTCAAAAGACAATCCTTCTCCCATGAAGTCAGAATTTTAAAATCTCCAGATTTTGTCAGCTCATACTGTTCAGTTGTGCTGTTGTTTCTGTAGACTACCTTTGCCTTTAATTCCACAACATCCAGAATTAAGACCTATGGCTGTGAAGTATTCAATTACTGAAGAAAAGAATCTGTATTTGGGTGGTTCAATCCATCTAAAGAAAACTGATTTTGAATTTACCTTTGAAAGCAAGAAATATTCTCTATTCAAGTTTTTATACTTCATATGTTATTTAAAATGTAGCTTTCACAGAATCACAGAATCACAGAATAGTAGGGGTTGGAAGGGACCTCTGTGGGTCATCTAGTCCAACCCCCCTGCCCAAGCAGGGTCACCTACAGCAGGCCGCACAGGACCCCGTCCAGGCGGGTCTTGAATATCTCCAGAGAAGGAGACTCCACAACCTCCCTGGGCAGCCTGTTCCAGTGCTCCATCACCCTCAGAGGGAAGAAGTTCCTCCTCATGTTCAGACGGAACTTCCTGTGCCTCAGTTTGTGCCCATTGCCCCTTGTCCTGTCAATGGGCACCACTGAAAAGAGCTTGTCCCCATCCTCCTGACACCCACCCTTCAGATATTTGTAGGCATTTATAAGGTCCCCTCGCAGCCTTCTCTTCTTCAGGCTGAACAAGCCCAGTTCCCTCAACCTCTCCTCGTAGGGGAGATGCTCCAGTCCCCTCACCATCCTCGTAGCCCTCCGCTGGACTCTCTCCAGTAGCTCTTCATCTTTCTTGAACTGGGGAGCCCAGAACTGGACACAGTACTCCAGATGAGGCCTCACCAGGGCAGTGTAGAGAGGAAGGAGAACCTCCCTTGTCCTGCTGGCCACACTCTTCTTGATGCACCCCAGGATCCCATTGGCTTTCTTGGCAGCCAGGGCACACTGCTGGCTCATGGTTAACCTGTCGTCCACCAGGACACCCAGGTCCCTCTCCGCAGAGCTGCTCTCCAGCAGGTCCACCCCAAGCCTGTACTGGTGCATGAGGTTGTTCCTCCCCAGGTGCAGGACCCTGCACTTGCCCTTGTTGAACCTCATCAGGTTCCTCTCTGCCCAGCTTTCCAGCCTATCCAGGTCACGCTGAATGGCAGCACAGCCTTCAGGTGTATCTACCACACCTCCCAGTTTGGTGTCGTCAGCAAACTTGCTGAGGGTACATTCTAACTCTTCATCCAGGTCGCTGATGAAGAAGTTAAACAAGACTGGGCCCAGTACTGACCCCTGGGGGACACCACTTGTCACCAGCCTCCAACTAGACTACCTTGGTGCTTTTTGAAGAAGATTATCCCCTTTGTAGGCTGTTAAAGAACAGTAGAGTATAGTAAGTAGCATTTAACATCATAAAAGAAGCAGGCTCACTTCTCCTGCAGCTAAGTGACACTGCTTTTTGACACCTGGTTCTCAGTGAGATGAGCTTGGTATCATAACTACCCATTTATATTTGAGATGGAAAAATACAGAATGTACTTCTTAGAGAATATTTATGGACATTTTTGTTGCTTTAATTAACATGTGCATTGATAAAGGATTACGCAAAAATACACTTTTCCACTTGTCTTGAGTTTTTTAGGGAACTGCAGCCCTTGAGGCTATTAAAAGTGATGCTCTTAGCCTGTACCTCATTCATTGCAACCTAGAGAAAAATTTTATTAAAAATACTGATCGTTAGTAGTGTAGCTAGCATATTTGTAGTTAGACTGTAGTGTCTAGCAGCATTAAAACAACATGAAAACAAAGTTTGCATGACCTGGGTAACAAATCTTACAAGAAGAATGGCAGCAATGAGAAATATTTTCTAATGCACAAAGGTAACTGCAGAGCAGAAGAGAATATACTGTTTCCCACATCCACAGGGGACGGGACAAGCAATAAACTTCTGAGAGAAATTAGTCAGTAGATTGGTGGATGATGTCTGACAGCATTGACCTCCTTTGGAAGAGCAGCAGGTATTTTACTTATTTGGCTTTCTGCCTATCTTAACACTAAGGAATGCCAGAAAGTGGGGCAACTTTTTGAGAAGAGTTTGTAGCCTATCCTCTGTTCCATGCCCACCTTGAACCAGAAATCAGTCATTTCTGGGAACCACATCTCAGAAAAGGCCACAAATATCAGAAGCTGCAAAAGGATGAAAAGAGAATAGCCTCAGTTATAGTTGCCAGATGTTACCATGGATCTCCAAAGTGTATGCTTTGGGCAGAACATTAGAAATCACACCAGGAGGAGACATCAAGGGAGATGTGGAAAACCATTCAGAATATCTGACAAACTTTGACCTTTATTCTGCTGTTTGCAAACAAAAGCCTGAAACAGAGAAAGAAGGGACTTGGCCTAGCAAATACTCATTACTAGCAGGGCATAAATTCCTTGCACCTTTTGCAAAACATAGAGTATTGATCTATCAGATTTTATCAAGAAAGCAGCAGCAGAAGTGCAATTAAGTAGCATGACAACTTCTATAAGTGTAATTCTACTGAAAGAAGTGAAGATATAGGAAAAAACAATTTGTAGCACTTATACTTGAAATGCAGTAGAGACTGTATAGTGTACCTCTTCTTCCAATGTCTAGATATCAACAAAAATGGAATATTATGCACTTTATTGCAAGCTATGTGTTAGATGGGCTCATCTGAATGTCGTACAGTTGAAGGCTCTCATGCAGCCGTAAGAGATTCAATCCAGACAGCAACAGCTGCTCTGTGGATGTGAATCATCCTGAGCTCCTACAAAAAAAGAGATGTTCTCCATAGTCACCAGACTCTAGCCAGTGTCCTCTATCATCCTTGAATCAAGAGCCAAGAGTTTTTGGATCTGGACCTTGATCAAAAGACTTGTGAGGGGAATGAAGTACTTGAGAGCACACTTAGCAGAGGATGCTAAGAACCAGGTATGATGTAACACATGCTCTGTCCATGTGGGCAGAGCTGTGCTCTCCAACAAGACATAAAGTCACTTCTTGTTGTAATAGTCCATACTGATTTGAAGTCTTCATGTCAGTGTTAGGAAAAAAGTACTACAAAACCGTGAAGACTACAACATGAACATCGTGAATACTTGCCCACATAATGGGTGGTATATTTTTATTTTAATTTAAATTTTTTTTGGTTAGTACAGGTGGGAAACATGGTTCTGGTCAGTGGAGCTCTTTTGTAAGTCTTGCAGCAAAACTTTCGTCAGGCTCAAGCTGCAGTTTGCTTTAACAAATGAACAGCAGATGTTCTTGATAAAGGAAAGTGGACACGATACATTGTTACATTCCTTGTGAGACTTTAAACACACACAAACCACATCTCAAGAATAGTTTATGCACATAAGAGCTTGCTTCTATAACAGAGGACTTGCCTGGCAAGGTTAAACATGAATATGTTAGATATTTCAGGACTTAGCTATGACCTTGCAAACAAAACAAATAAACTACCTCTTCTATGGAGCAGTCTAGATTCTAGAATTGCCTCATTCAAAGCAAAAATTGAATACGTACTAGGACTAAACATAGCTCACTTCAAAGCATTACCTATTGTATGCACAAGAAATAATAACGGTCTTTCTGTAAAATTTGGGTATGTTTTTGTTTAAGTGCTGAACTCTGGTACACTACGTCTGGTGTTTAGGTTTCTTGTTCCATATGCACACAGTCATCATAAATTAGTTCTTTGGGCGTAAGCTTAACTGGACCACAACTCTGAAGATGTAAGTCTTCGCAACTGGTGTGTCAATTTATCTGTTTCTTCTCCCAAATCGTTTGGAGCAGGGAGAGAAAAATGACAACACAGGCCTCAGAACAGACCGTTGTCTTGCAAAACACCCCCCAAAAAACCAAACAAATCAACCCAAACCAGCAATAATAAAAAAAATAATGAAAATTAGAAAGTAGAATCAAACATCTGCAAAGCACTACCAAATGCTACAACTCATTCTTTAGGGACCCATCCCTTGCAATCACTGCATTCTGTTCTCAGGCAATCTCAGACCATGCATAATTATGCTGAGCTCCTTCTCAGGGTTTCACCTATAGAAGTTTCAAACCACACACATTTTGCTTGATTCTAATTTGTGACAATGAAAAGAAAACATTTGCCAAATTGAATGCCTTGATATTGCTAACATTAACATCGTGAGTGAAGGAAATGTCATATTCTTTCAGTCTCAAGCAGAAAGATCATATGTCACAACACTAACATAGAAAGGCTGCAAGATTTGTCATTGTGCCATTTTCCCTGATGAGAGATACAGAAGAATTACCTGGAGATGCAATTCATAGAATTCAGTGCAATGGTAAGGAGACCCAGGAGGTAAAAAGAGACTTAGCACTTTCTTCCTATTTATTAAAAGCTGCTCCTTTAAACTTATTATTTGAACGCAACTGTTAGTGTGCCATATGAAGTTTACCCCTTCCTCGTCTGATGCAAAAACCTGTGACCCAATTTCAGAAGGTACTGAATAATGAATAGTTTTCACTGCTTTAGAACATACTAATGAGTGCTGAGCACTTCCGGTTTATTTTGACCGCTGTACCCAACTGCGAGCATGTGAATGAAAACCAGCATACTCAGGTTTATTTTTAAAAGTGCACTAAACCCCCCATAATATCATAAACCTACAGGGATTGAATTCAGATTATGGATCCTGGATCTAATCTGTAGATCACTGGATTCAGTTACAGAATTCAGGTGAGACAGAAGCTGGGGGGAAAGAAGGGGAAAGTAAAGAGTTAGAGGATTCTCTAAATTTTCACACGAGAGATCCTTTCATAGAGTTTCACTTTGCCATCTGGCAATGTGCAAGAGTTTCTGCAGGAGCTTGGCAGAAAGTCCATTCATCCTAGAAAGTGTAGAAAGATTTGACCATGTGGAAGAACAACTTTCTGTTATGCTGCTGTGCTTATTCCCTCCCTGAAGCCAGTACTGACAATCTAGAATTATATAGCAAAAAGACAAAAGTTTATCTTATACAGAATTCTTTGGCTCTGATGAAAACTCATTAGATCTTGCTTCATTAACTCTGCAGTGCTCCATTTGGCTGGAAGCATGCTTTCAGTTCATACCACAAACCGATGCTGGTATTACATGTGTGCTGCCTAGATAATCTAGAAGAAACATATGTAACTGGTTCTAGTGAACTGCTAGTGCACTTCAAAATTCCTGACTGTCTAAGCAGGATTCAGGTACCCAAGGACAAAATTTCCATCTTGAAATGCATAAAGAAACATGCACACAAAAAATGCATACGCAAACAGAGCCATTAGGGTGGTCGTGGGCAAAAGACGTTACAAGAAAGGACAGGTGCCCAAAACAGTAACGCACTGGAGCACTCATGAAAAACAGCAAGCTGTTTTGTAAGGAGAACACTTTGGACCCTACATTTCTGTGAAGCTTTACAGAAATGACACAAATAAAGCTAGTTTGGATTTTCCATTTGAAATTGTCAAGTTTTGAGATGGTCACAACAACCAGGTTTACTTCATGCATGTAGAACACAACCAGAAGTTACACTCTGGAGCATACAAGGCTGAGCAAGTGCAGTACCTTAGTACATCATTAGGGCAGGCTTAGGCAAGCCTCCCAGACTGCGTGCAAGGCACTGTCTGTTTTTAACTTGATGTTTGACATTTTACTGTGGCTTCCTATTTTTCATACTTTAGAAAATAGCAAATAAACATTCTTTATTCACTTCTGTGTCATTCATGATCGTGGAAACCTGTTTTAAATCCTTGTCTGCTCGTATTATTGAAGCTGAAGAGCCCTCGTTTTTTGATCGGTGCCAGTACTAGGAGCCGTGAAATACCTCCAATAATCCTTGTCAAATTTTCTGTCTCTTTTCTAGCCTGAGATAAGCACAGATCAGAACTGCATGTAGCATACAAACTGTAGGAGCCCACAGATTTCTAGATTGACACAGCAGACTGTTGGCGGTTTTTTTCTTTCCAATTTTTTTTTAACATTATTTGCTATTTTTCGCACCTTGAGCTGATTAGTCAGAGAGCCATTCAGGGCGAGATCTCTCCTCTGAACAGTGATGGCTAATAAAAATCGAACTAAGTATATATTATTTTTTTTCTTTGTACTCATCAATGCCAAATGGCATTTGACGTTTTATAGGTCCAGGCACTAAACAGAAGAGATCTTTTTACAGATGGCACCCCACCAATTTTAGTTTTGACTCTTTAAAGTAGTTTCGCATTACCTGCAAATTTAGTTATCTTACTATTCAACCCCTTTTTGCAGATTGTGAAGGTCCTGAACACTACACATACTACCACAGTTCTTTAGGGGAATCAGCATATACAGTACTCCCAGCAGGGAAGAATTTATGACCTATCCATGGAAGACATGGTCTGCTAACTGCAAAGCAGACAGCAGCTGCAGATCATTTCTTCTTCATTCTTCTACATTTAATCATATCTCTTTGTAAAATTCAGTGTAGAGAGTTCCCAGAGGTGCAAGGAGTATTGGTTTTGTGCTCAGTCACCAGAGTATAGATGTTTGAATAAAGTATTACTTTCCCAGGTACCATAACATCTACAAGTCCGTGTGTCCTAAATATTTCTTAAGGACCCAAGTGGAATTTCAGAGCAGCACTGGGTGTCAAGCTGCTTTGAGTTTATTTCATTTCGAAGTTCAAATCCCAACCCCAATTAATGCATCTCTTAAGAAAATGGTTAAGCCCTAATTATGTCTTGTGGAATTAATCAAATGCATAGATGCTTTTCCTAAATTAGATATTATTTCATTTAAAGAAAAAGTTTACATTTATTACATTTACAGTAACATTGCTATAGGAGTCTTCAGACAGCCCCAAATAACCTGAAACATCTTTCAGGTGAAATACAGAACACTATCAAGGTGGACTCACCCTTTCCAGTATAGCGGACATAAGGGGAACACACTGTATGGAGAAACACATTTCTGTGTAGCTATAATGTCAATCAGCAAGTGAATCAGAGGTTGTAAACCTCTGTTACATGAATGGGGGCATTTTCACACAGGTGTTGCAGTCTCAGAGTGGCAGTGGTTTTTTGATGGAGCTTTAATAAATCCTTCTACCAGCAGCCACATCTGCCTTTTTACTTTCCCCACATTGTAGCCAGCTGACCTGTAGCCATTAAGCACATGAGGGGATTCTTATGAAAACCACCCATGTGGTTCACCAGGGCTGTTTTTTCTGCAAATACAAGTTTTCTGAACTTCACACGGGATTATAAGTAGACTGAATCTCTGTCCATCTTTAGATATGTATTTATTTTTAGTCATTGTCCAATATTTTCCCCTTTTTAAAAAAGTTTCTCTAGTTTGACAATTCAAAAGAAGTCTGATGCCATAAAGCTTGGATAAAGTTTAGGAGAAAGCTTAGGCTATTCCCTCAGTTGCCACCCAAATGCTGTCCTGGCTCCCTCCTACTCCTTTGCAGTTGCACATTTTTATGAGTTACATTGGCACACAAAGATGACAAGGTCTCTGCAGAATGGTGAGGTTCTGACACTTTCTCAAAGGAGGATTCACAGTGTGCAGGATACTGTGTTATGTACAAGCTGAGAACAATTCCATTCCAAAACAGGTACCTGTCATGTGGAAAAGTGTCACTCTGACTTCATCGCTGAGGAACTGAGACATGGAGACACTCAGAGACTTTGCCAAACTCACACTAAAAGGAAATTAACTTTCCAGGTTTAGTAATGTTAGATCAAATAATCTGACTGTATTTCCTCCCTGCCAACTAATTTGCTATTGCAACAATCAATGTAAGGACTGAACTGAAGTTACAGCACAGGAGGGCAGCTGCTCTTCTTATCCTAGATGATGACTGAAGCCATCAACACCATATTAATGTGTTTGTATACAGGCATCAAAGTGCACAGTAAAGAGTGGCAGTAAAGAGGGTCCAGACAGCAGAAGTCCGGAGTCACGGCAGTTAAACGAGAAGCACGTAAAATAGTGTTACAAATAAGAGAATGTTAACTCGTCACCATAGAAGAACGTGAGCAACACAATAAGATATAACTCTGTCAGCTCTCAGTAACTTCAATACTGCCTTACAGCTCTGCAGAAGAGAAGTGTCTGTAGAATGGGCCAAAAAGATTTCACAGACATGGGCAAGCATAAGAGCTCTCAGCAAAACAGGGAAGATAAACTTCAGCCCTTGCAGCCCTCTCTCAGGTGAGATTCTTAGAAATTTTAATGAGAATTTTCTCTGCTTCAGAGTCTCTTCTTAAAGGAAAATAAAAAAAAGGCAAACTGTAAAGAGGAAGTTTTCTTCATAGACCAACTGAAGTTAAGGCCTTTTAAAAAGTGTTAAATTTTATGAGGCACTGAATAGTTTGAATAGCTTAACATGCCAAAAAAACGCAAAGAAACAGTAGATCTGTGTACGTGTTACAGGTCATTTAGGATTATGCAATAAGAATGCAAATGAGTTCAAAGGGAAACAACTATGACTGCTGAATAGAAATAAGGCTCTTGCTAATGATTTCATATAACCCAGTAAGCACTTAAAATGTGGTCCCTTTCCCTGTCCTTCTCTTCTTCCCCATCTTTGGTGATTCTGAATCAAGAAGTTTATGAAACATTACTAAATGAAGCAGCTGCTTTAAGTCAGTAGCAATGAGTTTAGGAGCATGCAAGAAGTTTTCTGATAAGACCAGCGTTCATTTCAGAGCAGCAGCAATCTTTGCTACAGAAAACAAGACCTTGAAAAAGCAGACCAGTTTCACTGTGTTGTGAGAGGTGTCAAAACCGGAGGATTTCATTCATTTCCACTTCAACAAGACAGCCTGATTTACTGTGTTTGCCGCTACTTTTGTTCGTAAATTTTATTTGGCAGCACTAGAAGAAAGGCTGAAACATAAAACAGCTTAACACAATAAAAATAAATTGTTGTGAAGCTGTCCCCCCTCTTTCCACCACAAAAAGCTTAAACACTTGACAAAGATTTTTACTTTCAGTTGTGAACGTCTCATTCAGTAACAATTCAGTAAGGTGCATAAAGTTTGTTTAGACCAAGCACAAGCACTAGGAAGCCCCTTGACAAGCATAGGATGAAATTAACACCAACATGTCTCTCTGTCATAAGGAAAACATGTGTATGTCCCCACTCAGAAGGAAAACTGCTGATACCACACAAAAAAAGAGCAAAACTAAACAGCACCAATTATTTTCAGAGCAACAATCCCCTCACAACAATTATATTTGGATTTGAACTGGCAGTCACTTTTAAAGACCACCATCCACTCTGTTTCTTTCCTTTCTCAAGAGAATGATCATCATTCACTGTAACAACACTTGCAAAAAACTAGTTTTTCCATTGCATATTATTTCTGGAAGACCGAAAGATTTTTTTTTTTTTTTTTTAACTTACTGATGCAAAGTTTCTGTCTTAATAGGATGTGAATTTATTTTACAGATCGCCAACTACTAGTGGCCCTAACTTCTTGTAGGAGCTATGCCACTGACCAAAAGAGCTTCACACTTTTTGAGCTGGGGGATGCTGCACTTTGGAGTTCAATATCGATAAATGCTATCAACAAGTAGGGAATCTCTATAAATTTACATAAGCATACACTGTATGCACGACCTACTGTGGAAAATTAGAAGAAGAAAATATGTGCCTTCTTTCTCTGCCCAGAACACACAGCTACTGGAAAAATATATTTGGAGCCTTGAAATTCAGAATTAAGGGCAACAACCCACATCTGGAATGTAAGGTGGTAACAGAACCTCTTTTCTTTGAACGAACATGCCTGTACTTTTATCAATTTCCAGCCAGACAAGATTTATTTCCTGCAATTTAGGAGTCTGGCAGGAGCCACAGAAAATGCTAAAACTGGATTTTGTTGCTGAGTTGACTGCACAGTTGTATGTTCATTTAAAGACTGTCTGCTGATAGTGACGAATGCTGCTGGCAAAGGCAGTGCTCTGGATAGGTTATAAAAATTCTCCACAGTCACGTGTACTGCTTCGTGGTTAACACTGCTTGGTAGGGCCAGCAAGCACACTGGGCCTGAAATCTCATTTGTTTTAAAGTTCATTAAAAAGTAGAACTGATGTGCTTACAAAGAGGTATAAAACATCACGTTGGATTGTGACAATATGAATATATTAGCCTAAACACCTAACATTTCTCATTGCATTGTTTATTCTGCCACGTGGAACTTACTGCTATACATTAAATAATTAAGACTTCTATACAGAAGTCTATTGCAGAACATCAACTGCCCATTAGCAGCTGTCAGTGATGGTTTTGTTCTATAATAACCTGTAATATCTGTAAGCTTTTCAGGTGTCACACATACACTTTTTAATAATGGCTTAGCAGAGATAACTCATACAGTACAATATATAAACTGCTGTGTTTAAAATAAAAACAGAAATCAAGGGCTGAGAAGCAACTGTTTAAAAGAAAACACCACTAAAGCACTAACTGAAATACTAAGTATAAATTGAAGTGGCTATAAATTTCTAGTTCAATAGTTCAGAATAAATATTTACAGACATGCTGAGTTCAAGAGAAATTTTGTGGGCTTGCCTCTTCTTTCTACTACTTTCGCTCAAAACTAAAATTGCTGTGATCCTGGTAAGAGCAACATACATGTGCACTCAAAAACAGCTATATTGTTTACGTTGTGGAAAAAGTGCTTACTCTGCATATGATTTCAGCAGAGCTCCACTTAACAGCAGTTGCTGGCATTCCTACTGAGAGATCTGAACAAATCCAACATCATGTTTTCCATTAGACCTATGAGCGTGTAACAGTCTGCCGAGCAGACAAATCTTTGTCTACACGTCTGTTCATTAGTATAACCCAACAGGCAAACAAACCAGCTTTTGTGTCAAGGCGCAGAAGATGTAATTCTGGCACTGTGCTTTCGTTAAGTGACGCTCTTAATTGAACAGCAGTCAGCTCAATATTGATGATATTTGCACCTCTTCAAAATCTTAGCTTTCTCTTCCAAAATCAGAAGCTATTTATCTGCAATAAGGACAGGTTCATGTTTATGGTACTGGATGGGAATTGAACTTCTGGAAGAGAGCAGCTCAGTTCTGAATCCAGGCATGTATTTCTGCGTGATCTTGCACAAACCAATAAATCTCACTGTGCCTCAGTACTCCACATGAATGTCAAGGAGGGTAACAGTGACTATTTCTTCTGTTGTTTTAGTGAGGAAGGTCATCAGAGGGTCCAGCTCTAGTCTGGCCTGTGTATGTGTTAAATACTACCAGCAAACATACACTAGGACTCCAGTTGAATTAGGCTGTCAAAGTGACACCATGAAATAAGCAAAAGTCAATACCGTTCACCATGGTTCTTTAATCTGTATTTCCAAGATTTTATCGTAGAATTTCTTCCAGTGCCCTAGCTTTTAATATAACTTTATTTCAAAATATTAATATTTGCCTCCCTGTAGAGAAGATCTTCTGAGTTATTCTTTTATAAAGGAACACCAGAAATTATATAGACAAAAGAATCAAACTTAAGTATATTGAACTCTTCTTTCAGGGTGTTCACAGAACAGAAAAAGTCTTTATTTATTGTTTGCCTGATGAGCATAAGAAAGCAATATAAATGAGTTACATTTTAGATACGAGATACCAGATACTACCATCTGTGGAGAGGTGCTTTTCTTTTACAAAATAGTGTGCCTTACATTAATATTCTAAGCTTTGCAAAAACAATTTAAATAATCCCTGCAACATAACTATAGGCTTGCTCATGTTTTATGGGGCACATGGAAAGAATGGCAGCTTCTCAAGCTGCACAGTTACAGTTTACTGTGCAGCTAGAGGAAAACTACCGTTCTGATTCAGCAAGAGTCAAGACAGCACAGAGTCGGATGAAATAAGCTCAATATTCTGTCATCAAAAGCCAAGTAATCAGGATCAGAATTACTTAATTTGTCAGTCTTTGCCTTTCCATTTTCTTTGGGCTACATGTGCAGATTGTTGCCATCTTTCAATGAGAAGTTCTTGTACACATTACGCATTGGCTTATAGCATGACTTTTAATTAGTATTTTAGTAAGCTCAGCTGTTTATTTATAATAATTAGTATGTTCCTTAGAGTAACATTTACTATGGTGTTTTGAAAAGGTGCAGAAAAGCAAGGAAAATTCAGAAATACAGATAAAATATTTTATTTTTCCATTTCACATCATTCTGCACATGAATTAAAGGTCTCTGTATATGCAACAAAAACATGCAAAGCTGACTTGGAATTTTTACCAGGTTTAGCCACAGTATTTTCAGAAGACAAAGATTGCTTTGTTCTGTCTGGCTGCAGGTTTACAGCAATGCATTGATTTACAGAGAATAAACTATCTTCATCATCAGAAAGCCTAAAAATTTATTTGTTTGTTTGAAAACGGAATATTTCCAGGTTTTCACTCTCTCGTGCAGAGTGGTGTATATTCCTAAAGCTCCTCTGAAGAAGAAAGGCATAAGAACTTAGATCACCTCTAGAATCTCACTACAGCATATCCTTCATGCAGGAAGGCTAGCCCAGAGATCAGCTTACTAACTTGTGAGTCAACAAACACGATTTAATTCCCAACCAATAACCTGTATGTCAATTTTCCTAGAAGAATAAATTCAACATACTTAGACAGGCAATTCAAGGTCCTTATACTGGACTAGTCATCTCAGGGACAACCAGCCAGTGGAATGCCTTGATTTTCTGGTTGCCACTAGCAAAGAAGGCTTTGACAAGTGGCCTCTGACAGCAATACGAGTAGCAGTGTCTATCTCATCAAGCGCTACCCCAAACTTATCAACATCTGTCCTCTTCCAAAGGTTATTTCCTCCACGTAAGAGAACACAAGAGATGTATGTTCACATGTGATGCTGAACTATGAACTGGGATGACTTTTGGCTCTAAAAATCACGATGAAGGCAGGTTTGTCCCCAGACATGAAACAATGAACTCTGGCAGCTTAGGCACAGAAATAAGTGCTTTTTCAGGCACCTGCTAGAGATTCAGTAACCTCCAGTAACATAGTGATGATGTCTTACAGACTGAACATTAAGAACTGAACTGGCCACCCACAGAAGGACAATCTGGCCTTGCCTATTTTTGCTCTTGACTGTATCCTGTGGTGGGATCCTGAACCTGGTTCATTGCTTGCCATGCCTGGGACCATCAGTAGACCCTGTCAGAGCACACAGCACCGCCTGCTGTGTTCGGAGCCTGTGGGACTGCAGCCCATTGGTGATGGCACAGCCTGTGCATGGCTTGCCCTCTGCTCCTGGCTCGCTTTCCTCTGGGAGTGGCCAGCCCTCGCTGCTCCCTGTCAGACAGACTGGTTTCTCTCCTTCATGAATGGGTTGAACTGCACACAGTTCACTGCAATGTTATTTTCTATTCAGCGTACGCTTAGATATTAGGGAGTCCAGATGTTACATGTGAAAAAAGTATGTTGTCTGGTTTTGCCCAGTAGGTTTCCAAACTTCATACTGTATCTATGAGTGAACAGAGCCAAGTAACATGTCAAAAGGAGTAATTTTTAGCTTTGCAGTCTAGGTGCTAGAATGAGTGTGGACTGAGCAAAACCACAATGAGTAATGACATGCCTTGATTATAAGCCTTCTCCACATGTGGCCTTCTACAAAGATTCTGAATGCATCGTGCTTGCTGTCCATTAAGGAGTACTTTATTTTCCTACAGGGGAAAAGCAGAATTATTCCAACAAGTGTGACTTGGTATCTTTTGGTGTAATTTTGGTCAAACTCTCAGTGACACATTTATAGACAGTCAAATGCATACTTGGCTATTTTATGTGCTCTCCTAGTTACATATGACACTGAACCCCTCCCTGACCTTTGTGGTTTCATCAGCCAGATGAAGACAAGGTGCTGGAATGAAGTTTAAGCCTTGCTTATGATGAGACAAGGCAAATATATTACTAGTTAGTCAAACCATGTCTGATGATAAATATTCCATCCTACCCTTTAGGTCAGCTAGAAAAAGGAAATGTAAAGTTTTTCTAGCTAGGGATATATTTCTGGAAGAAAAAAGAACCCAACAAAAACCCCAATCAAAACAAAATAACTTTTCCCCATTTCATCCCTCTCATGACACTATAGGCTACTGCAGCACAAGGAAAAGAAGGTTAACTGCTCACACTGTTCCAGTTACTAGGTCTTCTTTAACCTTTAAGCCTATTATGACTGTGAAAGGAGTCAAATGCACAATTTCCAAAAAAGCAAATCTAAAACATCATAATGATATGTTGCAGTCATGTTTCATGTACTACTGAGAATGTTTCTTTATATAAGAAAGCACAATGCTACATGATGAGTTTATTGCCTGTGGAACTGGCCACAACAAAGACACACTGGCCTAGAGGAGCAAGGGAGACTAGCCTGGAAAAGATGATGATATTTTTCAAATTAAAAGCAGAATCGGAGAATCTAATAATATTTTGTTGAAATTTGAGAGATTCAGGATTAACCATCATGGGACAAGAAAAATAAGTAGAATTATACTGACCACTTCTACCCTGACTTACACGCACTCAACCTCTGAACATAACTTTGTTCAGCTATTTAGGATGTGCTGATTAGCTGTTTTTCTCTTGGGTAACAGCTAGATTTTCTTCTATTATTTTTTCAGCATTTTATCTTATCATCCCTAAATGGTGGACTTTATGATTAGTCATGATATTCATTCATCATTACTTTTGTAAAAGACTAAACCGCCTTTACCCCACAATTCGAGTATATTATATCTCCTTTTCCATTGCAAATTTGTCAATACACAATTTAAGAAATTTTTGTCCGATTTCTATTTAAGGACCATAGAAAAATAGCAAGTCCAAAAATCCCTATTAAAGAAGAAAATTTTCTTCAAAAATCAATCCTAGGGATATCCCTACAGATAAATCCTTAAACGAACACACTTACCTTCTTTAGCTGACACAAATCCATGCTTTACGATATGTCACAGTAGTGGGTGATCACAAAACAGATATCTACAATAAACTTTTCAGAGTCAACAATTTGTTGGTTCCCCCTACTCAGACTGGGAGTAGGTAGATGCAATTAAATCATATAGAATTTTATTGTCAGGTTCCTCATGTGATTTTAATTGCTTCCATCTCAAAATCCAAAATAATTGGAAATATGTTAAAGAAAAAGTAAAGAAAGAAGGAAAAGTAGCAACCAAGAGCAGCACAAATGCATGGACTGGCTTCAGCTAAACCAATGCTGGTTTGGATAGATACCACACAAAAGAATAAGAGGTTCTCTTTAGCTCCATATGTAGATTAATTGAAGTGTTCTAAAAAACTTCTGTTATTATTATTGTTACCATTATTATTAAAAATTGGTTTTGATCTTCTTTAATTACAGTCCTTCATACCAGAGCAACCAAGAATAGGGAGCCAGTCTTTCTGCCATTGCACAGAACAGCAGAGAACTCCTGTCCCCAGCTGGTTATAGGTAAGTAATTACAGTGGGAAAGGAGATAGAAAGCAAACAGAATAATAAAAGGGATAGTGACAAAAAGCGCAGTTCTTTCACAGTTTGGGGGTGGGCGAGTTACTGAAAGCAGGCTCAATTATACAAAAAAACCCAAACCCACCAACCCTAAGAAATGGCAACTGAGAACAGGGATACCATAAGTCCAGCCTTCTCCATCACGGCCTCTTTGCTGCTTAGAAATTTTGTCTGAATGGAATTTGAAGATATTCAGCATTGTCTAGGATTTCTGAAAGTCTGGCAGATTGGAGCAACTCTGCAAAAGGTTTGACCAAACTTTGCTGCCAAATATCCAGAAATCTTGGCTGTTGCCTCAGCGCATGCACAGATCAGTTGCATGGGTCGTGTACTAAATCCAGCACTTTTGAGAGTCATCACACACGCTGCACATAGGTGAACACTTAAATAACTCTACCTGGAAAGTCCTGAGCATAGTTATGACAACTGTAGGTGACAGCGATACAGGTATGAAGTGAATTTATGACTTCAAGAGACTGAGAGACAGAATTGGAGCTCACAGACCACCACTCCTGTCTAAAACCTAGAAATTTCTTGAGCAGCAGCTTGCACCCTTGCGGTTTTTTCTAAAGGACATATCATATGCCAGGCAGGGAAAATAGATGCTTGTGTCACTTGATGAAGGGAAGTGACTTTGAATAATCCTGGGTGTAGAGGACATTGTATGGGGAAGCAATTTTGACCGAATCCCACCTTAACCAATTCCCAGAAGAGCAGACACTCCCACTTTGCCTTCGTCTAAAGCCGGAACTCTTTTGAGCCACCGTTGCTATATGCCAATAGAGAGTTATACAATAAAATCAAATAGAATAATGCATACATTACTCATGAGAACATGTAAATAGATAAAAAATGAGCACCGTGGTAAGTGAATATGATGGCAAGTCAATTACACCAAGGAAGAAGGATTAGCGGTAGCAGATCCAAACAGAAAAGAGATGTGCAATAAGCTGTTCACAGCCACCTAACTTGTGTTTATTTTCCTTCTTTATTTCATCTGTCTGTACCCCAATATGCGTTTAATACAAAATGTTTCAGTAGCTTCTAAATGTACCACATTTTTCCCCAAGAATGATTACTCGTATGTGGAACAAAAGATCAAATAGAATCTCCAGTCAAATCGATAACCTTTTCAGTTCTTTGCTCTCAAAAACATGCCTCAGTGTGTCATTTCTGGGAGTATCACAGTACACGGTAGTTTTACAGATCAGCATGAGTCCTCCCACAGCATTCACTTTCATCAGACAATTGTCTCCCATGAAAACATCGATCTTTCCTGAGTTTCTTCCTCATATGGAAGAACTCCATATGAGTTCTCCAGAAAGAGGAGATACAAACCCACTGGCAGCTTTATGCAATCAGCTGCCCAGTACACTTTGTAACAGCAAACATCAACTGTGGACAGCAAAGGATTTTGTGCCATGTCATCATCCTCCGTCATTATACAGACTTCTCTCATTTCAGATCCTGCCATCTCAAATCTAGACGTACAATGTAATTAAGGCATACTCCTGGAGTACCTGCTGACTGAGGCCTGGAAATGGAGCACACATTGCTGCTTGAAGTCCAAAGGAAAGGGAAGATAACAGAAGTCTTGCCACGCAAAGCTGGTGCAGCAGCCACAGTAAAACAAATTGGTTAAGACTCAGTTGTTCCATTAGCAGGCAGTTGAAAGGATTTACAAATGCTGTGGGAGTGTTTCCCTTCAACACTTCTTTTACCCTTCCCTACACTTTATCTCTTAACACACCACATAAATGAGTCTCCCCTCTATCTCAGAAAAGATGGTGCAATTACTGTCTTTCTTCCCATTGCGTCTTATTTCTCTTTGCCTGATCCCAGTTTATTTTCTCTGGCACGATGTTTCAAAGCGTACCTGTGCAACCACCAGCAGCAAAAGCAGCTCAGAAGTTGGCAAATTGATGCACGTCAGATTTGAACAGATACAGATTGCAACTGCAAGGTGGTTGAAGGACAACCAGAAAGCACACTGAAAAAGAGTAGGATTTGACATTGATCTGTCTTGCCTTAAAATTTGCCATCCGTCTCTCTTACCTGGAGGAAGGTGGAAGGGGAAGGTCAGAACAGTAACTACTCAATGGGCAGCAAACTGAATTAGTACCCCAACATCTACTCAAACTGTGAACTACACGTCAACACATGAAATCTAGCTCCCTGGGATTAGAATACCAGACTAGATTTAGTAGTTTGATATTTTGGTTCTGGCAATGGACTATATATGATAGTTCACATGAAGCAGAAAAACAACCCATACTGCACTGTTGCCAACTGCACAATGCTTTATCCAAGAAGAAAAATTCTTTCCCAACCCCTAGGCAATCAGTCTGTGGTCTGTAGCATGACATTTGGCTGTTCCTCTCAAGCAGAGCTGTAGCACAAGTATTCATTAGGCTCATAAAATTAATGACCATCAATATTACCCTTAAAAATTATACATATGTGCTGCCAAGGCAGGCTGAGTTAACTGCTTGCTGCAATCAAATGCAGAGGATAACATCACTCTGGACAGGGAACGGTTTGCTGGAAACTGATGGTTCTTGTCATTTTTTACTGCTTGACACTCAGTGACACTACAGTAAAGAACAAGAAGTGTTCACGCTATATTTTTGATGCAGTCAATTTCTATTTGAGTTCAGCAAAATTATGTGTGGGCAGCTAATCACGTAGTTATCAACTAAAAATGCTTGTTTTGGGCAACCACCTTATTTTTTTTTAAAGCAACAACCCTGCTGTAGACAATTTTATTGGTCCCAGAACCCAAAGCTTAAAATAGGGAGGGAAAGATCAAAAGAATGTGGTTCAGTGGTTAGAGAACAGCAAAGATTCTCATTTTTTGTTCTCAGCTTCTCCATCAGTTTGCTGCAGAAATCTAAGTAAATCTCTCTATGCCTTGAAGTATCTTTCTGTACAGAAGTTAATATGCAGTAGGGAAACCTGAATGAGAGCACTGACATTCACTGACTCTTCATGTGGGCAGTCACAGTGCAGAGCCCTGCAGGGGTCAGTCCACCCTGCTATTCACTTACACACGTCACCAGGACTTCAGGGTCCCAGTACTTCTTTCTGCTGCAGAAAGCTAACCTGCTTTCTAAGACTTCCCCAGACAGTCACAAAATAACTTTTCAGTGCTTCTAAACACAGAAAGGGAACAGAAAGCTTAGCTTGCCATCTTGACACACACATGGCAAGGCTCACAAAACCAAGCAAAAGCTGAACCTGAGCGGTAACACTAGGATGGGCCAATTCAGGTTGAGAGCAACAGTTAAGCTGTGGGTATAAGCGGACGAGGAGTGGAGTTGGGTAACATTTAAGTAACTGTTAGCTTCTACAGCTGAGACATGTCTTGCCCTCTAAGCAGTTACAGCAGGAATTTAGAGCTGGATAAATAAAGTTGCCAAATATTTAGAACTCAAATTTCTGAATATGAAGCAGGAGGTCTTCTCAAAAAGGATGGGGTTTGAGACATAAGAAAAGCTTCAGTCTTAAGTCACTGAGCCTGTATTCTCTGAAAGATCAGTAAACAGGATACTAAGAAATCAGGTAGGCACAAAAACATGCAAAGTTGTGGAAATCTGTGGCCACCCTCTGCCCATCACAAGAGAGGAAACTTTTACATATTTGCAAATTCAAGCGAAAAATCTTTCTAGGGGCTTCTGCCCAGCACTCATATTAATATATGCTCGCCAGTTAGAAAAGCTCGTGAAATTCACCTAAATGTTTAAAAGCTTTGTTTTATTTGGCTGTATGAAAAATTATACTATTTGCATCTGATTGGTCTACTATGATGCTTTGAACCTTTGCTACAGAATAGTGCAGCTGAGTTTTGGAGAGTGAAAGAGACTGAAACAAATTACATTTTAAACCACATATACAGCTAATGATCTTGTAGGTCAGCATAGTAATGTGCTATATGTCATAATTAAAGTATCCTGCACTGTTTCAGCAAGTGAAATATAAGAACACTCAGAGTCTGAAAGAATTTGATAGGATACTGTGCTTGATTATGAATCGATTAAATGTTGTCAGAAGCATCAAAATACCATCTTGCCTGATAATTAACAGATGCTTATTCAGGTGCTAGGGCTGAAAAGGATTTTCCTGTCCTCTCATGTGACACTTGCCACAGAAACCCCCATGACATTTGCTACAAAGACAGAAATCTCCTCCACAGGTATGCCATTGAGCATTATAAAATCCAGTGATGTTCAGATGAATTAAAAAGATGGGCAATCACAATTTCATGTTGCAAAGCACTGATAAATATCCCAGTGATTAATAAAACAAAGAAATAAACAGCTTAAAACAAAGCCTGGTAACATCTTGGCCAGCTCTTCTTTTCCAAGAGTATCTTACAGGCTCTGATGTACAAGCTACAATGCCTCAGCATAAGGCAGGAGATTACTACCCTAAGCAGTTCACCTCACATATGATATGCAATTGAAGAACAGAACATCAATCAATTCCTAACAAGCTGGGAACCCACAATACTATTTCATAATAATCTGGGATGGTTTGCCTAAAAATCACCTCAGCAATTGATTGATGAACAACTGAGATGTCCACAGAGCAGAAGTTCTGGGAGCATCTAGGGAAAGTAACCTTGCCTTTGCCTCACTAAGTGGCTCCACCCCTCAGTCCATGCTCCAGGCCAAAATCATGCTCAGACATTTGAAAAATGATGAGCTAACTTTTTACGCTGAGGTCACACTGGAAAACTGAAATCTGCAGTCAGATATAGGTAAGCTTGCTGAGATTTTCGTAAGAAAAGCAGGGGGGTGGTAGTGGAAGGAAGAGAAAAAAAATTCCTGTTAACGGCAACTCCAGTTCCTTTATACCTCAAATTTCCTACATTTATGGGCTATTTGTTAAATTCTGCACTCTTGTTGATTTTGAATTGCCTTTTCACACAACTTATCTTACACGCCGCTGGAAAGAAAAGCAAGAAGTTTGACTCTGTGACCCTCTCATCCTTGTTCACTTAATGAGAGTACAGGATCATCACAATATCAAATTTATTTCCTGTCTTGGATTCTCAAAATGTTTGTTCTTTCTGATAAGATAAATTCCACTGCAGAGCAAGTCTTTGAAGAAAATGTGCTGTCTAGCCATTTTCAAAACTTTTTATTTTTCTTTAGCCTGGGTCTCATTTAATGTTTAGACTGTGTGATGAAGCAGAGTATCAGCAATAACCCATCATAATGTCTGTAGACTGTTTTCCAGGATAGAAAAACTTAAGTATGTTCAGTAGCTACTTCTATTACTAGATCTTAATAAATTGTTTTTATTAAGATTGTCCTTCTGAACCTCTGGAATATTAAAGTGATAGAAAAAGCAACATTGTACTAACCAGCTGAAGATGGACTCAGATGATAGAAGCTCTGCAGGCTGCTGCAGCTATTAAGAGACAATATTCTTCTGAACTGTACTGTTGAGTTCCCCCTCTCCCTTCCAATGTTACTAGACTAGGAGCACAAACAAAATACTAATTGGAACCCACCAGTTCCAAGCAACAGAACCAAACACCGTCTCCCCAACCATGTTACATTATGAACAACAGATCATGCAGACTCAGTTTTAATAGTAAGTATTATAATTAAAAACCTAATTTTTCTTGTATAAGATAATAAGGAGAGCATGCTGTGATCCTTTACTCTCTATTATCTAATTACCACAACGTGGCTTGTTCATCTGTGTCCCGCCCCCTATAAAAAAAAAAGAGAAGTTGCAAGTTTGTATCTCAGCCTCCAGCTAGGGTGGATTCCAGAAAATTTGGAACTAATTCACAATGATAAAGCTTGGCTAGTTTATTTCTTCAACTGTGTTACATGTTTCTTCTCACCTGTGTTAGCCAAGACAGGTAAAACAAAGCTCCTCCAGTGCAGCAAGCTGGACTGAACAAAAACCAGGCAATGCTCCAGGCGCAGCAAGAGGCCGAATTGCCAAAGACAGGGGCTGTAATTGCATCATCTTGGTTTGCCAAACCATTAAGGCAGGCTTCTTGCCACAAAGTAATTGCAGATCTTACATATATTTCAGTGAAGATGTGCTCTTAATGTCCAAACATTTAGCACTTAGAAGAGCACTTTGAGCTTTAGAGGTTTATTTCAGCTATAAGACATACATGCAACTAGTACATTATCATTCCCATCTTAAGGATAGAAAATTAAAGGTTTCAGCCACACTCATATACCAGACAGGCAGAACTGGAATTTAGATTTTCATCAAGTAGGCTCAATCCAGGACTTGTTTTATTCCTTCAAGGAACTTAAGATTATCAGTTTTGTTAGTATTGAATTTGTGTATTCTTTCCAAGCTCCTAAAAAACCCTTCAGACTTTACACTTCCAGCCTTCAAAGCGACTTTTATAAGGGGATAGGTATCCCTAAAAACTTAACACTTTAAAACCAAATCTGAAAAAAATGCAAAGCAGTGGTAGCACTCTATCTTGCAGGTCATTATACTTTACAATTGCTTGTATTTGACTAATAATAAAAAGTCTGCAGAGAGCACTAAAAATCAGAAATATCCCACTTGAGCTTTTAAGTAGGGAACATGAGGAATGTAAAACCAGATCTGAACATTATCACACACTTCAACTTTGATTTCACTTTACTGTTATTCCCTGATGCAGTATTGTGTGGAAGAACCGGAGTTCATAGGAGTCACATGCACAGGAGACACAGAGTGTATAGGTGTCGTATGCATAAAGAAGCAACATGTTGCCATTTTTCCACTGTGTCTGCAACAAAGTAAGGTTAAAAACAGTAAGAAGTGAATGCGCACTTGGGCTAGCCAATGTCGTACACACAGAGGGTTTCTGCCTGGTGCCTTAAAATCACAATAAAAGTGAGCTAATTTAAAAAAAAAAAATCTTCCTAAAGGTTTGATAAAAAAACCCGTTCTTTGGCTTGAGCACTTTCACTGAAATTATTTACTTCCTATGAAAAATGCCAATTTTTCTTCAAAAAGTCAAATCCAAGAACTACTTCTAAGTTTTGGGTTTGCATTTAAAAATTTATATACTCCAAAAATTGTTTTTCTGCTCAGTTCCTGTAGAAAAATCCCAGTTCTTGGTATGCTTTTACATAAACAAACAAGATAAATATCAGATGCCCTCTACCGGCCCTTTGTTTAAGTTAGTTTCAGAAGTTATGAATTTCTCAAATTTCTTCTAGCCCTTGCTTTTGTTACAGTAACGTTGCAGTTTTGTGCCTCTGTCAGGCAAGTCCCACCACTTCAAAAATTAAAAGTGCAGTCAGTTCGGTGATATAACTGTCAGCATGAAATCAGAGTGTGACTTGGACAGGAGGAAGCTGAAAGGGCTGAGAAGGAAAACTGGCCTCTCCAGGGGAAAGATTTGGGTTAGGAGAGGAGAAAGGAAGAGAGTTAGAACAAGGAAGACGACATACCAGGATTGAAGCATGAAAGAAATACGGATGCCTGAAAGCACAATTCAGTGTCCCTAGCATGAGGGGAAGGGGAGAATCTGGGATCCACACCCCACTACACACCCTTTTAAACCCTTTGGGCTAACAAGTTTCCTTGAACAAATCAATCTTTCCTCTGAAAATGCTCTTTTTGCTTTCAGATTAACAACATGTATGGCAGGTGGTGTAGATGCAAAAAAGTCACAAGTGTCTTTACAGATTCCTAGCTTGACTACTAGGAAGAAAATGCTGTAGCAGGGTTAGATTTCTGTTACACATCAAGCTTCACAAATAGACAGATTTGGGATGTAGGGAGATGAACATGCAGTAGGAGAATATGTCCTCTCTGATTTATAGACAGCTCTTGAAGCAGTTTGCCACTGATACTAAGCTCAGTGCCTGGCATACTCAGCACATACTCAGGTTTTGCAACACTCCCCTCTGCTCAGAAACAGACCTGTCATGCTCCTGCCTCCTCGGGAAGGTATACACTGGTGTACCCTTGAGTAAAGGTCCTGTATTGCAGAGGCAGCCTCACTATCTTTGCAGCCTACTAGGCAGCTTCAGAAAAGCGCAAAACCAAATGAAGAAGCCCTCCATCATGTCTGTTTCTTACCTTCCCCTCAAATCTTGCTGTGGCTCCCAGCTGCACTCGGATATTCCGAGGAGGAAGTGTAAATGCTGGTGCTTCAGCAGGGACAGGGGGACTGAGTGTCAGGGAGGTTTTGGAGACTCGAGTAGATGTCACCAGTTTCACGTCCCCCATGGTGTGGACTGTAAAAGAGAAACAAGTGGTAATATAGAAGTTATGATGATTAATTACTTATGTTACTGTAACAGCTAAGAACCAGATCGGGAGCAGATTGTCATATATGTTCGCCATATTCATACACACAGTAAGAGTCATCAGCCTAAGGTGATAAGTGCTGTTATGTGGGTGGGGAACTGAGACCCAGGAAGATTGCTTGGTGTGCCTACAGTTGCCATCAGGGTCACAGCCTTGAGTTGAACTCAGTTTGAACTCTCAAGTCCCAGATCCTTAACCAAAAAGTCATCCATTGCAACTGCATTAAAAGGTAGTAACTTATTTCAGGAGGATATTTTCACAATGTGACTTTGAATTTCCTGGCCTGGAAGCCACCAGAATCAATAAGTCTTAAAAGCAGAGCCAGCGTTAAACAAGTACTTATGAAATAAAGAGAACTCTGTTTTCACTGGATTTAAGTTACAAGCAGGAATGTGGAAAATCTGATTATTCATACCATGCTTTCAAGATCTTAAAAAATATCTGTATATCTTCCTCTAAAGTACTGCTAGTACATAACAAATACTCTGCAGAAATTCCAAGGCTCTACTTTACTGCAAATCCTTCTACAGTACAGAGACTAGTGAAATAGCATGGAGACCAAATTTCATAATGCTACAAAAATGGTATGTTAGAGACCTCATTACAGATATCTGCTTCAGAGGTCATTTTTCTGCTACATATTTCATACTTCCCAAAAGAAACCAAAAATTATTCTATTTTTGAAAATACAATTTCAGGTTTTCCAGAAAAAATAGTAGTTGCTGACCCTAGTACTAATTCCTTGAATCATCTACGTAAATTAAAAGCCCCACTGTAAAAGGCCTATTTAATAGACAAGTTTAACAAAGACAAAAACCCTGAGAAATTACTTGACCCACCAGTAGATCATGTTGAACCAATGAACATTGGGCTTCCAGTCATAATGCTCTGCCATACACACCTAACTATGATAGACTATGTATTTATTAAAATGATTCTGATGAAACTTGCAATAAAAAATACTTGAGTAAGCAATGAACCTTGCATTTGAACAAAAGAAAAATTAATTAAACTAATACCACATTATTCCTGACTATAAGAAGCATACTTTTTCTAGAACAGGCTGCAGTTATCTGGGGAGCAGGGGAACACAAAACTCATTCATTTCCAAATAGAACTTACACTCCAATGTCACATGTACGCATCTGAAAACCTAGTCTGATAACATAGTTTTCCATATAGCATACCTGACATGCTCCATAAACATACAGAAACACATTCTTTACATTGATCAAAAACAGTTTAAGAGGGCAGCTCCTCTCATGGAAGTTACTAGTCTAAAAGTTAGGGTTCAATCTGAACTAGAAGTTTTGTCTCCTTCACAGTCAACAGAAGGAAATAGGCATCTGCAGAAGGTGTTTAGTTCTAAGGTGTGGGGAGCCACAGAGCCTTCCACTTCACAGTATGCACTTGTCAGGAACTATGGTTTAGAAGCCAAATCCTTCCAAGGCATCACTCAAGTGGCGTATGCATACAGATTTTCAAAAAGTGCTTGAAATCTCCTTCCTCATTCATAAGAATCCATGTGAGGATTATATATATTATGTATATCGACATGTAAAAACCCAAGAAAATCCTCTAGTGTTTCTAACAATTCAATTGCCGAGACCAACACATAAATGGAATAAAGATGTTTTCCTTAACCAAAAAAAGCAAAACTTTAAACTGAGAAATTCTGTCTTCATCTTGCAGTGAATCTCTTTTTTGGCACCCAGTTGCTTGAGAGCACAGCATACGTCTCCCTTTCCACTATAAACAACTTTTTAAAAAAACCCCACAAAATTATATTTGTACCTTAGCTTATCACAGAACCATACAAAATCATAGTATAATTTAAATAAGGAAGAAACTGATTGTATTCCAGAGACAAGATGAGATCAAAAACTTGCTTATTTTTTAACTAATGTACTTAGCAAATAGGCAAAGAATGAGAGTCTCACTGCTATAGTCACTGCAATGAACTTTTTTACTGCTATAGTCACTGTTTTCTCATTTGCCTGAAAGTGAGAGAATTATTCTTTTAATTAATTGTTCTTTCATTAAGGACAATACTCTAAACTTCGTTCTCCACCCAGCTAAAACCACAGTTTATCCCAGAAGACTTTCAATCAATTACACAGCTGTAAACTGATGCATATTGAGTTGCTATTTACTGGCACATTTTTAAAATTTATTTTTCTTTACAGATTAAGAACAAATATTTTTCAAATCTCAAATTGCCATAAATATCAACTGTGATCTTTTGTTACTTCTAGTACATGATGTTGATAATTTTGTATCTGCCTACCTCTTCTGAATTGGCCTAAATCTTTTTTAAGGTTTATTTCTAATTTTCTTTTATTCTGTCCTCTTTCTCAAAGTGCTGCCTTGAATTTCTCTTTTCCAAAGATGATCTTCACTTTTCAACATACTCAACTAACTACTCAGTCTTCATTTTTTCTTCCCACATATTCTTCTCCTCTGCTAAGCAAAACCTTCCCATAGCCTATAAATGCCAAAATGTGCAGTGTCTCTCTAGCTGTGAAACTCTTAACTAACAAACCAGTCTGCCAATACAAGTCTGCAATAAAATTTTCAGACAGTAGTGACAATAACATGCCAGGTATAACACATGCTATGAAAATCTTCCCCAGTCTAAAGACACTGTAATGCATCTGATTCCGTAAGAAGCCAGTAACAAAACCTATCCTTCCATACACACCTAGATCAAGTTTGCAGAGAGTTTACAAAACAAAAAAAAATCAAAAAAGCATATACCCCCTAAATTTTGTTTTACAAAAATAACGTTGCAAGAGGAGTAAAGTTGAAAACAAAACAAAAAAACAACTAACATCCAGAATCCAATTCAAACTTGAATTCACCCATGTAAATGGAACTCCATTTTGGCCAGGGCCATTGTAATGGCTGAAACAAGCAAGAAAGACAACTATATGCAGAGCAGATGCTCACGGGACTACTCTGTAGGGATAAAATGCTCAAGTATCTGTCCTTGGGTACAATGCACTGCTTATGCAGGCTGACTTTAAGGAACTTATTAGACATGACACCTGCTTACACACAGAAACATCCACACTGGGTGTGCTACAAGACAAAATTCATCAAGTAGCTGAAAAAGAGACACAGGTGCATGCCTGGAAAATACACTGTGTTCAACATACACTCATCCTTCAAGCATCACTGGGCTCGAGTACGTCCAGACTGCACTGGATGAGAAGTCCTGTGGCTAGGCAGTATCCTCTGATGAAAAGACTGAGCCGAAGCCCAACACTAGCTTTCCACTGATTTCTCTGACTATTTCATCAAGTTCTACAAAAATGCAATGGAAAAAAAGAAACCCAAGAAGAAAAGAAACAAACGTGGGCAGGAGAAGTAGAAAGAAAGAAAAAAATCCTGAACAACTAAGCCACTCTTACCAGTCAGGTTACATTTTTATGGCATGTTGGTAAGTTGCCAAAAAGTGTCAAGAAATTGATGCCTAATACAGTAGAGACTGTAAAGCATAAAATAAAGTAATAGCTAGTCTTTTCCATAAGCACACCTTGCACGTATTTATGTTTTCCTAAATAAGTGTCTAAACGGGATTGAATTTACAAATGAATATTAGTTCAAATCAGCACAAGCATTTTTCTAGCAACTTAAGTCTCTAATTATCCGTGTATAGTAATCTGACTTTAATTAGCTATGTATGCTTAAGATGCTTCAAGTAAATAATTAAGTATTTTTTTGTCATATTAGAGGATGTTTAACAATTATATTCCCAAACAAATAAATAATTCCACTTTGTGCATTCTGGTGTTACTATGGTACTACCATGTCCATATATTTTAAAGAAATAATGATCCAGAGAACAAATCTTGTTCCAGCTTAAAATTCAATAGACAGGAAGAAAGCAGCCACTTAAAACCTATGGAATGTACCTGATTTTTTCTTCTTTTATTTGAGCAGCTTCCTAGAATGAGCCTGTCCCTGAAGTCTTTTTCTTAGGTATTTCAAGTTTGCTGCCGAGTAAGTTTTCAAGGATGCTACATGAACTCATAACATCTCATTTCACATGCTGTGCGCACCTAGACTACGGTCTTTAAACAAAACCAACTGTAACTAAAGTTGCAATACAAAATTGCTGTATTAAACATAAAAGAAAACCACCATGCAGATGTTGGCTTGTAGTGTAGTGATGTGGTTAGACAGCATTTCTAATCTGGATTTTTTTTATTCTTAATCCTTTCTAAAAAGCACATAAATCCCTTACAAATTCTCACAGTGTGCCCTCTAATCTTTCTAATACCAAAGCAGACTAATGTGTTTCAAGCATTTTCTACTGGGAACAAATCTCTGTCGCTCAATACTCTGCTCATAAAAACAAACCCAAAAAAGCAAACATTAAAAAATCCACCACATAGTTTTTTCTCCTCCACTTATTTTATATAAGTAAATACTTACCATCAGCTTCCTACATAACCATTTAATTATACTGATTTCCTTTTACCAAGTCCTTCCTCGGAGGCAGAAGAAAAATGAGTTGCAGAGAGGGCATATGTGTGCGTATGAGAGAGCAAGATTGCGCAAGTGAGAGGAAACAAGAGCTGCCAGCTGAAAAATTTTTGTATGACTTACTGATATTGCAACTCTACACCTAAGCAGCACATTTTCACTTGATCCAGCTATTCTGTTATTTTAGCCAGACTGCCTTCAATAACCACTGAACCATCTCTGAAATCTGGATAGAACCTTTTGAGCTCTTGAAAAACAGGAGCAAAAGGACAGACAGCCCAGGGGTTGGAGCATTTGTGTGTTGTTTGGGAGTCCTGGTTGAATTCCGTGCTCCATAATGGGCTGCCTGCATGACCT
This sequence comes from Opisthocomus hoazin, assembly GCF_030867145.1. Classification (NCBI taxonomy): domain Eukaryota; kingdom Metazoa; phylum Chordata; class Aves; order Opisthocomiformes; family Opisthocomidae; genus Opisthocomus; species Opisthocomus hoazin. Next base: position 12,544,994 of record NC_134422.1, on the reverse strand, counting down.
CAGGCAAGTCACTAAGCCTCTCTTTTGCCATGGGTCCCCATTTGTGAAGCGGGGATTATTGTACTTCCTTAGCACAAAGAAGTGTTGTGGGGATAACTATATTAGAGGGTGGGACTCAGGCTACAGTAATAGGACCACATAAATAGCATAACTAGCAAAAGGCACAAAATTACCATAAACTTAAAGGAAGCTGGATCTTATTATAGCTTTCTTCTTTTATAAATCAGCTGCGGGGTGTTTTCAAAAAACACGTATTTTAAAACGTTAGGCAAGATTTATTCCCTTACACAGATCACTGAACTCAAGAGAGCATTTAGTCTCTAGCAAACTATCCATTATGCTACAAAACCTTCAGTATTTAAAAGAGATTCTCTCATTTCTAAACTTGCTTGACAGCTTCTCCTTTCTCACACCTTATTTCCTTTTCTACAGCTTCTTTCCTTACCACAAGGACTAGCATGTGGTTACCATGCTTCTATACAAATCTATAACTGAGCATAGTCTCCACAGAACTACAGAAGTGAATTTTTGCAGCCATAGGACTTGTGACTATCTTTTCAGTCTTTCCCTACAACACCACACAAGGAAGTATCCTGCCTCCTGTCAGCTACCAGAACACAAGAAACAGCACACAGGCAGAACAATAAACCACAGAGGATCAGCAAAGGTGATGAAGTCATGTGTAGATTTAGCAGACGAGAAGAGGTTGAAAGCCAGAACAGAAAGCGAGGGACTTGTAACCCCACCAGTCGTGGCCACAATATTCTGGGCATCTTCTCCTTCAGACCCAGCAGTTATAACAGGTATTAGCCTCTGATAAACATTATGCTGTTGCAACTAGAACTAATTTGAATTTGCCATCCTATTAATACAAGAGAAATATATCTTTTATTTGTTTAAGGAAACAATAGGATACTGTCCACAAATCATGCTTTTGTGATGTTCAAATCTTGTTACACCTGTACTCTGCTATTTGTAGGTCTTGCTAAGTGTTGTGGTCAAGCAGAGCCTCAGAATGTGTCCTGACACTATGGGAACAAGTGAGATTTTGTATCAGTCCTGACAACCAGGGTTTCTTCCTCTGTTGTCTCATCCATAGATGTTCATCATCATCTCACTTGTTTTCGACATACCTAGTTTCTAGAAAAGCTCTGTCATAGTTTAACCTGGCAGTCCACAACTAAGTACCAAACAGCCAGTCGCTCACCCGTCCCCTTCCCCCCCAACAGAATCGGGGAGGAGAAATGGACAAAAGGGGAAACTTGTGGGTTGAGATAAAGATAGTTTAATAAGACAACAAAAGAAAAATACTACTTCTAATAATGATAATAACAACTATGTAAAACAAATTACATACAATACAGTTTTTCTCACCACTTGATGACCAATTTGCAGCCAGTCCCCGTGCAGCAATCACAGAACCCCAAAAGCACAAAATTCCAAAAAAATTTTGAACTCCCGAACAGGAGAGGATTCAAACTCACAGAAAAGAGGAGACAGATAGCTCCCTGCTCCCAGCCAATGCCCACTCATAAACGGAGCATGACATCCATGTATGGAATATTAGCACTGGCCAGCTTGGCTCTCTGTCTGGCTGTGCTCCCTCCCAGCTCCTGCACACCTGCTCATTAGCTGAATATGAGAAACTGGAAAAATTCCTGGATTTCATAGCAACAACTGAAAACATCAGCGTTATCAGCATTCTTCTTGTATTAAATTCAAAACACAGCAGCTACTGAGGAGGAAAATTCCATGAAAATGAACTCTATCCCAGCCGAAACCAGGACAAGCCCTTTCATCATGAAAATTTTCAAGGCATTTTCAAACCAGATAGCTAAATGTACTATCCTTTTCCCAGTAAAATTTGATAGCGACTATTAGAAATGGCAGTAGGAACAGGATCTAATGCCAAATCTTCATGCGCAACTCCATGATCCAAAAATTTTGCAAGCTTAAGTTTTGGCAACACCATGCGTGTAAAATCCCTGGGTATGTTCCCACTATATGCATTTGCATAACTGTCTCACACAAATGGGAGTTACAGATCAACTTGTAATTTGTGCTAAAGCTTAGGGTCACTAAAGTGACAGCAAAAAAATTCCAAAGTAAATTACTATTTCATTTGGGACAATCATGTCAAAGATTTTCCCAGAAGTAAGCAAGTTCTTCAAATCCTGTCATTTCAGTGCCTTGGATTTCACACTCATCAAGTCAGCCATGAGGCTTTGCATTAGCAAGAATCTTGCTTGTACACAGAAAAAAGAAAGAACAGGTTCAAACTGTTCCAGGTGTTTATATTAACAAAGTACTATTGCAGTCCCTATGTTTTATTCTGATACAATAATGTTCTCCAGACTGCTTTAAAGACTGAAATACTGTCAAGCTCCAAAGGACATGTACACATGTGAGACTGATATAGAGCTTGAGCTACAAAGTATAGTAGGAGCTTTCTGAAAGGAAGCTAGGTCATTTTCTTATGTAGCACTGTGCAAGATCTTCTAGGAGTTTGGGCTACATAGTTTGAGATGAGAACAAAAGTATTTTGTGACAGATTTCATAAACTCATAAAATGGTTTGTGTTGGAAGGGACCTTACAGATCATTTCATTCCAACCCCCATGCCATGGGCAGGGACACCTTCCACTAGACCAGGCTGCTCAAAGCCCCGTCCAACCTGGTCTTGAACACTTCCAGGGAGGGGGCAGCCACAGCTTCTCTGGGCAACCTGTACCAGTGCCTCACCAACCTCACAATGAAGAATTTCTGTCTTCTGTCTAATCTAAATCTACCCTCTTCCAGATTAAAGCCATTACCCCTTGTCCTATCACTATAGGCCCTTGTAAAAAGTCCCTCTTCAGCTCTCTTCTTGGCTCTTCAGGTACTTGTTGAACTTCATGAGGTTTGCACGGGCCCACCTCTCAAGCCTGTCCAGGTCCCTCTGGATGGCATCCCTTTCCTCCAGCGTGTTGACCACATCACACAGCTTGGTGCCATCAGCAAACTTTCCTTTAGTCCACTGTATGTCTTGGGTATCCTTGCAAGAAAAAGGACAACTCATCTTATGTACTCTTTCATGGCTTGTACAATGCTCATTTCATTAGCTTTTGTTGAATATGCAAATTACAACAGTGGCTACTGTAGAAGTGTCCATAAGTAAAAGTGGCTAACCAGGCGTGACTGAGAACAAACCTCATAATTAATATTCAGCTGACAAGTCTCTAAAATTCATGCTGAATTTATATAAAAGTATAACTCAAGATTATGCTAATTGACCTACATTTATTTAAAGATAGGCTTATTAGAACATAAGAAGGATGGCTGTCAAAAAGCTATATTTTTATAAATCACGTAAGGAAAAAAAAAGAAATCCCACAGGTTTTTATCAAGAAAAAAGAAAATCATGCTCTTCTTAACCCTCTGTGCTTCTTAGCAGAGAAATCACTAGCAAGGATTCACTCTGAGGGTGACAGAGCCCTGGAACAGGCTGCCCAGGGAGGCTGTGGAGTCTCCTTCTCTGGAGATATTCAAGACCCACCTGGACAAGGTCCTGTGCAGCCTGCTGTAGGTGACCCTGCCTCGGCAGGGGGGTTGGACCAAATGACCCACAGAGGTCCCTGCCAACCCTGAACATTCTGTGATTCTGTTATGTGACTTTCTTGCAGATACAGACAGTAGTAAACATCCTCTAATTTTCCTCAATTTAACAGTGCTGTTTAATGTACTAAAGACACCAGGCCCGTTGAATTTATACAGATATCTAACTTCACCTACTGTCAGTAGGCACGTTGCTGCAACAGAACACATCTAACATGAGCCCTGATATGTACCCTTGCATAAATGCACCTTAAAGATTTATCAAAATATTCAAGTAGCTGCAAGGGGTATTTCAGGTACAAGGAAGGATGTGAAAAAAAATATAAAAGAGAAACGGATGTATACCTCTGATAACATATACTCCTCTTGATTATAAACTGACATGCTACGTTATTCAATTATCCAATAACCACCAAGCACTAAACTTTAAGAAAAAACATGCCTGTTAGAAAGCAGTTGAACATGTGTCTTAAAAGAATGCAATGACATTTTAAGACTTAAAACCTTGCAAGTTTAATTTGAAACATCAGATCAAGAAGCAATAAATCAGAAGAGACCACAAGTAACACAGCTTCTTTGCAGCTGGTACCTTAGAAGAAATATGAGTAACTAAATGTGACACGCATTGGGCAGGTTCAATACAGCATCTACACCTAAAAAAATATTTTATAGCAGCAAATTGAAGCCAGAGGGAAACCCATATGGCAAATGGGATGCAAGTTGGGCTTGTTCTTGCAAATTCCAAAGTGGCTTCTTATAGAATCATACTGGGGAGAGTAATTCAATCTGACTTCAAAACCTGCTACAATTCTAGTTTATAAGCAACATTAAAAAAAAAAAAGGAAAAAAAAAGAAGAAAGGCAAGACCTACAAAAAGGTTTTCCGTGTACTAAGCAGCAGATCACTGGCAATAAAATTACACTGGTTTTCCTTTAAAGAATCATTTCTAGTACTCACTATATAACAAATCCAAACACCTTAGTCTTGGGAAGGTTTGGGCTAAAAGTCTCGATCTGAATTTCGTCATTGACTGCTGGCCTCATAAAGGCACAGACTTCTAATAATAACTTTTATAGTCCTTAAAGAAGGAATTTTTCAGGATATGCAGTGCATGCACTTGTAATATCTGAAGAAAAAGAGCTTGCACCAGTCCTCATCTTACCAATAAACCATTGTACTTAATTGGCACCTTACATCTTATGCTTTACAAGTACAGAAAATAACTTGTAGAAGTTGGTGTTTATGATGGAAACATGCATGTGCCAAAGATTATCCAAAACTCAGGGAGACTTCTGGGTGTGTGTAAGACCTTGATCACTGAACAGCAGGACCTGGACTAGTAACCTATTTTTGCAGGAAGGAAAATAGTTTTCCCAGTGCTGCGTTGTCTTTCTGGACATGCACTGATGGAAGTAGCAGATAAACTTGTAGGAATATGCTTGTTTCAGGTCATCTTCACACTGTAGATTAAAATTTCTGACCTATTTCCTCTCTCCTGCTCACACCAATGTGGCATCAGTGACTGAACAACACAGAATGCCTGATGATCAACTGGGAATCCCAACTGACCATGGATTTAAGAGGACTTGGGTGAAACCTTTGGAATAGAGACCCTTGAAATTTCCTTGAAATGTAACTTGCAATTCTAGAATAGCTTTCAATGCCAGTGTCAGGTTAAGCTGACAATAGCATGACATTTCAAGTACACAACACATATTTGCAGCTACAGCTCTGACTTCAGACCTTAGAACTCAACATACACACAAGCCCAACAATACTGCTTTGCTAACAGCAGTACTTAGCACTTAAACAATACCTCCAAACTCCTTAAAAGTCATTTATATGTATTAACTCTCCCAGCATTGAGAAAGAAGAGTGATTCAGTGCTTCAATAATTTAGTATAAGACTATTGACCTGAGACACATTAAAACAAAAATTAAAATCAAGATGTCAAAGACCCAAGGACTGAATAAAAAATTAATCTTTAAAAAGAAAGAAAAACCTTATTTCCCATTTCTTTTGTAAGGTAATTGTTTTTATCTAAGTGCAGGTTTCAGCAAGGCTTCTAACAGACCTAACAAATTCAATTCTGAAGCAAATTAGCATGGGGCAAGTTGTGAAAGGTCTGCTTTCCGTTTGGTTGAATGAAAAACTTTTATAGAAAAAGTAATCTTTTTGGGATATCTTCGCAGTGGTAGAACATTATGTTAAATCAGCAGTTTACAGTGAAGTTGTCTGGTGTTTTATTTTTTGGTTCCACATTTCAAAGAGTAACCACAACATTAACTTTCCTTGATGCTGATGTTGCAGGTGGCCAATTGCTATTGCCCATTTCCAAGCCAGTAGGGTCATAAAATAACATGAAATGTGAGTCATGGAAGATTTGTGGTTCATAAAACACAGAAATTTTAGCCTCTAAATTTTGCTTTTTGCTTTAGTTTCAAATATAGCCAGAACTCAAAAAAACAGAGACACCCAAGTCCGCCAAGTTCTATGCCATTTGGGAAAATGAACACATGCACTCTACTGGCTGAGGTGTGTGAACCCTGGGGTAACATTGGAAAGAAACCTGTTGACTTCAGCCAGAGATAGACTAGGCCATGGCTAAACATCACTAAGTTTCAAATTATACTGGAAATACTTAATACTAAAGGAATTACGCTCTTCATTTGAAAGAGCCACTGGTTCTTCATGCTGAGATAATCTGCACAAGGCCAAATTCTGTGCTGCCTTCCATTCTATGAAGTCCCATTAACTGTCAGTAGAAAACATAGCCCATAAGTTCTTCTGTAAGTTTATTTTTTCTGGAAACAGCAATTTTATTCATGTATGCAAGCCAGCACACTCCAACAATCATAGGTTATACTTCAATCCTTAATAATGTATTTGGCATTGTAAAGCGAACAGAGACGCTACCTTGCTGAAAAAATTATAACCTAGATGCAAGATGGGGCTATACAATGGAAAAGCCTTTATTTTTTTTCTTTATTTGCAAAGAGTTGGTTTTTATTTCATAAAAGCACTAGATAGCATGCAAAACATTGCTGCAGATGCTCTGGACAGTCAGACAGTTAACAGCATTGACAAGAACATCTACAATCAGATCGCAGAAGAAATTTTTCTGCAGGAATAACAGCTCTCTAAACTTCAGGATAAAGCAATGTCTACTATGGAGAACAAGCTTCTGGTCGGTCTACAGCACCCTCAACCCCGCATTACCTATCTGACACAGGAAAGCTTCTTGTGACCTTCTTTCTGTCTCTATTCATAGAAAGAAAGAAGGGAAAGCTTTATGAGTGCCATCCAGCAGAGCTGCACCAGAGATCATCAAGAAGTTAAAGCAGTCTTCACATGACGAAATGTGAACCCCTACATGTATCCTTGAAGCTGGAAACTTCTTTTCCACTTCAGCTCTGCTCTCCAGCTTTTAGCAATGATGTAACCAAACAAGATCAACTCCTAACACCGAAGCCTTCTGTCTGCTCTTCTCAGAGCTTGTAAGGTTCCACATCCAGTGCTGCCTGCTGCACTCCAAGCCTGAACCAGCTGGAGACTTTGAAAACAAGCAAACTAAAAGTGGTAGCATTTTTACAAATAAATGAAATAAATCCCCAGATGGGCCCCACTAGGTGAAGAAGTTAAGGTGGTAATGATATTCAAACACTTCGCTTGCTGCAAAGAAAATGAAGACAAATCTATTCTCAATGTCCATGGGAAATTAGATGTGAAGTCATAAGTTTTTAGTCATATCAGGGACATTTTAGACATTAGAGAAAATGTTTAATAAACAAGAATTTAAGCCATCCTGGAAGAGGTTGCTCAAGGAGCCCTGTGGAGTCTTCAGTGCTGAAAGCCATACAAATGTCTGTCAGGAATGACATGTACAGCTGATTTATCCTTGGACATAGGAAAGCCTGGATGGCCTTCTGAAGTCCCTTCCAATCCCATGACTCTATGATTCATCTGACAATTGATGTTAGATTTGGACTACAATATAGGAATTTCATATGCTGGATATGAGCCAAGAAGACAACTATTATTCTGCAGAGAACACTATAAATCTGAAAAGAAACAATGGTTAAGGTGAAAAAAATTCAGCCTACAAAAATGACAACAATATCAATATATAAACCATTAACATTGCAGAGCTTAGCAAGAAGGAGGGAGGACAGAAAGAATCTGGTTTAATTTTACTTAAGCACCAGTTTGCAAATCTCAGCCAAATGTCCTTTTCTGATAACAAGTGAACACAGCTTTTATTTGAAACTGCAGAGACACATATGCAGGAAAAGAAATCAATGCCTTTAAAGACATTTCCATTTCCAAACAAAGAAACTGCCCTATTATGTTCAAACACCTTACTGCATAAAAAAGTTTTTACATACTTTTTACTGGGTTTGTAAATTAAAGAGTTGCAATAAGTTACTTAGATCACATCTAACTTATTATGTTCTACAAAAGCACACAATGCGCCTTCTTGAAGCTATCAGTTTAAAAGTGTATGGAAAAGAAGCTTCAAATGTGAAACAGTGGTTTAAAGCCTCATCACATTTCAGCGGGGCTGGTGTGAACAGAAAAATTGTTGCATTCAGTCTGAGATCTAAGTCTGTCCTGACTGCCCTGCTTCCAGCTGGTAGACAGGCCCAAGAAGGGCCTGTTTACCTCCTTCTGCATCGAAATTCATTAGAATGTCTCTTCTCATGAAATCTGAGCCCCATCCAACCTTCAGCCTCTCTTTATACAGTGCATCTGTTCAATGAACATATCAACAATTACTCTATTAGCAGGGAAAAAAATTGGTAGGAATAATAAAATCTTTCCATCATGTCCATAAAGCAAAAGTTTTCCTATCTCCTTCTAAAAGGCCAAAATGGAGTAAGGCACAGCACTGCAATGGTCTTGTGAAGGTGTTCTATAGACGCTTGATCCTGGCAGTCGCATCAACTTGTCTATTGCATTGGCCTAGCTCTCCTGACGGGCAGTGAAAGATGGGAAGTGAATACCGATTTCACGTCACTGCCAGGCAGAGATGATCCCTAGCAAGGAGAGAAGAGGCACTGAGGAGCGGAGAAGAGTACGGTCACACAGGCAGAAAAAATATAACTAAGAACATATGATGAAGGCTGTCAAAGGCCAACCAATACTCAGCTGTACTGGCAATATGGCTGAGAATTGCAACATCTCCACTGATGAATTCTACAGCTTTAACTGAACAAACTTCAGGAGATTTTCTTTGAATTTTTCCCCCCCTCATATAAGAGCAGACAAATAATCTGAGAATGACTGAGGTTCTCACAAACCTCTTTTGACTGACTTTCACCCACAAAGGCGGTTGTTGAAGAGTCATTCTTCCCCGCGCCCTCTCCTCATTTTTTAAGCTTTGTTGTTTGCAAAGTGTTTTATATTTCTCCCCACTCAAGTGCCTCACTCAATCTGTCTAGTTGCAGTCTAGGGCAATTCTCCTTTATATGAGAACCCAAAAACCGCTCTGGATGACAATACTGAAAGTGAGCAGGTCAGAAAGGCGCCAATTATCCAAGTGTTTACACAGATGTGAATAAAAATTTGCAGCGTTGATATCAGAAACAGAGAAATGTATTCTTCACTTTTCTAAGATAAAGCATTAAAGAAGATTTCAAAAAAAACACACATGAAAAGAGCTAGTTCTTCAAATGCTGCTGACACTTCACATGCCATTACCTCTTTTACATATCTCTTACGTATACAAAAATTTTTCATGTTTTCTCCATTTTATTTTCAGCTCCTTTTGCATGGAGTTTCTACCAGAGATCTCTTTTTTTCAATGACAGATTAGGAGAATCATCCCTCTCCTCTCCTTAAATTAGCTCACCACCACCACATTGAGATACTTTTTAACAGACCAGTGTACTGAAGTCTTAATTGAGATTAAAATTTGATCTCTGTCGACTTTATTCTGACAACCAATTTCAGCCATGAAGGACAGAGGACAGAACCCAGCCAGTTTCTCTGTTTTGTGCCTGGTCACACATTTTATTCCATGAGTAGTATATCTGAGGTGAGCAACAGAGAAAACAATGTTGTCTTACTTCGATTTTACTTAATTCAGCAGAAAGACCGCCAGTAACTTCAGGGAGACCTGAACAGGGAACTAGGTCCCAAAGCAAGCTCTTCATTTGCAAGCACTTGCCAGGAGACTTCTGTGCACTCGATACAGAGCTCTGCAGGCCCTGAAAACCAGTTTAGGACTCGGGGCAATTTTAAACTCTGCAGAGAAGGTCTAAGCCAGATATGACTTGGGGTATCAGGTATCAAAAAAAGCAACAGTATGCCTCAGTTCTAGAAGGTGTCTGTGAACAAAAGGTTCTTAATTAACTTAGAAATAGGAAAAGAAACATTAAACCTGATCTTTGATTAGTATCAATGGGATTAAAAAGTTCAAAGAATATTGTAGTGCTTGGGGAGGGGGTTTGAGAAAATAGCAGTAAAATCCATACCATTTTCCCCTTAAGCAGAGTCTCTTTTCCTAGACCAGGAACAACCACAAAGTCAATCCATGAAACTGTCACAGGAAGTGTCAAATTGGAATGAGAGTTCTGCAAACCACAAAAACTCCCCTTTTAGACAAATAATCTCCGTTCCACCAATCTAGAAATAAGCACTGAGGGGGTAAGAGAGAAGGACAGAAAACTGCTTTTCCTAGTGAACCCACAGATATAGCATAGACATAATTCTAGCAAAAGGAGGTCTGGCCAGTTGCACAAGATTTCCTTTTCTCATGGAGATTAGTAAAACTGTGTTTTTCCAATACAAGACAATTATAAGGATAATCTATATCCAGAACCAGTAAATAGGGAGTAGAAACCATTGCACTGAAAAGTGCAAAGGTACACAAAAAGAAAGTTCATTGGTCTTGCTGAGGAAATTCCTGGAATATTTGAAGCTTGTGGTACATATCCAAGTCTGCTGATCATGGAATGCTTAGGCTTCAGTTTTAAAAAGATACCTCCAAAATCACATGGAAAATAAGTGATCATTGAAAAAATTTTGTGAGCACAAACATTCATGAACAGAAACCAAGCACTTCAGTACCCAACTATTTCAAGGAAAAAAAAAATAGAACTAAATTACATCTAAAGGCATCAGAATGAGGATTTTTTTTTAACATCATGTATAGTTTCTGAGGAATCTAGCTGTGAAGACAAAGAGATAAAGATAAGGCAATTATTAAAAATAAGATTATATGTATATATAGACTAGATACGCGTATCACTAAACAACTCCAAATCAATATAGCATTGTTTTGACAAGTATCAGCAAATCCTAAACCCTCAGTATCTACCTCCAGGATCCACAGCACAGGAAGCTAAGGCGGCAGTAAAAGCACAAAGACCTTTTTGCATAGCAAGGTCTATAGCGGAATTCCTGCTATGCCACAGCATCAGAGTTCGTGTCACCCAGCCTCAGAAGTGCATTGCCACACAGGCTCAGACAAACAGCATCAGGATGTCACGTGTTACAGGTTACAACACAGGAGGCCTTCTTCTATGCCTCAAACACTGTTCCTAGTATTCCCATAACCGCAGTCACTGCACTGCTATTCCCAGTGGCCATGGATCCCTTCCCTGCCAACAGGTCTCCATGCTCCCCAGCTAAAACAAGTATTTACAGCGAAATATTTACTTGTTAATTGAATCATGCATTACCCTGTGCTGCTGCTTAGCTAATTTGTTCACAGTATCGCATTGACACCTACTACAGTGAAGCCACAGCTGTGTTAGCTTTTAGACTTTGTTTTTTGGTTTGGGAGTTTGTTTGTTGGGTTTTTTTTCTGTTTGTTTTTTGGTTTTTTTCCCATCCATCAGCTAGACCTCTCCCATGAATCTTTGCCATGTTGGCTTCAAACCTGAGCTCTGAATGACTAGTGAAGATAGTGAAGACATGCAGCGAGTCTGTCTAAGAAGCAGGGCCCAATTCTATTGCTGTCCATGGATTTCTGAAATGTTGTCTTTCCTCGTCTCTTAAACAGCAGAATGTGAAGGGAACTTGGAACTTGTCAAATCACATGTTTACCATCTTTTTCTTCCCCTGTATTTCTTCATGGCAGTATTCAATCTACTGAACTCTGTTGAAAGGCTCATCTCCTGCTTCCTGAGGTTTTGTTTTGGTTGTGGTTTTTCTGAGGGTGTGAGTGCTTATTTTCAGTTTAGAAGTTTTTTTTGCTCAATACCTTAATTCCTAAGGTGACTGCTGAGATGATCTACTGCTTCTTCCTGCCTCCTCTGTCCCCCCACAACAATGACAAAATGTTCCAATGGCATCATTGTTGGATGCATTTTAGCTGTATGAGAGTACAGTGATGTATTCTACAGACACTATTACTGATGACTGAAACAATAAATGCATGGCTTATGATGCACCAGACTACTTAAGTAAGGCCGGACAAGCACAGGTAAATAATGCTTTTATGATTACTATTATGATGTTTCCATAAGGGAGAGGAATGTCTTAAGGTAAGGAGTTAAGTTTTAAGCTGTTTTTTAATCAGTCTATTTTCATAGGGTCACAAAAGTGAACTAGCTTACACTGGCTAGAGATCTGGTAGCACATCTTTCTGAAAGTTTTGGCAGCTCAGTGTAAACCCATTAATCATGAACTACAGTTCTCTGAAATCTGCAATCACAATGACCCTGTATTATTTATTCCATTTCTTATCTGGCAGGAAAAACCAGCCTCCAGGAATCTGCCTGGTGAGGTACAGGACAATGGACGATTTCTGCCTCTGAGGCAACCCTGTCATTCCAAGTATGAGGCTGTTATCTGAAACCAGAGGTAGAGTAGCAAGCAAGAGTTTTCTTGTTTAGATTAAATAGCATGGCCCTGTTTTTGAGTAATGCAGATATTTGAAAGCATCTTTTTCATTGCTTTAATAGATAATCTTTAAACAGAGTAATCCAGACAAATTCCACACGAGATCTATAATTTGAAGGGAGGACAGGGAGCCCAAACTTCCAGATTCTGTTTCTGATCTTGATTCCCTCTCAGTTCATGATCTTTTCCTGCCCCTCCATTCTCTCCGTGCATCTCCCAGTTGGTACAAGAATGTTATTCATCTCAGAGATGGCTATGAGATTTGTTTTGTTGTTTTTTTTTTTTTTTTTAAAGTATACTTCATAACTCTGGATCGGAATGATGATGCAAGAAATCAGTAGGGCACGAGCCTTTGGTTTTCGATCATCTTTACTATTTGCACAGTAAGTGCCATTCACATCAACTTTGTATGACCAGGAATGCCAGCCAAAAAAATTCTACATAAGCAGCCGTTAGCAAACAGCTGTTCAGACATTCAGAAATACAGATTTGCTATAAAATAGATTATAGAAATTATGCAGGTTGTCATGAGGTGCCCATTGCAGCTTTATGCTTTGTCATTAAAGCAAATATCACAATCCACTCTGAAGTTCTAAAGTGTGTGGCCAGATGCAGTTTTGTTTTGAGGACATTTCAGTCCAAGTGATCAGAGGCAGCATTGTTGCTTATGTGTGGTTCTACAGCATACATGTGAATGATTCATCCAACAAGGGACAAAGAAAACAGCTTTGCTAGAATCGTATAAGATGACATTACACAGTATGTTCATCAAAGCACCAGTATTTTTAACACATAGTCATGAACACAAAGAGAAAAATAATTCCCTTCTTAAGGAGCCAGAAAAAAAAGAAAAAAGAAATAACAGCAAGGGCAATTCCTACAATCAGGACAGACACCAAAAAGACTTGCTGCTGCCCTATTATGTGTTTTTAAATTTCTGATGGGGAATAATAGCAAGAATAAATGACAGAATGCAGCAGAATTCCAAATAAGAATTGGTTTGTTGGTTTGACAAAAGCAGCTTTTCCCAGCACCATTATCTAAGCCCATGAGATATCTGAAAGAATTATTAACCACTTACTACAAAGAAGCAAGTGCTCCTGTGCTGGAAAAGACAGACACTATCTGGATTTATAGGTGCTATGCTTGAATCTGGGAGAAAATACAAAGTAGATGAATTTTTACAGGTTTACAATTGCAAATACTTTAAGCAAAACTTGAACAAAGGAGAAAATTGCCCAATTTGAAATGGTTTCTTGTAAGTCTAAAACTTAGGCCAATTTCCTGAGGTTGGCAAGCATTTCAGTTACCACTGCCATCCCTAATCACAGCAAGTTTTTCCTTCCAGTATTGGCTTTTCTTTGAATTTGAAACCCAAGCTTAATGCAAATCCACATCAAGCAGAAACAGGATAAAACAGATCTATGCTGAGCCTGTATGGGTAAAGCTGCAGAGATTCTTACTGCTCTAGTCACAATAATAATTTTTCTGCTGAAAAACTACTGGTCCAGTTCAGCAAGTGACTGCTTTACTCCTGTGCCACACAAAGCCACATAAAAATGAAGCTAGCCTTCTGTTAGTTTTTTTAACATATGTTAGCTGGGACACAGCAGCATAAGAAGCTTGTAAAATGAATTAAGCAGACAAATGCACTGTATTTGTTTTCAGTTCAACAGGAGGCTCTAATACTGAATGCATATGAAGGAAGAGACATGCTAAATTGAACGAGCCTGAAGGTTTAAAGTGATATTAATTCCACTTGCATTCAACCATGTGGACCCAATGATCAAAGGGATTTAGAAGCAAAAAGGAAATAATGGAAATATCAACACTCAGCAATACTCCATTGCCTCAGGGCAGCACAGGACAGTAACAGATGTCAGGGGAGCAGCAGGGCTATCTCTTCTCACATCGAAAGGAGACAGGAACTACAGCAACACTGGATTTTCATGCACCAACCTCAAATCTTCAAGACGCTGTTATGAAAAGGTGCCAAATGCACCTCCACCCTTCTGCTTTGTAAGCTTAGATACTTTCTATATGAAGCACCACTAGTGATAGTCACTCTTCGCGTGACTTTGAAGAGATAAGACAAGAGCACCAGAACATCATTGTAGTGACTGACAGCTAACAGATAGGTCTCTGAAGAGACCAGACAAGACTGCTGAGTAAGCGTTTATTTGACCAAGAGCACTTGCCACACGAGAGCAAATCTTTGGTTTAAGCTGTTTAAAAAAGCCTTCCCAGATCCAGCATATGTATTTGGCATTATCCAGAAGCAGTTATGAACTAAACTAGAAACAGTAGCTGATTTAAACTTTTTTTTTAATTAAAAAAAAAATAAATCAAGATTCAGAGCAACTTTTTTCCAGAAAGTTTCTCCACTAGCACATAAGAAAATCTTCAATTACTCATTATTGTATGTTCTTATGCTAGCAGTTAGTTTTCTGTCCGGCGGGGGGTAATCTTTCTTATCTGGTAGTGCAGAAGAAAAAAAAGAAAAAGAAATTCACTGCCTAAAGATTCTCCAAATAATGCTTTTCCAAACTAGAATAAGGATAGACAATATGGAAAACAACTGTTCTTTTATTTTGGTTTTGTTTTTTACTGTTGGTTGACTTATATTCTTCTACATATATGGGGGGGAGAGGGTGGAGAGGAAATCACAGGAAAACGTTCTAGGCAAGAAAATAACTCCCTTATAGATAGCAAGTGCTACCTACGATATTAAATTATTAAGACACAGTAAAAGACTATCCAGTTGGAATACTAAGGAGATTTAGGGCATCAGTGATTACCCACTTTATTTTTATACAAAGTAGAAGTTGAGACTGCTAGTCTTGAAGTGACACGCTGCCAAAAGACTGAGGATTACCACGTGGCTATGTCATAGCTTTTATTCTTTGCTTTGCTTGCCACTGATATAATGTAAGATGTCACATGTGGACTCACTGACAGATGATCTTGTGATGCTTGCTCCTCAGAAAGAACATTAGAGAAGACAGGCTTTCTATATAGTTGCATAAAATATGAATTTTTGATAGTAGCCTGTCTTGCAGCAGATATGCTTCAGTGTTTTCTACTTGCTGTAGTGACCTAAGTGCTTATGGTTTCATGCCCAACTACATTGCACTGCTACAAGACAGACAACAGGTATCAAAGCTCAAGTGAAGACTCTGGACCTCTAACCGTGTTTTCCAAATGGCTGCCCAGCTTTCTGACACAGCAGAGCTAGATGATGCCAAATCCTTAACGGTCAAAAGGCAACCAAATATTCTCATATTTGAGGGGGAAATGAATGACTCAGTAGCTGGAAAGAATCGAAGTCAAATCTCATCCACAAGCCACTTCTCTGGCAGTCCTGGTCATCACCTCCTCAGCCTGCTAAGGTTTGTCGGAGACTCTCTCATAAATAAGCCTTTGTCCATAACAGTAAAGAACATCGAAGCTTGCACAGAAAGAGTTTAGCCAAGTTCAATATGATTACATTTCTGAATTAAACTAATCATGACAGTAAGTTTTCACAGTATTAGGTCCTGAGTTGTTCTCTACATTCTTGTAGAAAGACAGATCACCTGAAGGCTGGTATATTAAATTTTTTTAATTATCCACCAGGCCTTAATTTTGTTAAGGAACACCTGACACTGCCAAAAGCTTCAAGTTTAGAGCAAGTAGTCAGAACTGGTCATGTAATGAATAACTTCATACTTAGCTTTAGTATTTAACATGCCTCAACTTAAAATGGGGTTAATACACTGAGTTGAAGTTCTGCTGAACTGAATGGGAAAGTTCCCCTGATTTAACAGACTTTTGATCATACCTTTTGGCAAACTTCATCAGTTATGCTCTTTCAGGTTCTTGTGAGACATCCATCCAGAAAAATGGAAAGTATTCTTGCAATAACTGGGGATTGTTGGAAGAGTATTTGATGAAACACTCCTCCTTAAGTGTGCTTTTTTTGTTTTTAAAATAGAAATTGATTTGGAGGACTAGAGGATTTGGATTTTGTTGTTCTCAAATGTTTAAGTTCTTTGTCTTTCTGCCCTAAGTCTTAAAAAGTGCTAGTCGTAATTTTCCTGATGCCTTGCGGCATTTTAAAGATATTTTAAATTTACTTTGGGAAGGTCCTGTGGTACCTTATAAATCTCTCAGAGAGTAGAAAAGGATTTTTGTGGGCTTTCTTTTTGCCAGATTTCCCCATGCTATGTGTATTTTAACTACTACTTCTTTAGACTGAAGCGCTGCCTATATTTTAACCCCTATTATACAGAGCTACTGTATCTTCTGCATGGAAGACTCAAATCACCAGAGCCCCAAATGGTCTGTTAGAGGCAAAAAACTTACAAGTCATTTAAATAACTGTTAGCTGTCCTTACTGTTCCAACAAGATCAGGATTCTCGGTGTGCAAAATAAACTAACAACAAACCTCTCACACAGACATATCACTTCAGGAAAAAAAGTGAATGATGAAAAATAGATGACCACTTATGGGTTTCTGGCCTCTTCAAGTCGTCTGTGCTGTTACAAAAGTACTTCTTTCCCCATTCTTTGAATACCACCAAGTTCATTTTGAAGTGTAAGCTACTGTATATTTTCTTTTTAATAATTTTAAATTATGGAAGAAAAAGAAAATCAGTGGGATTGTTTTGTTAATGTTAAACAAACAGAAAAGACAAATGCAAACCATGCAAAACACACCAATGTGCCCTCTGATTTGAAAATACCAGCCATTTTTCCCGAAGTGCTAATCCCAGTTAATGCCAGTCCCTTGTTTTAAGGGCTTTGTTGAAAGCTTTGTTGCTTGCTGCACAGCCTTGCACATACATAAAGATCTTTATGAATTTAGTGAGTCTGTTTAGATACGTAATATTAAGTATGCACACCTAGATGGAGAAAAAAATGAAACAACAGCCATGGACCAAGGATACAAAAATCTTAGTACAGCTTTCAGTCCAAAGAAACATAGTCCTGTGAAGTCTTCAGGTACGATATTATTGGCATCTGACAGAACTGAACCCTTTGCAATGTTTTTGCATTTGTGTTAAGCAAACATTGTGGAAAGCAAATGCTTTAATGGCAGTGATTGATTCTGAATTTACAGGCATGAAAAGCACCACTGTAACACAGAGTGGGGGCACTGCTGACAGGTTTAAGGCTCAGGAACAGGAATCCAATAAAATTTAAACACATAAACACAGCTAAGTGAGATGTCTGCTCCAAGCTACTCAGTTCATCCACAGGGTGAAACTGCTTTGCATTATTTACAAATAAATATAATAAATAACAATGCAAATCTGTTGTTAGTTACAGCATTAGGAAAAAAAATCCTTTATGATGCCTCTTGCAGAAAGACATCTGTTAAATTGAACTCTCCAACCCAAAGAGCTTATGGAAGCCTGTGCTTGCATATTATTTGGGTTTATCTTTTCTTCTCTTCCTATTTCCTTTTCTGCTCTCACGGGTCACTTCAGTAGTTATGTTTTATAAGGAAACATGTCTTCCAGCAACAAAGAACATCATAACTTTGGCCATATGCTTACCGTTACAGCAGAGGCTCAGCAATCAAAAATTATTTAACCAGAAAAGGATTCTAGTGTTTTCCAAACACTTTGGAGACACACTTAGGCATCTATAAAGAGAACATACAACTTGTTTGTACTACTAAATATGTAGTATTCTAAACTAACGTGCTTAAAAGACCAACGTTTTCTTTAAGGGAATTTGAGTAAGAAATTTAAAAAGTGAAATAGATTTACAGCTGTAAACTCTTCCCAGGACAAGCAGTTTTCCTCATAATGCATCTTCTGCAATCATCTTTCTGTAGTGTGATTTTTCATTCTGACCCCATTGAGCACAGAATTAGCCATGACATAGTGGCTTCTCTTGAGCTGAGCCACGTGCAGTACATTCAACTCTGGAGTATTAAAAGCCAGATTTTAATTTAATTGTTACAATTTATTTCACAGAGGTTACTAGCACAAACCAACAAGGAAAAGCAGCACATATGAATGCCTTCCACTGTTCTAAAGGAGAATAATCAAAATCAGCTTCAGAGTATTAATTTTTCATCCTAACAAATAGTTTAACTGCCAGGCTCAATCCAACTTTCTGAACTGGATTGATTCCACTAGACACCCTAGTTCTGCCTGCAAATCCACTGCTTCAGAGAAAGTCCATGGCAAATCTCAATCACTGATAAAGGATATAAAAAAATAACACATCCAATAACACCCCAAAAATACACAGGTAAATTTTATACTAATAAAGGTACTGCATTAACATTCTGGAAACCGGTATATTTTCAGTATTGAAGACTCATATAGTCTTTTGGTAACTGGCAAAGACAGTGGTGGCACCTTACTGTGCTTAAGCTGTAGGTGTCTACCACTGTCAGCACCCTGACTACACCTGGAACCAGCTTCCTCTCTTGACGAGGGGCCATGCATACAAGACAATTAGTGGTGAAGAGTTGTGTATGCCTTTAAACCCCCACCCCACAGGAATAAAGATGAAAAAACAAAGAGGAAAAAACACAACCACAAGACCCAGTCAAGCCACTGTTGACAGCCCTGCACCAAAGCACCTCTTTCCTTAAAAGAACGAAAAATTATTGACTGTTCTTGGCACATTATACACTTCTACTCGGTAGAGACAGAAAAGGAGATATGTAACTTGAACCACTGAGTTTCTTCAGAACAACAGGAGCTATCTTGACTTGCCTTCTCTCAGTGTAATTGCTATTTTCTTTCTTGCTGAAAAAGCATATTTATCACTGTAGTGCAAACTGGACATGTGAAACCACAAAGAAATCTGGATTTTACAGCTGTTGGAGGATCAAAATATCTGCATTTAATCCTACGGGGTTCATCAAGAAATTGGCTCTGTAGTGGAAGTACCACAGCATCAACAAGCAGAGAAAATAGATTAAGCAATACCTGCTTATGACTAATTTTTGTCAGCTCCTGACCTTTCACTAGTGTCAAGACTTGGAAAAAGACAATATTAAATAAAAACCTAATGGCTTTAAATACTGGAAAAATATACTTACTTCTCTGGAATTAACCTCTAAACCAAACGAAAAAAATTAACATCTGCTCTTGTGAATTTTGGCTGCTCCATTTATATTCATATTCTTTTTCTATGCCTGTAATGACATCAGCCAATAATCAGGAAAATCGAAATTCATTGCAAGCTAATTTCACAGCGCTTTAAAGGACTCAGGATCCATACCTTACTCACTTAATGAATTTACAGGAATGGGGTTACTGCCTTCAACAGTTTTGTACAGATGTTATTCAGAGGTCCAGACACATGAACAGTGGAAAATACAGTAATTGAAAATGCAGTTCTTGATATTCCTTTACCTAGAAGAAGGCTATACCAGATTAAACTTTTAATCTTAAAAGGAAGAAAAAGAACCTCAGACCTTTCAGTAGTTTAAAAACTGATAAGACCATAATTTGCAAAAATTCTTTAGACTAGAATTTTCATGTTTAACGCTCATAATAGTTCATTGCCCCTCCTTTTACTGACTACATGACATAATCTTGTTTGTTTAAAATTCTTTGGGGATTTCTGAATCCACTTGAGAAGCAGACAGTCACAAGAGGGGACTGGAAGGGTTACATGACTATCATCAGGGTTTTTTTTTAAGAGGTATAGTTCCTTTAATGTAGCCTCTTAAAGGGAGCCCATATTCTTTTTACTGCCCTGTAGGGATCTTTGGATTGGGGAGGAGACAGGGAAGGAAAGTCCAATCACACAGAAAACAGAGAGCTTTCCTTTAATCAAGATTTAAATTAATCAGAGCTATGCTATGTATGGTAAAAATATACACCACTCCCTGTAAAGAAACAAACCTGAACCCCTGCTAGTCCCCGTGAGATTTTCAATAACTAGAAAAATGTTCCCTTGTACACTGGGTTCCCCACAAAAAAAATTTTAATTCTTCTGTGAAGAAAAACTGTGCAAGCGAAAGTGTTTCCCACTTCTAACAGCCAGCCTGCCCATAGAATAACCTCTCCTCCCTCCTTGTCCTAAATTCCAAAACATCCCAAGTGAACAGTGCATTGCCATATCCACAGAAAATGTGCCATTGCTGAACCTCTGTGCTTCAGCCACTCTCTTTGCCCCTAGCTCAAACCTAGAGTGGTTTTAGAACCTCATTAATATGCTGAGACTTGGGATTAGTGTATTGCAGTATCATGCCCCATTCATCACTAACAGGTAGAGAAGACAGACAGATACAATACAGCTTCCTCTCTTGCTTTGTAATAGCTAACTCCAGTTAGATGCAAAACTGCTACACCTAGAGCTCTACAGAAAAAAATAGAGAAAATAGCACAAATACAAATGAGACAACTTGTGTGGTAAGAAAGTAAGCACCTTGGCCAGAAACAGACCTCTATACATCTGTATCATCTATACATCACTGAGCAGTCTGCATAGAGAGAAGGTAAAAGCGTTAGACAACAGATTAGTATGCTAAGAAAACCAACACAGAATAACCACTGTTCTCTTCAGTCAAGCCTGGTGGTGTTAGGCTTAGGATAGCTCATCATAGGGAATAAAATTCACCCTAAGATGCATCTAGCACAGAACTTCAAACTATGGGCATCCGTCTCCTAAAATGGGACTTAGCAAAATTTTCGGGGTTACTGGTTGTATACTTGAGCCTTATGAACACAGGTATGAAGTAAAAAACTCTATTTAAAAGCATGCTGTATGACCCCTTCCTTCTAGATATTTCCAAGAGACATACAAAAAGTCTGCAAGAAGAGTGAGGTGTAGAGACTGACAGCATACATAAAAAAAATTACCATCTCCCTGAAGATGATCTGTTCCCTAGAATGTCCAAGAAAACAGATGCATTCATCTTCCATGCATATTGGTAACTTCAATCTATAAGCCTGAATTCTTCTCCACTGTACCAGTCACCAGACTACTAAATTTCTATGGGTCTGAGAGACACAAAAGTTATTTCTAATCAAACAAGTAAGATAAAGTTTATAGCTTTCACCCAGGATGATTTGTGTATTTTGGAATAAACGCAGTCTGGTGAAATAAGGTTACTTCAAAAAAAGAATGTGTTTACATGAAAAGTACTAGCACAGGCCAATTTTTCACTCGGTGGAAATACTGTGCTATTACTCTTGAAAATTTTGCTCAATACAACCAGATACCTTTTCAGCTTTTTCTCTCAAACTCAGATCAATACATTCTTAATTAGATGTTATATAGGCTTACCTGTAACCAATACAGTGGCAAGTCTCTTTAAAAGATCGTAAATTACTCCTTAAATACGTTGTTTTCCTTGTGCAATACCATGCATGTTTTCATTATCAGTAGCTGACTCCTCAGACAGACTGAGGATAAAGAGAGCTTATTCTTCTTTTGTGTTTCAATTTGAGTATGAGCTGAGAAGTGAGGCATTTTAAAAGATTGCCAATTTTCCCATAGCCCTGACAGAAAGAGACAGCAGGCCTTCCTGTGGCTGACACACCTAACAATAATACTACCCAGCTGCTCTTTGTGGCTCTCTCCAGTCAAATTACTGTTCTTGTTTTTAAAGGTCACAGCTACAGTGGACAAAATAACCCAAATCACCCTCATTAAGCTTGAATTTTCCCTAAGTTTCTGTTTCACACAAGAAACCAACACAAGCTTCCCTTGCTGCTTCTACACAAATCTCACACCGGAGTGTGTTCTGGGCAGCCACACACACACTTGTGCTCACTCACTTATACCATTTTTGAGCGAAGTGAGTTCTCGGAAACTGCAGAAGGGGGATTAAAGCTCAAAAATTTGTCCCTGTCCCGTGCTCTACAGCTTGCTGTACACCCCAGTTTTTCCCCGGCTTACCTGTGCTACAGTAAAAATAGAGATTCAGTCTTCATTTAGCTTATGACTCTTTCAACGTGATTTACGGGAAGACAGCCTGCTGTAACTCAGGAGTTAAAGCAATATGGCAACAATAAAGAAGTTAACTAGCAAAGTCATGTAGGCTCTATTGAGGCTTTCCCTTGGCACCAGTTATCAGGAGTCTTTCTAACAGATATCTGTCCTCCAAAAATAAGACAACACTAATTAGCTTCTTAATAGGTCTTCAGATAGATGGTAAACTGGACCACAAACTGGAAGTTTGAACTGAATTCAAACTGGCAACTGAGAACTTTCACTTTGTTCAAAGTTAGAAGAGATTGTTCCAATCGTTTTGTCTGAGCTTGGAGAAACACAGTCCAAAGAAATAATGCAAGAATTCCTCGACTTATTTAAGATCCTTGAAATAAGACATCCAGTCACCATAAGATGTCTTTAAAGACATATTACTATTTTTTAAGATTGTTAAGCATTTTAAATCTCAGTTCTAATGAGAATTAAACTCCCCTTCAGATTCCAACCTCTGGGTCTAATTCTACCATCAGTAACCTCCTGTCCACACAGGTACAATTATAAGCAGTTAGTCACATTTTTATCCTTTGAAAGGTTAAATGGACTGAGCTTCTTTAGTCTCTGGCTTCAAGGCATTTTTCCAGGCAATGAATCATTATTTCATCTCTTTCCTGAATATTTTCCAATTTCAGCCTCCTTTGTGAATTGTGGCTACTAGAATCGGATATGGTAAGTTTATAATGGTCTTGTGGTGTTACAAAAAAGTAACATCCCTACCTCTCTCCTCGATGTTTCTTTCCCTTCTCTAAATCTCAATAAGAGCTTAATCAGATCTCCTGCCTACAGCATCACAATGACAGTCTTTATTTCATTGTTTATCCAGTACTAGCCCCAAAACCTTTCCAAAGCTGCTTTCTCAGATGTAACATCCCATTTTCTGCAACTCACATTCTGCTCCCATATACGTGATCTAACAAGTGACTGTTGATAAACATGAGTCTGCCTTGCAACAAGTTCCAGACTAGCACATATTATTATACATGGTCTTTACATTATTGGTTAAAAAAACCAAATATAAAACCAAACAAACATGGCAGAAAAACCCCACTCTGCCCCACAGAAGCTTGCATGGTGTAAGTTCTTAGAATTAACCACTCACCTAGGGTCAGAACATGGTATACTGCAGTCAGGATGGTTTTGATATGAGGGAATTTCCCAGTAGAAGAAAAAGTCAGAAGATATTCATGGTTTTGCATGTGTTGTGTAGAAACACTAATCTGAAACAGTGTGGATAAAAATAAGTACTGAATTTGGTCCATTTCCACTGACTCGTGGAAACAAATACTGGGTTTTTACTGGTGTATTGATAAATGAACAAGATACAGCTCTGATGATGTTGATGCCAGTGATGGATTTATTTGGAGCATTTAGCCTGCTAATCATATTAGTGAAGATCCAGCTGATAGAAAAAACATCCCTGGAGATGTAACAGCTTTCCCTTCCAGAAACATGAAGAAACAGGTAGCGAATGATTTAGCGATTTTCCATACATATCATTTATACAAATCTTCCATTGCACAATGCTAATGACAGTCAGACAGGTAGCAAATACCACAAAGTGGGAAAGACAATTTCAGCTTAAAAACAAGAGCAGGGATTTTGCTGAAGCTGTTTTCTACTGAAAAGCTCATAAAAGGAAACTTATTTGGCATCTTTGTTGGAGCTGAATTGGCAGAGTAAGATGGAAAGCAGTTCTGTATCTCATTACTGCCTCTACTATCACTAGCTGGAAACTTCAGAAAAACAGGCCCCTTTCTGTTTAGATACAGCCGTGCTGTTGCTGTACAGAGTGTCTGGCTTTCTCTTTCCTTCTCCTCAGTACAGATGACATCTGCATAGAAAGACTCTTTGTCTTTTTAAGGCTTCACCTACTGCTGCCTATTTTCAACATGATACCGATCTGTGATATTCTAGGCATTTCCTAAGTAACAATTACAATGTCAGCAAAAGAGGGGTCAAATGCCACCACAAAAACACATGTAATTCAATGTTCCTGACTTAATTTCATTTTAACTTGGTGTAGTATGCCTCTTCGTTAATTAGTTAAATGCAGATAAATTTAGCTTTCCGAAAGGGGACTGCAAATTAGTACACAAAAATAGCAACATAAACACCTGCCCAATCTTCAGTCGAACCGAAACAAGACCTGGATTTATGGTGAGCAGTAAGTGCTGGGAAGAAGCAAGATGTGTAAAAAAAACTCGGTCGTGTCAGGATTCCCCAGAAGTAAAGGATGATGGGAAAAAAGATCAAAAACCATCATACATGCTTGACTGCAGGAGAATTACTTCTAAATAGTTGCATTCACAAAGGAAACATAACAGCTACTTTAATGGAACACGAAAGGTGTTCTTACATCTCATGTAAGCCTAATCAGGGCAGTACAGCATTCTACAGACATATCCAGGCCAGTCCCAAAGTTAAATAGCAACACGAGCATGCTAATCCACTGGACTAATCATCACTCTTGACACCCAAGCTAGTTTTTACAGGTGTATCTTTGCATAAAATGTATCAGCACACAAAGCAAAACTGTGGCCTCTCAACATTTTGCCTCGCCTTTCTAGTTTAGGAAATGCAGTTTCCACCCAGGAGCAGCAGCAATCTGAATTCCGTCATTAAACTCTTTAGAGTCTGACACTGGAAAGCCAACATGCTCTAGCAGGCAGAACAATCAACTAGTAGGAATTCAAACATCTGACACTATTTCGGAAAAAAAACCATTTAATTTTTCATTCTCTTCTTCTTCTTTTATATTTGGTTTATGTATTGAAATTCCGTGTGAAGAATCTGTGCTTGTACAGAGACCAGCACAATGTCATCACAAACAGTCTTTTTTCAGTGCAACAAAAATACTACGTCTTTTGTTTCTAGGCTCTCACAGTAGGGTAGGGCTCTGTCTCACACTTAAAGTCATCTGGAAAATAGAATACTATATCCAGATTAAGACAGAAGAAAATAAAAGCTTAAGTCAGCCATACAGCACAAAGAACCATAGTCCCTTCACGCATCTAGTCTTTAACTACTCATTTCACAGCTAACACTGGAAATCAGCCCCCCACCATCGTCTTCTCTCAGTAATAAATTGACTGATTTCTTTTAAAGTTACACACACTTAAAAGGCACGTTTGTTACAATTGTGCTGTAAGTGTTCAGACAAAGCTATCTCCAGTCGGATTGGGCTCTTCAGACACAGTGAGATCAAACAGCTCACAAAATCCTTTGATGGAAATTTAATTCTTTAAAAATATGCACGAGGTAATTGAAAACACATTTTACGATATTTCAGATTATAAACAGTAGATCTCTGGCTGGGTTGAACAAATAGCATTAAGCCTTTTTCTTCCTTCTGAAAAACCACAGTGCTTGGCAGCATGAAGCACTGATGCATCTTCTATACCAGCACAGGGAAACAGTGTTTATAATGAAGAGCTTGTGTTAGGATGCAAATTGCACTCCAACAGAAGTAACTATTTGTAAATATCAGTTATTGTTCATTCAAAGCCATTTTGTGATACTAGCATGTTTTTCCAAGATCTAAGCACAAGGCCTGGTTTTATTACATGCACCACCCCCCCTCCCCTTTCCCTACACCAGTATTCAGGAAAAAGCAAAAATAAGTATCCTTCGCTCACAAGCTCCAGTCTTATCAATGCTATGCACCCTAGAACGCAGAGACATTAAAAATCATAAGATAAAGGTTCGGAGTATAAAATCCAGTTCAACATTTTCTCACTTGATATTTAAATCTCTTTGTCTTTGCTAGTACTGTGAAACATTGATGAAAGAAACCTGTATGTAAGCTTTATAGAAACAACAGTTACAGATGAAGGCACACTGTTTTATCCATTAACTATCACTTCCACACATACACCAAGATCTGTTTGGTCCCACCACTAGTACTTAGTGCATTTGCTATATAAACGAAGAAGCTCTGAGCTCTGAGCAGCAAATACCATGGGCAGTCCAGAGCTTCAGCGCTTCAAGTTGCCGTACTACTCTAACTTTGCTTCTGTTTGTGCAACAAGGCAGAGCCTTGTGTTAAGTGTCAGAGATACCGCATGTAAGAGCAGGACAACCAAGGTCTCTTCATGTTCCTCTGAAAAAGCTAAGACGTTAATGGGATGGGATGAATGAGGACTTTTCTGGCAAAAGCATTTAAGAAAATAGCACCTTTGTCACAGCTAAAGGATCTCATGGAAACAGTCTAATCTGAAAGAGGTCAGGAAGAAAAAAAAGTGCAAAAGCAGCCTTAACTTACCTCAAAGTAGTCAGGACCCAGGAGTCCACAGCTGCCTGAATCACACACCAGCATTGAACCTTAGTCTTCCACAGGACTTCATGTATGTGAAATGCATGAGAAGTGTGTTGATGCATTTAAAAGGTCTTTTAATAGTAAGAGTATAATAAGTCTGTCTCCCCTTTCTCCTGTCCTTGAGGAAAATCAAAAACTGTCTGGGGTTCCTTCTGTGACAAAGACACAGAAAAATCTGCATGCTCAACACACCAGGAGTCAGGCTTGATTTGAATGCGTATCGCTCTTCATTATCTGTTGCAATTTTGACAGACACTGTGAGTAACCCTGTCCCTACACTTTCTCCTCGAACTAGACATTAAACTAGTCCAGTACTAAAAAGGAAAGAGCTGTGATTTTTATTTCCACAGGGTTGATGTTTCACTTCATCTTCTTCCAAGTCAGTGGCCCTTGAAGAATACGGAAGTTTTACTCCTGAGTTGGAGCAGAACAGACCAAGGAAGGTTCAAAAGTGGGCCAAGACTGGTGTAGCCTTTCACTAAGGTAAAAGGCACCTTGTTGCTTGCTTCAGCTTCCTCACTGCTTGAGCCACAAATGAGATGGCAAAGACAAACATTTGGTGAAACAATGGTACTCACCCGCTCACTCTCTGCTTCCCCTTCTGCCTACTCCAGTTGACTGAAGTCTTTTCATTGTGTGTGGGTTAAAGAGAAGCCCTTATTTCATAGAAAATGCTTCCCCCACCTCAGAAGCAGTGGTTGATGTTTAAACTAACGCTTCCTGGTTTGTTAGTTTCACCAGCACACATACAGTGACCGAGAGATCCATGAATTTGAAATGGTAGAGTATCATCCACACTTTAAACCAATGCTCTTGTTTTCCCTGGGTCACTGAAAGAATGTGCTGCCCTTTGTACAACAGGAATAAGTAGTTAATGTATGAAGTCCAAAAGTCTCCACTCATCCATAGACTCATTTTAAGGGATTCTTCATTATAACTAAAGTTTTGAAAAGTGAAATAATCCAAAAGGACAGTGCAATCTAACAACAAATCAATCTTTAAAGCGAGAGCACTCTGAAACTGTGGAAAAATTGCAATTCATTGTGTAAGGAGGCATCTGCACCCAGGTAAAACCTAGCAAACCAGTGGCAAGGCAAAACTGAATAGGCTGCTTATTGTTCTGCACCACTCTCCCTGGGTGAAGTGAAAGTACAAGAAAATGAAGTCTTTCCCTCTCACAACTAAAGACAGAACAATGCAAATCCCAGGGCAGCATTGACTTGTTAAACAGTTTCTGCTGGCTCTATTTTAAAGCTCTAAAGACTTTGAAGTGGTGTGGTAAACTCAATTGATTTCAAACAAAAGGTTAATGTAATCCACTTTCAGCACCAGTACCATGCTGGCAGTGAATACATCCTTCTCGGTAACAGAAATTACTTATTAGGGTTTAAAGCAATTCATTTCAGTGTTTTCAAGTCACTTAAGAAGTTGGATAGGAATGATCTTGGCTGAATTCAGCCACAGGGAAACAAAGCCAATCTCTAGACCTGTTTTACTGGGGAGACAGCAAGGCCTCCAGGAACACTGGCATTAATATCTGACACATTCATGTGCCCTTTTTGTCCCGAGCTGCTTTCCAGGTATTGTAGTTTTCTATATGCATTGTCACACTCAGCCCTGAAGTGCAGCCATCTCTGAGGTGGGATGCTGGGTCAGCTGGATCGACTAGGGCAGTAGTAGACACTGCATCAGCTTAAAGGACTGGGCAGCTGTCAGATTCAGACATTGGCAAAATGAATCGAGAGTTTGGGAAATAATGGCCACCCTTAAAAAAATCCGTAACACTTACAAGTCATGAAAATGAACCAGTTTAGGAGTTTGTGGCAACAAGAAGCCTCCAAGAACAGCCAAATGGAAAAATATCTAGGAGGCAACTCATTAGAAGAATATGGGACAGACTGAATGGAATTACCAATTGTAGAGAGTCTAAGAAAAACAGGAACAAGTGGAACATAGAACAGGTCAAAGATTTTAAACCTTTCCAATAAATTTCACAGCATTTGGCCCCTTCCTTTGGAAAGTACATGTGATACACCAGGGAAAGTAATGACTCAGGGCAGAGTGTGAAACTAGGCAGATTTTAAGGTGGCCCTGACATTGTTTTACGTATACACATGAAAGCTGCACTGTCTATTTCACTGTTTTTGAGTTTCTAGACAAAAAGTAGGACACATATTAACAAACCCATTGAGCTGGGATGGAAAACCCTTCAGCATACTTTTTGAACACCAGTGCTCGACAATAGGTACCCAAGGCAATTCAGACCCAGAAGTGATTCGAACTTCCTGGGGTAACTGCAGGCCTGTTGAAGGCCCAGCAAACAGGATTAAGATCATTTTGTCCAGTAAGTGTATTCTGGATTAGATCTGCTATTTGACCTTCCAGGCCTCTTGGCAAAAATCAGCTATGTCATTAATGTTCAAATGGATTTGGACAAGGAGAAACTGCTTTCAAGAAGCTTCTGTAAAGGGAGGACACAGCCTAAGAGGATTTTGCTATAACTAATTATAAATATTCAAATTAATATTCCCATATTGCCGGCAGTTGCCAAAGGCTCCTGGTTTCTGCAGAACTAACTTCCATACAAATCCAAGAGTTCTTTATCCTGGACAATATATTTACACTGAATGTCTTGGAAGGCTTTACTACTTTCCTGTTCTACTTTCATACTGCTTGACTTCATTCCAGACTGAAGCACTTTGAGGCTAGCAGTCTATTCCCCGAAATATGACACTGAAGTCCTTTAACATAACAGCAATTTGAAAAATACCAAAAACAACCTGTAATTAGAGCAATTAAGTCATGTTCGATATAGAGGAAAGATAAAGGAGATTTTTAGATACATCTCAGCCTCCCAGAATGATTATTTAGCAGCTGGAGTTGCCTTAAAATAAAAGCTCATACAGTGAATTTCTTCCATGTTCTGTAACTCAGACGAGCACAAAACCATTTTTAAAGGGCATGCCAATTCTTCCCGAGCCAGACTACACAGCAACACCACTCTACCTCTCAAACTAATCATATTGTGCTAAACAAAGATTATAAATCACTCTTCACTTCTGCCAGCAAGAAAATAAAGCATGCACTTCCCTATCTCAAACTTCTGCTTATCAGGTAAGAAGCATACCTGGTCTCTCCTCCTTCAGACTAGATAGGTAACAACCCCAAATCCAGCAAGTAGGCAAACCTTTTTGCATGCCAAGGGTGTCAAATACTTCGGTGAGCAGGAGACTGCCAGCAGACAAATCTATGACTAACTCCATTTGAAATGTTATTACAAAGGTCTGTTATTCCCTTTTTCTTTATTCTCTTCATAGCTAATGTTACGTTAATTGAGCAGACCAGAGCTGCACAGATACTCAGAAGCCAAGTGTTTAGCTCACCCTGTGCCGTTAAGAGACTGTCTAACAGAATAGTACTCACCGTCATTACATACCCTCCTGTTTTTCTAGCTGCTTTGATGCACAATGAAACGGTTAATGTTCACCTTTAAAGTTGTATCAATGCCATTTGAATTAGCCATCCATTGAATGAATGAGAGGAATTCACACCTCAAGGCTTATTGTTTCAAGCTGCCTGCCAACTCAGGTGGCTATGGCTGCAGCAGTTACTGCACTCTTTAAATTTCTTCACAACTACAAAAGCTAGAAAGTTAGTTGGAAAACTTCTGGTCATAGAAAATAGAGTATAACTGTGTTACCTGTCTAGCCTCCAAACTTCAGCTAGTCCTTTTCAAGGAAGCCTGCCTCGTTGGTTTAAAAGTCCTGTGTTTAAGCCACAGTTCTTTCGTTTTCCTCAGGACAGCATTTTTCAACACGACATCCTTCTTAGGAAGGCACAAAAATTTCCTCAGCTCTCTGAAGAATGCTTTCCTAGTGTGAACATACATAACCCTGTATGCAAGATGTATTTTAATATACATGGCCAGGGAAGAAAGCTGTTACCTCTACACCCCCAGAGGAGTGTGAAAGCTGGATTATTAAATAAACCACAAAAATAGGCAGTGGGCCAGATACCAGAAAGGCAGGCAATTCTCATTCCTAAGTACTTGCGGGTTTCCTATTGATTGTAGTGGGAAACTTCCAAGTTCCCACTCCCAGTCTTTTGGACAGCAGCAAAAATATACACACTTTCTGAGCATACCACTACAGAGGTTAACGAACCAGCATGTCCCTGCAACTTCCCTGCACTGGCTCACACACCGTAATGTGACATTGCCATTGACCTGGAATTCACTCATGGCAGTTACAGCATTAAACAAGCAAAATCCAGAACAACAAAATCTCATGTGCATTTTGCCCATGTGAAATACAATTGTCTGTCACTTGTCAAAGGAGCTTTACAGAACTAACAGCTTACAGTATCGCTTCCTTCAAATTCACAAACACAAACCAGAGCACACTTCCATCCCTTCCATGACAAAAGCTGGAAACTCCACCCCCCCACCCCCCACCCCCATTATTTCAAGGGAGGAATACTTAAAACTGAAACTGGACAAACAGAAAGGTTAGCAGCTGGACAGGTCCCAACTAGAAAAGCAACAGCTAAATTAGCTAGATAACAAAAGTAAATAACTTCTATTTATTGAAGTGGGAAAGGCTTCCAAGATGATTAAAGCAACAGCAGGTGAAGCTGAAGGGAGTGTATAGATGCTGCAAAAGAGACAAAACAGAACTGGGATCAGCACCTCACAGATCAGTCGCTTTCATGGAATTCATGGAGTCACACAGAATAGGTGACTCAGAGATGTTCCTGGATGATGCTCTGGCAGACAGGTCTACTGTATGCCTTGATGTATGAGTATAGAATAAATATAAGTATACAGTTTGATCATTACCATGGAATGTTACCAAAATATCATGTCTGTAAATGGAATCAGACAGCTAGAGATGTTGGAAAGCGAGCCATAAAAATGCCCCAATATCTCATTCTTCTGCATATCCTACCTTCAGTGACCATCAGTAGCACTTGCCTTAGGAAAGAACACATAAAGCCAGAGTAAGTTTATAGCAATTCTTTCCCAAATACACCCTCCTGGCTTCTGGCAATCAGCAGTTTATGGACTTAAGAAGCCAGACCACCATGTTTCATACTCCTTGATTTTAACCTCTATGATTTTAATCTCTTCCTGAACCCATTTTGGCCTTCTTGACATTTTATTGCAGTGAGTTCCACTATCAATTGCACATGCCTTGTATTGAAAAAAACAAAATACAAAAATAAGACTTGTTTCAAGCTTGTTGTCTGAGTTTTACTGAGTTCTGCCTTAATTCAAATGAAGCTATGACTGATTATTCCTTATTTACCTTCTCCACACCATTACTGATTTTAGGACACCCTCAGCCTCCAACCAAGATTTTTTCCGAACTAAAGAGTCCTAGTTTACTCTCTGGTCCTATGATGTCATTCCATACCTCTGATGTTTCTGCCCATCTCTCAGTCCTTCTCAGTTCTGTCACGCTTCTCTGAGTTACAGTCAGAGCTGCAGATATGGGTTTTGAAAATGCCAGAATAAATGTTTCTGGATTATTCTGTACTATAATTCCTAACTTTGTTACTTGGCCACCCATGGAACTGACAATTTGAAAGAACTATCCACAGTAACACCAAAACCACTTACTCCACATAGGAATTTAAATTACATTCTCCATTAACATATTGCATGGGGAGTCTCAGATCCTCAGTTGTATTTATTATTACAATAGCTTTCCCATAGTCAATCTAGAATTAACACGGACACCATGCTCAGCACCACTTCTCCCCCAATGCTGTAAACACAGGAGAACATTCATTCCACTTCAATAAAATTTTTGAAGTAGAAAGTTGTTCTGGGAGTAAAGCATACCGTGAATTAGTTTCGTATCATCCCTAGCACTTAAGACATTTGCCATGTCAGAGACAAAAAGCTGCAAAACCCCTCCATTCCCTCCATTTCTTAAAAGTCAATCTATAATGAACAGAAGACCGAAGAAGTGCTGTGTGCTTGATTCTCACTCTCAGCACTCCTATTTTTTGCCCTTCTCCAAGAGCATGATATGGAGACATAAATCAATAGCCTCAAGTACTCTCACCCACACACTCCCCTCCCAAGTTAACAGAACAGATGAAAACCATCTGCCTTCTAATTTGCCTCCAAGTAAGTGATTCCCACATTTATCAATATTTCTTCTAGCTATTTTTTGGCACCAACATTTTCTACGTCACTTAGAAGTAGAGAGGTGACTAAGGATGGAAGGGGAGAACATAAATATATCCCCACACACAAAAGAAAAAACCCTACTAGTGTCAGGTTTCACAGAGGGACACTTCCTTTGCAAGATTATTCATTGTCTTTAATGATTTTATCCCTCGTGACATGACTAAGTCGTTTTCTCATTTTAAACAACCAGAACAAGCAAAACTAATATAGATTCCTTTGGAAGTAGAAAAAACCCTCCTATTTCACTAGTTTTTCAGTGTTAACTCAGACAAATATTGACCAGTATTAATCCACTCTTAACAAACAAATAACTGTTCCATATATACCTCAAAGGATACTTGCTTTTTTCCTCACCCGCTAAGAGCTTCCGGGTTCTGTGCATGCAACACTGGGTTCCGAAAGAAATGGCTCAGGACACTTATAAGATACCATATCTACAGGTTGAATACTGCTTGCCTGGATAGCAAGTGAGAGAAAATTATTCTCAAAGGCTCTTGGAAGGCAGAACTATAGTTTTATCCTAGGAACAGAATCTGCACGCACACTCTCTCCATAGCACAGGGAAGGTCTCTGCCATCTCCCTGGTAACCAACTTTCTGTTTTGTTGACTAGAGTGTTAAAACAAGTTAGGGAAAGAAAAGCGTGTATTGGTAGTAATGCCCCAGACTCAGAAGACATAAGTTGAGCCATTATCAGTTTGTGTAAGAAGGGGTAACTACAGGGACCTTTGTCAGGGTATTTCATCTTTCCAGGACAGAGTTCCTCTTCTCTTTGAGATGAGACCTTTGTGTTTGCAAGTGGAAACTTCTTAGCCCAGGAGCTCTGTTCGTTAGTACCTTGTATAGCAACATGAACAGGTTTCTAATCTTCAGTCTAGAGGGATCTTGGATCCACTCCTTAAGTATTAGCTGCTACAGAATCACAGAATCACAGAATGGTAGGGGTTGGAAGGGACCTCTGTGGATCATCTAGTCCAACCCCCCTGCCCAAGCAGGGTCACCTACAGCAGGCTGCACAGGACCTTGTCCAGGTGGGTCTTGAATATCTCCAGAGAAGGAGACTCCACAACCTCCCTGGGCAGCCTGTTTCAGTGCTCCGTCACCCTCAGAGGGAAGAAGTTCTTCCTCGTGTTCAGACGGAACTTCCTCTGCTTCAGTTTGTGCCCATTGCCCCTTGTCCTGTCACTGGGCACCACTGAAAAGAGTTTGGCCCCACCCTTCAGATATTTATAAGGTCCCCTCGCAGCCTTCTCTTCTTCAGGCTGAACAAGCCCAGCTCCCTCAGCCTTTCCTCATAGGACAGATGCTCCAGTCCCCTCGTCATCCTCGTAGCCCTCCGCTGGACTCTCTCCAGTAGCTCCTCATCTTTCTTGAACTGGGGAGCCCAGAACTGGACAGAGTACTCCAGATGGGGCCTCACCAGGGCAGTGTAAAGGGGAAGGAGAACCTCCCTCAACCTGCTGGCCACACTCCTCCTAATGCATCCTAGGATCCCATTAGCTTTCTTGGCAGCCAGGGCACACTGCTGGCTCATGGTCAACCTGTCGTCCACCAGGACACCCAGGTCCCTCTCCGCAGAGCTGCTCTCCAGCAGGTCCACCCCAAGCCTATACTGATGCATGAGGTTGTTCCTCCCCAGGTGCAGGACCCTGCACTTGCCCTTGTTGAACCTCATCAGGTTCCTCTCTGCCGAACTCTCCAGCCTGTCCAGGTCTCGCTGAATGGCAGCACAGCCTTCAGGTGTATCAGCCACTCCTCCCAGTTTGGTGTCATCAGCAAACTTGCTGAGGTTATGTTCCAACTCTTCATCCAGGTCATTGATGAAGAAGTTAAACAAGACTGGGCCCAGTACTGACCCCTGGAGGACATCACTAGTTACTGGCCTCCAACTAGACTCAGTGCCGCTGATGACAACCCTCTGAGTTCTGCCATTCAGCCAATTCTCAATCCACCTCACTGACCACTCATCCAGCCCACACTTCCTGAGCTTCCCTAGGAGGATGTTATGGGAGACAGTGTCAAAAGCCTTGCTGAAGTCTAGTAGACAACATCCACGGCTCTCCCCTCATCTACCCAGGCAGTCATGCCATCATAGAAAGCTATCAGATTGGTCAGGCATGATTTCCTCTTGGTGAATCCATGCTGACTACTCCTTATAACCTTCTTTTCCTCCACTACAACTACAATGTTCACCTCCTCCTTCCTGTCCCCCCACCACTGTACTGACACTCTTACTCTTCCCTTTTTATTAATTCTAGCATTCACCCAAGCACAGGGGGAGCTGGATAAGGACTGAAAATAAAATCTCATTACATTCAAAAGGACCAGAATTTGGAGTTTGAATATCTTCCTCTATTCCAAGACACATCTCTTCAAATCTTTCTGCCTATATGCTGTCTTAGAAACATATTTTAGGTTAATGTCATAATATTCCTTAAATTCTTTGTTAAGGATAAGACAGAGTGTGGACGCAGGTCCAGCATGCCAAATTCATAGCTAATCTCAAGTAAAAGCTGGTAGCATGCTTCATCAACTAATCCAACCCTATCTTTGAGTACAGTTCAGCAGTCAGTTGATGTGCTAATATGAAACATGTTTTCTGCAATACTCTGGATAGATAGAACATCCTACCACACAGCGAGTTAATGATTTAATAATAGGAAGGTAAAATTTAGATGACTGTACCTGGCGTACCAGAGTGACAATAGCACATCCAAAGAGACAGAAACTGTCCACGTAGCAGTGAGAAGAGGCAAAACTACCTCCTACTGGACTGTCAGATGACCTGCCATCCTCAAAGGAATCCCAGATGAGAGAAAGAAAATTCACAAGCTATATCAAATCAAGCTTCTCCTGCATAGATATACATTGGACAATTGCATTGTCAGAATCATAGTGTAATATTCATTTCCTGCTCATATGAGAAGATTTGATCTGGCAGGTAAGTATGATTTGAGTTTTTACATATTCCATGGCTTTTTTCTCTATCATAGCCCTTCTGAGTGCCAACAGAGAAGATAATGCTTATTAAATTTTCCCCCTTTTCCACCCCTACCTCAAGGGGTGGAAAAGCTTACATTGAAATTTCTTATTTCAGTTCTTGTGAGGGACAGAGCTGGGAATCACAGACACCAGGGCAAAAGTTTTTTCTCTTTAAATAGTGTGGAAGAAAAATATCACTTTTAACTAAACTCTACTTTTAATGAAAGATGCTGTTTCTTAGTGTGCTATTGTATTTAATACAAAATTCTGTAAATTGGTGGGAAACTGAAAAATTGGACTCTTCAGTCTAACTCTTTCCTTTCCAAAGAGATTTCATGAAGTGTCTCCTACTTTAGTGGAAGGTTTTCAAAGATTTTATATATAGTGTTGCTACTGAACTGTCAATCAAATAGCAGCCTACGATTACTTGAAGGGGAGATAAGGATGAAACAGCCAAGCTTTTCACAGTAGCAGGAGAGAGAAAAATGAGGGGCAGTGTCCACAAGTTGCAGTTTGAGTGGTTCCTGTGAAGCTTAACAGGGTAGTGAGGCACTGGAATGGATTAGTCCAAAATGTCATGGCACCTCTGTCTGTGGAAGGAGTCAAGGCTTGTCTAGACAAAACCACAGCTGATCTGATTGGGTGTTGATGGTAGTTCTGCTGCGTGGGATGTTGGGTTAGAGATGTGTAGAGATGCTTTCCACCTAATGTTTCTGGGACTGCCATTAGGTTATCAGTTTATTAGTTTTCCTTCATTCATCCTCAGCCCTGGGTAAGATAGAGACCTCTTACAGCATCTCTCAAAACTGGTGAACTCTCAGTCTGTCTGGGGCCTGGTGCCTAGTTTATAAATTTGGACAGCTCATATGACTTAAATTTTATGAAGCTGTCTTCGTCATCCTGACTTTGAACTTTGGTGGATCTCAGCAAACAATGGCACATTTTGATCATATTTTCATTTGTGGGTTTTTCCTCTGACGTAACAAACAATATCTATCTACTGATCTTTCACGGAAATCGTAATGTCCTACATCTCTGAGTCTACTGCTATATTCTGTCAGCCTAAAGACGTGTGTTCTTGAAACTCCACATGGTAGCTGTCGAATATCTGCCTAGCTGTTCGGAGTATAAAAGATCAGTGCTCCTGACTTTAAAAATTGTGAAAACACATGTATTTTTAAAAGCAGTAATCTCATTCAGTGTTGTGTTCCTAACCACAGTACAGCTTTTTTCTTGGCATCTTTTTCTTGGAAGTCCTTTTTTAGAAGGAATATGGTTGCATTTGAACTTTCTGCCTGCCTTGTAAAGCTTCTACAACAACTTGCTTCTGTAATAACTGGGTAATTTCTCTCTGAAAGGAGCATTACATTTTCATCTGGAGTCAAAAGTAGTATAATTTAGATTCTCTCTCTGGAGCTTGCATTAGTGCTTTGTTAGTGTCGGCTTGGCTCTGTGCAGGCAAACATATGTCTATGTGAAGAAAATGCATGTTGAATCATGTAATTACACCTGTAATATGTCACGAAAGTCTGTTACTAAATGAGTAATGGCAGAAATAACTCATATGATGGTTTAGGTTATCTTCCTGTACAGCTAGAATCACTGAATTTCCTAGTCTATCTGAGCAGACTTACTGTCACAAGCTCTATAGCTGGGGTTTGTTTCGCTCTGTCAAGAAGGCTCCCTAACGTGACCCTTGTTTTGATAGTTTACTTATGCATGTGTGGACATATCTACTGTCAGTGCAATTCACTGAAGGTGTCTCTGCCTCTTGTATTTTTTGGATGTTGGAGAAAAATGCTGGAAGCTGAGCATGACAAGCGCATGGTGGTGCGCTTGCTTTAAGGCTGATCACTCTTTCCAGGAGAATGAGATGCATTTAACCTTTAAATAATTCTTATACTTTGAATCAAGTTACACTGAATACAAATATTTATTTTTAAAATCCAAACTAGGTAGTACTGTTAGAAAGATTTTTATAAAGACACTGGTGTCTGTGATTCCCAGCTCTGTCCCTCACAAGAAGTGAAATGAGAAATTTCAATGTAAGCTTTTCCACCCCTTGAGGTAGGGGTGGAAAACGGGGAAAATTTAATAAGCATTATCTCTCTGTTGGCACTCAGAAGGGCTATGATAGAGAAAAAAGCCATGGAATATGTAAAAACTGATTTAATTAGAAAATATAAATAGTTTCTGCAGAAACATCCATTTAAAAGTGAATTCTCTTCCAAGTTTATTATCATCACAGTCTTAGATACTCGAATTTATGCTATCACAAGACATTTGTACTAGTCTGTTTCCTTAACCAAAACAAACACACAGTCTAACTAGAATAGTATGTTTAAAGTCAACATGTTCCTACCAAGACACTGCACTTTCACAATTATTTGCTTTTCTTCCCTCTGCTTTTGAGCACCTTTGGTATATGTCTTCATAAAACAGCTATTGAATCGACATACAGATAATTAATATTTTGCAATATACATTCAAGTTACTTTAAAGGTAAAATTTTGGGCCAACTAATCACTTTGGGGAAAAAAATTAATCCATTTACATCACCGAAGAAAAAACTCTTCCCTAGACAATTCTCACTAACTAAAGGTAAACGGATTCAATGAGTACATGTTTCCAGTTCGTACTACTTGTGTTCTTAGATGAAAACAGGCTAATGATCAGATCTAGACTGGGTGCAACTCCAAAGACTCCATACAGTCTCAAACACTTTGAGAAGACTGGTCATGGTAATGATAGGCAACAACTAATCTGTCCAAAATATGAAGGTGCTCTGAGTAAGAGTTGTCTAAACCTGGCCATTCTCATAAAAAAGCATTCCCACAGTGTCCCTCCCAGCCTTCTATGCACTGAAGTCCAGTTGCTAAAGCAGCACAGAATTTTTCCTGACCTATTTCTACATAAATTTATCTTCTTATTAGGTTGCTTGTTCATCCTGTACTAAAATGTTCAAGTCCAAGAACTGCTGTTTTATTTAAATAATGATATTTTTTTAAGAAAAAGTATCATAATTTAGACAGGGACATGACTGGTATGCTTTTAATCTTAAAATATGTTCTATACATCTATAACTTCATGGTTTTGTGCTTATTTTCAGAGTGCACTTAGGTAAGAAAAATATGCAGAATGGCAATTTTGAGAAGAAAAATGGAAGGAAGAACTCCAACATCAAAATATTTGTAACATCAAACAGCTTTTTTCTAATCAGGGCTTGACCCTGCTTTTCAAAGGGAATAGCATCAGCTATGAGAAGAAGGTGATACTTGGTGAATTTCCCAATGGATATAGGATGATTAGGACAGTGGGCAACATGAAATACTAAATGTACTGTGCTACGCTCACACTGAGCTCATTTTTAAGTAAATGGTTCAGCTACAACTTTTTATTCAAAAAGGAGAATAAACAGACATGAAGGAACATGCACATTTGAATCCCACACTGGTATAAAGTTGTGTTTGCTTCAGTATAGGTGAGTAGGGGGTGGGGGTGTCTATTTCTTTTTCTAAAAACACTTGAATGGAGTTTTAAACAACTACAACAGTCAAAGCAAAAATGAGCAGATAGGGCATGTAAAATGCAGAAAGCAGGAGCTGGAAGTAAGCAGTAGTCTGTAGAAGCCAATTGTTTGTCTAAGCCCTTGTTCTCCTCTCACTACCGTTTTCCAAAATCCAAGTAATAGCGAAAAATAATCAAACAACCAACAGCCAGTATCCCCACTGAAGACTGGTTTCTTCTATAGAGTTCATCTGCAATGTTATTCACATTTCTTTAAGCCTCTGTTTGAGCAATGTCACTATGGAAACAGATCTGTGATGCCCTGCACCTTATCAGGCCTTCTCTATTTAAATTCTTTTCTTGCATTTTAAACAAAGCCATTCACTGAACCTCAACTAATCCAAGATTCTGCTAGGGGTGAGGCTTTCGTTTGGGGCTTTTTTTTTTTTTTCCCCGTCACTGCTCTGTCTCTTCCAAAAGATCCTACTAATGCCATCTGACAAGTTTTGTTTGACTCACACCCCTCCAGTTCCTAGCTCAAAAATATCATGGCTGTATTGATTGCCAAACACATTCTATAGTTTTTATTCCCCCTCCTCCCCCAGTTACATAGTTTTCAATGAAAATTCCACTTATTCAACAGCAACTTTTTCAATTTGATTTTAGCTGCTAGGCATCTGCCTGCATCTACATCAGATGTGCCTGTAAGTTCTCTCTAGAGAATTCGTAGGTTAGGGGTATAAAGGGTTACATCTCTGTAATACCAACAGTTTATCAGTTCCAGATGCACATGGAATCCCAAATCCTGTGTTTACAAATGCCAAATATTAGAATACTTTTGGGGAATAGAGAACAGGAGGGGAGCTGGGAAGCTTCAGGTTTACTTTATGCAAATGAAAGCGGGCAAATCTGGGTTTGACCTCACGTCATCCAAATCTGGTGCACAGGCAAGAGCCATAGCAGCACTTTTGCAGACTAAACAAATGCTAGACTTTCTGCAGTATGAAGTGAAATGCATGCTATAATTCTCCACCTAAGCAGATACAAGCCAAACACTATTTAACATTTGATTTTTTGTAATACTGCCCATAACTGTAATTTAAAGCAAAGCTACAAAAGACATCTTTAACTGAAGTTTCTGGTACTTTCCAGTGCAGGGGGAAGGTGGAGTCTTACCAGCTTGCATGACAGTTTTGCAAAGAGAAGGATGTGAGTTATAAAACTAATTTTTTATATATAAAGTTTCTGTAAAACCTTTATTTTATTCACTTACTACCTTTGATATTCTGTGTTGGTTGAGGAAGCAGGAGATATGGCCACACAACAGACTAAGACATGGCGTGGTTCTCTGAGTTCCCAAGGCGACTGGTATAAATAGAAAGGCAGTTGCGATATAACTATCCAAATGAGCTTCACAATGAAGAACTAATCAAAACCTCCTTATGACTTCCACTGCAACAAAACAACTGTGCGAATGTTGATGCTTTAAGAAAAGATGAAACTGGAAGAAAGCATCCAAATCAAACATTCACCCTCTATATATTTAACTGCATTATTTCTAGGCTTTCCCTGAGCAAGCTGTCTGATGTAGGCAGGAACAGCACAATTCACAAGCAATACTCACTGGGCTTCAATGACTATTTCAAATGGAAATAAGAAGGACTTTAAGGAACCTCATAGCAAACCAGTTTCTTTCATGTTGTTGCTACTGTAAATTTACATTTTCATTACTCTTCTCATGAAACACCACCTAACAGCTTTATGAGGTGTAAAATCCATTACTACAATGTATCATGTTTTAAGTGATATTTTCCCCTATACTTGCACAGCTTATTTTGGTTTACTGAGGAACAAACTTGAGATACGGCCAAGGAGAGGACCTGCATACCTAAACAAACCTTCTATGCTCAAGTCCTTCAATCCAAAAAGGTAATCAAATTCACATTTTTTTCCATGCATTTAACCATGGAACAGCAGCCTTGTTTCCTGTTTCCACACAGATCGAGAACTTGACGTTCTATTTCAGCCCACACGCAGGAGAACCACAGCAAAAACAGGTAAGCTCCCTGCTCCAAATGCAGCATTGCCTCCCTGGAGAGTCATGACAAATGCATGACAAAAGCAACATAATTCATAGAGAACACATTTTTTAAAGAGCTCCTCAGCTACTTTTTGCTAAATTCCACTGATGTTCAACAGAACATAGACACTTCTGAAAAGTGCTACCTACACAAAGCAAAAAAGCTAGAGACCAAATAATGAGCATTCCAGCTTCATCCCGAGTGTACTAACGGGGAAATTTTTAATCTTTATTGTTATTTATTTATTTTTAGGAAGTACTAGGCTTGGCACAAAATAAAGTGCTACTTTGTGCTACCTCTCACATTCTCAAACTAGTAATTCTTCATAAGTCACCTCTGGAAGCTACTATTCTGCATCTCACCTCTTGCCATTGAACGCTAAACATGCTACTGATTTTCAGGGACTTAAAAATTGGGATAGAAAATTAGAAACTAGGAACTCCTGTGCTAATTTAATTTCTTGCCACAGCTCTCATTTCCCTGGGTAAGGTCAGAGCATTTCCAGGGATCCTGTGCATAAGGCCATCAGTGCCTCCCACTTCCTCGTGCACAGATGGCAAAGGAGCACAGCAAGAGATCAGAGATCAGCTGGGCCTTTGGAGAGGGACAGTTCTACACTCAAAGCTGCAGTTTTGCATCTTAACTAGGCGAACTTCGATGTGTGTGTGCCCTACTGGTTCATTTTGTTTCTCGCTGTAAACGTCCCTCTCATGGGTTTTAGCCCCACTCTTCATAAAATACTGTTAACAGACCTCAATCAAACAAAATCAAACAGAAAAACACTTAAATAAAACAATTCTGAGTAACGAAGGGCTGGGATAACCAGAGACATAAAAGTCACAGGTGCAAAACAAACAGCAAATATAATTAGGGTAGAAATCAGAAGGACGCTTCCAATATGGCAGAGAAGCAGCTTCTCACTAGCTAAAGAAAGCTTAATTTCAGGTAAAGATCAGAGTATGAAAGCGGTTATACAGCACAGCTATTGTAAATAAGGCTGGACAGGCTCCCATGGACCACTGGGTCTCATTTGCTGCAAGGATAGTATTGGATTTGGATACTTCTGCATACCACATTATTCTTTCATCATGATGTGCACTTCCCTCGGAAGTTACTGAAAGTTGTGCTTACATTTCTGAGGGCAGATCTGGGCAATTTGCCTTTAGCCTCATGCCACTGAATACACTTCCCTTTCTCCCTCCCTGCCCACACTTTAAGAATTAAGCTGGGAATATAAATCTCTATTTCACATTTCCTTGGTTTAGACTGACTAAGCCAAGATGCTCCCCGCCTCTCTCAAAGGCCTATAGCAATGAACCCATTTTGAATTAATTGCTTCTCCTATGGAAGACATTAGCCAATGACATTAATATGTATTTTTCTCTCCACATTAATTCAATTATGTAATCCAAACTAGAGCAAGACTTTGGCTGCTTCTGTATTCTTCAGGCTGCCATGGGTCCTCAGAAGATGACCAGAATGGTGAAATGAATTTGGAACACTGATTTTCCTCAAAAGCTTTCTCACAGAAAGCTTTAGTGATCCTTCCACTAGAGACTGCTCACCAGACAGTTGCCCTTAATTACTGCATGGGAACATTTGGCCATATATACACAAGACAAATCACGCACTAAGGATTTAGTTGGCTTAGAACTATGACAGAAGGAGCTGACTTTGTCCCTTTGTGTCTTGTATGCATTGTTTCGAATTCCTATGGCATTTTCACTGGCCTGACTGTAGACAGAAGCAGATAGGACTCCGTAGTGAAGCTGATGAAGGACAGGTCACAAACAATTTAAGAGAACTAGATAAGTGGAGATTTGCCAAAACCATGAGCCTCTCCCTGCTACACTGCACACTACTAACCTAGAGGCTGTAGCAAGTTTAAACCCACCATTAGACCTGTGTCTAAGTGGAAGACTATTTCATGGTCTAGAAGAAAATTAATTTGATGATTAAAAAAACCAGTTACAGCCTCATTGGCACAAACAGTAGTAGAACTAGCTGCCAGTCCTCTTGGAATGAAGAGACACAATGCAATAAGAACCACATTTTCTGTAAGATATCTCAGAGAGCGTTACTAGCAAGTTGTCTCTAACATTGCAGATTTATAGCGTGGCCTGGCTCAGAACCACTGCAATTTCAGAGCTTCCTCACAACAAAAACTGTTATTAAAGTTTGAAAATCTGGCCAACGCTCTTATTCCTATAGCAGGTTATTATTTCCTTCTCTGCTAGTGCTAGAAGTCAAACAGTGCAATGGTCTCCCTAGATTATATGTTAAAACATGTGTAATAACAGTTTAGAGCTACAGCATCCACCTTCCAATAAAGCACTTTCTGCGCAGGCAACTGGGGGCATGTGGGGTCCCGAGGTCAGCAAAACACATCATTCCATTCCATCTTGATCTCTTCTGCCATCAAAAAGAGATCAACAGATAAGAATGGAAGAAAACTGTGCCTTAGCATGTCCATGAGTAGAATCACGCGTCTATGTGGATGTGGTGTGAAAGAGTAATGCAATGAAGGTGGAAGAAAAAAATCCAGGGAATTTTCCATCTCATTCCTTATAAGTTATAATGAACAAAATATATGTACACTACTGTTTGCACAGAGAACAACTCATCTAGACACAGCTGAACTGGTTCTGAAATGAGTTAGTGATGGTGAAACAGCACAGCTCAAAAATCCTGCCAAGAAAGTAAGCTGATTTTCATTTTATTAGGATAGGGACTTCCCACTGAATCCAGCTCCTTTCCCTTCAGGAAAATGAAACAGTTTTCTAGGATTAAAAGAACTTGGATACAGAGGATGAACTGCATTGTGACACTCCTAGTCTCCCATCTCATTTTTCTGCCCAAAAAGTTTTCACTTTAATATATCAATATATGGAAGAAATCCCCTTGTAAGCAAAAGGAGATTGGAGGTCAATCTTTTCTTTAACAATAAAATAAGATGACACTTCACAAACTATTTCAGTCTCATGGGTGAAATGGAACCAGCTGTACATGTGGTCATCATGAAAACAAAACTGTGTCACTAAGAAAGCGATTTCTTGGCACACAAAAATGGGTAGGATGCTACACTGTTGTCACAAAGAGATAGGGAGGAAGGTTAGAAGGCACAGTTCAGTTATTTATTCTGACCCACTGGATGCTGTCAGCAATTCACTTTAACCCTTTCACACCTATGTTGAGAATGATCAGTGCTACCTGGGCAAAGAACAAAATACAGGAAGACAATTGATAAATAGTGGTGTCAAGAATTTCTAACAGCTGCACTGACTGAACTTAAGGCTCTGAATTAAGTCCTGTGAAATCCAGTATTTGACCCAAG
Organism: Opisthocomus hoazin; assembly: GCF_030867145.1. Taxonomy (NCBI): domain Eukaryota; kingdom Metazoa; phylum Chordata; class Aves; order Opisthocomiformes; family Opisthocomidae; genus Opisthocomus; species Opisthocomus hoazin. The sequence continues at coordinate 12,500,181 of NC_134422.1, read as the reverse complement.
AAACAAGTCTGGTATTATCCCGTAGATTCCACAAGCACAGGATACATACAACTTCAAAATAGAGCTCCCTGCTGACTGAAGGAGAAGCAGGTATTACGGGGCTTTTAACTCTCTGCAAGCAATATAGATATCATACCCTTTTACTGTATTACTCTATAGACTCCAATAAATCTAGATAATTCAGCTTACCACAAGGCTACTGTTTTTCAGAGCAACTGACCCAAAGACTGGTATTCATTTACTGAGACAAGCTCCATAAAAAAAACAAAAAATTCCACACTATTCCCCCTCATCACCACAAAGATGACATCGTGTTGCCAATCTGCCTGCCAGGAAATCATCTGGAAGCAATATCAATACCACAATCTATAGGCATCCCTCCAATGCATTAATCAGGTCATCAGAGTTCAATAAACGACAGCATCTTTAAGAACTGGAAAGGATAAAGCTGTGGTAATAAGGCACAGTCCAGATCAATCCCCAGGGCCTAGTTAGTTCTTCCTCTCCTTTGTTTTTTCCTTTTTTCTTTAAAAAACATACAGCATTAGCATTTTTTTCCGCAGTGTTTGGGTTGAAGTATACCGTTTCAAGAACTCAGAAGTGCAAGCAAGGCCTCTCGGTTTGACGCACACACACGTAAAGGAAAATGTCCACCTCCTCACTGCAGGCAAATGCAAGTCCTCTCACACTTCTGCCTCAACAGTACAGTTATCCATATAAACCCCTAAAACAGCAATGAAAAAGTCTGGAGAGAATTGAACAGGGCATGACAATGATTTGAAGATTGTGAAAATATATTAAAAACCATAAATATGTACATATATGTTTATTGCAGCCAGAAAATGTACAAAATTCAGTTTCAGATGGTTACAAGGTTTCTTATCACACAGAGCAGAAGTACTTCCAGAGGGAGACAAGTAGTACCAGATGCTAAAGTTATCTCAGAGAAAGACACACCAAAACCCAGGACCTGGAAATTAAAGCTGCAGCAACCTAAATTTGAGAGTGCCTTTCTTCTGAAGCATGAGAAAAGGTAACAAATCAGAAAAAGAAAAAACTAATGCTGCATGCAATTTTGGTCTCCTATCTTTCTTCCTCAAATGAAAAAACAGGTGGTTTTCTATGAGATGTATTTTAACCACACATAAGACTAATGAAAAGACAAACACTCATGAAAAGCAGGGAGTGAAAGTAGAATCACAGCAAATCCCCTAGATTAAAGAAACAAGCAAATCACAGCTATTCAGTTTTACCAGTTCAGTACAGCTCTCCGTAAATATATATTAAAAAAAATAAAAAATCACTGCAGTGGAAATCAGTAGCTGTTCACTGTCTTGGACAAAACTCTTCAGGGGCAGTGACAAGGTCTTCCTTGGTGTTTGCACAGCAGCTGGCATAACACAACTCCAAGTTAATTGTTGTACTACATAACTCCATAACACAAAAAGAAGCAGTCAGCCCTTGTTCTGAATTTAAGTTAACCTGAACTGTCCAAAATAACAGCATCAAGTCCTGACACTGAACCTAAACTCCGGCTTTGTTTTCAAAAGTTGAGATTCAGTACTTGTCAAAAAGTTCAAAGCTTTTGATTTTTTCTAGTAAGTTTTTTGCTTTTAGTTTCCAGAAGCCTTTCTCTCTCCTGCAAGCCTGGAAGCTTTGCAGACGAGTTCGCCTATAAAGCACGTTCAGGTTCTCTCATTTGAAGATGAAAAAGAGTGAAGAACTTTGTCATCTGGAAGGGGCAAGGTACAGGGAGTTCAAGTAATAAGTCTAAAAGGTGATTTTTAATCTTATTTATTTATTTTTCAGGGTACAAACTTCCAAAGGTAGCTAGTAATAACTTCATGTCCAGTTTAAGCACCTAAAAATCTTCTTGGTCTGCAGATGGGGTGGAATAGCTAGGGATAATAAGAAGTCAGAGTTAAGCTCTGAAAACCATTTTTACATTGAGTCTCTCATTGTGAAAGAAATTAATATTTTTGCTTGCCACTAAATTAATTACATATTTTTGAGCTAATTAATCCAGCTGAGCCAACAGAACTAATACTACTGGAAGTACAGGGCAAAAACTTACATTAGAGACTCACAAAGAATTGGGCTAAAAAAATTCACCCCCCAAAAAATCTCCAATGAGCTCTAAAAATTCTGCATATGAAGCATGCAGCTTAAAGGTAAGAACTCAAATATTTTACAATATTTAAATATTCTTATGGGTACAAATGGAAAAGTGACTTTTCTCTTTGTATATTTTTTTACCAGTACAGTAAATCAAGACTCAGCCTACACTATAGGTAATGCAGGTGTATTCACTCACAAGTTTTACTCAGTGAACTCCTAAATTGGTTTTAGTTAGACTAAGACAACTTTGCACTCAGACTTGCAATCAGAAGTTTCACCTTGCTTACCTTTTTTCAGACCTTAGAGAAGTCCTTTGAAACTTCTTTCCCTCTGATACTTCTTTGTAAAGTGTTTTGAAGCCTAGCGATGAACATAGTAAGAACTATGTATTTGACCATACCATTTGAAAAAGATTCTAATAGAAATCCTGCAAGTAACTCACACTAATGAATGTATTTTACAGTTAGAAAGACATAAAGTAACATGCTGCTGAAACTATCAATACCTAAATATAAGACGTGTGAAGTCTGGCTGGCGTAGCTGCATAAACCTACCAGTCTAACTGTAAAGTAGAAAATGATACATAGATAACAAGCCAAATCCTTCTGAAGCCTGGCAGTGAGAACAATTCCACAGCTAAATACCTGCACAGAAGCCAATGATGACAAAAGATCCTGACAGCTACCGAAGTTTCATTTGATAAGCAACCATTAAAGAGAGCGGATTAATCGCATACAGGACTGTAAGAAGTCTTCTGTATCATGACGTCAGGTTCTTCCTTCTGATACACAACTCTTTTGCTTAATATCATTTCCCTTGCACATATTACAAGGAAGTGATTAGGTACAGGTTTTCACCACGGATGTCATTCCAGTCAGCTTTGATGAAGAAATTGTTCTGGACTATTTCACTTTTTTTTTTTTTTTCAGTAGCTTTTAAAGAATACAGCTCTACTTTATTATTTAGCTCCTCATATGATGGGGAACTCCTGCAACTCATCAGCAAAGTCATCACACAGAGACAGCAGGTACTTTTCCAACAGCTTTCTGGTCCAGGTAGATACACAGTAGGCTTGAATCCAAGACCTTCAACAACAAAGCACAGACACATAGCTAGATTTGAAACAAGACTGGTCCAGCACTCAGAAGTTAAACAAAGGCTCCAATAGACAAGCTTTGCAAATTTAAGTGTTTCTAGTTACAGAATGCAAGGTGACTGCTATAGCAGGGGACTGGATGTGGTCCAGAAAAAAACTCCAAACAGTCCAGTCCTGTGCTCGTAGTAAAAAAAATATATGTGACTTTATGGATACAGTGCAAAGAGAACACAGTACTAGGTTTATTCAGCTATCTAGGTGTTATTGTTTAATATTGCTTTGACCAGCTAAGCAAAATTAATCAATGACAGCTTGTTTGCTTATCTTGTTTTAATGCTGGATTGCATCTATAAAAGCAGCCCTTCAAAGTGCATCTGTAGAGAATAAACTTCTGTACTGCTCCTTCAAATGCATGCACGTGCTTTATGGAAGAAGGACAATCTTCCAGTAACTGCACAGAAATGAATATAAACACACTTCATCTCTTGTAAACATCTCCACAGAGACCTCTCATATAACCACGGAGTGTTCTCCTTCACATTTTTTCCATGTCTGCAAAACTGGAAAAGCAAGGCTCTCTTCTTCCTGGATGTTTGAAGTGCAGGAGTTTTGTATTTTATGAAATCCTGGGCTAGAACACGTATAAGTGCAGAGTTTTAATCATCACTGCATGTACTGTGTGCATGCAATAGGTAATATATGTATCTCCATTAGCACCCAGAACAGCTTCATGCCCAGCTTGTGCCTCTCAATTTTAATAGATGACTTCCACAGAGTATTAGAGTACTAATAGCTGCCATATATCAACAACACATGAGGACATTCAGAAATAGTCAGTGTTTGCTCACATGGAAAAGAAAGGGACGATATAGTATCCATTGTTATTCTACATCCATATACAGTTCTCCAGTGTGGAGACTTCCAAGTATAAGGTACAATCCAAAACAGAGAAAGCTATAAGGGCTGCCTGTTAGGTGACACAGAATGGCACTGATACTAAGGGTCACTAAACAAAAGCAGCGTACAGATATTCAAACTTTAAGAAAGAGAACTATATAAGGATGTGGCAAGAAAGAAAGAGGTCATTAAAAAGGAGCAGTCCAAAAAGCAAAAAGCCTCAGGGAAGAAACAGAAAATGGATTGCTTAAGTAAAGACAAGGAAGCCCACAAGTCAAAAGTAAGCAGGAAATGCAGAAGGCTAAAAGACAGTCCAAAAAGTGCCTGCAAACAAAGATCACGGTGCCAGTAGACAGATCTTTAAATACAATAGGAAGCCAGCTAGGAAAGTGGTCGAACTGCTGGATGACAAAGGTGTAGAAGGGGCAGATAGGCATGATAAAGCTGTAGCAGAGCAGCTCAGTGAATTTTTTACATTGGTCTTTACTGCTGAAATCTTTGGGGACATTTCCACACTCACTGCACTCTTCATAGTGGATGTGGTAGAGGAGCCAGATCAATCTGAAATTCAGGAAATACTAGACCAAACAAGGAAGTCAGATGTTAATAAAACACTGGGACAGAACAATGTTCACACACGTTCTGAATAAACTCAAATGTGAATTTGAAGAACCACTAGTCAAGATGTGCAAGCCAGCATTATAGAGAGCCTCTGTACTGGAGGACTCTCATATTTGGCCTGCGTAACTCCCAGCTGCAGGAAGGGCTGTGTAGGGAAACCTGGCAACCACACTGGCAAATCCAACTTCATTCACAGTAAGAGTGAGCACATTAGAAAGAATAAGAAGGCAAAGGATAGAGCTTAACACTTTTTAAGATGGAGAGGAATAAACAGTGCGGTCCCTGGAATCAGTGCTGGGACTGGTGTTACTCAGCATGTTCCTCAGTGACAAAAGTATCTGATTGGGAAAAAAGTTAGCAGCCAGGCTTTCATGCAGATGAAATTTTGAGTAATTCATCTAGGCAACCAGCTTTAACCGTTCCTACTCAGAAGCTGGAGTCATCCTTGACAGTTCTCTGAAGTCATTGGCTCAGTGTTCAGCAGTAGTCAAAAGAGTCAGCAAAATAACAGGGCATCATCAGAAAGAAAGCAAGACGGCATTGCTGCCACTTCACACAGCGTGAGCGCTCCCACAACTAGAGTGCTGTGATCCGCTCTCCACATACTAAGAAGGACATAGTAATGTTAGAGGGGTGCAGAAAAGGACAAACAAATAGAAATGGAGCAGATACTTTACACGGAGAGGCTAAAATGGCTGGGACTCCTCAGCTTGGAGAGGAAAAGGTTGAGGGTAGACAAGACCAGGTATAACAAAAAACCCATGAGCTGCTGAATGCAGCAAATGTTATTTGCCAAATCCCACAACACTAGAACAAGGCAATACTCACTGAAACTAGCAATAAACCCATTTGAATAGAAAATACTTGTTTACCCAGCAGATTACAAGATTCTGGAACTTGCTGTCACACGAGGCTGTGAAGGCAGAGGATGTCCATGGGTTCAAAAAGGCATTAAATCTCCTGGACAACAGGTCCATAAATAGACACTTAAAGAACTAAATGGGTGCATATCGTCTAATATTCTGAACTCAAGAGCTGTGGAAACTGGAGAGGTAGGGAGAGAAGCTATTGAAGAATCTTTTCTTAACTTGTTGGACACAATGCTGGGCCAGCTGGAACACTGAGGCAGTTTTAATGTTATTCATTTTTTAGGTACACTCAGCATTCTCACACATCATGCCACTTCCTGAAGATAAGCAATGACCAAGATTCACCAGGGCTTCAGGAAAGGACCTCCGCCACTGTGACAACCAGACTAGAATTCATCACATGGTTTAATACAGCAATATTGTTTTAGAGGTCTGCTTTCTGTCAACATGCTGACCACTGTCTCTTAGTATCTACTGATAATTATCCATAAACAATGCAATAAAAGAAAATACACATGGCTGGTATTCTTCCTCCTGTGCAGCTTCTGGATTTGTTTTGTTATTTTATCTGTACTCTAATGTTAGCAAAGAAGCAAGTTGACAGAAAGCAGACATATTCACTACCTCTCATGGCAGGGGTGGGAGTAGGACAGCCCACTATATGAATAGCAAAAAATAGGAAATAAACCCACCCAGATCAGTTACAGAAGCTTTTCTTTTAACATCCTTCTCCCTGAAAGCACTTTCTACATCTGTACACAGAGTACAGGCATCTGTAAGTAATTATTTTACCAACCCAGGTAAACCAAGATTTTAGTTTAATTTTCAATTAATCACAAAGTTTAATTTTAGAAGCATTTTTTAAATGAACACTGTCCTTGAAGACAGTAAGTTATTTACACCTCAAGAATATTTAATCAGCAAAGAGGTATTTCCTGTCACGTAAGTGAACTATAAGCTTGGACAGAAGAAAAAATTACCTCACAAGAAGGGCAATTAAAACAAGTTTGTCTTCAAGACAATAAATCCTTTGTTTTGAGATTCAATTTAGTTCATTATCTTGTAACTCTTACAGTTTTAAAAGAAAATATTTGTTTGGTTCTTGGTGAAAAAATGTCTATGCTACACAGATCAAAAATTAGTAAGGTTTGACAAAGTTAACTCTGAGGCCTGCTATTGACACAGTCTGTTTCAAAACCTTATGCTTGTAGTAAAACTGGCTAGAAGGGAACTACCACTGGAAAGCTATATAGTGAATTCCCTTCACCACAGAACGCATAACAGGCATTAACAGACATAGACTCACAGGTTGGAAAAGACAAGTCCAGCCATGAAACACCATGTGTTTTTCTCCTCACCAAATTAAGGAGAAGTAGGCTGTGTTACTACAGTTCCCTACGCCAATATCTACCATACACTGCAGGATCCTGCACGGTGCTCCTGCACTGATGAGTAATCACACCAAGTTCAAAGCAAGTTACCTTAGTTGTCAAGCAAAATACAATATAACCAAAAAGCAAAACAGTATAATGTCAAGTACTAAAATGTATTTACACATTTCTGTCTACTTTTACTATCTCAGGCAAACCAAAAAGGATGAAGTGGTATAGAGTTTGCAGTAAGAGGACACTACAGTAAATCTAAGGTGAAAATAATGCATGTGGAGAAAGGAGTAAGTTCCACACTATTTTACCTAGTAAATGATTTGAACATCTCTGACTTTCCACCCTTGCTGTCGAGATGCCATGCAGGCTGTTAACTTTTGCAATCTCATTTTCTGGATGTCACTGTGGCCCGGTCAGGAACCAAGCCCCTACTTCTGTCCAGGGCTAACCAGGACTACTGATTTGGTCTCCATACCTCAACGTCCACAGCTATAGCTTGGAAATACCTTGGAGAAGGAATATAACTTTGAGTTTCACATCAGATAAGAGTTAAATATGTTGAATGATAACTATATTCTTTATTAGTCACTTGAGAAACTAGATAATAGCACGATTTTGGGTAAATAGAAGGAGAAATACTTCTGCTCACTAAGTTTAGAAGCTTTTGAAGAAAACCCAATAAAACAGCCTTTTAAATAGCCAGACTGACTTTCACTCTGCGTGAGGTATGGTTAATCGATCGGTAAGTAGCCCAGTACCTATGTTCAGGTTGACTTAAATATGTAACTTCAGCAAAATTCCCCATCAGTTCCAACAAAGCTTTAGTCCCACAGGTCAGGACTGAGGCAAAATTGAGGCAGTGGCTTTGAGCCTGCCCGGCAGGTGTCCAGGCCAGCCATGTCTGCTGGACACGGCACAGCTCGCGCCCCTCAGCGTGAGGGGATTCCCTCATGGATACTCACCGCCGCCCCACAGCCGTACCTTTATTCACAGATCTCGCATAACGATGTTGTTACTGGCTTGAGGGACAGGTTGTGCAGTGGGGCGGCCTGTCAGGAGGCCATGAGCCGCCCTGAGCTGGTCTCGGCCATTTCCCGCTGGCTCTGGCGCTGAGGGGGGAGATCCACCCCTCACCAGAGCCTGACCACTGAGCCAAAATGGCCATCAGGCAGAGAAGCACCTGGACACGAGGTGTTGGGGAAAGCAAATGGCAGCTGCTGAGGGCTGGAGACACTCTATGGGGTCGTCCATGGGGAAGGGGGCAGAGACACCCCCGAGGGACAGCCTGCCGCAGTGTTGCCGCCATTCTGCACCCTGCAGCGAGTGTGCAGCAAGCAGAGACTACGAGGGAAAGGGCTGAATAAGTATTTACGTGGGCAACTTCATAATTGTTTGTGGTGGTCTAGTTCCTCAATATCTGAATCCGTGATCAGACGTTTGTACTGATTGCCAAGAAAATAATAAAAAAATTAAATTCTCTGACTCCGGCCTGTTCTGCCAGCAACACAGAGGTAGCTTGCCACCAGCTCTCCTGCAAGAGTACCACACGCCGCTAAGGCGCATCCCTGAGCGGGGCTGAAGGAAGCGCAGGACGCAAGCGCTGCAACTCTGCTGGGAATGCTGAAGTTCAGGCTTCAAAAACCAGCAGCCTCTTCCATTCAACTGTGCTCACTCTGCTCAGGAGCACGGACATTTTCACAGCAACATGAAAAACTGCTGTACTGCGGGGGAACAGGCAAGTGAGTAGGAAGAAGAAAGGGAAATGAAGCAGAAAATGAAACAAGCCTTCTCTCACCACTCCCTTGTCTGTGAGAAAGATGCACCCAGACGTGCATAGACACACAAGTCAGGATCTCCTCCTAAAAAAACTGCACAATACATGCTCAGATATTTGCTTGCCTCTCACTGATACGAGTTCAGTCAGCACTAAATACCTCCAGCTGGTTTCAAGTTACACCCAGGGGAAGTAGTACCATAAAATTCCTCGCAGCCACCCAAACCATTACTCTTCTATTTTCTTCCATGTGGGGTCAACACACCCCCTCTGGAAAGCTTAGAGGTACGATATCACGGCAGGCATCTTCAGAGAGAGCCTGACAATGGTGTATTATGAGGCTTGTTGTAACATCCTTTCAATATTCTTAAGGTCCAGTGATTTAGAGAAGAGGGTCTTTTGTGTCTCCTGTCAGTTCCAGGAAGCTCCTGTCACTGGCATGGAGACTGCAAATGGGAAAGAGCTGCTAAATAGACCAGTTAAAAAGAATATAGGCCCGGTTTTGCTCACACATTACTGAAAACCATGAATGCTGCAACTCTGTTGAGGTCAGAGGAATTGCACTGCTGTGAGACACCCATAGCCCAGCTGTTACATTTCAAAGCCAGGGCTCCCTCTGCAATGTCTCACAGGCTCTGCCCGCCATACACCCCCTGAGGCCACCACAGCAAGAACGCCAGCACTTCAACAGCAGCAGCGTGGGGACAGGCAGACCCCACCAACCCAACCCACAGTGGCACTGGAGTAAACTTACACTGCACAAACCAGAAAAGGTGTGTCACCCTCAAAACTAGGCTGGGCTTGAACTGGTGATGTGGAGAGCCGGTAACACTTTCAGACATAAGGCATCGACTTCAAACTTTCCTCTTCTTCCACCAAAGGAAAGGAAAGCTTATGATCATAAAAGATCTAAGGTGAATAACCTGAATAAAGCAGGCCATTTTTGATAAATTTCTCTTTCCTGTGTATTTTAAACACAGCCTGCTTACTACTTCTGTTTTGTAACTTTCCTTCTTACATAATCAACAAGGTAAGACCATACAGACAGTGGTTCCCTGACCCAGATTTTGTGAGTTCTTCTTCTAGAACGTGCCCTCACACTTTACCAAATCAGATGGTTAACCCTTGTTCAGGACAGATGGTCAATGATTTTTTTTATTTTTAGATTTTTTAAGTGACACTGGTTCGAAATACATGGCATAAAATAAAAGACATGAATGAAAAAACCCTTTACTTCGGTATTTAACAAATTGCTTACATCATTATAAGGAATTAATGGAATTATATATTTCTTCCACTCAGAGACAAGCAACTTCTTAAGAGTTAACTTTGCAGAAAATGTGATTCCACAAGTACATATGTTTTATAATGGGGTATTAAAGCAGGCATCCTTGTTATTTGCACTGCACATTTACACACTAAATGAATTGTGACTGTCACTTGGTAGATATGGAAAATCTCACACCTCTGTCTCACCTTGTTCACCTATTGTTATGCACCAGGAGTATTCATTAGTTTAGCGCACTTAACAAAACAACATCACCTTGAAATCAAATGCAACAATGTCCTGATCAGAACTAAGAGCTGGTAGCTGCAGCTCCTGTGACTCATGCTGCAAAACACAACTCTCTTATGCCTCAGAAGCAAACAGGAAACTTGCAATACTTCCAGGCAGATAAGCTCAGCTAACTCACAAAACAGGGATCCTTTCATTATTTGGGACATCTCAGAGAGTGTCTATGCCAGACCAAGTACCACTGTGTCTCTCCAGCCACTCAAATCCTGATGCTCTTTATAAGAGTATTTGCAACTCTGTCCTTGGTCTCCCCATTACCCAGTCATCTCGTAATATTTTGCTGATATTAAGAATTGGGATAGTGATTTTTGCTGCTTAGCAGCGTTTCCCACTGAAAGCTGGATTACACTGGTTTAGACAGTATATAAAAGATCTGGGTATGAAACTACAGGCTTGGCTGTCTGATTATCCTCCACCATGCAGTTCCAGTATCATTTTGTGCACATCTTTCTGTCCAGATATCATCCTGTCACTCTGCGAATACCCCAGATCACAAAACAGCTGAAGAATAACAGAAGCATCAGCAAAAACACAACTCAGAGCAATTGTCTTAACCTGCTGTGCAACAATTAGAAATAAACTGTATTGGGTGTGTAAAACAGCACACGCCATCACTCACTTTCCTCAGCCAGGAGGTCTGCAGCTTCAGACCACCTGTGGACTCTCAGCAATTTATCACATTTCACAAAAAATAGCAAGTGATGCACATGACTGGCAAACACAGCGTCTCTTCCCTCTCCCACCGGTTATATCTTCTACTTTCAAACAGAATGTATGCTCTGTTTCAGTCCTTTCTTGATGAAGAAAATAACTGAAAACATCCCTCAGTTACAATTCTGTATCCTATGGCACATCAGCTGCATCACAAGCCCTAAAAATGCCTTTGGCACCAAGAATCCTGTACATACAAAAGAGCACTTCAAATAATTAATATGCCATCAGCTAGCCATGTTTTTGGCAAGTGAGTGAATTTAATTCAATTACAGTAGAGGTGATGAGGTCGAGCTGACTCTTACTGCAGAATCACCAGCAAGACTGTCCTCAAAATGCAAGACACTGCATCTTGCTAGACTTAATTCAAGAGCTGACGTGCTGTAGTAAAGTTTAGCAATGCTTAGACTTATTATAACAAAGGTAAGTGCCAAGAAACTGCTTTGTGCCAGCAAGCAGAAGAGGAAAGGGATTCAGCAAGAACACACTTTGTAAAGTACTTTGTAATCCTAAGCACTTAATTGCCTTTGGCAAGAGCTGCATCCCATTGCTCTCTCAGAAGTCGTTTTATCTGCAGCTTGATGTTCACAGCTACATCAATGAATGGAGTGGGGGAGCAGAAGAAAGTGGGAAAAAACAGTGAGAGAACCACAGCTACTAGTCTGTCTTTGCTGAACTACCAAAGTAAAATATATAAAATAGCATGATGTGCAAGGCCCAGTCTGCACATCCGACGACTCTGGAGAGCTCCCGTAGAAGCAAATGAAGACCGAATCTCATCCAGGCTCTTGAATCACCTACAGGGGCAGGGAAATTTCTTGTAAACACCTGTATTTATACTTTAGTATTTATGCAGGAGTGGCCTCACTTCCAGATTTTCTGAGTGAATGGTCAGTGTAAATTCGAAGGTATAGCCAGTGTTTCTGTTTCTTTTCCCTGTCTCTGCTTGTAATGCAGCATTCACAAATATTTTACAATTTGTTAACCCCAACTCCTTGTTCCCACATAAATGAAAGACTCAAAGGTAAATAATGCACCAAGCCTCTTTAATTAAATAAGGAGTTTGCGGGAGGAGTTTCTGCAGACCCTTTTAAATCTTAAAACCTGCCAACTGGATGAACAAAAGGTAGATTAGGTTCACATGATAAATCCCAGTAAACCTGAAAAGCCTTTGTTAATAAGTCACTAAGGGAATTTTTTTTCCCTAGAATTTCTGCTCACCAGAAGCGAGAGGTAAGATTATTCGAGTGGGTTTGATTTCCAGCAGCCTTAAATGGGTATATGCCTCATGGAGCTCTAATCTCCTCATTTCTATAGAGCTGAATTCTCCTTTCATTTCTACTAAAGCAGAACCAGTTATTTCTAGCTTTTATACAGGGAGCAGCCGCTGAAGCTTCAGAGGCAAAAAAGTTTACAAAATTGGTCAAGATTCCCAGGAAAATTAAACTGGAGTTCTACATCAGCTTTAATAGCAACCACAACAACAACAGAGGTACAAAAGAATTTTCATTTCATTTTGGTATTTCTTTCATGTAGCAGGTTGCAAATGATCCTTTTAAGTTTCCATTCATAAGTTAGTGTTTAGTAGCTTGTTCATGGAGCCAAATGACATGTTAGTCTGGCAATTAGTATACTCTTCTGTTTGTAGAGAGGCTTAATGAAGACGTTATTAGAGACAGACCTTGCTGACCCTTTACAATTTTTCAGGAAAGACACAGATTTTAGAAAAACCCATACTGCAATCACAGACAACATAGGGGACATTTAAAGGTCTGATAAACTTAAAAAAATTCTAGAGTCCACCCTACCTGGATCCATCTGGCTTCACTAATGAATCCTTTTCAGCACTATAGGTTAATCATATCTTCTTTGCATGCAATGCTGAAATCCAAACAGCATATGTAATCGTAATGTGTATTGCGGAAGCGTTTCCATCAGTGAAGGGGACGAAGGCAGCTGTACAAGGCTTGCTGAGATCCTGTCTGGAACAGTGGGTGCCACTGTCATCATTCAGGCTCAGAAAAAGTTTTAAAAGGTCTACTGCAACAGGTGTAGCAACATATTTCTAGAACAATGTGGGAAAGGACATCCTACCTTCCAATGGGAGGTTAAAAATTAATAATTTAGTATCAAAGAGAGAAGAGGGTATTAACCAGCCAAGGGGAAAAAAAAAATACCTTCATTATCTCCTAACTCATATGCCTAAAGTTTGGAAAAGCTATTGAGTACAGCTCTAAACACAGCAAAAGCAAACAACTGCAGCATGTTTTAGTAAGAACTTGACAAGTTTATGAAGGAGATGAGACAAGTCTTTCTGCAAAACCAGGAAGAAACGGTCCTGGATCCCTTCCAGACCATGCTCCAGTGTGAACCCAAACTACCTAGAAGAGTCCAACAACCATGGACTGTGGCTCCCAGTTTTCCAGAGTCTAACCAAAAATCTCAGCCACCTCCCTACATGGCTCTCAGACAGAGCTCCTGAGCACACTTTTCAGATTTAGACATCCACCAGTTTAAGGCACAGCATTTGGAGCAGTTCTGAACTCCACTTACATCTGCATTTTGTTTTAGGAGAGCTCTGAAAGTAATTTGTAGCTGTTGGTTTATAGTCTTCCTAATACAGTGTATTTGGCCGGCGTAAGGATATTGGTATGGATTTTGATTGACTGTAAAAATAGGATCATCGCCCAGAGGAAGTCCTAATGATCTTAAAGGAGGAGTCAGGGAGAACACAAAACAGACCAAAAACTGGTGAAAAATCATGCGTCTCTTACATTTAACTTAAGCCAGTGACAATACGTAATCACTGCTTATTCCAAACTTTATAAATCCCCTTTCAGCATTGTACAAGCAAACCAACAGAACTTGACTGATTTATTTCCTTCATCCTCCTTTGCACCATGTAGCAAGGCAACTAAAGCTATGGAGGGATGCTTGCAACAGCAAGGTATCAGATTTCTAACTTTCTTCGCAGCAGACCTTTTAAGATTTCCCTACAAGACCAATAAAAATCGGGTCAATGATATTAACTAGTGTGAGCCTCCCACATTTATATAAAATCTAGCTGTGATGTGGATTAAACCGGGTATTTTCCTTCTGCTCATGTCTCTCTAAAAAGGTGCTGCCTACCCTTCTAGTGGCTGGTCCTCTGATGGCAAACGTTCTCCTGCTATGATCAGCAACGTCACTCCAGTTACCACTGGAGTTCAAATGCTTGTCCTGTAGGGTTAGAATGCAAAATGCTACAGACGAGGGTAACATAAGTGTATTATGGAAATGCATTATAGTGAGCACTATGTTACAAACTACAGCGCATGTAGTGACTAGCTACAGAAAAATAGTACCATTCGAGGAAACAGAAAATGAGGTGGATATGTGCCAGATGAAAATTAACTGTTCATGCCACCTGACAGTTATTAGTAAATACGGTTCTGGTTTAAAACCAGAAGGCTCCTAAAACGCGCTCTTAGAGCCTAGTTCCAGGAACATCTCAGCAAATATAAAGTTGCACAGGAAGACACATACCATATTTGGCAAATAATAATGCAAGTCATTAGGAAAAAAAAAATAAAGACGTGTGCAGGAAGTAGCAGGAGGGAGATAAGTCATTCTGTTTGGGATTTAAAGTGTGAAAGGAATTCCTTCTTCCCTTGCAGCTTCACTGACAGAAACGGTATTTCCAGCACTCCGCTAAGAGGTGGCATCGCTTTGGAGAGTCTTAGTGGGGAACACCCCTTCTGCACGTCATCCAGCTCCATGCTCACCCTCCACAGTGTTCAACGCTTGGAGACCCTCAGAAGTAGGGTGTGTGGGACCAGGTATTTGCACTATTCCTCTCAGCCATTCCCTTTGTAGAAAGCATGATCTAGGGTTCAAAACACGTTCAATTCTTCTTCCTGACTCCAGGAGAAGTATTCCTATGGATTTACTCTGCAGAGGACAAGGCTGGGGCTAAAAAGTATCTTTAAGCTCTAAGAGCAGGGAAGGATCCTCTGTCTTTTCCTTGCTGCTCTCCAGCCCTGCCGTACTGCCACGCTGCTCCCTTCCAGTCTGGGTGCAGGGAGCGGTGCCAGGCCAGAGTCCAGATGTGCACACACAGGAAAGAGGATTAAACGGCAAAGAATCCCCAAAAGTAAATTGCTCCATAGCGTGAAGGCAACACGCAGAGAAGTGATTTCACTTCCACACCCCCCCCCCGGCCCCGAGTTAATGACTTTAAGCATTCATCTCCTTTCCCCATCTTTATGCAGTATGTTTAAGTGGTGTCACCGGGATTTATCCTGCTCCGAGACCCGAAGTGTGCTGTGCAACGTGGTACAAATTACTCTGAGAACAGCAAAAGTCAAAAAAACCCAAACAAACCACCACATGCATCTTGCCTGAAACATGACGGATGGAGCCGTGCGGTGAAGGAACATTTGTACCTGTGCCTCCACATCCGCACCCTTGTATTTCAAAGGCTCGGCAGCCCGGGGGAGATCCAAAGGGACGAGGATTACAGCCTAGCCTGTAAAGGCTTGTCGTTAACAACCCCTCGCTACTTGCCAGCGGAGGACAATAAACCGACAGCAAACCACACATAAAAGATGACAAGTACTTACCACGCGGTTTGCTCCCTGTCGGATGAACGCCGTCTGGGAGGGGAGCCGCAGGTGAGCCCTGCTCCCCGCCGGAGCCCGGCCGGCGCCCGGGCAGGGGGAGGGATGGGAGCCGGGCCGAGCCGACCGCCGGGAACCCGCCGCTCTGGTGCCCCAAGCCCGGCATGTGCCCGCCGCCCGCGCCGCTGGGCTGGGCTGCCCCGGCCCTCGGAGGAGCAGGTTTCCCCCTTCCTCCTCCTCCTCCTCCTCCTCCGCCCGCTCCGCCTCCGGAGGATGCCCCGCTGCCCCCCCGCCCGCCCCCGGGCTTCCCTCCGCGCCCCGCCGCGCCGGGCAGCGCTGCCGGAGCCACCCCGCTGGCGAGCCCCCCCAGCCCGGCCCGCGCCTCCGGCCGCAGCCCACCGGCAGCCCGGCTCGGCTCGGCCCTGCGGGCAGTGGGGGAAGCGGTGCCCGGCGGCGATACTCGCTGCGGTCGGCCCGGCCCCCGTTCACTCCCTCCCTGCCCCGCCAGCGCGGGCTGGCGGCCGCCTCGCAGCCCGATGAGGCAGCGGCCGGGGGGAGCCCGGGGACCGCCGCAGCGAGCGCCGGTGCCGGGGGGGGGCCCGGCCCCGCCCCCGCACAGGTGGGGTAGCTCAGCTCGGGGAGCACACGGAGCTGTGCGGGTGGGGGGGGGCATATGGGTGCTGTATGAGACGCGCACAGCAGAGCGCACAGGGACGTGGCGGCTGTACAAGGCGCGCATGGGGGTGCAGGCAGCGTGAGCTTGGGGGCTTTACGAGGTGCATGCGTGAGGAAGTATCGAGCGGTGTGTTTATGGGCTTGCATGGAGTGCGCATGAAATATGTATGGGATGTATCTATGTTTTGTGGGGTGAGTGTACAGCTTGCATGCAGGGAACTCTTTTGAGTGGTGCCCAAGGACGAGACAAGGGGCAACGGGCATAAACCGAAGCATAGGAAGTTCCATCTGAACGTGAGGAAGAACTTCTTCACTCTGAGGGTGACGGAGCCCTGGAACAGGCTGCCCAGGGAGGTTGTGGAGTCTCCCTCTCTGGAGATATTCAAGACCCACCTGGACAAGGTCCTGTGAAGCCTGCTCTGGGTGACCCTGCTTCGGCAGGAGGGTTGGACTAGATGACCCACAGAGGTCTCTTCCAACCCCAAACATTATGTGATTCTGTGAAGTGCATCGAGGATGTGTGTGCATGTCTGTTTGGGGCTTGGACAGGACACTTACGGGATGTGTTTGAGAGTACCTATGAGAACGTACGGAATGTGTCGGGCTCTGTAGGGAGCTGCAGCCCTGCCACCTGCTACCCTGATCCCAGCAGTGGGGAAGCTCTGGGGCACACGGGGGACTCGGGGCTGCCCTCTGCCTCTCCCCCATCCCCAGAGCCTGGTGGGGGCTGGCACACTCCCACATCTGCCTAAAGACGTCCAAATCCAGGGCAGGGGGTTTAGTTTAATAAACCATTTACAGTTAATTGTGTTGTGCTAAAGTAGTGTTGAAGCAAGAGCAAATGAGAGATGGGGACAAACTGAATCCTCTTCAATACTAAAACCTGAGAAATGTTGTTTCAAAACGTGGAACTAGAGACCCTGAAGGGGAGGGGCAAGGAAATCCAGGTACATGGCAAACTTAAAGCCTTTTTATTCTAGTACTTTTGAAAGTTTTATTAACACATTTTTAAAAAAACAGGCAACTGATTTTTTATCTGAAATGGATTTATAGCCAGAGCATAAACACATACGGGGATAGACACACCAAAAGCCCAGGTTCTATGGGTAAAGCCTTTCCTTTCTGTCATCTTGCACTCCTCTGTGCTGTGATCAAATCACTGCTAGGTATCTTAAAATGTGGTTCCTAACTGCTGAAGAAAAGGGAAAACACAAGCTGCAGAGAACTTGCCTCCTCACCAGGCTCCAGAATACCTCTAGGGCTGATGGAGCAAACCACAGTCCAGGCTCTAATTCTTTCTCTCCCCTCACTCTGTTTCCACTCAACAGCTCAGAAAAATGTGGCCAAGACAAGAAAGTCACAGCAAAGCTGCGGCAGTGTCATGAGTTTTATATCTGCAGAGACTTCAATGCTTTTCATTTTGATCCTTAGGTGAACTTTTCAGCCATTGACAGAGGATGTGTCCTGCAAACCAGGTAGGCTCTACAAGGAGGCCGTGAAAGATGCTGCCTTTTCCTGGTACAGCATTTACCTTACTGAGCACAACCCTCTGCAAAGGATGAGAGCAGTTACCAGCATGAGTCCATGAAAAGTTGTAGCCATCCCTTTTGATGCAATACAAAATGAGTGAACTAGGAGGAACTGCTGCCACCTCTTCAGGAGGAAGTTGTCTGCTGGCAGTGATACTTTTCTTAATCCTAATTCCCTTAGATCGACTATCTGTTAAGACCACAAGACGCTTTCATTGTTTTAAAGGCTCTGGGACTTTGAAAACAGATAAATGGAGACCTTTTTTTTTTTTTTTATTTAAACCTGAATCACTGGAATGGGAATCCTAAAGCAAAGTGACTTTATTTTCAGAGGTTCTGAATACCTCAGTTCTCACTGTTGAAAGTTCCTCTTCAGAATTTCTTTTCTGTGAAGTCACAATGGAATTTCAAGAAAAATTTAAGAATATCTGTAAAGTGAAGTAAACCTATGAGTTGATACAAACAAATACTAAAGACAGCTATTAGCTAGTTTAACTCACAGGTAATCTGATGCCAGGTAACACCATTCATAGCATGATCATAGTACATAAGTACAGCTGGATGCCAATTACTTGGAGCCAGGCTATTACTCCTAGGCTGTTTCCTCCTCAATGTATGGTGGTGACACACCCTGGACTGTACAGATGTGTTTCCCTTTAGTCCAAAACAAATGTACATACATCCCTGACCTCTGATGAAGTTCAGGGAACTCTGTCTATAGTAGATCCTACTCCCCTTTTAAAATTGCAGTGCATGCATACAGAATCCACCCATTGGCACATGCGCTGTTACAAGAAAGGTGCTTATTGTATGAACATTTTCTTTCTGCAGATAGATGTTTACTTGGCATTAGAATACAGATAGAACATGAACCCCAAATATACCCACACAGAGCCTGGCACGAGCTCGCTTTGTCCATCTCCATGCCACAGCTGACTGAAGTCTAAACTGGCAACACCTTTTGGGAAAGAGTTTTCTGCTCGACATTTTTAAGCATTCACTCCAAGAAGGTGCTGCTCTGCATCATGCTGATGCTTTTCTCTGCTGATTTCTAGCCTAGACTTCATGAAACTCCTTTTTTCTAAATGTTCTCATGTCTTACCAGTTGGGAATTGCTGCTCTAGACAATCTTGTAATAGCATCACCACCTCTGCTTTCAATTGAAAATGATTGCTTGGGCCTTAAACACTCACAGAGAACAAGGCCCAGTGTTGCCAGTGAACCCACATCTGCGTTCAGCTGGGAGGGAGGAGTAGGAGACGCTTGAATCAGGATGAAAGCCACCGAGCTCCATAAGGAGAGCAGACGGTGCCCCTGCTGGGTTTCGAGATTCTCATCAGAGCTCACATATTTCTCTCTCTTTTTTCCTGCCTTTTTTTTTTTTTTTGTATTGCACAAGTCAGATCAAGAAGGAAAAAAAAAAGGAGGGATCTCCCATCCTAGTAGAAGCCAGTATGATGTAACACTTCATGTCCAGCCACAGTCTCTCCCCAGAGTCCTTGCTAGGACTGTTTATCTTCCAGTTGGACCCTCATCCTAGGAGCCCTCTAGGACTCCGGGTAGTGCCACTTCTTTAGACACTGATCCTAAATCAGATCGAGCTCAAGATAATGGATGTTTAGATATGACATTTAATGAATGTTGCTGGCTAGAATAACCCTGTGCATTCTTAACTGGCTGTTTGAGCGGGTTTTTTGTTTTTGTTTTTTGTTTTTTTTTTTTTAATTGTAAACATCCTTCATGCAGCTGCTCCAGGGACACGTTTAGGAAACAGCGGCTGGCTGTGCTTAGAAGATTTCAACTCAACCTACATTTAGATTTTTGTAGCTTACAAGCCACGGACTGTAACCAGCAAAACCCTCAGAGAGCTTATATAGCTTCTGTAGGGCAAGGCACAGAAAACAAATGAAGAATGAAGTTACCTAGCTGAAGTGTTTGGAAAAGTGAGTTACTGAAACTGAACTATAGGGTTCAGGTGATTCAGAGTACCAGGAGCAGAGCTGCATAAAGGGAGTAAAGATCACCTCTCCTTTTGCCTTGTGCTTTCTTCCCAATCCATTCTCTTAGTTGCAATCTTTCTGTAAAATCTTTTAGGCTCCTTTCAGGATAAAGTTCAGAAGGTGCCTAAACACAATTGCACTTTCATATGTGCTTCCTTCTCACTTTAACTTCTGCTCCAGAAATTGTTTAAGTATAGGGCTTGTTCTTGATATGACCCCTTATTAAGGAGGGAAACTGGTAAAATCAGATGCTTAGGAACTAACTTTGTTGGGAAGGAACACATTCATCCATTTCCCAGAGCCAGTTCTTTCTTTTCTCTTTCTGGCATGAGTGCCTGTTTTTGCAGAATGTAAGCACTCATTTTAAAAGCAGTGCAGCTTCTAGCCTCTTGAGATTAGAAGATAATCTTCTAAAGTTGAGCCACTATAATATCTTCCCAAATCTGCAGGCAGACTAGATTATCATCCCCCATCCTGCTCGTGTCTTTGCTGACCACGAGCATAAAAAGCATCGAGAAGCCGCTGAGTTTCATGCTGCAAATAGAGATTGAGTACCTATGAAGGGAAGAAGCCAAGAGGTCAGACACAATGTAGTACTAACGCTGACATGCAACGTTTAGGCCAGTGTTACTTCACTCAGCTCAGGAGCAAGAAAAATGCATTTGATGTATCAGCGGAGGACCACATAGGCAGTTTTTGCATATCTGGTAAGATGCACAGGTATCTGAGTCTTTACACTTTTAGGTTTGTTGGAAAAAGGCAAAAGGGCTGTAAGCATTTGGCTGTTGGGGAAATTACAGATTTGGAAACTCAGCAGCTGTTCTATCCTCTTGTATATACAGGCTGGAATAATGTGTAAACTAGTGGCATAAACAAAGAAAAGCTAGCAATTTTTGTGATTTTAATAGCAGCTAAAACGTGCAACTTGTGTTTCAAAGTAACAAACTGTTCAGACTAGCAGACCAAATACTTGTCTGGACTGCAAAAATTCTGTACCATCATTTTTCTAAAGCCACTGGTGGTGTCAGAGAACTTCCGCTTTCATACATTAAAGCATTAAAAACATTAAGTACTGACTGTTGCTGAGCAAAATCCATCTCAGCAGAGTACTACTGGTTTTCATGCGAGTCAATGATGGATAAAGGGAGTGGTTACACAGTGTTATGCAAAATGGCATTGAGAAGCAGGTACTGACTGGGGCTAGACTGACCCTACAATTGAATGGGCCACTACAAAGACAATCAACACAAAGACAACATCGCCACTCTGCATCATGCAGTTAGCTTTATCCCTTTCTTTGTGAAAAGGAAACAGATGGTACCTGCACGTATGGAGAAGACACAGCTTTTTGTCCTGAAGCTCTCACTTCATCAGAACTATGTTCAAATTGACAGGGAGGCTGGCAAAATTCAGCAAATATACTCATTAATCATTTCTACCAAAGCATGTTCATGTTATCCTCGAGTAATAGCCCAGAACTAGAGAACTTTCACTACATATGCAGTTAGTGCCCGTTCCCATTCTTTACGGAGAACAGTCAAGCTAGCCACACAGTATAATTTACTTTTACTACAACCTTCAGTCTCTAATCTCAGTTTCTAGCCTAAAGAAAGAAGTACTGGTAATGGCTACATGGCTACAGCATGATTACAGAGGCGCACAATAGTCTTGCCTTTTTTTTTTTTTTTTAGAAGAAACAACTGCTGGTAAGTCTCATGTAACACAGATTTGTTACCCTGAAGAAATAAACATGATAAATTGAGAAGGTATATTTGAAGGTTGCCTAATTCATGGCAATAAAATTGTTATTTGACAAAGCTCAGATCAGGTAACTTCAACAGTTATAGGAGAGTAACACAGCCTTTGTAACTAAAAGTTTTTTCCCGGAAATTCTGTTGCAATTATCAACAAATACAGAAACAGTGGAAATGCAAGAATATATCAGAGTTATCTGGAAATGCAACACATGCCTGACCGTGCTTTAGTGCATGTTTGGGATTGCCAGCCACCCACAGCAGAAGTTCCACATAAAGAGTTCACCTCTATATTTTGAAAGCCAACTCAAATTACACTGCAGTGTATACCTAGGCTTCTGGATTTATAGCTAGACTTCTGCTGTAGAGCAGGTGAAAACTTGCCGCTTGTGGAGGGGAATGCTTCAGACAGGATTTCCCAGGCGCTTTCAAAACAACTGTTATTGCACATCATTCATATATGGCACACGAATCTCAAGATACCATACAGATGCAGCTAGTACAATTTAAAGATTTAGGGAGAGAGAAAATCAATGTTTTCTTTATTTGCCCCCTTTCCTTCTTTTTCCCTGAGAGAGAAAAACATTTATTCTTACCAAACTTAATGAGAAAACCCAACCCTGCTATATCAGTGCCATAGCTGAGAGTATTGTCAGCAAATTCCATCTAGACTAAAAATTTGAAGTCCCTGTGGTGTGTCAAATTTCTGAGACTTGAAGCTAAAAATAAGTTTGAACAGATTAACTAGCTGGGACTTGAAGATAAAGCTGGCTTCTCTGAAGGAGACGTGTTGTAGACAGTGTTAAGTGTGCTTCGTTCCTCTTTTATTCAAAGGAAGAAAAGGAGTTTTGTGAAAAGAGTCTTCAATAGGGTCTTTTCCTTTTAAAACTGTGGAAGAGTTCCAGCCAGTCTGCAGTATTGGCCTGAACTTTGTTTTTCTCCAAAGCAAGAACCCTTTAGTTTTCAGTGGCTTCCACATTTTTTCCTTCTCCTTTTGTAAAATGTGCCAGTGAAGTCAAGTGGGTTGTATTAACATTTTTCCAAATGTTCACACTTAGGACCAAAAAAGGGAATATTTAATAAACATAACCAGGAATATGTTGGAATGTTGATCTTCTGATGATCATAAGAATTTTCAGTCATAAGTTCTAATTAAATATCCCAAGTTGGAAATGCTTCCAGTGACTGTTACGTCTCCTTGTTATCTGGTCAAACATTCTTAAGTCAGCCCAAGTGGCTTCTGTGCCAAAGTCGTATTTTTAATGCGAATAACACACAGGGACAAGAGACTGCATTAAAATTCACCTAGGTTAGTGACATTTTGGTGTCTCAAATTTAATCAGAAAGCATCAACCTATCTTTATGTACAGGGGGCTAACTGGCAATGAAACAGCTCTGCAGTGGTAATTATATGTATTTGTTTATAACAAAATGTTTTAGTCTAAGAAAAAAATTGTCTGCATGGTCTAGTATGGGAATTTGGACTACCATTGCTGACATTCTTGAATTTTGATGGAATGGGATTAAAGAGAAACAAAGACATCATGTAAAACTGTTTTCAAAAAGTACCATGTGATGTTGTTATCCAAGAATAAAGCATTTTTTACAAGATTAGATAAAGAAAACAAAAATGAAACCCAGAGATAACAAATGACTGACCACTTATTCTGATCAGGAGCAATAGAATTCTAGTAGCACTCAGATAATCAGAGTTGCTTTGTATTAACTGATAAAACAAAAAAAAAAACATTTTAAGAGACAATCAGTGCCCTAAGGACCATCTCATCTAAGTAGACAAGTCAGACAAAGGAATATCATTGTTTTAGAATTAGGGAACTGAGGCACAGAATTATTGTCTTGTCTGCAGCCAGTCTGTGGCAAGATGGTAATTGAATGCAGATCTCCTTTACCGCGTGCACATTCTTTATCTATATTCCAACTGGTCAGCTGAAACAGCCTTTCATTACTGCTCTGTCAACATACCAAGAATTACACAAGACCATGAACATTTCATATACTTGCTTCAAATCCACTTCTCCCACCACAGCACTTAAAAGCATGTAGCCAGTGACCAAATTCTTACCATAGACACAATAAATTCTCAAACCCAGCGCATAGGTTGGAAGTTTGCAGTCCATCTGGAGACTTCTCCCCCTGCAAAATTCCCACTGATTTTCTACTTGGGACTCCAGCTTCCTTTTGCAGGATCAAGTTTTTCTTTAAAAAATCTTTAAAAACATTTCCAGCTTTTCTTCCTACAGCTAGAAGATGAAGTTTCATTTACTTTAAGCCAAGATCCACTCTCTTACTGTATTCTTACCGGACCTTTCCTCGTACAGTGAATGGCACTCACCTGTCCAAACACAGTAGACAGTATCATTCATAGAAAGAGTAAGACCATCACAGCAGCCCTAAAGGCAGTATATGCAATTCTCAGTCCTACCAGCAACCAGCAGAAGCTAGGAATTAATCCTATTCCTAAATGTCAATATAGTCTTCAGAGAAATTAAGCAGGGAAATAACTACAGGAAAGTTTTGGGGAGACCAAAGAAATTTACAACCTGGCCACTTATCTGAGCTCATTGACTCCAGATGAAAGAGGCAATTCATGGTGAAACTCCACTTCCAGGCAGTAACACAAGGAGGACACAAGGTGTTCCCCAGCTCCTTCCAAAGCAAAGTCTTTTCTTTTACAGACCTGTGAAAATAACTTGCCCAGTGGGGCTTCACAGGCCTCCTGCAGTACAAATAACCGATTGCCCAAAGTCAGGCCATTTGTTTTACTAAACACAACCTTCTCCAAAGCATTTTTGTGTCACACATTTGTGTATTTTATTCATACACATCTTAACCTACTGGGAGTGAGGGAGGAGAAAGCACTTAGAGAACCAAGTGAGAAGGCCTCCATTTGCTCACAGGACAAACAAGCAGCTATTTAAGAACTTTGACACATGGGCAGAGATGCAAACAGCATTTCAGATGCTTAAAACGAGGAATAGTAATAATAAGAAGTAAAAGCAATAGAGAACATTTTGGCCCTTGCTTGTCTTTGAAATCTAGAACTGGCTTATCTCACTTGGCATGACAAGAAGCTTAGCCAGCCCAAGGGAAATTTTACCAATTAGGAAAAAAATCCATGATTCCTTATAAACCTGGGGGTGCCAAATCAGTATTTGTTACCCTCACACCCTTTGGAGTAATGCTCCAGGTATGAGCTGTAACAGAGGGATACCACAAGCTATAGGGCTCTCCTATGTGGCACAGTGAAGAAAGCGCTGGGCAGAGAGACTGCCGGCGTGGCTCGGCGCTGATGCCACCTGCCTGGCACTTCCCAGAGCAGCACAACCACCACGCAGCAAGCAACGCAGAACAGCAAGCTCCTACGTGGCTGCTCTAAAGAGCTGGCTTAAGCTACAGAACAATAACTAATACCCTTCTAAAATTAATTGTGTTAATTTTGAAGGCTCAGCATCTGCTGGTGTGCATGGACACATTCAGATTCTTTCAAGTCAAGCTAGTTCTCTGCTCCCAACATGTCATCTGGCAGCGAGTTCCATAATCTAGACTTGTGTTGAGAAAATACATTTTAAACAAATATTGGCTATTGTCTGTCCAATACATCTTATAAGGAAACAGAAGTGTAATTTGTGCTGGATTAAATTTTGCTCCTTACAAAAGCACCCCATTGCCCTTCTTCCGTCCCCTCCCCAAGGAAGGTTAAGGGCCCCTAGAATCTGGGTGCAGGACTGAGAACTACACGAAACAAGTTCTTCCTCCTTTTTTGCAATTGCAAAGAAAAATTACAATGGTCATGTCACCTATTAGTAAATACACAATCAATATATCCTTCTGCTGTCAGCATCTTACGCCACCCGAGGAGGCAGGTCTAAAGTGTAACTAAAAAATATAACTGTTTGCCATATCTTCAAGGCATTAGGGTATCACGAACTCTGGAATACTCCTGCACGCAACCCCTTGCGTGGAGGAGAGGGAGACCACGTTTAACAGTGCCCTCTCGTGACTGACGGAACAAAAAACCCTGGTTATGAACCCGACGGTCTGCTGGATGCGGTGCGTTACATCGGCGGGGCGCTTGGAAGAAGCAGATGCAGGGCAGCATGCAGGTGAGCCTAGTTTTCATTATGAACATGAATTAACTATACTCTGAATAAAATCATTCTCTGTCTAGACAACATCCAAAGCAGCAACTGGCTGACAGCAGGCATCAGTGAGCTCCATCTACCAGAAAATAACAACGATCAGAGCTTGCTACATGACAATTATTATTATACTGTTATAATTATTATTACACTCCTCCTGCAGAGGACACAGTTCCATGTTTAACGTGACACCTAGGAAACATCTTTTCTTGGGCTAATGAACTACTTTGCATGCCTGCAAGCCTGGCACAACACCATCAGCATATGCACAGCTGCATATTCATTCCTGGAGTTAGACCTTCTCCTCCATCTTCAGAGGAAGGGCTCCCTTCTCTGCTAGAAGCGGAACAGGGCTCCCCAAGTAGAAGGCAAGTAGATGAAAAGCAGCTGACTCTGCCACGTGTTCACCCTTAAGCTAAGTACAGAATGACTTCAGAGTGTCCCTGAACTTTTGGGCTGGAAATGGGAAGAGGCTGAGCGCAAAAATGAGTAACAGCCCAGAGATACACATAGTACCAAGAAAAAAATGCAACTCCTTTTTTCTCAGATCTTTCTCAGTTTGTCCTCCTGGTCCCATTCCACATGCTCTGTATAAAATATACCGTGTCTGCCTGCACTCGCTCACAGCACTGCTCTTCTGGTACAGTGTCACTATGAATTACAGTTCCACAGGCAGCTTCTTAGTACCAGTTATGCTCTTCCTTTCACCCATGCTAGGTAAAAAGTCGTTTAAATATAGCTTAATTGTCTTCCTTGCAGCAGACTCCGCAGACATCAAAGCTGGCACCTCTTCTCTCTGCAGCCCTGCAGTGAAACATTGGGTATTCAAGTCATCTCTGATCGAAAGAGCTACTTTTGCCAGGGCTGATTTACACCCTTGTAGTTCCTAGATTTTTGGCAGCCAACTCCAAGTGAGTGCACTTATAGTAAACACTCCATTTTCACGCTGCATTTATGCAGCTGGGTGGCTGTTGCCGGCTGTTGCCAGCTGTGCCAGCTGTGCAGGCTGCCCACCCCAGCCGCTGTGTCTGATCCGCAGCCCAGCATCGGGACAATCCGACCCGCGTCACGCTGCAGTGTTAGCTCCTCCTGTGCATTGCAGGATGGTTTGCTGGTTTGCGGCAGATAAGCAGAGTAATTCCCTGGGCACCAGAATAACAAAGCTTGGGTTGCTGTTTATTTGTATTTCTTGACCAATTGAAATTTGAGGTTCTAGGTTTTCTTTCCTTCAGAGGAAATTTATAAGAGATCTTGACTGTATGGATTATTTAATCTCAGACTATATGTGCATTCTTGCAGCAGGCTTTCAGGGTGTTCATATCTCTCTCTCTTCTATCCAACTTCTAATTTTCACGAAACTTGTAGTAGCCTAATTATCTTGTTGTTCCTCCACTTCTGTCACATTAGCTTGAAATCAGACAATGAGTTCAAAAGTCATTAAGGGGACACAGACAGACAGCAGGATCATATAAGCCTCATTTCCGTCATAAAATAAATTAACATTTCAGATGGTGCCTGGTTCTCATTGCTCACAGTCTAGACAAAATAGGCACACACAGGACAGGCAGGGTATTAGAGCTCAAATCTATTTTTATCTTTACTCCATTTTCACAGAAAAGAAATTGTAACTTCACAGTAAAAATAATTTTAAGTTTTTGGGACAGGTCCAGAGAATGGTTACAGAAGTAGCAGCTTTTTGTTTCTGCGTTTCCAGATTTATTCCAGCATAGGACAACACTGATCAAAAGTCAGATGTGTCTAAATTCAGTTCTCATTAGATGGATACCCACTGCAGACAGCACTGATTGTCAAAGCCATTTTGATTTTTAGAAGCAATCTCTAAATCGTCTTTTGGGACTAATCAATCTTCCCACTAGTTCCAGATGATGAGGAAGAAACCAGTACTAAGACATTAAAAAGCGAATGTTATATAAAAGTTGCAAACAGACAAACAGATCAACTGGTGTATGCATGGTGGCGTGACATTCGCAGTAACCTGAAAACTAATGCTGAGTTTGAAATGGAAAAAAAAAAGAGGGAGAAAAGCAGACGAAGGAGTCTCTTTGAAGTGCACTCCAATGCCACAGCTGAAGGACTCCATCATCTGAAACAAAAAAGGAACATAGGTGGATATCGCTTTATAAGTGCTCATAAAAACTGGATGTGCAGTGAGACAGCTATAATAAGCTGAAGGCTGTGAGTTAATCCACACGTTTTTAACCAGAGCACTGAAGCTAATACATACTGGCATTAGCTTCGGTAATTACTCTGTGCAGGTGCATACATCTGCTACGTCTGTAACCAGCTTTGATGCTGCTCCAACACAAGCTGCTAGCTGGGGAAGGCAGGCAGCTGGGGTAGGTATTTTGTACCTGGCATTCATTAAGACATCCAGTATATATCTCTGCTGGAGGAGCTGGAATTTGACTCTGGTGAAAGTGTGTACTTTGTGGATTTTGTTTCTGGAAGTGCTTCTGATACAGAAACCTGTGATTAATGCTCTGTTATTCCACCAAAAGGATTAAAAAGATATCAGTCTTTTAAAAACAATGTTGTGGCTGTAGGATTTTTTTGCCTTGAGATGCATACATGTATAAATACACATATGTATATGTTTGTGACTGTCTTTAGTACTAGGGCAATATTTAGTCATTAAGCAGAGGACTGAGATCTTTCCAAGCCTGAATGTGGAAAAAGGCCGCTAGGTTGCCTCTCTGACCTCCAGAACAGACTAAAATGTCATTGCAATGCAGATGTCAACTCTGATTATTCTTTTCAAAAACGAGTCTTTTGAATGAGCTGGAAGTATTTGAAGATTGAGGGCTGTGACAGCTCAAAGAGCTAAATATGTTTTTGGTGAACTACAGAAATAAAGGAGGGCAGCTGAGCAGAAATATCGTAACTGGCAGATTCTTCCAACACACACTATTTTCAAGCTTTCCCCAAATTTTCAGATATGTACTAACCACAGCTTGCTTACATCCTCAGACCTCTGGAGTCATTTTATCAGGATATATGTATATATAATATACATATATATATATATATATGTAGAAACATCCGCTAAGCAAAACAAAGCATGCTTTCATTCTGTATTGCAAACTGCCTAAGTACTGACAGATTGACTGCTGTTAACACACCTCTATCTGAGGCTTTAGGCTCCAGAGTTGCTATTGGAAAGCCTGTTTCCTCTTTACACACAATGTTTATTTGAGGCATCAGCTTTGACCAGAACTCATTTGGCTTCAACAAAGCTGCATAACAGATTTTAGCATTTTTATGCAAGTAACATCATCTGCTTTTAATGTAACTATGCATGTGTGCAGTCTAGAGAGAAGGTAATTAAGCAGGGACAGTAGGATTGTGAAATTATGTCTAGTACCAAAGAAAGCTCTCCCGTTATATTGCCTGCCAGTACAGGACTACAGAATATCAACTGGAATTTCAAGGCAAAGTATTTACAAGTGAATTAAATACCACTTCTTATCACAGAACATAAATAGCTTCCAAAGCGCTCTGTCTCATATCATGGAAGCCAAAAGGCTAAAAGAACTAAAAGAACAATTAGCTACCTGTTTGGGCATTAAGAATTTCTCTAGCTTTGTTATATATTGTAGTAGCACATATAGGATATAAACTCATGGTTCAGGATTTACCACTAGTTGCACAGGAGCACTATAGTCAGATTGGAAGTTCTCTAAAAGGCAGGAAACAAGCTGTGATGCAGAGCCAAATTTAACCTTAAAAAAAAAGATTGAAAGCCAGAGAAAACAGAAAAATTGTTAAATCTTAAATTTACAGTACATTGGGAATTGTTGCAAAAATAAAACAAACACCACAATAAAAGAAGGAAAACGTAGTTTTGGAAAATACAAATTAATAGATCTGAGAGAAAATAATCTTGTCAAGAAGTAGGAAGGAGCTTGGAATGCCTCACCAGTAAAAAAAAGCTTCAAAGTTTTGCTGAGCAAAGTGCTGAGCCGCAATGTGGCATGGCAACAGAAAACAGCGGAAAATAAAAGGAGTGGTGTGGAGAAGTACTGGCGGTACAGGCAGGGTGTCGCTGCCAAGGGAGGGCTGGTTCCCTCGGGGATGGCCATCTCTGGAGCACTGTGCCCAGCTCTGGGCACCACATTCACCGCCACGGGGCCGACATCCTGCGAGTGGATCAGAGGACCTCATGTAGGGGCTGGAACCTGGCTCAGGGGCAAAGGGAGTAAGTTACTCAACAGGTTGGGTAAATTATGCGAACTGGAGCAAACGCTCACTAACAATTAATATTTAAATAGTGTTAGATGATAACAGTCTAGGGCTTCCTGATGTCACTGGTTATCTCTCCATTTTCTGTTCCTTGCTCGAGGGCGTTATTAACTTCTGGCTTCTCTGTGTCTTGGAAGGTGATGCCACTAGTCCTCAAAATGAACTTTACAGATTGATAAGAAAATATCCCATCTCCCAGCATCCCAGATATGCCCTGGGTTGAAGGCACCCAAAGGCACTATATCTCCACTACTGTTTTAATTAGATTTGATGTTTCCAAAGGAACAGCATACCTCGTGCCTGCTAGAGCTAACTGGAATCCTTCGTAGGACCAGGCATGCTTAAACAGAAAACAAAGGCATTCTAGAAACAATTATTTGAAAATAAAACTACCGAGAAGCTTAAAAGTAATAGAATATGAATTGTGATGACACCTAACTGTGAAGTTGTGCCTCAGGTGTTTCAGAGACTCAGCCATCCTGGAAATGGAGAGACGGACGATCAAACCAGCCAGCTGTCTGCTGCTGTCGATTGTGCAGAATGTTCATTCCTCCTTTATCTGCAAAAGAAATCTTCTCTCTGTCTCATCTGATTCTCTCTCTCTCACTCTCTCATCTGTTTTTAGTCCCTGCCTGACTTTCACTGCCTTCACTGTCACTGTAGTAAGTTGGGCCCAAGCCCTTTCCTTGAGCAATGAGGGAAGAGAGGGTATTCCTAGTATATCTAATAACACAGGCAGTACTGTCTTACCCTGCTGTGTTTAGAGCATTCATTCATGCTTAAATGACTTTTCAGATGATCAGAATGTTACTGGGACAGTTGCAAAACTTCAAAAGTCACACAACATAGAAAGTTTTTACTGTACATATGTCTTATAAAACTTAGAGTTTTCACTTTCATTTGAGCTCCTGAGGAAACTTGCATATGAAATGTAATGATGCCGGCAGCAGGTCCAGCATCAGAGCTCAGCGGTGCAGGACAAAGACCTTTCCCAGGGAAGCTCCGGTTCTACATGGAAATTTCTCCTGAGAGACCAGGACCATCACAGTCTCCAACTCACACCTTCTCCAGATGTCTAGGGCATATTTTAAGCTTGTCTTTCACCAAAACATATAAATTAGTTGAAAAGAAGATAAATAGGACAAAAGCATGATTTCCTATGAATGTGTTTGTTACGTCCAATGCTCAGGTAAAAGATTGCTGACAGAGTCCCAGAATCACAGAATCACAGAATGGTAGGGGTTGGAAGGGACCTCTGTGGGTCACCTAGTCCAACCCTCCTGTCGAAGCAGGGTCACCTACAGCAGGCTGCACAGGACCGCGTCCAGGCGGGTCTTGAATATCTCCAGAGAAGGAGACTCCACAGCCTCCCTGGGCAGCCTGTGCCAGGGCTCTGTCACCCTCAGAGGGAAGAAGTTCTTCCTCACGTTCAGACGGAACTTCCTGTGCCTCAGTTTGTGCCCGTTGCCCCTTGTCCTATCACTGGACACCACTGAAAAGAGTCTGGCCCCATCCTCCTGACATCCACCCTTAAGATATTTATAAGCATTTCTAAGGTCCCCTCTCAGCCCTCTCTTCTTCAGACTAAACAAGGCCAGCTCCCTCAGCCTTTCCTCACAGGAGAGATGCTCCAGTCCCCTCATCATCCTCGTAGCCCTCCGCTGGACTCTCTCCAGTAGCTCCTCATCTTTCTTGAACTGGGGAGCCCAGAACTGGACACAGTCCCACTGTCAGACAAACCACACAATCACATAAAGAAAAAAGGCTTATGAAAAATCCTGCTGAAAACTGGAATTTAGCAAGATGTTTAATGACAATTCCTTGCTTAGCCTTATTAGGAGTGAGAATATTCAAGGAACTTCTCAGTACAAACACAATAAAACTACAAGCAGCTGGTCCGGGATGCTAATGCCTGGGATCCTGTAGCTCTATCGGCATTTGCCAGTCAAAGGAAGAATGTGGCGGAGTGTAAGTATTTTGATTTACACCCGTCTCAACAAATAAACAGAAAGTTGATACTCTAGGCTTTATTTTATTCATTATTTTGTAGGTGTGGTCAAATGATTAGCAGAAGGATGAAGACATGAGAGGATCCAGAAATTGGTTGCTGTAGTTCAAGCTTGTTTATGTTTTCTTGGCTTGTTTTATAGGTAAGAATTTTCACATTCTCTCAGTAACTTGTTCTGTACTTCTTAGGTCTTTGTTCAATCTCCAAAGCCTTTGCTTCATAGAAAATATATACTGTAATGATAACTCTAGTGAAAAGTTGTATATATTCTTACATTATGTATAAAGCCTCTTCAGAGGTATAGTAAAATATTGCAATGGCTTAGTTTTGAAATGCGTAAGAGGAAACTGTTCATTTTGCTCTCACTGCTAAAATGTATCTCGCTTTATATAGAGCGTATCTCTGTCATCAGATTTAACGTAGTGACTTGCATTTGTCTTTATGTAGCAACAGAACAAGTGGCCAGGAGAGCAAAGCTTTCATCTTCAAAAACCCAAAATAAAGCTCTCCAGCTTGTTATAGTGATGCTACATTGCTCTGGTGATTTTTACTGTATTTCTTTAAAACCGGTTTTCTATTACTAGATGCAGGTTGCAGGTAGTGCATAACTGAAAAGGGTATGAAAGACTTGTTTTATGTAAAAACCATGCCACAGTTTCGTGTCTTTTTGGATTGTGAGTAGCTGCACTGATAAGTATCAGTCCTTGGTCTGACTGGAAGGAGAGCCAGAATGGCTATGCAAAGGTAGCCCTTTCATGTTGTAATAAATGACTGATTTGAGTACATTTCTTACCAGCAAACTGCTTCTTTTGTTCCAGAGGCAACAGACATGCAAACCTGCATTTATCTCTAAAAGTCTCAAATCTTTGTTCATTTGTATTAACATTTTCTGTATATAGGAAAGCTCTCACTTGTAAGAAATGGATCAGGAGATGTCATCTTGGTACTGATCCCCTGGGGGAGGTGATGATATAAGAATAACACAGCAATTCTGAATTAACCAACAGAGCACACGTGTCAGGGCTGCATGGACTTCAGTGTGGTGATAATTGCTGGTTGTGCTCTGTCTGTAGATAAAACACTTGATGCCCTCAGCAAAGGAAGCTAAAGAGTATGGAGTTAAATCTTTCTCCTTAACTATTCTGGGACAACCCTTTAAGTCCTTTCCTGCCTGTCGATAAAAATTACTTTTCATTAAAATCTGAATACCCCTCTAGTAGTAGTTGTAATATTCTCTAGATCAATGGAAGTTTTCGGTAAATACATTGGGACAGAAGCATGAGAATATTGCAATTTATTAGCAGTTATGGATGGAGTAGGAAGAACAGAACAACTGTAAGCCTAGTTAAAGCATCCCTTCAGCTACTAGCTTCTCTATTTAATAGTGTAAGCACTGAATAATCTAACAAATACAGGTCCTGATCCTAAAACTGAGATGCAGAGTGCCTTCACAGCCTCGGAGCCCAGACACTTCCAGTGATCTCAAGCACACAAACGTTTATGAGTGTTCTTTGGGGAACCTGGCTTGGAAATAGAGTATCCCTGGAAGTGAGAGCCATGATTTATAATGAGCTACCCACAGACATTCAAATGCCATTATGGTAAGAATTTGTTTCCTCCCGTGGGTAACCGAGGAAGACTCTTATCCCAGTGAGGGTTGCACTGGCAGGAAGATGGGAGCAGAACCATGTACAACATGCTATTTGCAAGGAGAGAAGTATGGCAGGAAGGAAAGGGAGAGGCTTTAATATATAAGCATACAGCCACACAGATTAGACTAAGAAATGCACTGCTCCTGCAGAAAAATAAAAAATGCAGTCTTCTCAATGTTAGTGGAATGATGTTGCCAGGTTCGATCAACCATAAGTGCAACGATGCACAGAAGGAATGCATTAATTGTAATCTTGATTTGCCAATATTTGCAAGAGGTGGATGGCAACAACACCACTAGTTTATGTCCCCTTAAACTGTCAGAATAACTCCTTTAGAAACAAAAATCCTGCAAAACCACAAACATGAAATCTTTAATGACTAGGCGTACTACACAGCCAGACTGTCTAGAGCATAGGCTGAGAATGATCAGCTTCAAGCCCTGTGACCCGAGTAATGAATCTTCTTGCAAGCCTGTAATCTTCAAAAGGAGGAGGGCTTTTTTGCTAATTTTTGGAGCCCTGACTGATTTTTCAACAAAACCCAGGCACTGTAAAATGACTTTCATTTGCAGTCCTCCCAGGTCTCTGTAAAAGAAAAACTTCTTTCAGTACATTTAGGCAAGGTATGTTCCTATTTAAAAGGTGAAGAAGCTGCTGCTCAGTTATTTTTGCAGGGGAGATCCAGCTGAAGAAGCCAACTGGGGGAAGATTTCTAGACTTTTAGAAGTGGTCTCTGGATTTTAAAAGCAAAATGTTTCTCATTGTGGCTTCTTCTGTGGGATGAAATGACTGATGAAACAGTGTATTTGGAAGATGGGGCCAAATCCAGAGTAACCACTTTCTGCAGTTGGGCTGGAGGACAACAGCTTTTGTTGTAGCTGGGTAAAACACTGTTTTAGAAATGCCCAGAGCTGTTTACAAAGGAAGAAAATTAAATCAGCATCAGATAACTTTTAGAAATGGTCCCTTTTTGTATTGTCACGGGCATGAAATGCAGAAGTCATGCAAAATCATCCTTGAAGACTCTGAAGCAAGAAGGGGCTGGGACTGCAAGCACAGGGCTATGTCTTATCACATTTGGAACCTTTGATGGAAGTTTCTAAGAAGGCCAGCAGAACAGATTTAAAAAACATCTCAGTAATTTAAAATATTAATGGTGAACATGTGTTGTAACTGCAGTTAATTAAGCGTTGATAAAAGAATCCGAGCGTAAACAATTACACACTCCCTAGAATATTTCCTGAGTGGCACTAACAATAGCAGCTTTTCCGTACATGGCCTGAGACAGTCTGCATGCACGGTGTCTGAGGCTCCTCGGCGGGTTTGTGGTGATGATTCCTGCTCTTGTTTCCACAGCCAGCTCCTAGGAGGGAGGATCTGCCACAGTGAATGTGCTCTGAGCCTGGCTTTCGAAGCGGTGCTGCCTCAGCGGACGATCTTAACGCTTTTGTAAGGATTAGGGTCAGACTATGAGAAGACAGAGGCAAAAGTGGAGTAAAGACAGTGGTGGCACGCGAGGGAGTGTTTGGCGTGCGTTCACCAAACACAGCGAGTGATGCTGGCTGTGACTCCTCAGTCAGCATGCATGCTGCTGGCTATTGTCTCAGTTGACATCGCGGTTGGCATTGCTGCCTATGCTTGCAGAGGGAAGGTAGGTGTTTGTGACTCCTTGATGTGGGGCATCTCAGAGGCTTCTTCACAGCATAGCAGTGGTTGCAGGACCCTGTTCAGGAAAACTCCTGGGAAGAACTAGGAAACTTGAGCAAGCAAATGCCTGTATTTGCTCAGTGTAACATACACTGAGCAAATTGGATTGACAACAAATAGTCTTTTTAAAATAAAAATAGTATGTGCTTTTGAAAGAACTCACTTCAAAATCCGACATGAGCTTGTCATTTCTTAGTCAACGGCTGCTATGTAAGTAATCACTTCAACTCTAGCTTCATTAGTTACAGGGAGGCTCCACCGTGCTTTTGCACAGAGGGTCATGGTTTAAAAGCTGGACTGGGTGGCAACATTACTGTGTGCTTGGTGTTACAGAGGGAAGGTGAAAATCAGCAGCCCCTGAATTTCAAGCCCCGGTCCAGGGACCAGAGTGAAACATAAAAATGCCACGGTGAAAATTTATTTGAACAGAAATGCGGAATTTGGTTGGAGACATCTCTTGTGCTGCTGAGAGCCCAATGTCATGGCGAGCTGCTGCATCTCTGCAGATGGGGAGGGAAGGGGGACGAAGGCTGAGGAAATGTACAGGAACATCTGCACTGACCAATAACTCTGTGTTGTCTGTCTGAAGTCTTGGGGAGCAGAGCAGAGCTCCTGGCCCTGCTTCGCTTGTGTTTCTTGGAAAGGAGGTGCTGGGGCAAGGGTGATGTTGGGATGCTCTTAGTTCTGAGACTACGAAGGAGAATTGGCATTCCCTCAGGGAATAAAGAGAACCTGAAACTGATGTTACAGCTATTTACATTCTAGATTATGCCAAGAAAAATATTTTACACTTAGCTTAATATCATAATTGCAAGTCCAAAACCATCACTGCTAGCTTCTAAATACGGAATAGAATCTGGGAGGAGGCAGAAAGAAAATATATGTTTTGGCTTTATGATTGCAGCAGAGAAGTAGCCAGAACTCATCATGGGCTTGGACAAAACCAGAAGTCTTAAAAGAAATAATATTTCTAAGTAGTCTTTAGACATGCAGATACTTAAAGGTCCTATAAACCACATAATGTAACTGTAGCCCAGATAGCCACTACACTACAGCTAGTTTACGTAGCTCTTTTTCCAGCCAGTAAAGCACCATTTTTCCACTGTCTTTGGAGCACAGGGTAAAAATTTCAGTAATGGACCTTCACATATGTGCAAAAAGGAAATTTTTTTTCAGCATGTCTCATTACTGGTGAACTTGCACTACTACTGGTGTCACTTCATGACGGGGGGCTGTTGCACGGCTATGCACTGTGACTGAATCTTGTGTGTGGCCAGGACAAACATCGAAGAGTACAAATGGAGAACTTATGGGACAATATTCTCTCCACTCTGTGTCCTGATAAACAGAATATGTCTGCTAAAGCGTTTGGTTTTCAGTTCAGCTTAGTGGTTGGTCTTGAAACAGCATGTGAAATCATTCACTGAAGATGCATTTAGATATGACCACAGCATTTGTGTAGATCTGAAGCTCACTGTCGACACATCTCATTTACACATGATTTCATTCCTGAAAAAGATCAGCATGTAACTGTGGCACTTCTGTCAAGCGTTGAAAGGGAAAGCAGTGCATGACCATGGGGACTGACTAACCCACATCTGCCCCAAGACAATCTGATGAGTACTGCTCTCCTCACAGCTGCACCTCAGTTTACTGGAAAACCCTTGAGGACTTCTGACAAGTACAACAGGGCATTGCCGATAACTGAAGGTGTGGCCTGCTTACAGAGAGGTACCTTGACCTAGCCTACACTGCAGTAACAGACAAAAAGAGCTAAAGTGAACACACTTACAAAGACGGTTAAAGATTGCAGAAACAGTCCGTTTTCACAGATTAAGAGAAACACAGAGACCAGAGACTGAGAAAACTATTTTCTTCCCTATCAAAAATATTTCTCAGCTTATGCACTATGTGTGTGTATATATTATATGTGCACAAGTGTGCACCTTTCAAAACAACAACAAAAAAGCATAAAATATTCTTACGCTGAAGAAAGACCTGAGCAAATGTAATCCTAACTGAAGTCTGGGGGAAAGGACAAGTTGTTCTGTTCAGGCTCCTGTCTGGTTACAGCTCACATCATAAGTACAGTCATGGAAGTTACTGTCACTCTTGATTTCACCTTAAAAGCAGATAGGCTAAAGTAAGCTCAGCAATAAGACCTTACTTGCTGTTTGTTTGATTCACCTATATGTAAGGCTCTGCAGGCAAAATCCCTGACTCATATAACCAAAGACTACTGAATATCCCCGAATCTGGCTGAAGGAAAATTCACTCTAGGACTTTGTTGTGCATAGAAATTACTAGAGGAATTCCCTGAATTTTGGGAAGATGGACACTAATCTCTACCACTATTTGCATTAATCTTGATCAAGAACCACTCGAGATTGCCTGCCTGAGCTTAATCAGAAACAGGTTATTAATGTGGGCAGTTTGATCTACCTAGGATGGTTTAGAGCTAAATCTGTGTTTGGACTGAATTGTCTGTCCTACCCACTTTATTACCCCAAAGCTGACTTGACATTCTCTTGTTATAGGTTCTGGTGCAGCATTAGGTGTGCAGACCTGTCCTGGCAGTCCCATTCAAACTTGAATATTCCTCTGCCTTATTTGGGTAGATCATTGAAGTGACTAAACTGATTTTTTTTTTCCTTAATCTGTTTCTCTCATCTAACCAGCCAGATTCTAACCAGGGAAATGTTTCTTTTCCTTCTAAGGAAAAAAAAATGCACACTTGTTAAGGATGCCTACGTAAGAGAACGTACTTAAAGGTACATGCGGTACCAGTAGCAATCACTATTATTTTGTGAAATGCACCATGAGCTGTAAAATATTCCTTTGGTAGAGAGCTGAATGGTGGTGACACTTGACCACAACTGGTGTCCCGGATAGCTTATTTACACACACAGCGGCAGTGCTGGCTTCACTTCAGCAAATAAGGCATCTTTTCCTTATGAAGACTTTGACTTGGACACAGTAGTAAGGCAGCAATGTTTTGTGTTTGCAGGGAGCTAGTAATGTTCCCCAGTTCTTTGAATGAATTTCCATAAGGAAAAGTGTTCATAAAGGAAAAATGGCTGTTAAGAGCTTGATGAGATGTGTTTTAAGAGTTCCTTTGCTTTCCACATCACTAGAAAGCACGGGTGTCAATTTCGCAGAATATACTTTGTAAAAATAAAACTGCTGTATCTCCTCTGTGTGGCTACAAGAAAAATCTAGAGGAGACTACAGGATCACTGAAGTTGCAGCTGCTGTGCAGTTCCTCGTAAGCTAATCCTTGGAAGTGCAGAGGTGTTTCACAGCAGCTATTACTGAACATAGAACAATGATATAATATTCAATATACAAATTTCATGTATCCCTTATATTTGGAGGCTGATACAGTGATGGACACAACCTGAAACCAGCTTCGCTGGACAAGCTGGAAAGTTCTGCTGAAGACGTGTTAGGCTGTAGGATCAGCCAGCTACCTGTGCTTAAAACTCAGCTGAACTAGTTGCACTTTTCTTAATTTGGCATCATAAGTTTCAACTGCAAATCTTTGTAAATACTGAAAATATATTACAAAATAAGTTACAACAACTACCAATACAGTGGAAGAAAAGCTTAGCCTGTTTTTTCCACGACCACAGTACAATGGCAGGTGAGGAAGAAGAGATCTTCAGACATTGAGGAGATGGTTCCTTTCCAACTGCCTCTGATACCTCATGGCTGCTACACTACTGTTAGCTTTGCTCATTCAAACATCACCTGAGATGTTGAGCCCACAGAAACTGAGGCACCACAGCTGGTTACCCTTTGTCTGATCCCTCAGCTCTGTGTGAAGTCCATACTTTTCTGAGACAAAGTATCTGCCTGAATTTAAATATTACCTTTTTTTTTTTAAGAAGCAACAGCAAAATTTCATGTTTAATACAAAAATTACTCGCATAGTTGACACTGTGGTCCAATTCATTACTGTATTCTCTTGCCTCTTCCAAGCTATCCTAAAGTATCCTTAACAAACCTGGAACAGAAATCGAGCTTGAATTCTGTGTCACACTTTGACTTCTCTGCCTGTCATGACTGTCCCTCACTGTAGGGATATGTCCAAAATCAGAAGTTAACTGAAGATTATATTGCTGTTATTGGAATAGTTGACACGAGTGCTGGATTTACACAGGTAAAAATTCTGTCCTGCTTCCAAATGGAAAGTTACAGTTTTTAGCAAGTGTAACTGGGGCTAGTTGGGAAACAAAGTTTGCTGTTGGAATCCAGCCAGGTAGTTCAGTCAGTTAGATCAGACCCAAAAGTTCCTAGAAGTAGTGTGGAAAGGAATGTGTTGAAGTCTATGGAGAGACACAGGCCTGAGGCCTACTTGCTTGGACCAAGGATGAATCCTAGTAACTCTCAATTTATGCAGCGACAAGAACATGTCACATCCCGACTGGCGAAGAGCAGCAAAATCACAGAACTGCAGAATGTTCGGGGTTGGAAGGGACCTCTGTGGGTCATCTAGTCCAACCCTCCTGCCTAAGCAGGGTCACCTACAGCAGGCTGCACAGGACCTTGTCCAGGCAGGTCTTGAATAACTCCAGAGAAGGAGACTCCACAGCCTCCCTGGGCAGCCTGTTCCAGGGTTCCGTCACCCTCAGAGGGAAGAAGTTCTTCCTCATGTTCAGACGGAACTTCCTATGCTTCAGTTTGTGCCCGTTGCCCCTTGTCCCATCGCTGGGCACCATTGAAAAGAGTCTGGCCCCATCCTCCTGACACCCACCCTTAAGATATTTATAAGCATTTATAAGGTCCCCTCTCAGCCCTCTCTTCTTCAGACTAAACAAGCCCAGCTCCCTCAGCCTTTCCTCATATGAGAGATGCTCCAGTCCCCTCCATCATCGTCGTAGCCCTCTGCTGGACTCTCTGCAGTAGCTCCTCATCTTTCCTGAACTGGGGAGCCCAGAACTGGACACAACATGCTGCAGTATGAGCTACTCCAATGTTCCAAGCATTGGTGTTGAAAAGGTGATGCTGTTGGTCCATAATGATTTCTACCTTGTTACTATAGGAATGAGAAAAAAAAAAAATTTAAACCGTTCTAGACACCAAAGATAAGTATTTCTTTCCACTCAGTCACTTGGGATCTTATTTACCGTATACTTCCAAGATTATGCAAATTTGAGTGGTCAAAATATGTATGTGACAAAATGTGCAAATTCTAATCTTTCCTTTATCTTCTCCAGGGATTATTTACTTCATACAACACATTCAAACAACAACTTTGTAGGAGATGTTACCATTACCTGTTGTCTGTTGAGCCTATCTGAACACCAGTCATGCTGGCTTCCTTTCCATGCCCTTGTCTTGATTTGAATTCTGGAAGCCTTTCCCACCTTTTAAAAACTAACATATTTGATCTTGTTGGCTTTCTCTTCCACAACAGTCCATATTCATAATGCCCATATACGGGAAATTTCACATTTCATTTAAAGCTGCTACAGCTCTGATGGACATGTCTGAGTACAAAACAAAGAACTGTATGAAAGAAGACTCTTCCTGTTTCTTCTTCTTAGTTTCTCCTCCTAAGAGAATGATACACATCACAAACCTGCTCATATCTCATTATCCCCAAAACTGTTTTCCAGTAGTCATCTCACGCTTTGATAGAACTAACTTTGTAACGATGAACAGGACACAAGTAAGATGGTGTAACATCTTCCCCGTTGAGATAAAAGTGAGTGTAAATGTTCTCAATGCGAGAAGAACGTGCTTGGTCATCTTGACACCACAGCTGCTTTATGCAGATTGCAAGTAGCTTTGGCCAGGACAAGTATCTTCCCTCAAACGGAGTAACAGTCCCAAGTGCAAGAAGAAAACTGAACTAGTTTGTCTACTAATGAATATTCTTCCAAACTTCTCTCAGTCTTCTCATGAGTTTTAAAGACTAGAATTTATTGTAGCTTGTCTTTAATCCATGCCATAATCATCATTTGAGTCTTGTTTTTCTTCTACACTAAAACTGCTTGTAAATATTTAATTAAAACGTGTCCACTTTTGTGCTATCAACCTTATTTTGAATCTGAGCTTGAATAGTGTGGAGAGTAGTAAGAAATTCAGACCAAGCCTTAAAAGCATTCTAAATCACTGAAGTCACTATTTAGTCTAACTTTCTTTTTTTGAAGCAGGAGTGCCAGTTGGCATCTTCTGTAGTATGTGATGTCTCGTACCTTTTTATTGCTCAGTTACTAGTAACTAAAATAATCACAGAACTGCTCCACAGCACATTGTATGGATAGTGCCCTATACTTTAAAATGCGTTCACTCAAGCAACTATGGAAGAAAAAAAAACTCTTCAAAGTAGGAGAGTTAAGCCTTTTGTCCCACATGAAAACATAAAAGAAAAGGCCAGCACCAGGAAGCACATTAATGCTTTCTAGGAGGAAAAAAATACTAAGCAACACTGCAGAAAAATCAGTCTTAAAATCAGGTCCTTATACTGCTGTTCCCATTGCAAAGATACTTTCCCTGAAAAAACATGAGTCATGAAAAACTGCATCCAAGCACTGCTAAGGGCAAAAGAGGAACAGAATGGTGGCAATAACACCACCTTCCCATACCTGTAACTTCAAAGCTTCCTTGATGTATGTTCTTGACATTGACATTTGGACAGACCGTTTCAAGGAGAACAACGGACTGGAATCATTCCCCTCCTATTGCTGTGAAAGCCAGTTTGGGTGACTCAGTCCAGACTCTCTGTATTTATGCCCAATAGATGCTTGACACTTTGACAACTGTGGAATTTCCATGACTTCCTCACACTGTATATTCTGGTGCTTCACTAACTGTATTGGTTTGCCAGCTTTCACTAATGCCCAATTTGTCTACTTTTTTGTCAGCTGAAGCCTGTTACTGCTTCCGTTTCTCAGCATCAGGCTGTTCTGTGTTTATCTACTGGTACTGTATTCTCTTTTACTTTAGATAAAATTGAACATCTGTAAAAGCTATGACCTAAAACAGAATTGTAGAAAAGAACAGAATTTAGACGGTTCTTTTCTTGCCCTCATCTGGACTCTCCACTTAATTAACTTCTTTCTTGAAGCACAATACTCCAAACTGAAAATTGACTTTTACCAGCGATGAGTGAAAAAGGATTACTTCATGTATCTTACAGGTTCTCCATATACTGCAAATCCCATACAATGGCTGCATTTTTTTTTTGCACAGCATGATCCTGACTTATCAATTGTAACTCTCAATGCTCCTGCAGAGCTGCTCTGCAGCTTGCTCTTCCCTGGCGTCTATCTGTGGAACCTCCTGCCCATGTATGGTTCCCTTGCTAATTGCTCTTTGGGGAAGGGAAAAAAAAAAAAAAAAAAAAAAGAGTAAACAAGGAAGTTTAATTTACCCTTCTGCACCTAACTTCTGCTTAAAAAAACAAAAACCAAACCAACTTGAAGAGACCTATCTAGTCAAGGCAGAACACTTTCTATGCTGAAGGCAGCTACACTTTCACCAGTTAAATTCCCACTTCTTTATTAAACCCCATTTGGATTAAGAAGCAATGCAGCTGAATAAGAAGTCCTGTTCACCCGTTTCTTTGATGTTGACACTACTGCTTGCAGACCTTCATGGTGAACCAGAACAAGGAGCTAGCTTCTTGAAACACATAGTCATAACCAAGGAAAATAATTACAATCCAATTTTATAACAGTGAAATTATAATGAAATAAAAAATTCTCTTTATCACATCTGTAACTGACTTCAAATGCATTCTCTCAATGCTGTTCTTACTACTTTGAAAAAGCATGCAGAAAAAACCATGGAAGTGTACTTTACAATTTAATAGAAAAACTGTATCAGTAACAGCGCACGGGTTTCTTAAAACAGTTATCAAATGCTGTTCCAAGAATTAATTTTGCAATTAAACAGTATAAACTTAAGTCATAATTTAAAAAAAGGCGTATGTACCAGTTATTTCAAGTTGTACACAACAAGGGAAGCAGCACCACAGCGTAATAAGGAATAAATCCCATCCATAATTTAAACAGCTAGGAACAAGTAATTTCATATCAAAAAATACAAATATTTGTATCCGTACCATACTTATTAACATACTTCAGAAAAACCTAAATAATGCGAACAAGTGCACCCCATTTTGTTTCCTCACATTCACTGTTTCATAGTGCTACTTTGCAGAGTTCTCTGTAACCTAGCTATGTTGGCATCCAAGGCTGCTAAACTATTCTTAAACTCCTCTTCATTTCGAGAAGTAAACGTTGAGAAAGAGGATGCACTCCAGTCAGACTTCCCTGATATATCATCAAATGAAATGGAACTAAAATCAGCTATTTCACTGCCTTTTTTCTGAGAAATCTCTGCTGGAAATAGCATTGGTATGCGAGGGTATGTACGAGGCTGAGGTTGGTCTGGTTTATCTGCACAGCCTTTTGCAGCTCCACCTGGAGTGCCTTTTGGCCTCGTTTGGACTTTGTCTCCTTCTGGGCTCACTTTATCCCCTGTAACTTCAAGCGTGTTTTCCACAGCCTTCTTCACGCTGTACCCAGCACTTAATTTATCCAGAACAGTTGGATCCTTCGATATCTCACCTCCATTCTGCTGCACAGAGTTTGAGAGCTCACAGTGGTAGTCCAACATCTTAGAAGCCCCTCTACCGTGGGGTAGCACACTACCTCTTTCAGACATTGGCAACTGTTTCTTTGAGGCACTGCTAGTCAATGGAATATAAACAGTCTCATCCAACTTGTTTTGCTCATCTAGTAAAGTCCCAGAATCACTAGCCGTTTCTGCATCTTGCTTCAGCAAGGCTGGTGGCC
The DNA here is from genome assembly GCF_030867145.1 of Opisthocomus hoazin. Taxonomy (NCBI): domain Eukaryota; kingdom Metazoa; phylum Chordata; class Aves; order Opisthocomiformes; family Opisthocomidae; genus Opisthocomus; species Opisthocomus hoazin. The sequence goes on along the minus strand of NC_134422.1, from coordinate 12,455,981 downwards.
TTCGGGGAGTTGATTTTCCTTCTTCTGAGAATGTACTGTTTATTTTACTTCTTTCAGCATACAACTTTTCATAGGCCAGATTTTGCACTTCTAATTCTCCACTTTTATTTGAGAACTGAAGTTCTGTACCTATCAAAATATGATCCATTTCTAATTTTTTAAGGTAAGTCATTACTGAAGTACTCCCAGGAAATGGATCAGGTTGCATTTGCTTTTCATGGTCTTCCAAAAGAGACTTTGAGAGACCTTTTTCAGGTTTGGGTCTGATGTTGTCTACTGTTAAGTCAGACAGAAGCTTGGCCATACTGCCCTGCAAGGTTCTGTTAAGGTAAGGTCAATTAATCAGATTTTAAAATAGCCACTAAAAAAATAAGTTAAAAACTTCTGTATAACACCAGAACATTAGATTTATCAGACTGCGGCAAAGTTACAATTCTCTTTCTACACACTGTCATAAAATGTAGTATAAATGTGAACCAATTCCAAGTTTCTTGAATTTGTTTCTTCAGCTCAGCCCAGATCAGTGTGCCTATAAAGTAACTAACAGCACATCCCAACAAAGTTCTTGATATTATTCCCAATTTACCTGCTTTGAGTACTACAGAATGAAATAAACTGATGTCAAGAAACTGTTACAAAGTATATAGAAACAGTTATCAAAATCAGCGAGACATTTTTTCTGAATTATTCTTCCCATTGCATCTAAATAAAAAAAAGTAATATAATAAGTAGTTCTTATTTTCTGCTTTGTACATCAAAAGAAATGAACACTTAGATGCTTATGTATATAGCATATACATATACACTTATAGTAAGACATCATTATACTACCATCTGGTGGTCAGTATAGCAGTCATCGAAGTGAGTAATGTGTCTAAACCTCTATTAAAGAATCTGAAGTGTTGATTAAAAGTATTCTGCCATTCCAATCAGTATCAACTACAAACCAGACAGACAACAGTTTAACTTCTGTGCACATCATGTTCAAACAAAGTTTGCATACATACCACTATGCGTGTGCAAAAAGTTATTTAAATCTCCCAGCTTACCATTATATTCATCATAAAAGACCATGATGAAATAAACTAACAGTAATAATTCTAAAAAACTGTAAGTAACACCACCTTCAGCGATCCAAGGACTCCCACCTTTACCTGTAATTAATACCTGGGCACAATCTACTTCAAATGTGTGTATGATTAAAGAAAGGACTGCTCATTCCCAAAGGAAGAGCTTGCTGTGAGTCCTGAAGACAGACCTTTCTGCGAGTTCTTCTCAAAAAAGACCAATTTCTGAACCAGCGCAAAGGAAGAAAGAAAATAAAAAATCCCTTCTTAATTCAGGTTAAGAGTTAAGTTTCCAAATTCTACAGCTTCAAGGGAAACATCAGTTAGCTTTCAGGTCCGTGCACTTCCCATGGATCTCCTTACTGGCAGATCTGCCATTAAGAGTTAAAACACAAGTTATGGCAGATAGCGTTTTACTTTACAACAGAACTCAAGCCATGGTGTATGACAACCCTGTTTCAACAGAATTATAGCACCATTGTAGCAAACATAACTACAAAGAGAAGTTATAGCTTACGTGACCTCCTACCACCAAGATACTAAGATTATAATAATTCAAAGTATGAAAAAAAAAACAAACCACCCTTGGTAAAACACCCCCATATCAAGAGCTAAAAAAATAGCTTAGCCAATAGTACCTGGTTAATTCACGCAGTCTGTTAACTTCTGCATCATGCTGACGTAATGTTATGCCCAAAATCTTGTTTTCTCTCTCTGAAGCTTCCAGCTTAAACTGAAGGGTCTTCACATTTGCTAATGCCTCCTCCACTTCTAAAATGCCAAGAAGAATTTACCAAATTATATAAGTTTTAAAACACTAAATGAAGAATAAACAAATTCAAAACATGTACCAATCTTGAGCTTGGTGGAATGAATGTCATAATGCTGTTTGTTTGCAAGCAATTCTTCTTCTTTATCCTGAATATGTTTTGCAAGATGTTTATTTTCTTCTTTCTGACTTTCTATTATTTTAAGTAGCTCTTCATTTTTAGCCTGCAGTGACTCCAGGCCTTTCAACGATTCTTTCAGTTGACTCTGGAGCATCGTATTCAAGGACTGCAAAGAAACTACTACCAAAAGTAAAACATAAAAATTTTAAGTGTTTTGTGTGGTACAGCTCGAATGTCTAAATCAAACTAAGTGTTTAAATAATCTTGGTAATATGAATTTTTCTTACAGATAGAAAGGTTTTTTGAGGCCGCAAGATAAAACTCAAGCTTTCTTCTTAATTATCTATCACCTTCATTTTAAGATGCGCATAATGAAAAATAATCTGCTCGGCAGCTGAAGAGCCGAGTCTCACTAGGTGGAGTCTAAACAGGCACAACAATCCATGCAAATGCAATAGCGCGATTAGACCCACAACACTTCGTTCAGCTGCCACAAAAGGCCACAATACACACTGTTATTTTTTATTTATATATCTGTATCTTTATATACATGTCTGTATTTAAATAAAACTTTCACAAAAATGCCCCTAACAAGCATCATTCCCTGTTAGTACTTTACATTCATAGTTGCAGCTCTGTCCAGACGCCTTCTCACTTCTTTCTTGTTCCCTGAGTTGCTGGTTTAATATTCTTAGTCTCCTAAATGTGAATTGTGACAAAACACAAATTCAGAAAGTTCAGAATAAGTTCATAACCACTGCATTTAAATTAACTTGGCAGGAAGTTGCTACTGAGTATTATATGTCCAGAATGTTTCTGAAATATAAAATTTTTAATAATGCATTTTTCTTACATTCCTGTATTTCTTCAACACAAAAGACCCTTTGCAAGTTCTGGTAAATATATTTCCCTCTGTTCTGAAGTAAAGTGCTACCCAGTCGTGTATTTGAGAGCTCCCCTGAAATGAGAGCCATTTCTGCATTTGACAATACACTACAGAATGAATATAAGCAAGCTAACTAGCTTGATACTGCAGTTTTCAGAGAGAATGATACATTGACCCCACCTACACAAAGGCCCAATCACGATGTAACTGATGCTACTAAAACAACAATATTAACTGAAGTTTTGCTAATCATTTATTTTTAAACTACACAGCGGTACAAATACACTTTCTAATATATAAATACTGCACAGACAAGAATGAAAGGGCCGTCACACACCATAGCAATGACAAAATATGCAATTTACAACAGACCAGTTAAAGACGCTTTAGGCTCATTTGCAGTAAATACAGAATCACTGATGAGTTACTAACCTACGCAGCTGGGCATTTTCACTTCTGAGAGGCTGTAAAGCCAGTGCTATTTCAGCTTGTATATTCATATTTCCCACTACAGCTGGGAGCAGGGATATGCAGTCTTCTATTTCATTCATCAACCTCAACATTTCTGAATCATCTGCAAGAGGCAAGGGAAAGAAAGACCCCATAAACATATAAACCAGTAGTATGACAGTACACTTTGTATGCAATTAAGCAATCTACAAAGTGATATAATAGTATCTACTTTTTTTTTAATCAATAAAACCTCATCTTTATTTTAACTATTTATTTAAAATTTTTAAGCTTGACTACAAAAACTATGCTTTCGGTTCTTGATATCACAACCCACCATCTCTCTGACCAATCTTGGTGGGATTGCTGTTGCAATCTGTCCACACTCCTCCCTTTCTCAGGGGAAAACACAGTATATGAAATCAGAACAATCTTTACCCTAGCTGTTATGATAATGTTAAAATACTCCAAAAAACAGTGTAATACTTATCCAGAGCGAAACATGAAGCCACTGAAGTCACGGAAAACCACTCTGAGACATCACATAACATCTGATACATCCAACTTCCAGAAACTGAAGTGCTCACTCATTTAACGCAGCTCTTGCGTCATTTGTACATAATCCCTCTACTGCACAATGAAAGTGTCCTCACCTTGATCTGTTAAGAGTGCCCTGAGCTCTCCCAGAAGATATTTTACAGTCTTAACTTTATGGGCTGTTTCTTCTGGACTTTCTTTTCTAGATTTTAGAACTTTCTTCACAAAACTTGTTTTACAGCTTGTATCTCTCACTGAGGCTATGTCAAGTACATTTAATTCATCTTCTTCGCCGACCATGCCCTCACTGTGTTCTTCAGAAGCATCCTCCTCCTTGTTACTTGAAGCATTATGTTTTGGTGGACAGTGGTGATGGTGCTTCTGCCCAGTCCTGCCGTTCATCATTTCATGTGACTGTAACAGAGCCAGGTGAGCTTGTATGCACCTTATCAAATCTGCTTCTTTCATCTGCTGCTCGTGGTTTGGGGTCATCTCTCTGCCAGAAGATGATGGGATGAGTGTAGGCACTGTAGAGTTACTTGATGCACCTGATGCTACACAAGGGATCACACTGGGAAAAGCAGTGGCGGACTGTATTTGTGCAGCAGAAACTACTGGGCAAACCACAGGTCCTCCCATCTCTGGCACACACTCATTGCCACTGTCTACAGGAACATTCTGCATAAAGAATATTCATATTCAACAAAAAATTAACATGATTTTTTTTAAATCTTAAGAAAATCCATGTCTGACTCAATGTAGTCTTGATCATTCTTTGCAAATTATAAAAGCAACTACACCTCACTGATTGCATAATTTTCCAGCATATTAAGGAGTAATTAAAATGTAAATCTCACTTGGATCACCTTTATCTTAAATGTTACTGGCAACATTAAAGCACAGTTCTTTTTCAGCTATTCTGTAAAGAAAAAACCTCAGTGATGTTTTGTTTTTTGTGCTTTATGAACACTCATTCCTTGAAGCAAACCAGAATAGGGAAGAATAAAAGACAACACTGTTACCTTTAAATATTTTAAGTAGACTTATTTCTTAAAAGTCAAGGACAGCACTAGCTATACCTGGACTGCCTGCAGATGGAAGGTAAGTCTATAGTCTTACAATTTCAAGGGGCAAGCCCTTTACCACATTTCCCAAGGCGGCAGTTGGTACCCTCCATTAGTTCTATCCTATACTCTGAAATACACAAGTATTTTTTAAAACGTGGCTCTAAGATAATACACAGTGTCTGAAGAAACAATCAACCTCATCACTGGCAGGGAAAAGCTACATATGAGATATGATTTCTTTTATCAGGAGTTGGTTAATTACATTCTCAGTAATGCACATTAGGATCATTATTAACAGTAATGAGCAATTTCCTGCACTTCCCATGTTTGCTGTCCATTACAGAATTCACAATACAGAAACAAGCAGCCAGTTGAAATGCCTCTAATTTCATTTTTGGTGTCTACATAAAATGTATTTTCAATAGCAGTATTTTCTCTCATTATTTAGTCTGTTCATCACTATAGGTTGAAATAGGCAAAATTTTTTTCTTAAAGGAAAATTATTACATAAACTCAAGAAACCTCACACACTTAAATGTATAAATAAATAGGCAGTACTAATTTAAAACATTTATTAATAGTCAGAGTTAAACTTTTACTTACTGACTGAGTAGACAAGGGATTAGCTGAATGCTGCATGGACAGAGCTGACGTGGAGGTAGGTAATCGATAATTAAAAGTTGTAACGTTTTGACAACCTAAAAGGAAACAACACTCAGATTAGGACAATTTCGGGCAAAATTCATACAGTAAAATAGCAGGCTCTATATTAACAGTTCCACTAACTGTGATTTGAGGTAGGAAAAGGAGTTACAGTAGGAATTTCACTACTGCTCTGCAGTGGTTGGCCAGCTATCAGAGACATCTGTGTTTGCACATGCTCGCACAGTTTCTGATGCATCACAGGAGAGTGCTGACTGCAAGGCACATGAATTGGTTGAACCATCTGATTCTGTGCCGCACCGGAAAGGTCCTTCTCAGTATGTGTGGTGGACGAGGCAAGTTTTCTGTTTGATATTGGCACTGTAGAGAAAGAAAGAACAAAAAACCCAGCTGAAGTTGTCTTCTTTATCTACACAAACTCCCTGTGCTGTCAGGCAGACTCTGGCAGGTTCCTTTGAAAAAGAAAACCAAAAGACCCTATGGCTTCACATTTCAGTCAGAATTTTACTCACCAGCAAATTAGTCCATCATTTCTTCTTCCAGACAGAGTAACCTAACCCAGCTGGACAGATTGCTGTTCTTGAAGGAAGCACAGAGGTTTAATCCTACAGAAGGCCAGTTCTAAAATGCAGTAAGATCTCTGCTTAGGTGCTTCCTAGGCTTTTAGGCCATTAGGAATAAACCATACCAAAGCACTCTCCAAACCTAAATTTCGTATGTTGGGTATAACTAAGACTCTGTGTTTTTACAGTGCTGGAAAGACATCAGTTACGTGCTCACCTTCTACAATTCACAAAATAGCCATCCTGCTACATTCCTAGTCTGCAGGCCCCACCTGTCTACTGGATTAGAAATCACACAAAAGAAACGGGGTGGAGAGAAGGAAAAACGCTAATAAAAAGTGAAATATTTCAACTGAGAGCAACTCAGCCTAGAGCACTCCATCTACCTCTCCATTCAAGTGCTCTGGCTACTAAACCATTTGAGTTGTTATTATTTATTGCTACACTTTCCTGTTTCCAGAAACTGATCTTTGAGAAAAGCTTGGCTTGACACCTAACTCCAGGACAGTTTACAGCTGTGTATCCCAAACAGAGACCAAGCAGTGTCATGCTTCACCGTTCAAGAGAAATGGGGCATGGATATTATCATTCTCCTCCACACTTCCTACCAGCTAAACTAAATGATGTTGGCATTTGTAAACGCACTCAACTTTCTTCCTTGTACATGAAGCTCAAATATTTGTGAATTTTAGTAATTGTGCAGTAAACATGTAAGGTTTCGAAAAGGCAATGAGTAATGCCTGCATCCTTTTGTGGATCCAGCCCTGGACCAACCTATAACAAATGACAACAATTATCTGAAGCCTTGTTGTCCCTTCTCAGTAAGTTGAGGAGTCTCTCTAGGTTGTCTGAGAAAAAAGCAAGCCCTAGCAAGCCCACTTACCAATTTCTTTTCGGACATGGGCAAGAGTAGCATTTTTTTTCAACCCTTTCTTCTTGGAAATATTTCCTTTGGTTAGCAAAGGTTTGGAAGTAATTTTAACAGAAGTTGTTTTCCCAGGTTGTTTATGGATAGTCTCCCTTCCTAGTATTAGTCAAAACAAAAATTAGTCAACAAAATAAATCTAAACAGTCTTACAAAAACTAAAAACATAACTTAAATTTTCAATAGGTACAACCTGTAGCCTCATTTTGTAAGATACTCTTCAGTAAAGCTGCACAACGGTCAAGTCCATTATGAATAGTATCAACCTGCACACAGAATACTGCAGTCAGAAAATAAGCATCGCTATTTTCTTTCAGTAAATCAAGACACTATTTCAGAGGTGAGTGTTCCCCACTCTGTCACCTGAAAAAGAACAACTGATAACCAGCAAAACCATGTCATTTTCCATGTATCGCTTCGCAATTACACAGAAGTTTGCAAACACGCAAATTTTGCAAAAAAACTAAATTGTGTTGTTGCATGCATGCCCATTTGCTGGATTTTATGTTTTGGTAATTGCATGTATGTGGTTTTTATTCTTATTTCCATGTACCGTTAAGCTATTATTTACAGCCTATTTCTGTTTTGGAGACAATTGACTTGGCACTACACAGAAAACAGCGCCGCAGCACTGACTGCATACAATTCACTCGTTCTGGCATAAAACCTAACAAATATGCCTATACTGCTGCCAGGGCCAGCTCTAGTCCATAAACTGTGCAGCTGTGTTTGCGAAATATATGCTGTGCCTCAAAGAGATTCGTCAGAGCCAAACTCACTGCGCACAAAGCCTACCTGTATGTATCTGCAAGACACAGTACAGATACTCTCCCTAGCTTTGCAGGAGCTATTTCCAGTCCAGATGCAGCAGTATCTAAATTAACCTGTTTTTCTTCTCTTATTCAAGATATTCCAATTTCCCTTCTCTTTAGTTAAGAGATGATCATATTAAAAAAATCATTTAATTACCTGATCATCAGAGTCAGTGGAATAGAGAGAGTATCCAGACTCCACATCAGAATGACATCCTTTTCTTAAGCCCAACCTGAAAAAGCCATATTCATTGTTTATATTACCTTTTTAATATGCAGCAAAGTAAAAAAAATTACTTTTAATCAATAATAAGAAACTAAAGTAAATCAATTTTGCCAAGAAACCAAGTATCATTCTCTTTCTGAAAACTTTGCATTGCTGAAACAAACATGCTCAGCAGATATTAACAACTTCTGTCAAAAGAGAATTCAGCCTTTACTCAACAGTCTTATATATGGTTAGTAACTATACAAACTCAAAACTTTATAAATAAAACACGCAAAGAGAGTCAACCCTGTATTTCTACAGGCAAAATCTCTGTTCAATTTGTGTCTGTCTGTTCATGGGCTGCTTAGAACCTGGTCACACTGCCTTGCAGCTAAAAACATTTTCTGATATATACAAAGAATTTTTGACTAGTTGTGAGGTATCACCAGTACAAGGTTCCCAAATGCACACACCTACACTCAAACTTAGATAGTATTCATGACTAAAGTCTTACTGTTTTCTTCCATTTGTTGACTTAGCTGTTCCTGTTAGCCTTCCAGAAGACAGTACCTGTTGATTACAGAAACATACTTTGGTTTTCACGAAGTACTTGCACAACATCATTGAGGACTACCATTGCCCAGTAATTCCAAGAACTTTAGCTGAGACAGATCAGTTGATTCGCAGCTCTCAGACCAAGGAGGGGGCCCACAGCTGCCATCTGGGCCCGAACGTTGTAGCTTTAATTTTACTAAACATGCCTTCACAGCATGAAGCTTCATCCATTTCTGCAGCATTCTACAGATCCAGAACGCCGGAGAGTCGAGGGCTGACACACAAACTCGCGTTCCAGACTGAAACCAAGCTCTGTAAACTCACACCTGAGCTCCGGGGACTTTAAGAAGCAGCTACGGTCACTGCTCAAACCACAGACACAGCGAGATGGGCGAGCCCTCGAGCGGGAAGGGTGCTGCGGTGCCCCGCACCGCCACGCACAAACCCGCCGAGCCCTGCGAAGGGGCTGCCGGGCTAAGCCCAGGGAAGCACAGGCCGCCGGTGCCGGAAGGCCCGGCTCCCCTCAGCAGCCGTTACGCCCAGCTCCGCGCTCGGCGGGGACACCCCCCATCCTCCCGCCCCGAGCAGACCAGGGGTCTAATGGGGCACCCGAAAAGAGGGCTCAGAGCCGGCCGCGGACAAGCAGGGGCTCCCCCAGGACCCCCACCCCGCACGCACCTTGCCTGGCCGCCGAGCCCCCGCCATCGCCCCAGCCATGGCCGATGCCCGCTGTGCCCCCTCCCGACCAATCCCGAGCCAGCTTGGCTGACGGACGGATGGGACGGCCGTTGCGGGGGGGCGCGGCTAACGGCCCGCCTGACCCGCCCCGCTCGGCGGCTCCTCGCCGCGCGCCGGCGGCGGTAGCCGGCGCGGGAAAGGGAGAGAGCCGCGTTTCGAAGCGCGGGCGGGGATTGGCGGAGAATGGGAGGGAGGAGCCAATCGGAAGAGAGAAGGGGACTGGGCGGGGCTAAGGCGGGCTGTGAGGGCGTGGCGGTGTGAGGCGCTGCGCGGTCTCCTCAGGGTGCGGGGAGCGCGCTTTGGACCGCTGAGCGGGAATAAAAATCACCTCACGCAGCTGGGTCCTCCCGTCTCGGTGCTTTCTGGTGCCTTGGGGATCCTTCGGCAGCAGTAGGTACTGTGGGGCAGGGGTTCTGTGCACTCACAAAGTGCGTGGAAAAAAGGGCCTTGCCGATGGGTGAGCCGCCCTGAAGGAGAACGCGGACATCTGCGTGGGGGACTGCTCGTGGAAGTGCCTCATGGCCTCTGTTTGCCTGTGCAGTCCATGTCCTGCAAATCCTCAGGGGCACGAAAGGTAAAAGCAGGCAGGTGCCAAGTCAAAGGGAACTGTCATTTTGTGTACAGGCTGAAACCATCAGTTCTTTGTTCCCCACGCTGGCTTTCAGCTAGTGTTAAATCTTCTCTGGCAATCCCTGAAAACACCTCTGTACGTGGATCATACAGGATGCTGCCTCAGGTTTTACACATGCACACTGGCGTATTAGTATTCTGCATATCTTCGCTTTTATTAGCTGGATAAATACACCTTCTGAAAACGGCGTTGAAAACAATTACGTTTACTCAGGCTGAAAATGTGGTTACATTGCTATGTTATTAAGAGTACTATAGCAAAAGTGCATATAAATATTCAACATCTGTGCTCTCCCAATGTGTAAATTGTGTTGTTATTATGTATTACTATGTTAACATTTGCACTGAAACGGTGCTGAACTTGAAGAAAAACTATATTGTGAAGATATCATCTTGTCAAAAAAACCCAGAAGGGTTTTCTAGCAGTAATTTGAAGACTGCTTCAATTTTTCTCTTAGAAAAATTTAAAATAGGAAGATCACTGTAATAGGAGAAGAGCTGAATGAAGGAATATACACTAGAAAAATGGTGGAAAATGAGAAGAGCTCAAAAAGATACATGGCAACTACTAAACCAGTGCCAGAAGCATTGGTATACATTTTTCTTGAGGGGCTTTATGGAAATTTATGGATAAATTCTCGTTGAACTGATAGATGTGAGCGCAACAATGTAAATAATTCAGGAAGAATTATCCCCAGTTCTTTAGCAACAAGTAACAGACAAAAAAAACCCGGATCCCTCCCAAACCACAGTCCCATCTTTTGATATGATGTGTTATTTGAAGATTCATAGAATCATACAATGGTTTGGGCTGGAAGGGACATTGTGGATCACCTCGTTCCAACCTACCTGCTATGGGCAGGAACACCTTCCACTACACCAGGTTGCTCAAAGCCCCACCCAACCTGGCCCTGAATCCTGCCCGGGAAGGGGCATCCACAGCTTCTCTAGGCAACTTGTGCCAGTGCCTCACCACCCTCAAAGAATTTCTTTCTTATATCGAATCTAAATCTACCCTCTTTCAGTTTAAAGCCATTACCCCTTGTCCTATCCCTACAGGCCCTTGTAAAAAGTCCCTCTTGAGCTTCCTTGTAGGACCTTTCAGGTACTGAAAGGCTGCTATAAAGTTTCCATGGAGCCTTCTCAAGGCTGAACAGCCCCAGCTCTCTCAGCCTTTCCTCACAGCAGAGGTGCTCCAGCCCTGGGATCATTTTTGTGGTCTCCTCTGGCCCTGCTCCAACAGGTCTATGTCTGTCCTGTGCTGAGGGCTCCAGACCTGGATGCAGGACTCCCGGTGGGGTGTCACCAGAGCAGAGTAGAGGGGCAGAATCCCCTCCCTCGACCTGCTGGCCATGCTTCTCTTGACGTAGCCTAGGAAACGGTTGGCCTTGTGGGCTGCGAGTGCACATTGCTGGGTCATGTTGAGCTTCTCATCAACCAGCACCCCCAAGTCCTTCTCCTCAGGGCTGCTCTCAACCCCTTTTCCACCCAGCCTGTATCTGTGCTTGGGATTTACCTGACCCATGTGCAAAACCTTGCATTTGGCCTTGTTGAACTTCATCAGGTTTGCATGGGCCTATCTCTGAAGCCTGTCCAGGTCCCTCTGGATGGCATCCCGTCCCTCCAGCATTCTGACCACACCACTCAGCTTGGTGTCATCTGAAAACTTGCTGAGGGTGCACTCAATCCCACTGTTCATGTTGCCGACAAAGATGTTAGTGCTGGTCCCGATACCAACCCCTGAGGAGCGCCACTCGTCACTGGTCTTTGCTTGGACATCAAGCCGTTGACTGCAGCTCTTTGAGTGCAACTGGCCTGCAGTTCCCCTGGTCTTTCTTTTTTCCTTTTTTAAAGATGGGATTATATTTCCCTTAGAATAACACTTAATTTTTTCATCAAAAGGAAAATAAATACAGAAGGCTATCAAGTTCCATTCTTGTCAACCGAACCATTTTGAGATGATGGATGAAACAGCAAGATTGTCTTATAAATGATTTTAAAAACTGCGACTGTAAAGATAAAAAAATTGCGTAAAGAATTAAAATTCTCATGAAGTCACAGACCTCCAAGTGGTCAGTCTCTCGAGAAAAGTACATGCTGTCCTGAGACTTGTGATAAAACTACAAGAGTTAGCAGCAGGTATTCTGAGCATGGAGGTAGCTATCAGAAGAGTTAGATATTTTTTCTGACTGATACTGGCTTTCTTCATTGAAATAGTTTGGGGAATCACTGAATATCTCTGGACCTTATTGGCTGTTATGTTAAATTTGTGATTAAAAAAAGCTTATTCTTTGTCTTACGTGCTAAAATGCTTCAATGTCACGTGCTGCATTCATACATAATATTTTATTGTTATTCATACTCAGGATCAAGCTATGTTTCAGTGAGAAAATTAAATCCCATTTCATTCTATTGCAGTTCATTAAACCAATTTCATCTTTTCCTCCTGTTTGACATGTAACTAACATTTCTCAAACATTTCTGGAGCATGATTTTGGATGTTGCCAAGGCCAGGTTTGCTCAGTCTTTGGGAAAGCAAACTGTGGCAATCTTCAGGTTCCAGCACTCCTTGGTCTAGAAATAATGCTAAAGGCAATTAAAAAAAAATAATCTGGCAAATGCAACATAAAAATAGTACAATGATAAACAGCATTGGCCTGAATAAGATGAAGGGGACTTCTTTGATTTCCATGATATATCTCAAATTTGAGGTTATGCCATATCTAAAAAATTAGTTTATGTAAACAAATAAGGATCATATTGTTCTTAGTGAGGAAGAATAATAAATTACTTTTACAAATACTTTACAATGGTGTCCAAGTACTGAAACAGAATGAAGTGTGAAGTGGGATATGATTGCTTAACACAGATCATCCTGCATTGGACTGGCTGTGCAGGAAAAACAAGTTACAAACTAACTGAATATTAGCTCTGCTGTGACAGAACATGCTCTCCCAACTAGAAAGTGGTTGACAAATTTGACATAATTTAAAGAATTGTGGCAGGACCAATGTGATACAAGGACAAAATTACATGTGGAGGACAAGACTCAAATCGTTAACTGGGGAAAAGCTGCCTGAATTATGATTGATCAAAACGTACATGTGATTGTATTTGCAGTCTTGGTGTTTGAGGTGCTGTCTGTGTTGCACGAACCGTCACCGAAAAATAACAAAAAGCTTATGGTTACCCTAAATAATTTACAGTTTAAGTTGAAATACCAGGGTGATACAGCAAACTGTATACAAGACTGATGTGCTTAATGATGACAAAGAAATAAACATAGAGCACAACTTTTGGGGACCAAGGATTTCTGAGAGAACAATTCTCAGATAAAGGAAAACAAAGCTCTTTTTTTTTCAGGAAGGATAGAAAGCAAACAAAATGAAGCTAATAAAGGCAAAAGAAGATAAAGGCAAGAGAAGACATTTGTCAAAAAATCCATTTTCATCAGAAAATTGGGCTTTTTCAGTACCAACCTAGGAAAATGAAGTCAGGTTCTCATTCAGTGTAAGTTCTGGATGTCTGCTGCTACAAGTACTAACAAGGTCTAGTGATCTAATTAAGTAGTAACTTAAGCATGATCAAGCACTAGCATGAACTTTCCTCTGAATGTGTTACAACCAAACATTAGTGTGGACTTAACAAGGAAGTGTGTCATTAAAATAGGAGCTTTTGATGAGACAAATAGGCCCAGAATATCAATGATAACTGGTTATTGTTTAATAATGTTTTGGTAGGTGCCCAAACTGCCATAAATCTACAATTAAGGAAAAAATATCCTGCTTTGCTAGTGGAAAGAGAAAGAACAACATTTTTGTCTTTCCGCCTATGTGTCAATGTACTTAAACAGAAAAGGGAAGATGAATGCAATGAATATGTAGTTAAGAATACAACCTACAGATAACAGGTACTTCATTTGTCAAAGACAGGCTTAAGAGATGTCTTGATTACAGTAAAAATACCATTAGAGGAAGCAGAAGTTTAGAAGGCGACTTTTCTTTTTCATAGTTGAAGATATAATGAGAAGTTTAAGTTGGACATTAGAGACCCTAGAAATGTGGTGCAATTTTAATATAGGTTTGAGAAGAATATGCAAAGTATTCTATGAGATTTTCAGTTAGGGTCAATATGTTTTAGTTCAATCATACATGTTGAAAGCTGCAGCAGGACCTGCTGCATAGAAGGCACGCGATGTGTGTGGTTCAGCAGGCCTGTCATCAAATTTTGATTTTGTATTTTCTTTGGAGTGGACGGGTGTATAAGGCATTACTTTCTTCTTCATAATATGTAAATACAGTGGGGAAAAAACCAAAAGAACCCGGTTTTGGCTTGCCTGCCCACATTGAAGTGAAGCATCCTATGTAAAGCACTTTAAATGTTCTTCAAAGCGAGAAATTCTCACAAGCACAAGCTCATAAGTGTATTGAGTTGTGACTTGTAGGAAACATCACTAAAATTCAAGCTTTTTGGACGTTTGTGAGCTGATGGCAGTTAAAATAACAACCCAGATTTTTCAGAAAGCGGGTAATAAATACTACGTTGCACAAAGTACTTCTGCATGAGTTTTGACTCCCACAAGATGGCGCCACATGAACATAAAATAAGAAGAACTGCATCTAAACCAAAAAGTGACCCGTTATTTCCTGAAGATGAATCGATGCACATTTTTGTTTAACTAACATTAGGACAATGCCACTGGTATTTCACAGAATCCAAAACTAGTCTTTTCAGACAATCCTACTGACAGGAATAATGTTTTATTAGTGAAAGTTTGTGTATGAAAATAATAATTTTTTGTTAAAACTTCATGGCACTATTTATTTATTGCTCTACTAAATATATAATCTACTGTGACATCAAAATGATCTTTAAAAGCACATAAGCTATTTCACAGCACGTAAGTTTAATAGCAGAGCTAGAATCTGATGGTTTTAGGGGAAGAACAAACTCAAAAAACAGACACATTTCCCCAAACGTTTCTCATTTTCATTCAAAGTTATAAACAGAAAAGAAGGAAGAGGAGAACAACAGCAAATACGAGCTGTAAAGAGAATTGATTTTAATTAGAGTGTTTGTCAGTTTTCCCATGAGGCAGGTTTTGGAATTAGTACTAGCAGTGAGCATTGAAGACAGGGGTCAATGGTGTTTGTAACACCAAATTAAATCTTGTAACTCTTGTTGTTTTGGGAGCAGATTCATAGATAAGTAAGTTACAATATCTGAGAGACTTTAAAAATAATGTACTTCTGTTGCAAACAGCCGGTAGAGCTTTAGCCACAAATTTCTGCTTGAAAATTTAACTTCCATTTGAGCTGTACCAGATCATTCAGATGATCTCAGGAGGTCCCTTCCAAGCTAAATGATTCTGTGCTTCTGAGTCAGAACTTTTTTCTTTTACTTTTTTTCTTCAAGTCCACTCTTGCTTACCTCCGTGTAATCTATTGCCTTGCTCACATCGATGGCCTAGTCTCATCTGAATTAAAGCTTTCAGCAAGAAAATAAAGTTAGGTATACAAATATAACAGTGCTATAATCAGTGCTCAGCTAATCCTCCACAGGGCCCCATGTATGAATTATGGAACTATGCAGTCTTCAGTATGTAAACATTTGCCCAACACTGGTATTGGGGATGAGAGAGGGGGGGCCTTTCCTAAAATCTGCAGGTGAATCAATCCCACCAGTACATCTGACTAGTCATGTCAGCTCAGTAACCTGGTTTTCTTCCATGGCTAATAGAAAATTATAAATTCATTTTCCTTGCTCTATTAAATGGCTAAAGGAATTGAAGAAGGAATGCACTGAAGTGCTGTGAGAAGCGTCTAGGTTCTTTTCTGAATCCATAGTGAAATCTGTGACTGTATTTGCTGGGTTGTCAGCATTAACTGATAGGCTTTTACATTGTGGGTTCTTGAGGTTATGCAAGAAGACTGCAGTCTGCTTCCCATATGCATTGACTATCAATTGCCATTAGATCCAAAGCCACTGCATGCCCTTTGGTTTTCTTAGCAACTGAAAACACATGTTATGGTATTAACTTTTCCTCATATTCTTGGGTTTCTTTGACAGAGATTGTCTGAATATTAGGTAGTGGTGAAAAGATGCTGATCTGTTTCCTTTGACACAAGAAGTTTGCTCCAGGCATCTACAGTAACTATACAAAATCAGAGTGAGTGAAGAATAGCAAGACAGAGCTGGGATACTTTTCATTAGTCATATCTGCTGAGTGATGCTGGAAACAAAGGAACTCTTTTGGGCTTACCCTCATAGCTACAGTGTAGCGCTGCAGAAAGGGCTTTAGCAAATTGTCAGGTGAAGCTTACAACCTTTGTCCCTGTCTCTCCAGCTGTCTTACCCAGTGCTTAATGTGTTCTGAATTGGAAAGGGAAAAGCTGGAAAAGAGCCTACTACGTGTATTCTGGCTCAACTGATCCCTGAAACAATGTAGTTAAATTCCCTTATTCCTAAAAAAGATTTCCTCCTGACTTTAAAAACAGCTGGGTTAGTGGTTAGCTGGGTTAAAACATGTGATTACTTGGTCTCCTATTTCAACACAAACATTATTTCAAAATCACAATATACAGCATATTCATCCAGGACAACATGAAAGTATGAATAAACTTACAACTCCAATCAGTTTACATGCCAGGGCTAAAAATTTCAGCCACTCTATTTCTTCAGTAAAACGTCCAATAATCGTTACACTTGCACACAGTGTTCTGGGAGATTCAGTGCCCCAAAAATGTGAGCCAGTCTACCTATAAGCATTATAGCTCTCCCTTCCACCTGGAGATAAGTACAAGTAAAAAATACATCACAGGAAAATGCATGCTATTTTGCCTCCATTCAGAGGAAGATATAGTTTTCTGTAATCTAGTATCACGCCCGAAATACTTGAATTGGGCTGGAAGTAGGCTTTTCTTTTTGAAGTGTGCTGTGATGATTAGGGGATAGCTAAATAGGGAGAATTAGTGATATTAGAGACTAGCTTGATGCCTGAAGCACACATTCGGTGGGTACGGTTAAGAAAGATTATAGCAAAAGCACTCCATAAGTAAAATGGGGGGGGAAAAAGTGGAAGCACATAATGTTTACAAGTTATAAAAATACAGGTAAAATTAACAGTGTGAGTACAGGAAATAATTACTTCCGTAACATCTGGAAGGATGTTAATTTTACAGAAATGTGGCCTGACTATAAATTTAAATTTGTTAGTGGACATTAATTCATGCGTATTCTTTCTTTGGCGACAGTGGTATGACTTGGGTGAACAAGTGGTCTGAGTAAGAAAACCATAAATCTCAGGGCCAAAGGAAGCCCAGCTGAAGAAATAATGTACTTCCTACTATATAGAAACAGCTAATACATGAGTATGCACCATTGATTATACTTATATCAACCATATAGAATATTTATAGACAGAGAAGTGAAAGCAGATTATCCAAACTGAAAGTGTAGTCAGTGTAACAATATTACTGGAATAATAAATATAATAAAAAGCCTATGTATGTAAACTATCAATGTCTTATACATTTGCTCCAGAAGCGGGGAAGAGATTTCTTGCTCTTTGATCCAGGACCTTTAAGAGCTCTGGTGTGACATCTTTCCATTCTATCCAAGGCACCCTTCCTGATGCCTGAGAGAACATCACCATGGGCCACAGCAGATGTACAGTAATTCAAACCTATGTCATCAAACAAGATGTCAAAATAAAGAAGGCAAGCCTAGAGGTGATCTGGTCTCTCCTTCTGCCCCAAGGCTGGATCAGAGATGTCTGTGCCCATCCTGCCAGGAGTTTGTCTAGCCTGCTCTTGAAGACCTCCAGCCTTTCCATGTTGTGTTCTACCTGCCACGGCCCTGAGGGCATCAGTGGCCTGAATGGCCCTGACCAGCCTCCCATGGAATAACCCTCGTGCCTGCCCTTGGGCCCAGGGCCCTTATTTCAGCCCAGCCCAGGACCATCAGTCCCTGCCCCAGCAACACTGTGGGAAGCCAGGCGCTAGCTCCACCACAGCTCTGCTTTGCTTGGCCACAGGCCCTGCTGATCCCAGTCTTCCGGATGACTCTTGGCTGGACCGTGGACCTGCCTTATGACCAGGACCTTGCCTGATGACCTGTGCTGGGAGCTGCCTCCCCTGGCCTGCCCTGATCGCTGGCTGAGGGCAGTGGGATGGAACCCTGGGAGGCCCAAGGGAGCAGCTATCTCCTGCTGTGCGTGGATGCTACCAGCCCCCTCAGTAATCTGTTGCAGTGCTTTGCTGTGAAAAACTTAGTCCTGTTCCCAGCTTAAATCTTCCCTGCTGCATTTTAACCTACTGTTTTCTATTCTCTGTGAACTTGGAGAGCATCACTTCACTGTCTTCTTTGCAGTAGTGTTTTTAAGATTTGAAGACAATTACGTCACCTTTAATATTCTCTTTCTATGGTAAACAACCTGAAATTGCTCAGTCCTGTCTGTGTGCTGTGTTTCATAAAATTTTAGTTACTTTCATCTGGATTCTTCAGCTGATACACATCTTTCTTGAAATATGATGCCCAAAACCGGACAAAACACTCCAGCTGAGACCTTACCAATGCTAAGAATAACAGAAGGATTACATCATCTGTCTATGAATGATAGCCCTGTTTGTATTTCTCAGTACAATGTTTTTCTCTTTTGCAACAGCACAGTGTTGTTAACTGATGTTGAACTTGAATTTCATGATAGTCCTCAAAACTTTCTGCAAGTGTTAGCTATCCAGTTATTTGTTGTGTATATTGTTGCTGAATCCTGATTCTCTGTAGAATTTTGCAGATTCCTGTATTGAATGGCTATCTTTTTTCCAGAAGATTTCTCTAATCTGTTAAAATATGTTATGGGAACTTTTAATCTAAGTTTTGTCCCCTAGGTCCTTGGAACTAGAATCTGCTCCCTTTAATCTACTCATATGTAGATGCCTCTACCCACTTCTTATATCAAATACTTTCCCTTCCCATCAGCAAAGTAATTAATAACACAGACATTTCAATTATCATTTTGATGCAATGTTAACACCATAGTATGATGAATAAATTTTGTCAGAAGACATCGTAAGAAAAATTCAGTGTATTATATCTGGTATACTGCTTGGCTATTCCAGTTTGGGGTTGCTGCTGCAGTGGATTGACTTCAGAACATGGCAGTGGGGTGATGGAGAGATAGGTTCACAAAAAACCTTGTAATTAATTGTACATACAGTGCTTATGAAATTTTTACTTTTATTATTATTGAATATTATTTTTGTCAATATGCAGAATTCCCTGATATTTAAAAAACCACCAGAATCTTCTGCCTGTGAAAATGATGAGCTTTGCTTAAGTGGCATTTCCTATCTTTCTGGTAAATTAGGTAAAACATGGGCCTGATGCTACAGTCCATTTAAAATGGAATCTCAGCTGGACCAGACAGGCAATTATGTAAATCAGTACAACTCCAGTTATCCTAGCTAGGAAGCTGACCTGTATTCCCAGTTTAGCCACGGGGAAATTTCTGAATCTGATCTTTATCAGAGGTCTAAGTATTTTTTACTCTTTTTAGACCTTAAGCTGAAACATTTGAAATGATTAGGAAACTTACTATTTTTTTAATAGTAGGCTTGGGATTCTTTTCTTTAAAAAACAAATGATAGTGCTGAAAATGTATCATTATCTGTTCCATGAAACAATGTAGGAAATGAATAAAAATAAGCAAGTCTTAGATAAGTCTCCTTAGGCCTGGGACTACATCAAAGGATGCAAGTAACAGCTTGAAAGTAAAATGTTGTCTTCATCTTAAATTATACAGTGGAAATAAAGAGCATTAAATCATAAATATGGTCACCTTCACCTGAAGTATCTTATCTGAGAAAAACAATTATTGATGT
Source organism: Opisthocomus hoazin (assembly GCF_030867145.1). NCBI lineage: Eukaryota > Metazoa > Chordata > Aves > Opisthocomiformes > Opisthocomidae > Opisthocomus > Opisthocomus hoazin. The sequence goes on along the minus strand of NC_134422.1, from coordinate 12,436,109 downwards.
AAAGTAGACCTTAGCCATGGAAAAACATTCATCCTCTAAAACAGGGTTCTCCTAACCTGTTTTATAGGATGGGAACTATGCTTCACTTTTTCTCATCTAGCTCCAACACTGTCTTTACTTGAAAAGTCAGTTTTTGATCTTCCATTTCATTTCAACATTTCTCAGCGAAAGTTCTCAAGCAATCATTTTTACTTCCATTTATGGAACAGCCACGTAAATCCTTCAGTGACAGCCTTTTCATCATATTTCCTGAAATTTTTGGGTAAATACTTACAAAATCTTTCTCAATATCTGTGTCATGTCCCTTTTAGCCTTCAATTTTGCCCCGCCTGATACTGAAAGTGACTGTGGATCTTTTCCTATCTCACGACTATTTGTTAATAGAATCATAGAATCATAGAATGGTAAGGGTTGGAAGGGACCTTAAAGATCATCTGGTTCCAACCCCCTTGCCATGAACAGGGACATCTTCCACCAGACCAGATTGCTCAGAGCTCAATCCAACCTGGCCTTGAACACTGCCAGGAAGGGGGCATCCACAGCTTCTCTGGGCAACCTGTGCCAGTGTTTCACCATCCTTGTGGTGAAGAATTTCTTCCTAATATCAAATTGAAGTCTACCCCCTTTTAGTTTAAAGCCGTTCCCACTTGTCCTATCACTACACACCCTTGCGAAAAGTCCGTCTCCATCCTGCCTGTAGTCCCCCTTCAGGTACTGGAAGGCTGCTATAAGGTCACCCCAGAGCCTTCTCTTCTCCAGGCTGAACAGCCCCAACTCTCTTAGCCTGTCCTTGTAGGAGAGGTACTCCAGCCCTCTCATCACCTTCATGGCCCTCCTCTGGACCCGCTCCAACACATCCATGTCCTTTCTATGTTGGGGGCCCCAGAGCTGGATGCAGGACTCCAGGTGGGGTCTCAGGAGAGAGGAGTAAAGGGGCAGAATCACCTCCCTCGACCTGCTGACCACGCTTCTCTTGATGAAGCCCAGGATACGGTTGGCTTTCTGGGCTGCAAGTGCACATTGCTGGGTCATGTTGAGCTTCTCATCCACCAGCACCCCCAAGTCCTCCTCAGGGCTGCTCTCAAACCACTCTCCGCCCAGCCTGTACTTGTGTTTGGGATTGCCGTGACCCATGTGCAGGTCCTTGCACTTGGCCTTGTTGAACTTCATGCATTTCATGCAGGCCCACCTCTCCAGCCTGTCAAGGTCCCTCTGAATGGCATCCCTTCCCTCCAGCGTGTTAACCACACCACACAGCTTGGTGTTGTCAGCAAACTTGCTGAGGGTGCACTCTGTCCCACTGTCCATGTCGCCAACAAAGATATTGAACAGCACCGACCCCAGTACCGACTCCTGAGGCACACCACTCATCACTGGTCTCCATCTGGACGTCGAGTCATTGACTGCAACTCTTTGAGTGCATCCATCGAGCCAGTTCCTTATCCAACAAGTGGTCCGTCTGTCAAATCCATGTCCTTCCAATTTAGAGACAAGGACATCACGTGGGACAGTGTCGAATGCCTTGCATGAACTTAGACAACTAACTTTGTTGTCTTATGAGAAATGAATTTAGTGATCTCACTCTGCTTTCTAGTGAATATGTTAGCAGAATTTATGACTCCCACAGCAGAGAAGGCTGAAAATATAAAGACTTGAAAACAGATTTTTCTTTTTCTAATATGAGTCGTCTCAGATTACTGCTGAGGGACATTGCCTGGCTTAGGCCATGGAAGCTTGAACTCTTGATGTCTGTGCTTCTCCATATGGAGACACACAGAGGAGCTATATAGGAGAATTTCTCTAAGGCAATTGCTACATCTTCTGTCCTTCTCCAACACCTTAAATTGCCAATATTGACTTTAAACTCAGACGTGTTGTAACGCTTGTTATATCATGGGACTGGCTGTCTTATGAGCTCTATTAGTCCTGCCTCAAGTGACCAAGGATCTCTTTCTCAGGGCTGAATTAGGCTAAGATGACCTGATATCTTGGTCATACATACCTCTTGGCCTGACATCCAGAGACCGTCCTGGCTTTTGAGTAAAACCTGTTGGATTTTTTTTTCCCCTCTTGCACTTCTGTCAAGATGCTGAATTTTCTCCCTTTCCTTCTCTTTGGTTTGAATTCCAGAGCTATAACTTACTCACAGCTTTGTTTTCAGTTTCATTCTCAGAGATGCAAGTGGTGGCCTCCATCTTAGCACCTGTGTCAGAACACATGAAAGAAGCTTGCTGACCTAAAATCAACTATTTCTGTGCTGTGCCTCCCACTGAATCCCTCAGTTTCACTCACAACTCTGATCCCCATTCTGAGTCCAGTAGTTGTCATCTCCCTTAATTTATTTCCTTTTTCTTGCACCAAAAGTGTCAGCCCTTTTGTCATGGTGGATCTGCCTTTACAAGGCTCAGTGCTGGCTTCTTGCTTCCTGTCCTGTCTGGTCTCCTCCGGAGACGAGTGTGACCTATGCTATCATGTTGTGAGCTCACTGAGAACTTCAGTATGGATGGGATAGTGCTTTAAAAAGACTGGCTTCTAAATGTGCTTCAGTTGATATTAGGTACCTTAGGTTCAAAATGCAGTCTTTTTCTAGAGATTTCCAGAGCCTGATTTTAAAGCAATGTGTTACTTCTTTAACAAAAAAGTCAGGAAGGCTGATCTTATTTTAAATATTTGATGTAGTGTTTGGATTATATTTCTGCTTGAGAACCAGAGGATGAAACTGAAAACAACTGTTTACAGTCTTGAAACTTATTCATCTACTTTTGCTGTTCAATGTGATTAAAAGTGAAATCAATGAAAAAAATTGTTATAATAATCTCCCAAGTGGTTACTAACAGACAAAATAGGACTTGGAAAGTGTTAGCTCAAAAACAGTAAAAGAAAAAATACTTCTGGAGTTGAAGTCCTACTGTGCAGAACGCCAGTGAAACTGGTGGATCAAGAAATCATGCCAAGAAAATTGTGTTAACTTCCTAAAGATTTGTATGCCACACTGAGAAATGACGAAAGATGACATCCAAAAAGCTTGAGCTCCTCCAGGCCTTGAATATATGTATTTCTATACTTGAAAAATTACCACCCCATATGACATTACTACCTGTATTCTTTGCTTTGCTTAGTGGAAGTTCCTCAGTATAAGTCCTGTAATTCCCACCTTGCTGTTCTCAAGTCAATTAGCTCCTTTTCCTCTACTATCCCACCCCCTTTTGTTTCAATTCCCAACTCTTTGCAAGGCTTCATCCTGAAATACCTTCCTGAAGTCTTAAGCATACAGTTCACCGCAGAACTGTCCTGCAGCAGATAATTTCCTCCCATTCCATGACCAGTGTCCATGCAGATACCCCGCTTCATAATTTTCCCACCTTAACACCACCCCCTCTGCCACTGTCCTCTGCATATTAAGTTATTCCTGCTCATCCTTACCCCAGTTATCTCCCTCCCCACCTGCCTGCCCATCCACTATCTCTCTTTTCCCATTTCCAAGCTCTTCGCCATTTTCCATCATTACCAGAGGCTGAGGCTTTCTCCATGCAGCTTAGCCAGTCTTAAGAAGAGGAACCACTGGACCTGGTTCTAGAAGCATCTCTGTGATCCCAGCTGTAGTCTACTGGCAGCAGTGAGGCTCCTCTTCCCCTGCATCCCTGTGTGAATCACAAACACCCTGATCCCATCAGCTGTGTGTTGCCCAAGGAAGGGTGAGGCTGGGGAGCTTGGACAGGTCACTGGGGCTCCAGAAAAAAGCTGTTTGCATTCATGCTAGAGATCAGCAAAGAAGAGAGTGTTTGAATCCTGCAGAGTGGTCACCTTGAAATATTGTTTTGACTGGGTAAAGGCAAGGTACTGGATATACGCAGCCCACGCTGCAGAATGCCTAAAGGTAGCATGGGGTGTGTAAAAGTAATGGGGTGAGAGGGACACTGCATGCAGTTTTTCAAGGAACTTGCAAACACATTTGTACAAATAGAGTGGCCCTTGGCTTGGGGAGCTCTGTGTCTGGGAGACAAGGGCTCCACTGGGATCAAGGGGCTTGGGAAAAAAGTGAGAACAACCCACAAGTGTATTTCTCGGCAAGTATGTGAACCTGTGTGTGACTGTCTGAGGGGACAGCAGCACACTGTGCTTCAAATGTCCAACCGGGTTTTCAGCTTCAAGAATTGTATATTTAAATCAGGATCTGTTTTATGTTAAAATATATATTCCCAATGTATGTGTATCCCCCAAATCCCCTACTTAAAATTGTGACTGAAGTGGAATGATTTTAGCTGGACAGCCTGAAAGCAGTAACTCCAGGAGGTCATGTGAGCTCTGAAATATAAAAGCTTTCCAAGGGAAGGCAGGGTCATAGTAAGGCCTGATTCCTATCCATTTACCCTGAAACAATACATAATGCTAGTCCCAAACCAGCAAACAAGTATGCTACAAGTAGCTCCCACAGATTGCGTATTGCCTTTGTAAATGATTTGGCTGCTTCAGTCAAAAACCTTCAAAAAAACCTTAAAGGATGAAGAGCTAGAGTCAAGAAGTACTGTACATACCTTCTGAATTATGTGCTGTCAGTATATAACTCAATAGACACAAATATATTGAAGTAGACATAAAGTAGATATCTGGCAAAAGAGATCTGTAAATTATGATACTATACTACTCTGAAAAAGGGTTCATTCAATAATTAGAGCATAACAGCTACAGAAATATTATGGTTTTGTAATTATTACAGTAGAAAAACTTGAAAGCTTTTATATCAGAATATTGTCATTCCTGCAATCTTTCTTAAAGTTTTTGGGAGGCTGGTGCCTTCGTTTCAGGTGACAGGAACTGTGCTGTACATAGACTGCAGTGAGGTTGGTCCTGAGGTGACTCCTAAATAACTTCCAGCAGAAGCTGGCAGTAGTTCTGTATGTGGCTTTAGCCTACAAATGAAATAGAAATGGTAATTCTATTCCTACATACAAAGTTTTTCTCCCTTCCTGATGCTTTTGTCTAAAATTGCGTCTTGGCATATCTTTGAGTGTCAGGAAGTGCAGGGGAGATAGCCTGCTGCTTATGGAAGTGACACAATGTGAATATACAACTCTCTTCTTTCAAGCAGTTATTTTTTTCACAGATAGAAGCAGCTGAATAACGTTGCTGAATTGTCATTCACCGAAGTGTACCGGTTATTTGGTTTTAGCCAGCTAAAGCCTGTGCTGAACTGGTTGCAGGCTTGCTGAGGATTCTTGATGGAGTTCTCATGCTCAGTTATATGTTCCCTTATGTAACTGTTTCAAGTTGTGAATAGGCTTTACATGTCCCAGAGAGATTTGTTGCTAGCTAATTAGCACTAATAATATTACTTTCTCTTTCCTATTGATGTCAGAGTAGGCTTTTGTGCTTGAATGTGGTGGGAAGAGGATGGGCAACTTAATTACTGAGGGCTGGATCATGCTGCCTTGTAGGAAACTCTCTGGGAGGTATACAAAAGAGATCGAGATTACTCCATTGGAAAAGAAGTAGTGGAAGGCCAAATTCTGCACAGAAGGCACAGCAACCCTGTCTCTGACCTAGTAAACAACTGGCAAGAGACACTGGCCTCAGCAGCAGTTGGACTTTGCTCTCTTCAGGTTCATGAAGCACTGCTTAAATAAAAGGGCACAGGAGCCTGGTATAAGTTAAAACCAGAAGACTGGTTTTATATGCTTTGTAGACTCCCCATAGCACCTGGGAAATGAACAGCCATCTCTGGGCTTTCTCATCTTCAGTATTCTCAGAAAATGTTTGAAAGTCATCTGAAGATTTTCACTCTGACCGTATATACATAATTATTTTTCTCTAGATATATGTATTTACTTTTAAACTCACTGCTATCTAAGCTGGCTTTAACAGGCAGGTAATTTTAAATCATGTTTTCTGTGCTGTAATAAGGCTGAATATAATGAAAAAATCATCATGTTTCATTCTGTTTTTCCTTTAAGACGTTTTGTGATATAGCATTGCCCCAGGGTTAAAAAAAACCAGCAATAATCTGTAAGTATTGGACAAACTGTCAAAGGAGCTTAATAGCATTTATATCACTGCTGAGAGTGTGCAAATGCAATAGAACATGGGCACAGTGACTTTTTTTCTGTGGACTGCTAAGAGCAGAAACAAAGCTCATGGAGAATGAATTAAGTCAATCTAAGAAACTGCAAATCTAGACACTTATTTCCTGAGAAAATTAAATTAAAAAGTTTTATTGGGGTTTAATTATGTAATCCACATGATTTTTGTTATGATTCATATTTAAATATTATTATACTTTGCCATGATTTTTTACTATGCAGAATAGTTCATAAACATTATTTAATAGGAATGTATTTAATTAATCTACAGAGAAGCATGAATTCTTGATTTAGCATAGCACAGTAATGTTGTGATAAAAACAAAAGCTTAATAATGATGTGTGGGACAAGGTGTGCAAAGGAAATATCTCTCAGAAAGCTGCTGTGCGATAACCACATTACTGCTAATGGAAGTAAGTAGGCAGGAGGTTGCTATGGACATGCACGCTGCTAGCATTAGGAAAACTCTGCTAAGGCTCCTTCCTCCCCCTGTCTGCTACTAGTGGTTCTCCCTTCTTTAATCCATGTTTTGATAAGAAGGTGAACAGAGAAGAGGGGCTAATCACTCTCTCATGGCTTGGAGCACTGGGATCGTTTGACAGAAACAAAATAAAAGCAAACTGCCCGGGCAGTGGAGGCATGCTGTGTTTGTATCCTGTCTTTCGGAGAGAACAAATGGTCTGTGAGATAGGGGAGAAAGATAACACAGAGGAGCTTGCTGGTTTTGTATCTCCATACCCTTAAATAGAGAGAGGAGACTTGAATGCTTATTATTTCACTATTTGTAGCCATGGCCAAGGGAAACAATAGCCTTGCACATAAAGCCTTGCATATATTGTCTGGTCTTGGGCCTTAGCAGGGTGCCACATGTATGTAGGTGGAGGGTTTTGAATACTGAATACATTTTTGAAACTCAGATGTTCCCATCTTCATCCCAAGGATGCATCTTTCAGTAAGCCTGGGAGGTCTAAATCAATTGTTTACTGTGTGAGCCTTGCTTGATCTTGTTTTTTTGCCATCCAATCTGACAATCCAAGGACAGCAAAATTCACTAGGGCACCTCTTTCAGGCTGAAAATTTTTCATTCCCTAATTCTCTGGTGCAAATGTGAAGACACAGGGATGACGTGTGGTCATGGCTGAAGCAAAGTGTGCTCTCACTCATCCTAAATGACTCCTGAGCCGTTCTAGCCACCTGCTGCAACACTGGCTGCTCTGACACTTGGCAGGAAAAGAAAAAGACAGTTGTGGCCTGATTGCTGGATTTTCTTATTTCATGGCCCCTAGGCTTACCTGAGTGGCAGGAGGGAGCCTGTTTATCATAGTTCATTTGGATCCCAGCAGTCTTTCCTCTACTCCAGTTCTCCCGAAAACTCCATGCTTCAAAGAGAAACAGATGATGAAGCAGCCAGAGTGAGTATTTTCCCTCTTCCCTCTCCATGACCCAGCCAGCATCCAGCAGAGAAGCTGCTGTACGCCTGCAGCAGGGAAGGGGTGTTGGCTCAGATGGCCTCAGGTGTACCTGAGCTACAACTATAGTGACTGATCCTATCCTATCAAAAGTTTCCATGTTTTCAACGCATCATCAAATACAAATTTTTCTGAAGTCAAATTGGCACCACAGGGAATAAAAGTCAGCAGCAAGGTGAAGGCACAGCACCTCTGCCATGCTGGTGTGCCAACAAACATTTCCTTTCTGGCCTTGGTTGCAGTTGGTGAGCACAGAAAAGAGCATAACAGCCCACTGGAACATTTTTCCGTAGAAGGGTATGCGTGTCATGGTGTTATACTGCAGAATTACAAGGTTATATGGTAGCTTGGGAGAGCACATTCCTGTGGGAAAATTCAGTTTGAAGACATCCGTGGACCTTGTGTCACCCGCTCAAAGAATCTGAAGAGACTTAGCCACCAAAGTCTCTGCTGTAACTTCTTGGGCTACTTGGCATGTGATCAGGAGGTTTAAGAGCCCAAACCATGAGTGCAGTGAGGCCTGCACAACGACTGACACAACCAGTAGTAGCACTGCCTACTTTGAGCCACAGCAGGTGAAAACCCATTGGTTTTCAGAAGTCAGCTGTGTGCTCTTGTGGTATCAGTCCGCATGTATTTGTTCTGGTTGCCCCCCCAGTCCCCTTCCCCCACCACAGGTCACATTAAGAGATTATTTACTGACAGCATTACAGTAGTGCCAAGGGATTGTTGATCCTCTGGTGTCAGAAGTTCAGCAAGTACAACAGAGGATGCCTTAACGTTATAAGTAGGACTCAAACATCCATCTGTGTTTTCTCATTCTCAGAGGTTTAAGCTAACATGATTCCTCCCATGTTTTCCACAGGTTAAGTGCAAACATGAAGAATTACTTTGGTGTGGTTGTTGTGCTGCAATTTATCAAATCACAGCAATTCAGTCATGAATCTTAAGGTAGATGGTGTTGTAAATCCAGTTGGTGTTGACACTAGGTTTTAAAGCAATCAGTCAGATCCATGATTAGTAATTTAGTAACAAAAAGAAATAGCCAGCACAACTTCCACTGTATTAAAAAAGGGAAGGAGGCTGTTTCAAATGTTGCTGAGCACACAATCTTTCTGAGACCAGCATTTGACTTTAGGCATAAGCTATGAGCCAGAAAGCCTGCAAAGGTGGTGCTCAGAGACTGGATCAGACAGTGAGGAATGTGGAGCATGCGAACTCGCAGAGGCTGTGCCTTGAGACAGCTCAGCTCAGAGCTTCTGTGAAACCTCTCCAAGGCTTCCCAGCAGGTTAGAGATGCTGCTACAATTACCTTAAGGAGCTTACTGCTTGAAGGAAACCTAAAAACATTTCTCAGATATATCTGAGCCTTCATGTAAGCCGCATAAGGTCCAAGCATGCGACCGGTGCCCTGGCGAAGGATTGGAACTTGATTTGTGATGAGGTCTGTCTGAGCGCTGCCCTGTGCAGAGATCTCACCGCAAAGGGCACCTTGAAATTGGCCCAGCAAAGTACACATGCTCAGCCAGGAATCTCACACAGGCAGAGGTTTTCATGCATGTTCAGCGAGCTAAGGGAGGTTAAACAGGGGTAAAAGCAAGGCGTGAAGGGTGGGAACACAGCTACATTTTCTTTGCTAAATGTTTTAGAGGTTCTTTTCTCTCCTTGCTGTGGCTTTGGTAAAGCTAATTTGCCTGTTCTAGCCGTGACTTCTTGTGTTTTAATGGAGAACTTGCTGGTTGGGGGAATCTTTAAGAAGAACAGGATAGTTTTGTAACTCCTTTGTTACCAGTAGGCTGGGGGGAACACAAGTCTGGGGAACCCAGTCTGCTTTCCTTCTTTTTTAGGAAAAGCTTTCACCTGCTTTTTCAGCTGCGCGACTCAGAAATTTGAAAAGAAACATGAGAGTGATGTAAATTCCTCTTCTACCTTTGTAGATCCCTCTGTGGGATTGCACTGAGTGGTCTCAGGGGCCCACGCTGCCAAATCTGTGAGCTGAATGCAGCGTCCACCCATATGCGTGCTATATGACGAAGGCCCTTGGCAAATGTTACATACCTGAATGTTATTCTCCCATTATGCAGCTTGGTCAGTCCCCTGTCCACCAGAAATCTGCCAGTTTGGATAACCATCTCCTGATTTGGTCTGCTTTAACTATTTTTTTTCTTTTTTTTGGTGTTGCTCGTGTAAAGAGACCAGAGAGTTACAAAGAGCAGTACAGAATCAAAGATGGAGATGCTGTGTGTACATCTATATCTATACATAATTTTAGCTAATATCTAAAGGATCTAAATTTTCCTTTGGCTTTTACCATGTAACTGGAACTCTTATAATGCTGCATCAGTACACTGTGAAGTGGAAAACCCCAAATCCATATTAATAGAATCCCTACTGAAAATCAGAAAATAAGATTAAAGATGATGTTTTTGACTTCAGGGCTTTATCAGGCTCTAGGAAAAATCTTACATTTTCAGCTGAATAGAAACGAAGCCAAAGCACAAAGATAAAAGCAATTGAGAAAGAAGAGAAGGAGGTGAATGAGGGAAGAAGGGGTGGAGGAAGTATGAAACGGTCAGGTGACTTACTAGGAAGGCAAAAAGGGGATCAAAGGGTAGGAAGCCAAGTACTAGAAGAAACAACTGTAATTTTCAGCAGCTGTGGAGGAGACTAGAAGAGAGGAGTCTTAATGGTGCACAGTTGGAAAGGGAAACTGAAAGGCACTAAATCAAAAAATGATAGTAGAACAGAACTTGTGGGGGAAACAGCAGAGAAGAGCAAAGAAAAGAGGCTGCTAAATGGAGGAGCATGCTGTCATTTATATCAAGGGATGGTGGCATAAAAACAATAGCTTTGGCTTCAGCTGTTCTGTGAGAGGTGTTGGAAATCCTTTCGCAGTGGTGCAAAGAGAAATATACTTTCAATCTTATGTTCAGCTGAGGCTCTTCAGCAAACTGGTGGAAGCAATTAGCACAGCTGATTGGTTTAGCATTCTTTGAATACTGGTCTGCTGGACCTCTTGTTGCCTAACATATGATATTTACAAACATTTATTTCAAATCAGTAACTTACAAATCAAGAAATTAATGAGAAACTCCTGGAAAACATGATCCTGCTTTTAAGGACTTGAGCTTGGTGGCAGGGGCTGAATGAAAATCTTCAAGTGGGAATGGGATGACCTTCAGAAAGGTCATCAGGTGGGAATGGGAGAGAATCAAACTGACTTTTCTTATTTTCTGACTGTAGTTTTATCTGTATCAGCTTTTATTGCAGTCTTTTTCTGTAGCTGGTGGAGAGATTTGGGCTCTTTATCATGGTATCCTGCAGCAGAATCCATAATTTCCTTAGATTCATTGCATATTTATGCTGAAAATGATAAGCAAAGACACTTTCTATGCATAAGTTTTCTTCTGCGTACAACTTTCTTTTTCTGCTGTATTTTGCAGAATTATTTCTGCATGCTCTATATTGTGACAATCTTTTGTGAGGGTTTTGTGCCTGTATTGTCTCAATAAATGATCAAGATTTTTAGCACCTGTTCTAGATTTGGTCCAAACCAATAACATGGCAGAGTTAAGGGTTGTCCTCCCTCTAATTTCTATCATGAAAGAAAGAAAAAAGTCCAGGAAAAATTAGGCATAGACACAGTGTTTTCTCTGGAGAGAAGAAAGAGGGTGCCAAGAGAAAACAAAGTCATGTTTTGAAATAGGCTCTGTTCACTAAATCATAATTACTGATGAGATTCCAGCCTGTTTTCAATGAACTGAATAAAAATACTAATAGTTGCAGTTTTAATGCCATTAATATAAATGGCAGAAGAACTTCAGTTCACCCTCCCTCCCTGCAGTGCTTTGTCCATTAACAAGGGAAATATGTGAGGGATGACACATCAGCAAAGAAACACTGAAATCAGCCTCAGTCACAAAATATTGAAAATTTGATGGAATAAATTGTCTGGCATACAGGCTCCAGAAAGGCCTCAGAGGTAGTAAAAAAAAGTCAGTGATATTGTAAAATTTTGAACCAGATCGTTTAGCATCTCCATAGGACTTTCTTCTAAGGGTGTGACTCAGTTTTGAACATAACCCAATGTAATGAAAGGTCAGCAGAATGTGCTTCATGGGAAAACCTAGTTGCTAGAAATACTCTAAAGAAAACTGATTAAAGTGGAAAAAAGTGGTGGAGAATCATGAATCCTGAAAGGGAGATGGAAATAATAGTCTGACTCCTTGCACTTGTAAAAACCCTCATACTATTCTGATGGTAAATATGGGCAATAAAATGGGAAGAGTTTATGTGCGTGTGCAGGAGGAGCTATACCCCTCCGGTGATGACTCTAATGGTTTTTACCTGGTAGGCATCTCAGCAGAGTAATTTTTAGAAGGCTTGTACATGTGTGCATGCATGTAGCACGAAGGAAGTTGAAGAGAACAATATCACAAAAATCAGGAACAGAATTTGTTATTCACTGTCACAAAATGAATAACCAGACAAAATATTTAATGGATATACATTGGCAGATGGAAAAAAAATGGCCATTGCCTTGTAAAGAACCTGTTAATTTTCTCCTTTTGACCCCTTTTTGTGCTCACCTCCTGTTGTCGTGTGCCTCGCTCAAATCATGTGGTCTCCTGTGCAGATGCATGAGAGTACAAGAACTCTGAAACGGGTCCTGCTTACACAGCATTAGGGAAAAAAAACTATATGGAAACTCATCACATGTTCTAGTGAGCTATTGCACGCTGTTGCAGGTTTCTGTAACATATTGGGATGAGCATGTGGCAGCTGAGGCTAAGCGTGAAAAAGCCAAGGCTTCTGGCCACCTTCTGCCCAGGAGGGAGCAGTAGCTGGAGAGTTTTAGCAAGGGCTTCCAAAATGGAAGTGGTAACCAAGTGGAAGTGCTCTGTAAGAGTGATCTGGGTTCAACCCTGCTGCTTACAGGCATCAATGACTCCTTTGGTGCTGTCATCTTATTGCAGTCAGGGCTTAAGCCTGGGACCTTATCAGTGGGTTTTGTGTACTGTCAGTGACAACCAAGTAGGATATTATGTTTTCAACTCCCAGCTCTACAACATGTTTTTCTGAAGTTTAGATGTCCCTACTGTCCCACATTTTCCCCGGTATGACTCTTTCTTATCCAGTTCCAAAACACCTAGAATTCTGCAGCTGAGACAGGAGTTCCTTGCTCTGCCATGCTGGGGGAGGAAAGATGTTCTGGAACAATGGGGAAGACAACAGGGGTGAAAGTGCCACTTTCTTTATTTCCCAAATTAGCCACAGGGCTCATTATGGTAAGTGGCATTGTAAATGGTCAAATTAGAATGACTTCCTTCTTACCATGTTATTTTATGTAATTAGGTTTAGAAAGTCTCCGGAGTTTCTCTTCGATCGGCAAGAAGAAATGCAACATGACTACAAGCTTTGTGGTGAAAATAAAATAAAACCTTGCCTTTTCAAGACCTTGAAGAGTATTGTAATGAAATTCTTTACCGACTTGGTTACTTATCATAATAAATCCTTTAAGTCCAGAAAGTCTGTCTCCTATCTTTGCCTAAACAAGATTAAATCAAATATGGCTCTTTTTAAAGTCCTGTATTAAACCTAAATTATGATATCCTGGAAGAAAGATGAGAGTTTGAAATGGGGAATGGGGGGAGAGGTAGGCCAGGGTGGTGCCTGGGGTGCAGCAGGTTGCAAGGTGGAGGTAGTGCCAGGAGAGGAGCGCTGGGGGGTCCTGGTGCAGAGCTGCGTGGTCGGGGAGAGACAGACCACCCCAGCAGGGCAAGTCCTTCACTTTGAAGGTGGAGAGGTCAAAGGGGCGCAAGCTGGGCTCCTGCCTCAGGTAATCCCTGCTGGCAGAGAGGCATTGACAAAAACAGCTTCTGCTCAAAAGCGAGGAGACAGAAATTTTAGCAGTTGCCTTCAATTTCCAACAAGGGAAAAGGATAGAGTCTAATACTGATACTTAAACAACAGACAGATCTTGCTATATAGCAGTTGTTTGCTAGTCAGGAAGGCTACTAAATCACAGCTTTAATTTAGAAAAAGAGCTGATGTAGTTGAACACACAGTGAAACTAGAGAATCATGTAATCATGTTGTTACAGAGCTCAGCCCTTCTTTCGTCTGCCCCGTGCTATTTGTAAGTTTTCTCTTTTGGATCATTTGAAAATGAGAGCCTGATTTCTCTTCTAGCACTGGAAAGGCAATTGAACATGCCTGAAGAAAGCCCCTTCATGTGAGTCTATCACAGGTCTGAGATGTGGTCCTCCCCTTGCCTGTCGATACTGGTGAAAGGAGCAGTGTCTCCTGCTTCTCCTGTAAAGCAGCTATCGCTGTAGGAATAGCAACATAAGGACTGCAGGAGGAAACGATTTGGTGGTGAAAAGTGGAAGGAAACTACCGTTAATTGAACAACAACAACAAAAAAAGCTACTGTTGTTTGGAGTATTTAGCCTAGCTGCAGCCAGAGCCTGATTTTTTCACCTTTTGCTTTGCAAAAAGTGGTTGGATTTCTTACAGCAAATAGAGGCATTTGTTGTAAAGACAGGTTGTCAGCAGCATAGCTCTGCCCACCCCATGCAAGCACCATATATTATGTATATGGAGGAAAGCTATGAAAACATAAGGAATCTGCATATCAGCACTTTATGTACGGTGGGCTCAGTCTTCATCAAGCCTTTCAAGGAGCATCTCCTCAGGGAAAAACAAGTGAAACAAGTTGTATGATGCCAATGAGATATAAATTCTTTATTGACTGAATCAGATTAGTTAATTTAGTTGTACCCAGAGTCCGTGAAAAGCAAGTGAAAAGGCAAGCTTTGGATTGGGTTAAGAGAAGGGGTCTGAAGCTGTGAACAGGCATAGTCTTGGTAAGGCATAGCACCTGTGAGTTGCAACAACAGTTGTGAAGACTAAATTGGAGTCCTGAGCTTTGGACATATACTTGACATGAAGGTTTCTTTTGTTATCACAACAGACTTCTTTGTGCATTTAAATCTTTTAAGATTATTACCTAAGAACTACTTCTGAGTGATGAAAGGGTGCCGGTGCCTGCCCAACCTGCTAAGCTAACGACAAATGCAGAATTCAATCTTGCCATAGGGTTACAGCGTTGTAGCTGAGACGATCCAACCTAAAGGTATAAGCAAGGTGTAGCAAAACATGCTACATTTTATTAGATCAGATGGTATTACTGGGAAAAACAGACATATTTCTGGGGAATACAAACCTCTTCTTAGGGAAAAGTATTGCAAAGGCCTGAAGGAAGACTTATGCACCCAAAACCATATCTGGTGTTTCCCAGTTATATCTGCTGAACTAATAAAAGATATTCCTTGTCTTTGCAGACCATCTCTCTTGTTGTAAAAGAAGTGTGATTTAAGATCTACGATCTTTGCATTTTATCCTATTTAGTTCTGCTCATGCTCTGTGATGTGGAGCAGCTGGAGCAGCCTGTTGCTGCCCCACCTTTAATTTAGCATAGGACAAATGTCAGGTGAGTTAACAAATTGCGGTGGGAGTGAGAGGTTTTAGTAAGAGCTCACTATTTTCTAGCTGTTCTGTCCCTTGTGATCCAACACAGAGCAAGGGCTGAAATAGCTATAAGGTTTTGGTAGAAGCCTGAAGCAGGAGAAGCATTAAGGTAGTGAAAAGCCACCTTGGCATTACATCTTACTTTCATTTTTTCTCACGTGTAGATAAGCACTAAGCAAAGTGGAAAGGAGGTGCATAGAAAGAAGGAATTTTATCGTGTGTCCTTGTATTTTAATGTGTGTTTTCTTTTTACTTCAAATAAGTAGCTTTTGTTAATTCAGTCAATGGTTAAACGTCTAGAACTTTCAAGGCTAACTGAAGAAAACAATCCTTGTGTCAAAAGACAAGCACTCCTGAATCCCAAATATTTCTGGCCACGTCATCAAGACAGTTTAGAAGTAAAAGTTTTGGAAATATTCCCAAACTTTTTCAAGTCTTGCTTTCACACCAAAACTCCCTTTATTCTCTGTGTATGCTTTTCACTTTAGTGTGATCTGAAATACACAGCTTTTTCTTTTATTTTAGTTTTTACCTTTTTCCTCAATGACTTATTTCCTTCTGCCTCTAAAATGAAAAACCTAGGTGGAGGAAAAAAATGTATAATTGTATGTGCTCATTAATCCCTGTGATTCTAGTTATACACAGGGCAGGATAATTCTAGTTTGAACTCAAGGCTGGCAGTACAGGTCTCATTGAATTTTAAAATAAGTTTCTGACAAATGGTTTTAACTAGGTTCAGGTGATGGTGCTGCTATTTTGGGTATATAATCTTCACAAGCTATTTGTCGGTGAAGATTCAAAAGAAAAAAAATTAACTGTTTTTGAACTTTAAAAGAAGTGTTTATCCCTAGAAAAAGCAGTCTTAAGAGTGGTCAGTGACACACTAAATATGTGGGTATGGTGTTTCTTATTCTTGGTCATGATAATGTCAAATTCAGAAATGCTTAGAAGTGGTACTGAACTTGTGTTCTCTTTTACTAGCTCTGAAAACTTCGGCTAATGATTCACATTCATATATTTTAAACTAATGCAGATTTATGGGCCTTCAAACACAATGAGCCATATGCTTCCTCAAGGAGCAGAGGGTGGAGTGAATAAGACACTTGAAACACACTCCCCAGAGCGCCTGACACATGCTTTCTTGCACAAAAGAAAAAAATTCTGTATGTTAAAATACCATCACAGTTTCGGATCTTTAAAGGCTGCAGAGTGCAAAGATCGGATCCATAGCTCAGTGAAATCGGTGAGGATTTTTCTATTGATTTCAAATGGTGGTTAAATGAGAAGAAGACCTTTGTCCAAACTGAAGAGTGGAGAGCGTGTTAACAAAAATTGGCTGAGGAGCCTTATGCTGTGTAATTAAAATTAGTAGAAAACAAAAGCTATCCCATTCTTCCCTGTAAAGAAATATTTTAGAGAAAGGATAAAAAGGCAATTAACTTTCAAAGTGCACTCTAAATAGCTGGGAAATTTGAAGGTGTATGAATATTCTCTGTTCTGGGGATCTTGGGGATCTTTGTCAAAGATGCTGCTGCTTGTGCAGATGCCAGCCAGGTCCAGGGGTGATGCTCCCGCACGTGCCTGCCCTTGGTCTCTACTTCACTGGACTCCCTTGCTGCTGATTGCTTTGAGCCATAGCAGGGACCGAGAAAGAGGGAAGGCAATTTTAAATTGCCTCCCAGCAGGAATTATCTACTGAAAATCTAGCAGCTACATTCTCATTCCCCATTACTACAATATTGCAGAAAAGATGGAAGAGGCTTTTTTCTTAAATTACCACTCTCTAGCTGCAAAGGAATCAAGCCTCTGAAGAGACCAATTTGGTGCTGAGGTAACTTCTTTCCATCCTCTGCTCAATAGCGATCTATTTTGAGATGGTTTGAATAAAATTATGTTCAGCCTCTTTGGTCTTTGACAGAGGATCAGAGTTTGTTTGGAGACCTTCTGTGCAAGCCCCGCACCTCAGCAGTGAGCGCGTTTGGCTCCTGAGCTGAGAAATAAGGTGATTCTGGTAACGCAAGGCTGTGTGTTATTCAATAATCTGCTTTTCCATGCATGTAGAGTTCAGCCCCGTAAATCTCGTGAATCACCTTCTTGTTTATTTTCCCCTCTCCCTGATTAATTCCCTGAATTCCTCAGTGTCAATGTTTGTAATGGGAGGCTGTTCAGAAGGTCAAAATACCTCTCACTGGGTACTTACTATTTCTGTTTGCCCTTTGCTACTATGAAGTGAGAGTGTGATCAGCAGCAGAAAGGTTTGCTCATGTGTTTATTTTTTTAAGGTAATGGATGCAACTATCCATTTAATGCTTACCTATGACTACAGCTAGAATTAAAACCTATGGATACCTTGCTGGTTTTTTTATATATTTTTTAAAAAAGGGCATCTTATTTCATTGGGTATTCTTTCCACTGCATGGCTAGGGAACATAGTAATTTGGTTATGCCATTCTGAAAACATGATTTTTTGTTGTTGTTGTTTTTTTGATTAGTTGAATTATTTTTAGTGACTTGGATTGTATCACCTCTAATAAGAAATAATGAATATTTACAGTAGAGGGAGCAGTAGTACCATTGCTGCTCTATTTCTCTTTGGCTATCTGTCAGTTGTGTTATAGCTTTAGATAGCAGGTATATAGAAAAACAATGCTTATCTAGATGAAATGACATGGTCTTTTCTGTAGTAAAGTTTTCCTCATGATTTCTATTCACTATTAAAACAATACTTTATTTTGTAAGAAGCAGAAATTTTTTCTTAGGGAGGTGTCTTGCAATACAGCTGGATGAGCTGAACAGCAGTAGTTTCCACCTGAAAGAGATTTCCTTTTTCAATTGCTGCCTTAAAATTATGCTCTTATCAGGAATTTAAAATTATAATCAGTGTATTTGGCACCTTCCTTTCAAGGCTTGCACAATGGTTAGAAACCTTTGTAAGTGTTTCTGCTACCTGCAGTTAACAAGACCCTTCTGGTGTTGCTATGGAAATTGTGAGGTTCCAGTATGCGCATGCTGGATCCTCTGCACGCTCAAGTGGGAGTGGGAGAGGTGACAGAGGTTCGATATCTGTTTGTTCAATCACATGACTCTTAAGCAGGAGACGGTCAGAAAAATTAGGAAATTATTTGGGAAAAGACATCTTCATACAGGATATGTCTTAAGAGTTCTATTCAGTGCAATGTGCCTTACAGGCTATTTGTAATACATACATCAGCCTTTCCAGACTGGACTTTAACTTCAGGTCGAATAAAAATCAATGCCATTACTGGGCAACCCCTTTTCACTAATTATTTGGGTGGTCATTGGAGAAAGATTTCTGTGTAATAGAATGTAATAGAATGTATTTCCTTACATGAAAGAGCCTCTTGAAAAGGAGGAGGAGGAGGAGGATACATTTGGCACTGGCTTGTCAGCTGAAGTTTTTGTGGGAGGCTGCAGTGGCTGCACACCAGTGTAGGGTTGGAGCTGGTGCCTCTCCAGATGCACAGGTCTGGACAGTGAAGCTGAGAACAGAAATGCTGGTCTGAATTGAGGCACATTTCTGCACCATCTTCACTTCAGTGCAATTACAGGAAGGATATTTCTTCTGTATGGGTTGGGATTTCTGAACAGATTGGCTCCTGCAACATGTGGTGGATTAGTTAGGGCAGAGAAGTGACACATCATGGGATGCAGTTCAGGCTGGAGGACTTATCTTAGGTGAAAATGGAGGGGTGAGGAATTTGGCCTGAAAGAAACAAACAAACAAATAAATTTGGATTTTTCCATCATAAAAAGGAAGAAAAGAGAAAGTAGGCAAATCTGGAGTTTTCCTATTGGGAAATGTTGAATCTTGGAAGACTATTTTTCCTTAAAATGTAGTACTTGGATGAAACTTTCCAGTGAGTTCTGCTGTTCAGGTTGCAAACTCTTCCAAACCAGGGACTGTCTGCACATACACTCTGGATAGTATGTGGCAAGATAGGGCTCTGATATTAGCTCAGTCCCTAGATATTACAATAGAAATGGGACATGGTAGGCAAAAAATGTAGGAATAGAACTTTTCTCTGGTGGTCACTCACAATGAATAAATATTGATCTCCACAGTGCTGTCTTTGTGAAACCACTCTTCTTACCAGAAATGCACTTTATAATCTCCTTGGAAGGTGATTAGAGCAGGGGAAAAAACAAAAAGGCTCCTGGATCAGATGATCCTCTTGCCATTCAAGATGAACTGTCAAAACATTGTCATTTATTGTAACTGACTCATTTAGAAAGCTAAATCAGAAATGCATAAATGACTCTTCTTCATAACGTGATTAAAGTGGAATGTCTCTGGTTTTGTTTTGTTTAATTTGGACATCATGCCATCTCTGCAGAATCATGTTGGTGTCACTTCCATTTTTTTGTTAAAGGTTGCTTGTCAACGATTCACGGCATTAGCTTTTCTTTTCATTTTGACAATCCAGCGTTGCCTGCATACATGCATGCTGACATTGTTCCATTCTGGTATCATGACATCATCTTGATAGAACCATGGAAACATTGTTTTGTCTCCATAACGGTGTTGTAATTACATCATCATGTCTTGAAGCAATTAGTATTACAGTAATATATTACAAAAAGTATACGTGATGTGTGCATAGCAGTCTGTGCTGAACCTTTGTTAGGATTGTACTGAAGTTTGTTTGCAGGTCTCCAAAGAGTGGTAGTTTGTAACAAACATTTACACACTAATTAGTGTTTGGATACAAAAAAAAAAAAGCAAACCAAAACTTCCTGCCTTGTCATAAGTAATTGCCCTTTTCTGTGTTAACTCAAAAAGAACTGACTTATTAAAGCTATTTTTAACCTAGAGGATGACCACAAGGTTGATAATTTGTGAACGAATTAACTCTCCACTTTTCTTTAGCACTCCTTGAGCATCTTGGAACACTATAAACTGGAACCAAGGCTCACTCCTGTGAGGCAAATAAGTATCACCGTAACCCTTTTTACAGAAGTATAAAAGAGAGGCACAGAACTGTGAATTCCTTGAGGTCATTTTGCGAATTCATAGCAGAATTGTTACAAGATCCAGAGATTCCTGTGAGTGCATAAGAATGTGTGTGTGTGTGCGCGCACACACAGTCACTCATATATGTGCAAAATATTCAGAGGCTTTATGTATGAAAATATGATAGTGTTTAGAATCTTCTAAATGGCAAAATACCTTTAAGGCAAAAAAAATCCAAGTGTTTGTGTTCATGTTCAGCGTGTTCCTCCTGACCAGAGCTACCCTGTTTCTCCCTTGTGGACAGTGTAACTGGGAGGCAGAGAAGGGCACAAGGCTGGGAGGAAACTTCTAGGTCATCAAGCCTTTCCACCTACTGCTGACAACTCTGTCACACAGTTGCTGAGTTTTACTGATCAACCCCCAACTTCATTTTTTATTTAGATTCTTTGTCTTTCATTAAGATAAGAGAGAAGAAGACAGGAAAATGAGATTTCTAAAAACATGGGTAGAAAGCTGCCAATTGCAGGGAAACAGAAAGCATTGCTCTAAAGAATCAGAAACTACAAATAAGAGTCAAACCCTGCAGTTCTCTGTTTGAAATCTGGAAGAAGGCCAATGGCAATTTTGCTTTAGTTCAGAGTATTTTCAAAATGAATAAGGAAGTGACAGCCCTGGAGCTTGAACTGTCTTTCTGTTGACTTCTATGAAAGTTATACTGGGTTCTGAAGATGTGTGTGTCTTTGGTTGAGGGATGGACAGAAAGCAATGTCTGTTGGGTAGGCTCAGCCGGAGGTTTCTGAAACGTTTTCATGGATCAGTTTCTCAGAGGCTGTGGAAAACTCTTTTCCAGAGGGAGACTCTGGAGTTGACTCCTCTTAGTTGAAAGTTCACAGCAGATTCTGAGTCAGTAGCTCCTCTGTCTGATGTTAGTGTCTAAAAATGTCCACCCACACTGTTACGGACAAAACTATAGCATTGCAAGGAGGCAGCTCCATGCCTTGGCAAAGTGTGGGAGATACTGTCATTTCTTTAGGGATTTTTGAAATTATTTTCATGGTCTTTGACACTTAACTTCTACAGAACTGTGATGGGATTGAAGTGCCTAAGTCTACCAGGCTCTTGGTGTATTCCCAGCTTGGTGATGCTTTCCTTCCCTCCTCTTTTCCTTCTCGCTTATTTTCCTCTCCGCACCTGGGTTTGCAGGGGATGGCAAGAGGTCCTAGAAGGAAGGAGAACATGTCAGCAAGCAGTATCAGCTTATGGTACTATTCCCAGGTACGACGAAATCTAAAGCAAATGCAGGCACCACTGATGCGGCAGGGATTTTCAGCTCCCTTGCACTGGAGGGGTTGGAAGCATCAGGCTCCGTTTTAAGTATGTGCTGTTTTGTTAGCGTACCATAAACCGCAGAAAGGGTTATTGGGCCTGGAACAGCAAACCACTGTGCCCCGGGTGAGGATGGGAAGTCCATCTAGCTTTCATTTTCTTCAGGGATATATGTTGGTGTATTTTTCTTTTTCTGATGCTTTCATGGTTGTGTTTCCTGCACCGCTAAATGTATCACAGCAAAATCCAATTCAATTTTAAGAATAATCACTTTGTAGTGTAGAGAAAATACCTTTCAAGACAATTCATAATGATCTAGAAGATTAATTGAATAATGAGGTGGTGAAACCAAGCAAGAAAGTATGAAGGGCTGGGAGGATGTCCAGAAGGATTTAATAAAACTGGATGATTGGGCAATATGATGGCAAATGAAATTCAGTGAAGATAAACACATGATAATGCATTGGGGGAAATAATTTAAGCTGCTCATGTGCGCTGATGATTTCTGAATTAGCTGCAGCTTCTCAAGTGTAAGATCTTGGTGTCATCGTGGGTAGTGCAAGGTCTAATAACTGATGCAGAAGAAAGAAGTGGGGGATATCCTGGAGCACATCAGTACAGGGTAGAAGGATAATTTTCTGAACAATACCCTTTACTAAAAACATATATAGTGCAACAAGTGTCAATTTTAATTAAAGTTAGAGAAATTGCTCATGACTAAACATCCTAGGATTAGTTTCAATTTCACACTCTAAATGGATGATGAATTGTGCTGATAGTAGTATTTGAACCTGGGATTTTCAGCAATAAGAACATCTTATACTGATCACTGAGCAGCATTTGGATGAAATCTGGTCTCCTTGATCCCCTTAGAGGAACTTTTGCTTTTAATTTCACCAGGCCTGGGATTTTACCCCACTTCCACAGTTAAAGTCAATAGTAGACTTACGACACTTTGGTATACTACTGACTAAAACTAAATACTATTTTTGTGCCAGTGTTGCAGATACAAGGCATAGAATAGCTATATAGTCTAAGAAGTTAGACAAGATAATAGCCATTGGTAAATAAAGAAAAATATTTTGTAGAGAACTGTAATGTTCATTGCTGAAATTAGTTTTAATTTGGTTCCCCACACTTTAAAAAAAAGACATATAAAAAAGTGTGTGTGATACTCTCCATTTCATTGACTGGGGGAGACTCAGCCCAAATATGCGTGTATATACACATGTATATAAAGGGAGCAGGAAGGAAGGCCTTGGCAAGAGATTAAAATGAAAGGATTAAAATGCCATTACATATGAACAAATATGAATTCATGGATTTCAAATGATATTTGGCTGCGTGAATGATAATAATGACTGCAGTGTTTACTTCTGTTGCCTAGGAAAGCTGCATGTGTTTACAATATTGACATCTGAATCTTAAATTCATTTGTCATGTTGTGCTGTTCCATTTTATAATTGATGAGATTTATCTTTGAGATATAAGCTTCTCCCGGCAGAACTTTCAATTGGATATTTAGCACGTGCAGAACATCAGACTTGGAGCAAGGGTGGCTGGTTTTTGGGTGTCGCTCTTATGATCAAATGGGGGCCAATGTGACTGTGGCCTAGACTCTGCCTGCAGTGCTGGCTGGGAGGAGTAACCAGAAGCTGGAAGGGGAATGTGTGTCTTTTGGGCACCAAAATATGCTGCTATAGCTCTATACCGTCCACCATAAATGGGAATGTGGAATTCACCTCTGCACAAAGGACCTGCCAAGGCTTCTCACAGGAGTAAAATTCACCCTGAAGTAGTGTGTCATTTGGCCGTAGATCAAAGAGTATTTCACGGAACCAGAATGAATTTAGCCTTTCCCTGAAGGTATGAATACACTATAGCCCTGTTGCAGATAGGTTAATTATTATTTAGAGGGGTAATTGTTCTCTAGCAGGTCACAGCTGACAGGACAAAGAAACCTTGGATTTGAATCTAAGAATCCTTACTCCCAATATTTGTTTCTACTCAATATATAATTGTTGTTCTGGCTTTGGCACTGGAGTAAAAGTAGTATTTTTTTCTTTGGCTACATACCAGACTGAATATCACTGAGCATGTAGTGCAGGCACACAGGTTCAGAGTTTTTCCAGTAGCCAGAACTGTTTGAGCTGCACAGGCACCCTGTATTTGTTTCTCTTTCAGGATACTTAGCTTTTCTTTAACCACCAACCATTTAAAACAGGAGTCTCTGAAGCAAAAAAACCCACTTTCACATAAAGAGTCAAAATGTCAAATTTGGAAAGAAAAACATTCTGAATTCTTTCTCGCTATTTCTAGCAGAATTGTTTCAGTCAGTTTTTCCAAAGCTGTGTGTTACAGCAAAATTATTAGATGTTAAAAAATGGTATTAGCCCAAATCTGCCTTGCACTGAAACAAGAAAGGTTGCCCAGCCTTCTCTTTCTAGGTGTTTTTTGGTGTCCTGAGCTCCCTGCTACTGCCCCATACAGCTCTACCCAAGAAAGGAAGTCCTGATGAAATGAGTTACGCTTTCTCTAATCACTGACAAGATACTGTATGAAGGCCTTTGAAGACTTCTGTCTGTCTTATACATCACGTGTTCAGTTAAAAAACCCTGTTCTACCAGGACCAAAGAGGCTTGGTCCAAAGACGCTGGATCTTGCTGGCCAGATGGCCTGTGGCCTATAGCTCGGACTTCTTGCAACTCTGGAGCGCGAGCTGTCTAGTGCTGTCTGTGAAATATAGTGTGCTAACATAGCATCGCATGGGTTTGGTCTCTTCCAGATGTTCGCCAGAGTACAGGGAAGAGCTGACATGAGATAGTCAAAGAAAGGAAGATGGTTGGTAGTTGTGTACAGTTTCTAGAGTCATTATATCAGCCATAATGATACAGAGAGCTTCCTTTTAGCAGATATCAGTGCTTCTAAACAGATCCAGATGACCACTGAAGACCACTGAAGGTTTACCCTTTGAAGGAAGGGAGTACTTCAGCTCCAGCAGCTGTGAGACATTATGTTTTCAAAGATACTCAGAATCATGTGTGGTCTGTAAGAATTTATAGCATAGCTTCCCTGGGGGGCAATTTTGACACCAGCCTCTATCAGACTGACAGACGGGGCTGCAGAAAATCCTATCTTGAAGGCAGCTCTTCTGCTGCAGAAAGTGTTTCAGCCTTACCTGCTGTCATATAAATGACCTCCCTCTCAGAGCAAGTGTCGCAGTGACTAGGAACAATATTGTTTTGAAAAGAGTATCTTCAGATACTGTCTTGCCCCTTCTGCAGATCAGTATCATCTGTGATTTCCCATCTGGTTCCTAATTTTATCTCCTTCTAAGCTCTCAGCATGCCAGAACTGCACTTCTGCATAAATCTTGGTCCCATCAGCACTGGAACTGAAAATACAAATATCAAAGTGGCAATTTGTACTGAAACCCCAAATTATACAGAGGCTTTTGGGCCTTTCTGTGGTACTGAGGATCTTCCTTGAATGTTCTGCCACTGAAACATCTCTTGTAGGGTGAAAAACATTTGTATTTGCAGTTGTCGGAACTGGCACAAACCTCATCAGGAATCTCCAATATACCATATGCATATTATCATCCTTGTCTGTCTGTATAAATCTCCTTGTGAACCATGGGAATCCATCCCTGACCTTGTAATGCATGGAAAGTGTAAGATACCCCGAGCAAGATGTGGTGGCAGTAGAGACCTACTTTTAAAGTTCAGAGCTAAGCTGGGCTTTGAGCTGTGTGAGATCTGAAGTACCATTGCAAGCAGCTAAGTGCCAGGTCTGTAGTCGTTGTGGAGCGGGGTGGCAGGCTGGCCCTCAGTCCAGGGGTGCCAGGAAGCACAAGGATGTGGCTGGCTGGACATTTCTTCCTCCTTGCCTAGTTACTAGTCTTTGGTTGCAGTCACATGTGCTTCTCTTGAACTCCCAGTATCCCAACACCTTCCCTCCTTCACACTTGCCTGTAGCAAGCAATATTGGGAGGAAGTTGGAGCTACTCTCCGTCCTCGTGAACCTCTGTTTATAGGCGGCAGAGAAAGGAGACCTACTATTAGGTGGAAAAGGAAAAGCCAAAAGGACAATAAATGAAGGAGAACATCTGGAAACTCTCCAGCCATAGCTGTAAGCCAGGCTGAAAAGATATCGGGGAAGGTGGCAGAAGAGGAGGTCAACTCAGGCAGACTCTTAAAGCTCTCTGGAGAGAAGCAGTTACGGGAAAGCAGGGAGACGCTGAAAAACCAACCGCTGCTCCTGGTGCTAGGAAGTCATGATTGCCCCTGAAGTCTAGGTGAAAGAACAGCTGTGTACTTGCAGGAGTGTGGGTGAAAATTCAAAGTCACTGAATGACTCCGATGCATCAGATTTGGCCTCACTAATTTACTGAGTGCTGCCTTCAGTAACACTAATTCTGTTTTCAAACCATACAAAATCCAAACCACCACAAAAAAATAACTGAAGGGCATCTTGTGGCAGTTCTTCATGTGAGGCTCTGCAGATAAGACTTATCCAAATCTGTTACAGGAGTGATACTGTGATGTTCACTTAAAAACAAAACAAAATTTATTTGATTAACCTTATTCATGTTGGTAATTGAGCAAAAGACATTCCAGTTACCGGTGGAGTCTAATGTGAACATTACAATGTACATTTTCTGTGTTACTGGTATTGTAAAGCATTAAGCAGGATAAGCAGGTGCCAGGTATAGGCTACATAAAGATAGCTGGTAGGATTTGAGGACTGTGTAGTGTAGTTTGTGGTAAGGAGGTCTAGGGGATTTTGAAAGGTTGTCAGATGACACCACCTGATTCAGTAAGAATGCATGGATCATTTGATACCCTAAAGATACTTTTAATGTGTTAGCTGATTAATTTTAGGTTTACTAGGCCTTCTTAGGAGAATCCAAAGTCTGAACACTTTAATGAATTTAGAGATACAATCACTTAGTTTTCTAACTTTATATAAAAAAATTAAACTGAGCTCATATTGGTTTTGTTTTTGAATACAACACCACTACTTTTCTTTTATCCCAGAAAGAAACTTCTTTCTCACACTAATTTATACTGGTGAAATGAGAAACAGGTTAGTATTTATGTCCAGCCATGTGTGAAATTAGTATCCTACAAGTGCACTGAAATGAATGCTTGTGGTAATAAAGTAGTAGTCACTGTTTAATTTTAATGCATGCTTCACCTTAAAATTGGTTTTCTGAATAGTTACTATGTACTTTTACATTCTTTCCAAAACACTTCAATATTTAATACTTCCTTTTTCTGGTCTTGTTCTGTAACCCTTTCTGGGCAGAACTTGCCTGGGACGTTGCATGGAGTTTAGCAGCTCCTGGTAAATCAATACTGCTCAGTATCACTAAGAATCTGGCAAAGCTGCAGAATCAGGATTAAACGTTTGCAGGAAACTTAGAATAAAATGTTCCAGCTTAACAGTGCTTAAGACTGATGTTCTTTATGTATGTAGAAGTACTGCATAGGCTTGTCCAGCGCAAGCTTCTCTTTTCTACCCTGCCGTAACAAACGGAGCCTGGCTGAGGGATATGACCTTTGTGATTAGATTTTTTTTATTACTGGTTAACAGAATCTGTGATCCTTTAGCACTAACAACTTATTTAACAAATGTATCCTAATAATTACTGGGGATAAAAGGATTTTAAATCACTATTGACTCTTTCCAGATTCATGTCTGTAAACTTAGAGAAACACCTGTATCATCTTCTTGGATGCATCAGCTGTTCTGCTTGCTGCTAATTCAGTTTACGCTTCTGTGGCCAGAGTGGCAAATGCAGTTCTGTGTCTTATGGAAGAGGCATATTTGTCTGTCTGCTGGTGCTAGCAAATCTCTGCATTGCCACAGTGATAAAACTACTCTATATGTTTTAAATTGTCTTGCTAATTTTTATCACTTTCTTCTGGATGGTGTTCCTGGAAAGAAGCGATTATTGCTTAGCTTTCTGTCCAAGTTCAGGGAAATTGGAACTAATGGCAACTCTGAAAGCAGGAGACTAGATGGCAACTGAGTACACGTTCCCACTTCAGCTTTGATCCAGATGAGGAGGATAACAATAGCAGGGGTGACACTGTGAGAAGGACTTTGGCATGGGATTAGAGCTTGCTCTATGCCTGCCCATACAGC
The DNA here is from genome assembly GCF_030867145.1 of Opisthocomus hoazin. Taxonomy (NCBI): domain Eukaryota; kingdom Metazoa; phylum Chordata; class Aves; order Opisthocomiformes; family Opisthocomidae; genus Opisthocomus; species Opisthocomus hoazin. The sequence goes on along the minus strand of NC_134422.1, from coordinate 12,408,580 downwards.
TGTTGCACATGTGAGCAAAGGGTAGAGCTAACCTATATGCATGTAAATTCATATGTGGGTGCTGCAAAGCCAACCTCGATGTGCACGTGCTGTCTACTGAGAGCAGAAATAATCTTTGGCATGTATGTGGACATTTGAGTCTGAGCATATGAAACATGCCTTCTGTCTCCTCCATCCTGCCCTAGAGGCTTCTCTGCTCACTGGGTTTCTGGGGACTTGCAGATTTTGCCTCGCAGCATTCCTGATAGTCTAGAATACGGATGGAAACTTCCACCTCCTGCACCTGGTCCCATTTAAGAGCAGAGTAATTTCAACTCTAATACCTAGACATAGGTCTGAACAGGTCTCTGGGTGTGAGAAATTCTTCTCACATACCCCAGAAAATAGCTGCAAATAACTTATTAACACGGCAGCCTTAGGTGCTTTTAAGGCTGATGTTTTCCTGCTCTGCTATTCAGGTTTTCTCTTTGATCCTACCTATTAACTGTCCGTATTTAGGGGTTGCTGTGACACTGAAAGCGAGGGACTATCTGCACAAATAACGGTCTCTGCAGCACCTTGCAGACGGCAGCTCATCTGCTGAGCCTGGCAGGATGCTTTTCCTCTCTGTGCTGTTTTGAACAAGAACCCTTGGTGCCTATACCATGTTTTGCAGCACTTGACTCCTGATCCTTTGTGCAGGACACCCACGTTGCATGTGCTTTCTCAGAGTGCTGTACTGTTTCCAACAGTACAACAGTGCTAGAGCCTTCGAATACATCTCTCCTGTCTTGGTTCTGCTGTCTTGGAAAGATGAATTTTACTGATTTCTTGTTCAAACTCTTCTCCCTCCTCCCATCCTAGGGTTGCAAGCTCATGAGATTTAGCTAAAAAATGTTTCATCTCAAATGCCCCCTATTGCCATCGCATTGGAAAACTTGACTGTAGCAGAGGCCTTAAATCAAAAGCCTGTGTGACAGTTTCTGATCTTTGAGCAGCTTTAGTGGCTGTCACAAATAAAAACGGTTGTACCTAGTTAAACTAAGTTGTTTTGTATGGATTGAGGTATTTGTCAAGTAGAGCCATGCAAAAGATTAAAGCAGTGCCAGTCAGTGAAACTAGTGTGGTTTGGCTTACATAATTCTGCAGGGTTTTTTTCATGTTTGGTTTCTCAAGGAAACCATAGGTGCCTTCAGCATTATATCTAAAAAGTGAATTATATATTGCAGAAAGTATTCCATTCTATATTTAACAGCTCTTTGAACAACAAAACCCGTAAACTTGTTGCCGAGACTTGAACTGAAGTCATGGTGGTTCCTAGTTGTTAATGATATTTTACAGTGACAGCCCTGTTCTGCTTGCAATGTTAATAAAAATAGTAGCTCACTTAATGTCTAGGCTTGCACTAAAATATACTGATATCTGAATGTGGCACTCCCCGTCCTGCGTTGCCATGGTGTGTGCATATGGGAGGTGTGTGCAGAATGTGACAGCAGGACTGTTGCTTCAATGATAATGCCGTGAAAACAGTGCGTATATTGTGCAGGGCTTCCCTGGCCACTGGAGATGCAAGCACAGAAGAGGGAACTTGCTGTGCCTTGCACAGCAGAGATGGGCAACAAAAATGCGTGGCTGTCTTGATACACTTTAATGAAACTGCATTAAAAAAAACCCAAACACCTTTATTCTTTAAAAAGTGGAAATTCCCATTTGTTTCACAGTACGAGAGATCTGAGACCATTCTGGTTCTAATGAAGCTGTTCTGTGAAGAAAGAAGTCATTTGTTTTCAGAAGATATCAGTATTTCATATGGTTAAATGGAAGTGCCTTAACCAGTTTAATCATTAACCAGAAATCTGTGTAGGTATCAGGATGGCAGGTCAGCTAAATGAGCTGCTCTCCCTCCCTCAGTATTTTCTAATATGTTTGATTGCAGGGTATACAAAGATGTTTTCTGTAGCCTGTAAGATTTCTACAACTGATGCAGCAGGCCACACCTGCAGTGCTTATAACGAAAAGGGAATGCAAATTTCTCTGTCAATGATAACATTATTTCCTTTGGATGATGCTAAACCTTCCCTGGTTACGGGTAACTTCTGTCTAGCTCCTAAGGATGCTCCTGAAGGAGGAATGCTTTGACTCCTAAAACCCACCAGATTGTACCAAATCCTGAGCAGATTCAGTGCTGCACGAGGAAGGCACATTCTTCCCAGCTACCAAGGCTTTAGCCCACACTCACAAGTCAACCTGGATGTAAGAGTCTGGGGGAGAAGGAAGGTTAAACAGGGAATCTGGGTTGTGGGTAGTGAATATTCAGAGATGAGATCTTGAGATGGGATTCCAAACGCTGCAGCTTCCTTAAGCCTGGAAGATGGAAGGCTTTTTTGCATCATAGTGTGATGTGGAAGAAGGAGTGAATGGTCACTGAAGAAAGTCTAGTGCTTAAAAGACTGACTGTAATCAGGTGATTGTACTGTGGTAATGCCCTACTGCTGGCGTTCCTGGTATGGAGGTGGCCCTGGTTGTCCTAAGGAGGTGAGCTTAGAGGCAGCACAGAGGTCTGCAATGGGTTTGGCAGCCTGGACATCGCTGTTGTCTTGACGTATTCTGCAGATAGTGGTGAAATGACCCTTTTTATCCCTAAGCATAAAAAGGTAAATGGCTTCAGTTAAAAACATCTGGTGTTAGGCTTGGGAAATGGCCAGGAGATCAGAATGGAAGGGAAGGGAATAAGACAACCAGAGGGAAACTAAATGTTCGATAGATCGCTATAGGATCTTTGCTCTTATTTCTGCAGTCCCCAAGCATGACATATGATTTGCTTCTCCATTCTGTTTCAATTCCAGTAGTAAACAGCAAGGTTAGAGAAGATGTGACTGGGATCTCCGTGCTCAGCATGCCTGGTCAATGCCATTTTGACAGTTAAGTTTCTGCAGGGAAAATTTCAACCCTTTTATCGAGTGCAGTATATCTGGTCAGTGAGCATACATCCAAACCCAGCCTTTTTCTACGCTCTATTGCGAAGAGATCAGATGGAGGAAACCCATGTTCCTCTGTTGTCTAAAATATTCTGGGCTGAAACAGGAAGGGTTCTGCCAGCCTCAGCTGCTAACCTGCCTGACAGATTGAGATCTGATCCAAACAGTGTCGCTTACAACCAGTTGGCTCTCAGCTTTCTGCTGTTTGGAGCATTTTCTTTCTTGAGATGCACTAGACTTGTACTTCAGTCTTTTGAAGTGCTCCAGTGAGTCCCTGTGTAGTGACCAGGTCCCCGGGAATGTTTTGTCCTCAGCTTCCACAGCTAAGTCTCTCCTGTGCGTCTGCAGAGTCCCTTAAAGAACAGAGTTTTTCAGTGGCAAAGCAGAGGTGATTGGGTATAACCCCTCCAGGGCAGTGACCCTGCAGGCACGGGGACGTGCTGGCTAGAAGACTCTTGCTCTTGAGAGTGGGAGCTGCTGTTTTGCAGCAAGGATGGGTTACCCAAGGGTAAGACAGCCAGAGGGGTGGGTACTCCAACAAGGGCTTTTTCTTTCTCATGGTAGAGGTAACAAACAACTGTGAGGTGTGAGAGTAACTCCTGGTTTACAATGGTGTTTTGAAGAAGTGGAACAGCAACATTTCTCTTTCAGCAGGCTGCTAGTTTTAGAGCTGCTACGCGATTATAGAAGAATGAGGAGCTGGTGAGACTTCAAACAGGTGAACAGGAGTAGAAAGGAAAATGCTCAAATGGCAAACATCTGTCTTGTTGTCTATCTCTGCCTGTCTGTGCTTGAAATCTTGATAGCTGGGCTCAGGGAGTAATATTTAACACACCTGCTAACAAAGTACAAACAAGTATTCCTCCCAGCACTCCTTTTGAGACAGCAGTTACTGTCCCAAATCACAAATATTGGAGCTACAGCAGAGAAATAAAAATCATTTAGTTAGCTGAATCAATGTCTGGGCTGGGACCGGGGTCTTGGCTTCTCAAACTCCTTTTTGGCTCTCTAGTCGCCTGGGATTGTAAAGAATAAAATACGAAGGCGTACCTGCAACAACATGCAGTTTCACTGTTCGCTTCCAAAGCGATCGTGCCCGTAGCCCATGAGCAAAAAATCCCAAACCCCCAAACAAAGACAAGGGATGTTTTTCCCCGTAACCACGCCGCCGCTCGCTCTGCTCCCCGAGTACCTGCCCGGGGCCGGCCGAGCGCTGCGCCGTGCCCCCGCGGCTCTTCTCCCCGGGGGGAGACAGGGGAGACAGGGCGGTGGCGCGGCCCGGTGCCGCTCCTCAGGCGCGGCTGCGGGGCGGCGGGACACGACGCACCCGTGTCCGCACCTGTGCCCGCCCCGCCCCGCGGAGGGGCTGCCCCGGCGGCGGGGGGCGCCGCAGCCTCCCCGGGCGGCGGCCCGGCCCGGCGCAGGCAGCGCGGGTGGGGGGGCGGCGGGGGCCGGGCCGGGCTGTCAGCGCGGCGAGGGGCAGCGGCGGCGGGGGGGAGTGGAGCGGAGCAGGTCGGAACAATAGCGGGCGAGGGGAGGGGGCCGGCGGCGGCGGGGCTCGGCACTGGCACCCCGCCCCGGGCCGCCCAGCGCAGCCCAGCCCCGGGGCAGCCGCCCCGCAGGCACCGCGGAAGGGATGATCCGGGCGGCGCTCGGCTGGGCTCGCTGCTAAACGCGCCTCCATCCCTCCCTCCCTCCTCTCCTCCCTCCCTCTTTCTCTCTCTCGGCTCTCCTCCTCCCTAACTCACTGGATATTACCAGCCGCCGGGCTCGCCGCCGCCTCTCCCCCAGCCATGAATCCCGCCGAAGGGGCGGCGGAGGAAGGTGCTGTCCCCGACTCCGAGGTGGATGCTTTCTTCCGAACAGGTAGGGGACCCGCGGGAAAGGGGCCGGGGCAGCGCCGGGCCCTGCCTCCGCCGCGGGATGCGGGGCTGGCGGCGGCGGATCGGGCACCGCCGGCAGCGGAGCCGCGGCGATGGGAGAGGAGGGGGAACGGAGGGGGTCCCCGCCTGCCCCTCCTCGCTTTGTCCGCCGCAGCCCCTCGGCTCCTTCGTGCCCCCGCGAGGATGCTACCGCGGGGCCGCGCTCCCGCTGCCGCCCGCCTCGGGAGGGGACCGGCCGGGCCCCCCCACCCCCGGCAGGCACAAAAGCCCCGCGGGGATGCTCGGTGGGAGCCGCCGCGTTGTCGGCCCCGCGGGAGGCTGCGCCGGCCGGGCCCCGCCCCGGGCAGTGGCCCGGGCACCGGCCGGTGTTGGGAAGCGGAGCCGGCTGCCCGCCCCGCTCCGCCCGGGCGAGGCGCCGGGCACTACCCCCGCCGCCCGCGGGTGGGCAGCCGGGCAGCGCTGGCCCCGGGCAGCCCCGGTGCCGGCCGGGGGTGCTGACCGCCTGCGGACGGGCTCGCAAAGTGTCTCGGGGCCGGGCGAGAGCCGCGCGTTTCGCTCTCCGGTTTCGGAGGATGCTGAAGTGGAGCGGAAGGGTAGCTAGCTGGGCTGCGGCGGTGCGTGGCGTGGGGCCTTGGCTAATGATGTGGCGTTTAATTAAATTCTGTGGGTGGTGGGTGCGTGCTGGGGTCCCCACTGCACCACCCGTTCGTGAGGCGGTGTTTGTGTGGGAGCCCTCAGCTCTGAAACATGGCATTGCACAGGATCAGCACCTCAGCTGAAACAACTTGTGGTCTGCCCCCCCCGCCCCTTCTATAGACAGAATCTGAAGAAAGTATTAGAGGCTTCTTGGTAGATTATTTTTCTTAATTAAAAATTGTGAAGGATTTAATTCTTGTTTCGTAAGAGGATTGACCCTTTTAGGCTAGGACTGACACTTCTTGCCGCAGCTGTTTGTCGAGACTTTGCTGTTCAGCTGTGTTCCTCCTGCTACCTGCTCATTAGCTACATGCAGTGCTTTGGGCTCCAGTTACAAAAAACAATTATGTAATCACCAAAACTTTAAAGAAGTGAAATCCCAAAGGCCTGCAGCAGCTCCCTGCTATGGTAGACTGCACCCCATTTATGTGAAAACCCTTTGATCTAGAGGATAGCTATAATAAAATCTGGCTGTGTGTATCTTGTGATCCACAAGCCATTAAGCTACAGGATATTTGCCTGTCGATAGCCTCCCTGGTTACAGGCTAATTTCTTAAGTCTCAACGACAGATTTGTTTAAAAAACAAAAACCACACCAATTTTCCTTTTAAAGGGAGCCTATTAAGGTTCCCCCACCCTTCCTCTCTCTCCTCCTTCCCCCAAAGCTGAATCATTTCTGTGTGACACTGCCTTCTCAGCATAAGCATGTTAGCAGATTTGAACCTGGAGAGAGTCAAGTCTGTCTGGCTTGTATGAAAAAACTATTCCTAAGTGAGGAAAAAAGCCATGTGACTAGCCATTTCTCCCAGTCTGTTTCCTTTGCCTGAAATTTCACCTGTCAATATATGAATACACTTGTTACCTGCCTTATATATTAACTGGAAGATTTCAGAAAGTCTCCTAACACTTCTGCTTCTTGGGGAAACAAAATCACAGGAACTGGGGCTTGGAAGACGTACATAGGTCACATCCTTGCACTGAAGCATCTATGCATGGGCCATCCCTGAGGGTTGTCATGTCTACCTCAAGCTTCATTGAAGGAGAGGGCAAAATTATTGTTTCTGTGCTGTTATGTAGCATCTTGTGTCCAAAAAGATGACATGAAAAACACCCCAACTATCAGTAATTAATTTTGATTGTCAGCTGTTACAATGGCCAAGCAACATCACTGAGAAATAATGAAAAATCACAAAAGAGCAGGCACACGTGAAACTGCTGTTGGCTTCCCGTGCTGTTTGGGCCCCATTCACTTCTGGGGCTTGTGTGCTGCTGTTGTGCCTGCCTGAAGCTGGCTTTAACGCATGGCAGAGAGAGCACCTGATATGGGGCGTAGGAGAACAGCTGTAGGCAGGACACAACTGACTCTCCCACTCCTCTTTTTGGCTGTCAATAGCAATCTGGCCTGAGTAAGGACTGTGAGATAGGGTCTCGTTTGTAACAGCTGCAGAGAACTGCATTGTCTCAGTAATCTTTTCCCCTTGATATTGGCTTTTTTGTTTTATTCCTTCTGTCCTGACTTGTATTCTGGATTTGTAAAGGGTAACTATCGTGGCTTACATGCCCTCGTATGTTCACATCAAATAAAAAATGAATCTATGTAGTTTAAAAATTAGTTGCTCCAATAACACAAGCGTACCCTTAACTACCTTAACTTTTCCTGAATGCATAGCTTCTACATGGAAAAGCATTATCCTCAGCCAAAAAAATGGAGTCCGAACAACTAATACCTCAGTTGGAGGCTTTTAGCAACCAGCTGGGCTTTGTGCTGAGCCGGACGGATCGATAGGCTGCTCCCTGGTACCAGTGATGCTGGGGACGGCGCCGCGCACCGAGCTGCTCCCCGGCAGCACCCAAGCACTTGGGGGTAGCAGTTGCTTATCAGCGAAGGCGACTGAGATGGCTGCTCTCCGAGCTGTACCTGGAGAGTAAAATTGAAGGAATTAACACGAGGTAATAAAGGAGGGTCTGTTCTGGTGTTACATTGATGAGAACTAGGAATGACTCTTGAGAAGAGTGGCTTTAACGCCGATGTGGTTGATGCTGGCAGTCAGTTAAACCTCCCCAGAGACAGGCAGGGTAGGGACTATTCTAATTTTCACCATCAGATATACGCAGAGAGTAATTTGGTCTTCTCCCTACTCACTCCCATGTAAATGGGATAAAAATTAGCAGGCAGCGGGACTTCAAGGGCAGAAATGACTATTGCAGTCTCCAGCTTTGATTTCTGGGATAACACCAGCTGCTGAATTGAGGCTGTAATTTCTGCATGATGTCTATCGCTCCTGTTTGAGCAAGAAACAAAATCTATGCTTAGGTATGCCTTATTAAGTTTATTATGTTTATTTTAGTGACAGATAAAATACAAGCAAGGTCTCTGGAACTCTCAGTAGCCTATGTTAAATGTGTACCAAGATTTTTATATTGCACGGAACTGAATCCAAATACTTGTTGCTTCAAACATAAAGTCAGTCACTTTGTAAAGCGTACAAATTACAGATATCCCTTGGATGCAGACACAGAGGGAAAGCTTTACCTTCTTGCCTAAGCTGCAGGAATTTCTGCAGTGTGTTTAGGAAGCAGAGGTGAAACATATAAGAAAATCCTTTACCAAATTTTTAAATATTTATAGAGGTCAGTGACAGAACAATTTAGCAAACTACCAATTACTGGCAAAGGTAATCATCAATATTTCTTGTTCAGTAGCAGGTACAGTTTTATTTTCTAATTTATTTTTCTGGCACTTAAGTATAACATTGATTATGTCTGATACGAAGATGCTGACTTCGTCTTCAATACTTCCTGTGAGTGAGTTAAAAATTGATATTGTTCCATCTCCTTTGACTGCGATGAATTATTCTGTTTGCTTTCTGCTTTCCACCAGACGGTTATACTTGCAGCATTGTTCATTTGTGCACGAATGACTGGCAGCTCCACTACTAAATAACTTTAAAATGACTGGCAGTGGCCAGGCTGTTTGATCAATAGATGTGCTTGAAGTGATGTCTGCAGAGAAGTGCTCCTTGAGGTTGATGGAATCAAGTGTCTCCTTGTAGAGCAGATAAATTGATTCAACCGAGTTGTCACTGGGGGTGAGGCGTTTGCGGGACGCCTGGCTTCCTCACCTAGGGACTTTATAATTTATAAGGCCTGGTGTGGTAATATGTGCTGATAAATGAGGCTCTCTTGTAGAAAAGACTGTCAGGTTGTGCCTAGCACTTGGAAAACTCCTGTGTTCTTTAAGGTGATGCTGTTAATTAAAATCCGTACCACTCTCTGGAGGCTTTGACCTCTGACCCTGTCAGGAATATGAGTTTTGTTGCTTTCCTTCCATATTGTGTAATGTAGGTGTTTCTTCATGTGATTGATGTGGGGGAAGAGAACGGTTATCTCGTTACCTGAGGGGACATAGTATGTCCCAAGCCTCTGTCACCAGGTGCCCCAGTGCATGGGAAAGGCTATATGGCTCTGGTCTGCTGTTGTCCCATCTCCTAGCTCTGCTACTCTGGGAATTGGCGTGCACACATTGCAAAGGACGCATGGGTGAATCAAGAGGTCTTGATGGGCATGACTGTCCTCTTCCCCCTCTCACCCTGCAGACACTGCTCAGAAATGGGGCAGAACCTACTGATTTGTGGGGTCTTGTGACAAAAGGGAAGGATCTCTTTTTGTCTGATCATGGAAGGGAGCAATTTAAATTGGTGATTTATGTTCAGAAAAGCATTTCTTTCCTGTACTTCTTCCTTCCTTCTCACCTAGAAGTGCATACAGGGCAACAGGCGTGACATCTGATAGTCATTTACAATGTGTTTCTTCTGGATGAGATTGCATTGTGTTATAGGCCAGTAGGAAGATATTTCTTCTATTTCATATTCATTCAATTAAAGCTGAACAGAATTGCTTCCAGAGGAAGAGGCCTTTCACACCCAGCTTCTGTTCAGAGCTGATACGTACTGAAGTTCACAATCCTTGATTTCCAGGACAGGGGTCAATAGTGAACATAAGCTTATAGGACAGACATTAATAAAGTGCACAGGCAATGCAATACGGCTCGATATGGCACCTGCAGAAGTTACTGGGTGAGGAGGCAAAACCTGTTGCCTGTGCTGTGTTTTGGGGTTGAAACTCTGAAAGAAGACAAGTGCTATCTTGAAGTCATTAAAGAGAAGCCCTGTACAAGCCTCCTAGTGCTTGTGTAACCATTTTGCATGAGGCCTTAGATGGCCATGCATGTCTTGGGATGATGAGCTGCACGGATACAAGTGAGCATCCAAGTTGGCCAGGCAAATATGACTATTGCTGTTTCCCACCACCTGCCTCCCACAGAGCATTTTATCAAGTCTCATAATAATAACCTGCTGGGGAAAACTTTGATGGGTTTGGTGTGTGGTGGTTTTTTTTTTATTTAATTTCCAAGCACACTGCCACGTTAAGAGCCCGCTGGGGAGTCCTCCGGCTAGACAGGTGCTCTGGACCTCTTGAAGGTTGGGGATGAAGTATTCTGTTGTTTCAGCTGCTGTGACCTTAGGGTCCCTAGCAAGGTTGATTATGGAGGTAGAGCAGCTTTATTGCTCCGTGGCGACATATACCGTACTGTACCCAGTGGTATTTTAAGTACTTCATAGTTATATCAAAGAAAATACTTGTGGAGTATTAGGCCTTATAAACCCATAGTGCTGTGCATTTTATGGCTGGAACTCAAAGTAAGTCATGAAACAACTTAAAGGTATTTGTGCTTTTGTTTGATTTGGACTGGTGTCCTGCTTTTAATACTTCTTTGGACAAACAACTCCTGTTTTACAGCCTTGCATGGCACACGCACCCTGTGTTTAACTGAAGGGACTCTGCCATTTGGGGAATTTTGCCTAGTGAATCTGGCAAGAGTAACAGCTAATATTACCATATACGTGTTGCAGAAGAAAGCTGGATATGAAAAGAGAAGTCAAATATGATTGTCTGGATGGAGAACCCTGAAGTGTGGAGAGCTGCAAAAGAAAGAAGTCATAGTATTTTGACTTTTTTTTTTCCACTTAGTGCTGGGACAGATTGTGTTACTGTCATGCAGATCCAGAGGACTTCAGAGGAATTGTTCGGGAATTTTCACAGATGTAACTGAAAACAGAAGTCTCAGGCAATGCAATGGCAATCGTAAATCTAAGTTCAAGTCAGTCACCTGTGCAATATGTGGACTGCAGTGTGTTGAAATGGGATTTAGAACATTTTGTGCTAAGAATGGAGCAATATTTCAGCAAAATATTTAAGTTTTCATGTCGTATTTCTGACTTGGTTCAGAATGAGCCCAGTGTTTGAATCCAGGGCAAAGATTTTCCTCTATTGTAAGTCATTGCGAAAGTTGTTACGTATGTGACTCCTTTGGAATAACATTCATTTCAGTTGCTTTTCACTCATTTTATTTTGAGCTATTCAGTGAAGATTCAAATTGGTGTATTAAAATTATGTATGTTCAATGCTGGAGTGTGAAATACCATGTAAAACATTTATTGAAGTTTAAATAATTCCTGTTTCCTAATCAAGGGCTTAGGCGAGAATTCGGTTTCTACTTTTAAATACAAGTATTCATTTTGTGTGCTCACTTTCATTAACTAGTGCCTAGAATAAATTGTGGTTTATTGGGGTTCTTTCTCCCTTATCAACACATGTGGCTTTGTTACTAAAATCTAGGAGTGTTTTCTGTTTCTTCCAAATTACACAATATACTGATGGAGAACATAGAGGTACGTAGGCCTAATTTGTCACACTCCTACTTCAAGGCAACAAATTGCCTTTAAAACTAATAATGAAATTCCTTCTTTTTTTTTTTGTTTAACCTTAATTATCTGAACCAGCATTTCAGTTTCACTGATGGTACAAATCTACCGTAATTAGGCAGACTGTAGTTTTTAGTGTAAGGTCACATCATGCTTTGCTGAGAATAATAAGAGGAAATGATCTTCAATTTAACATCTCAGTGACTGGCAGACCAGCTGCTCTGGTCATTTCTGTTAGTGAAGTGGCCTTGGGAAAAAGGGTGTGTGTGTGTGTGTGTTGTTTGCAAGAGAAATTAAATTAACCTTGTTGCATGATTGGTAGCCATGTAGACTTAGTGGAGTTTTCAGGTTTTTGAAACTAATTCTTTTTGTGTGTGTGTAATAAGCTGTGCTGAAGTGGCAGAAGGACTTACCTTTGCAGTAGAAAAATCATTACAAGGAAAGATTTGACTCCAAGATGTTACTCTCTTCTGGGGATTGTGAGCCTTTCTCTGCAAGGTGAGAGCTTGGTAAAACAGTAAAGGCAATGGGTCAGGCACACTTTGGTGCAACTGGGATACGAAGACTGGTAGCTGGCCCAGCTTGGTTTGTTACCTGAAATTTATATATGTATGTATATATAGTGAAAAGAGATTTTTAAAGGTTCCCTGGTAATAACGGCGCTGCTGGCATGGTTCCTGACTCCTGGAGTGTACCCTGGTGCTCCCGCTGTTTTAATGGCAACTGGCAGCCTACACTGGGAGCAGCGCCGTCAGCTGGAAACAATAGTGTCTGATTCTTGTTTGTCAGGCGGGACAATGGCCCTGCTGATGGGCTGCACGGAGGAGAGCGGGCTCCCTTTGTATGGCAGCACAGGCATGGCAGATGGCTAATTGGACATGATAAACCACGGGGGCAATGGGGGAGAAAAAGGAGATCCGCTGGGATTATCAGCTTGTATTCCTCGCGTGGGGGGGGGGGGGGGGGAAAATATGTATTTTTAAAGATGTGACCAACTTCAGCTCTTTGCCGTGGATATACTTATCAAGAACGAAAAAGAGGGACACCATAACTAAAGTCTTTCCTTAGCTGAGATGAAGTCCACTTTATTAGCTGAGAGCAAATCCTATTTACTGTATGGGAAGGTAGGCAAACACATGGCCCCCAGAGATGCTGGCATGACACTCAGGAAAATTAGCAGTGCATATTTTTCACCAGTCTTGTAAGTGAATGTCAAACTGTTGTGCCAAACAGCATCCAAGCTGAAAACAAAAGAGCTTTGCAGCAGTGCTTTTCAGGAGTTTGTCTTCATATGAATAGATGTCCATCAGTGTTGGTGCACTGAAAAGCTAAGCTGATTAACAAAGACAGAATTTATTTATTTAAATGTATTTATTAGATTTAATAGAGTATACGGTATAAACCCAAAACCTGAGGCCCTTGTGTAAGCAAACTTTTGCTTATTTAAAACAGCTTAGTGTAAAATGGAATACAAGCCTCAAGGTTAGGACCACAAAAATGAACGAAGGGGTGGAATGCCTCTCCTATGAGGAAAGGCTGAGAGGGTTGGGGACGTTCAGCCTGGAGAAGAGAAGGCTCCGGGGAGACCTTATAGCGGCCTTCCAGTACTTAAAGGGGGCCGATAGGAAAGATGGGGACAGACTTTTTAGCAGGGCCGCTTGTGGTAGGGCAAGGGATAATGGCTTTAAACTCAGAGAGGGTAAATTTAGACATAAGGGAAAAATTAGATTCTAAGGAACAATTTAGATATAAGGAAGACATTTTTTACAGTGAGGGTGGTGAAACATTGGCACAGGTTGCCTGGGGAGGTGGTAGATGCCCCATCCCTGGAAACATTCAAGGTCAGGTTGGATGGGGTGCTGAGCAACCTGATCCAGTTGAAGATTTCCCTGCTTGTTGCAGGGAGGGTTGGATTAGATGGTCTTGAAAGGCCCCTTGCAACTCAAACTATTCTATGATTCTAAAGTATGTGTCAGGCTCGGGTAGTTTCGTTGTGAGGTATGTAGGTTTAGCTGGTGGCTTCAGTGCCTCTGGACTGTGAGTCCAAAGGCTGTGCCACCAGTCCGGTAGTAGCAGGCAGAAGTTCATACAATTGGATGTATTTTAATTCCCTTTTTGCTCCCCCCCTAGTTAAACAGCAAGAGAAATCACACCACAACTTTGGGAATAATTCCACAATTTTTGTTCATCTTCCCTCTGTCCACAGAGGATGTATAAGAAGTAAGGCTGAAAGGGGTTCATGTGCATTGGCAACTGCTGCAATGATCTGCAATCGTTGCTGGCTTTAATTCGCTGTTTTGTAAAATGGTATCAAGTGCCTAGAATACTTTGCTATTTTAGTGCCTCTCATAATAATAATGTTATGGCATATAACAGATACGTTTAAATTGTAGTAAAAATAAATCTGCAAGAGGTTAAAAATAATAGCTAGCAAGAAATATGCAGTACTCTGTGGAAGCAGATTTACTTTCTGTGGAAATGTCTGGACTTTGTTTCTCTTCCACTGTTTATTACTGTCTTTTCCCATGGGACAAGTTTAGTGGAAATTCCAGATGAAACATTTCAGCGGGTTGCCTTTGGTTTCAGCAGGCCCTTCAAGTGCTGTACCTGTCAGTCTGCGTAGCTTTTGAAGCTAAAGGTGCAGGAGACCATTTGAAGGACTGTGAGTGGTTACAATAAAACTTCCAATAGAGCTATCCTCCTATAGGACTTACAGTATTGTCATTATGTTACAATGGTTCTCTACCAGAGTTTATAATTTGTATTATCGTCTTAGTTTAATTCTGATTAGTTCCTTCTGAAGTAGATGCTGCGTGAGCGCTGTACAAAAGATGATCCCTACCATCAAGTGCTTACGATAAAAGCTGTTGAGTGGATTGTGATTTCATTTAGCCGAAGACTTGTCTTCCATTTTGCTTTGCTTTTAAACATGTCTGAAGGACAAGCCAGAGTCGTTACAGAGTCTAGCACTGGGCATGGAGCAGAAGGAATGGCTGGGAATAAGGTACAAGCAGAAAAATAGACAAGAAATGAGAAAACTGTAGGGAAACCTAAAAAGCCATGGAAGAATGCAATGAAATTACCTAGCAGAGCACTTTAGAACTGGAGGGCACTTGGCTGAGAAAGGGATCACAGCCTGCATCCTCTGTGGAAGGGAAACAGGTGATGTCAGTGTGTGGAAAATGTCAGAAGCCAAAGGAAATCACAGAAATGAGACAATGAGAGGTTGAATTGGAGTTGTAGCTTTTGGGATGGAAGGCCAAAGGTAGGTTTTCTGATACGTTAGAGAAAAAAAAATTGGTAGGCTTTGGCTAGGTACATAGTTAAAGGAGGGAACAGGTAAAGCCTATGCATGTACCATGCTCTGAATGGGGAAGGCAACCACAGGATGTACTGCAAAGCACAGGAAAAATAGCAAGGTTTTCTCTTCTAGGAGATGCCCCTCACCATCGAAGACCATAGACCATTATTATCATACTGCAGTCTTTTAATGGTGACTGCATCAAATGACTGTCTTGCTTTGATGGTGCAGAGAGAAGGCATTTCCCTATGAAGCAAAGACACAGAGCCAAAATCACTGGCTGTTCTGCTTCACATTTAATGCCTCTCATTCACAGAACTACATCGTGAAGAGCCAGCCTCCTTGGATCTGACTGCCACTGTGTTCGTAGCAATTTAACTTTCCTGCTCTGCTTTCTGTGCTGAGGCAGAGAGTACAGGAGGGATGCTAATAGAGTCAGTCTGAAGCATTCAGATAAATTTAGTCCGAAGGAGCAAGTCAGGCCTACCGGCTAAATAGTAATGATCTTGTGAGCTTTGAGGACTTAGATCTACAGTGTGGGAATCTCCCGTTAACATCTTGCTCCTATTCAACTCAATCCTGCTTGAAAGTTAGCTGGGGTGTTAAGTAGGTCAGCTATCTATTACAGATACCTGTTAGTCTGTAATCTGTCTGCTGCTTCAGGTTATTTATCAAATTCCTAATGAGACAATTCTGAACTATTTGAGGCCAGGAGAAAGTTGTTGGCACTGGCTTGGTTTAAAATACCTCTGGTGCTAAGACTGAACAGAGCGAAAACCCTGTTGGTGAGATGGGTTCAGATCAATTAAAACTGATCTGTGTGGTAATGGAAGTTTGTAAAAATGACACTTCCCAACATGTAAGACCTTATAATGGGAAAATATATATATAGATATTTAAAAAAAAAAAAAAAAAGGCTACTTCTCTTCATGATGGAGTTGTGCAGTAAGGTGTAACTGGCAGCTTGGACCCGGGTGCTGCGATTGGGATTGGTTTCAGTGCTTGATTCAGCTTCGGCTCCATTGTGATGTTTGTGTCTGAGAGTCTTATGATGCTTACATGCCATAGTTCAAAACCAGTGGCTGGTAGGATCTTACGTAGTCAAAGGACAGGTTTCTACACCATTAACCTCAGAGATAAAGCAGTGCTTGAGATGTGCTGGATGAACAATAGTTGCTTTGCTTGTCTAAGCCATCCTCAACTCCCTTTGGTGTCCAGTAGTAATGGAGACAGTAGAAAGGGAGATACAGAATCACAGAATGGTAGGGGTTGGAAGGGACCTCTGTGGATCATTTGGTCCAACCCCCCTGCCAATGCCAATGCAGGGTCATCTAGAGCAGTTTGCACAGGACCTCATCCAGGCAGGTTTTGAATATCTCCAGAGAAAGAGAATCCACAGCCTCTCTGGGCAGCCTGTTCCAGGGCTCCGTCACCCTCAGAGGGAAGAAGTTCTTCCTCATGTTCAGCTGGAACTTCCTCTGCTTCAGTTTGTGCCCGTTGCCCCTTGTCCTGTTGCTGGGCACGACTGAAAATAGTCTGGCCACTAATCATTGGAAATGATACACAGAATTTGTGGAGTATTTCAGAACACTTAAATAGTCACAGTCTTTGTGTAGAACAGGGAAGTCTCATCAAACCCGTCTATAAAAGGGGGATAATCGGGCACAAAGCTATAGTAAGTGGTTTGCTTGAGGTTGTATGGACTTTGCGCGCATGTTCTTGAAAAACCCGTGTCCTGATAGTGGAGCAAACCCTGACAAAGCACTGCATGGCTTTACCTTCTGTTGGCAGGGCATGGGCCAGGAAAAGAACATCATTCCCTTTTTAATGGAGGATTGTCAAAAGTCAAGGCTGAAGTGACAAGTGAAATCAAGAGACATGTGCACTCATCTCTTCTTAAACCACTTGATATGGGTGCCTATATATGGATGCAAGTGACCTACTTCAGACAGGTTGTATGTCTCGGCCTTAGTCCTGGAAAAGGGATTAAAACACCTTGCCTATGTCCTCACCAACCAGTCAAATGGTCTTCAGAATTTTATTACACTGACCCTATTTTTAAGTATACATAGGTCAGAGCCACATTTGGTATAAAAAATGGCCTGATGCCACTGACAGCAGAGGAGCTACAGTGATTTACACAGGCAGAAATTTTTGCCCATATTCAGCTGACAGACTCATGTGGGGATGGGGCCAAAGAGGACTGGTAGCAGAGTAAGCATATTTCTAATTTAATGTGTTAAGATATCCAGATAATTTTGCTCATCACCATGGTACCTGGAAGCTGGCAAAACAAGGCACTTGGGCTCTGGGTCCATTCTGCTCCCTATTTGGTAGGGTCCCCTGTGCCTTTTTTGTAGTAAGCTTGCTGCTGTTTAAGTTACATCTATTAAATGCTAAATGTAAGAGAGATTTAATGACATGCTATTAAAAAGTTCCACCTACCTAAAAATGCTTTGCTTTCCAGCCCAGGTTTGCTAATATATTCCATATTTCATAGAGAGCTCTTCATGAAGAAAATGCTGTCAGGAGCCATTTACAGCTCCCATCCTGCTTTTGTTGTCTTTTACGAGTGCCAGATTCCCTTTTGCTGCAGAGCCAACCACTCTGCCATGAAGTTTATACTGTGGATGTCTCCTGTGGGCGCGTTCATTACTCGAGGGATGGAAAGGTACCTCCTGACTGATTCCATACAGCAGAGTTTAACGGAGCTATAACCATAGTATATGATTTCCTTTTCTTGGTCTCATTTTTCCTCATACTTTTTTCTTTTGGAATGCATGTAGTAAATGTAATACCTGTGTGCTGCTATTCCAAATGGGGCTGTTCTTTTAATGTGGCATTATCCAGGGTGGAATAAATACCCATGGCCTTCTGAAGAGTACTGAATTGATTGTACATACCACCTGTATTTACCAGTGACATTCCCCGTGTAATATGTGAACGAGAGAACTGCAAGGAGTTGTAAATAAGCGCTACTCTGAAGACTAATTTTCATACTGATGAGAAATGGAAAGTCATGTTGCATCTTCCTATGGGAATATATAGACAAAAGAAAGTTTCCTCTTTGGAAGTTATCTTTGTATTTCTCTTTAGAGACAGAAGCTGTGGGAAGTAGAGCCACCACTCTATGGACTGCAGAGATTAGAGCTGTCTCCCGCTGTAAATGCCACTGCCCCTCCATTGCTTCTCAGTCCAGAGCACAGCCCTGAATTTTTGCTGGCTGCAGGTCCTCAGCAAAGGCTTCCTTTGGCTCATGTATATCTGGAAGATTTAAGAAGGAGCAAACCTGCTCCACGGCTCTGTTTTCTGGATATCCCCAGTCCAAATGGGCCTCTGTCTTGTTGAACTGAACGAGACAGTTCTGTTGGGGGAGTCTGTCACTCCTTTTCCTCTTGTCCTGCTCCTGAGGTGCGCAGTGACGTCTGACTGCACACAAAGGAGCTGAATGTCAAATGGACAATACGGAAACTTTATACAGATTAAACTGAAAATCATGAAAATAATAGGATAGTGGAGAGAGCAGGCTTAGGGTGCCTAACTAGCAGGCATGCAAAGTGCACAGGTGAATAAAGCTGGACTAAGGTCCTTCTTTTATTTCTTTTTTCTTCTAATGTGTAGCTATGTTAACAGCTGCAGCTAATGACTTCTGAAAGGATCTCCTTTCCTGGCTCACTTTTTGCTCTTCCAATCTACGTATGTATTTTCCCTGACAGCTGTTCCAGGAACTGAATTAAAACCTCCCTAGTGATTACTTTTCCTTTTGGTGTGTGGACACCCTGCAAACTGTGGCTCGGGCAGCAGCCTGAAGCAGTTAGGTTTCAGAGGAAGCCAACTGTAGCAATCTATTTTTAAAAGGTTAGTTTGATGAATGGTATTTTATGACCTGATTTGAACTGGTCTTGGGCACCCACGTGTTGTGCTGCAGCAGCCTGAACCCACAGGAGCATCACTGTTTGCTGTTCTGTCACTGCAATCCTATCTGCTTTCTGTATTGGACAGCAACAGATTACTCTCCATCCTGAATCGTGCTTGTCCTGTGTGTTGATAGTGGAGAGTTGCAGATCTTTTGCTGGGGAAAGCAAAACCATGATTCTTATACTGCAGTTTCTAGGCTGTCCTGTTTCCTTTCAAAAGGTGGGAGTCTGGAGTTGAGGATGTCATCTTTTATGAAACACTGTTACATTTTTTTGTTTGGACTATCTGTAAAAAAATATTTAGAAATCCTCCCTGACCAAAGAGTTTATGCAGGAGCTTAGGTAAGTTTCATCCTTAACTTTGCTACAGAGTTACAGATATAGGTACTATGTAATGCCTTAAAGCACCAGTTACAAACACCTGTACCTATCAGCTACAGTAAATGAAACTTGAACAACCTTGATGCAGAAAGCCATGGGCTGTTGCAGTGTCAGTCCCTGATGCCTCGTCTGGACACATCCTTGCACAGCTCCTCGTAACATCAGTGCTTTACAGCAGGACTTTGGCGAGCACCAGCCTGGGCTTTTGTCTCCTTATAGGGGGCATTCAGCATGTGGGAGCGAATATAAATCTTGTATTCAGTCTCTTGAAACTGTCTCAGTATTTCTATTGTGTAATTCTACACAATTTTTCTATTGTGCTGAAGGAACTTGAGTTTATTCTCAATCCAGAAACAAACGGGCAAGCTGTGATGAATTCCCTTGGATGAGGTATTGATGCTCGAGAAATCTGTTTCAGTTTCTCACGTTTACGTGTGGATAAGTAAATGAACGTGCTAGTTTGGAAGTTTAGGATTTGTTGTGGACGTGTTTATCGTACTGTAGTCCTGCTGGGACTCTGCTGATAAACAGGATTTTAGATAGAAAGCCTCTATGGATGAGTAGGTGCTGATGGCTCTGTTGTTGACACCCAGCCTTTTAAGCACCTAAGAGGCACTTAGATGTTAAACCTGCACTTTTCTTTGAAGTAGAAGACTTTAGGTTCATGGTTTTGAAACTGTTCATGCAACTAAGGAACTCCCCTCCATGAAATTTCTGGTAGGAAGACCACGTTCCTAATATCCTGACCAGGTTCCTCTTGGGATAGCTATATTCTTCTCTTGCTTTTCTGTGTTTCTAATCTGAGGTTATGCTTTGCAATACTGGTGTGCATGAATAGTTGCTGAATTTAACTGTATGAATTGCTGCATTTTAGTGTTAAGAGGTAATTTGTATCTGACTCTTCCACAGGGCTTCAGGGTGAAGTTGCTGTTATTCTTAGCACCTCCACTGTCTTTGCATAACCTCTCTCGCTTCAGGCAAGGTAAAACAAACACGCAAAAAACTCACAGCTCTGTGTCAGGAACAGCACACACAGACACCATGTCCAGGCACTTCATCCTTCCCGGCTGCTACCGAAGCTGTCTGGGAACACACGGGCTTCCCCTGCGTCACGCCCCAGCCCGTAAGCCTGAAGGAAACCCCCTCATATCTTCAGCTCTTCCTGTCCAGCTGCACACGGGTCCAGCATGTCACAGCTCATTGTTTAAGATGGCAAAGTGCGTTGTGATCCTGCAGCACAAGAAGGGCTTTAGAAGTGCCAATGTCACAATAGAAATGCCTCAGTAGCAAGGCTGTGATGCAGGAATGAGCATTGCATCCGTGTAAGATGAAACATTTGTGTCTTTTTGGGTGGAAAACCATAATCTGGATACAGGAATCTTATGTGCTAGCACAGCATCTTCTGCCAGGCTTTTAATTTTATGCATCTCATCTTTTCTGGTCTGTGTCAGTCCAGAAGGTTCCTTGATTATTCTCCTTCATCTTAAATATCAGGTATCACCGTGCTGTGCAAACTGATCTATTGCAGAACAAAGCAAAGCCCTTGGTCTTGTTGTTCTGTGTTCCTCTTGTCATCATTAAAGCTCTTCGTGTTAGTCCGTGAGCAGCCCACATCATCACTGGCTTTCCCTGCTGCTGGAGCCTGCAGTGAGACCATAATCCTGCATTTGCCATCACAGTGTCTTCCCATGTAGTGTGATTTTACAAATCTAATATTGTGCTTTCTCTGCAGGAACAACAGCAACAACAAGATCACCTGCAAATAGCAATGTTAGCAGAAGCAAGCAAGTATCACGTTGTCTGACAGTGTTGGACAAAAGCAAGCTAATTTTTGCCTTGTAGTACCAAGGTTGTAGCTAAGTTTAATGGATAATGTAAAATTCTGGAGAAGGTCCTACTTCTGCTGTGGCATATGGGATGACATTAAGCAATTAGTTTTGCTCTGTGCCTCAGTTTCCCTCTGAGAATTGGGTAATTGACTGTGGATGAAAAGCTCTATAAAATAATAACACATAAACCAATGCATATAACAGTTATTAACGCAGAATGCTGTCATCATCTCCACTTTATAAATGTGAGGAACTGAGGCAGAAAATGGTTTGCCAAAAGCTATTGATGTAGTTGGGGCAAGAGTCCTCATTAGACCTCTGGAGCTGGCAGCTGCCTGGCCAGCCTGCAGGCTTCGTGCTGCTCATCACCCTCCTGCCCCTGCCTCTGAGTACCGCAGCGCTGGTTAAATGCGGACAACTTCGGTGTGTGGAACAGATTTATGCTCATTCCTTTCACTGTTCCTGCTGAGTGAATTGGAAAAGTAATAAACAGAACGGTTTTTATCTAGGAAAAAGGTTTTAGAGCCCTCCATTTTTAACAAGCACATGTTAATAGTACAAAGTATATGGGACAGCATTGTCCTAATTAGTCTTCTGTCGAAATTAACAGCCCTTGATTTCAATAGGAACAGATTTAGGCCAACACAGTGTCTTTGAAAAATTCACAGGACTTTTTGCCCTGTGGTTTTGAATATGAGCTGAAGCTTCAACATCATGGAACCTCCTCTGAGCGGAACTTTATTCTTCATTTAAAATGTTCGCCTTCTTTAAAAGCCAGCTTCTTAGTATAATTTGAATCCATCTTATTTTAGGATATATATTTAGTATCCAGCTGATTTTTTCCCTCTAAACTTCTTGGATAGCAAGTCCATTAAGAAATCTCAGTGTTGCCAAGCCAGTTTAAGACATTTGGAACTTCAATTACCTGCTGAACTCTAAAAAAGTAATTTGGTAATGAAAGCAGTGAATGCATTCTGCAGTGTTTAAGGATTGCTTACAGAGATAAAATGGTTTTGGCTGGATGTCGGATAAATACTTTTATGCTGAAGCATATGTGCAACCAGTTTTTCTCCTTTTTTGAATGAATCTGAAGAGTCTAATCCTTCAGAATATCCTCAAACAAATTCTGAATTACTAGATCCTGTGTTCTTAGATGAAGACAATCATTTAGTATTTTGCACCTAAGGAACATCTTTCATCTCTGAATCCTGATGTATTTTATAAAGCCAAATATGTTCAGACTATCCAAACTTCTGTGAAACAAGAAAATACCATTTGCCATTTTACAGCTGTTAGCCAGCAGGAGGACATGATCTGGCTTGCACATGGGGCCGGTAGCAGAGATTGCTGGAAGATGAAATGGGATGGCACACCTAGGTAAGAAACCCGGGGAACAGACTATTGGAATCTCCCTATTTTTGATGCCGGCTCAAATGTGATCCTGGACATGGGTCTGATGCCTCTTGCAGGTGAACAAAGAAAAGGAGCAAAACTGTTTCCCTCCCACTCTGAGTTGCAGATCATATTTGCATGGGTCCCTCGGTGAGCTCTGCCCATGCCTCGGAAGCCAAGCAAGGGCTCTGGTGTGCGAGACAGCGGTTGGCACACGGGGAAAGAAAGAGCTGAACTGCCTTGCTACTGTACAGGTAACAGATGGCGTTTTCCTTGTGGGAGAGAAGCTTCTCAGCTCCTCCAGTGTGTTTCCATTTTAAAATTCATCTTTCTGGAGCTGGGTTGGCTGAAAAAAATACCTCAGGTTCGAGAGGTGATTGAAGCCATGCCCCATACTGTGAGATGCCTGTCTGTGTGTGCTGCTATGCAGTATTAACAAGCCAATCCTAGTTACTCTAAAATGAAGGATGTAGTTGAAAAATGAAGACCATTAGTACCAGCATATTTTTTTTTATTTCATTGTGCTAATGGAAGCCAAAGCTGAGTGGTTTCCTGTGAATCATGCCCTAACTTTTTACACTACATAGTTCATCTATGACACTGAATGCAACCTCATATGCCATTTTTTTCCTGAACAGTATCTACAGTTGTGGCCAGATGTGCTGCTTGGCTTGCAGCTGAGCTGGGTTCAAAGGCTTTGAACCCGAGTCAGGCTCGGAGTGGCTGGGCACTGTTCCCACTGCTGTGGGGTCGGTGTCTGCAGGCATAGCTGCACGTGCAGTCCTTCTCTAACCCAAATCAGTCAAAATGATCTAGGTTAAAGAAAACCCTCCGTGCTTTTAAATAGTAAGACAACCTGGATCATTTTGACACAACCGGGTTAGGGAGCGACTGTGTACAGATATAGAGACAGATTGGAGGGGGCGGTAACCCAGCTCTGCTGCAGCCAAGCTGTGAGTTGGACCACAAGCTGAGTAATGCCAATTGTGGGTGAGTTCAGTAAGCTGCCCTGACTTTTGTCCTATACAATAGCCTTGTTTCATAGGAAATAATGAAATAGTCTAAGGGCTAGAAATGCAGCTGATGTTTCCCATGTTTGGCCTCTGATTACCATTTTGCAGCCTGATGCCATCTATAGTAGATGTGCTCATATGCTCCTGCCCAAGAGCCTGGTAGTTTTTTTTCCCCCTTACAGGCAATTTAAAGCAACTTCAGGGTTCTTCTAAACTGCACTTGCATTCATAAACGGAAAGAAAGCTGCTACCCTGGCAGTGTTTTCTGGATACAGCAGTGATTTTCAGATGTTTATGCACATAACTGACACACATGTAGTCTTGACATGAGAGATGCTCTGTGGGTTTTCACAGCTTCCTAAACATGCAGATAAAGGGCAGATATAGCAAGGTTTTCTGCAAAAATTGAAAGGAAATGTTAACAATTTTAGTTCACAGAGGATAGTATAAAAATCCCTGTAAAGATATCTTGGGCAAGTTTGTAAGTGTGTGTGTTTGATGCTGGACTTGACAGTGATCTCATTGATTTCTGCTGTGCTGAGACTCAATTACTCTGGTTTAACAGCAGTGTGCGTGATAGCAGAGTTAGGCCTGCTGAAAGGATGGATACATTTTCTTTCCCCTCAGGGAACCTGTTGGCAGTGGTTATGCAGGTCATGTCCACACACTGATCTGTCTGCATGGCAAGCCACCACTCTGTGTCACTTGCCAGCAGACATTTCCAAGATACCTTCAGCTATTAAAGAGCATCTTCTCACCCCATCTCCCCTCCCCAGGAGACAGGATCCACTGGTTCCGTAACACGCACACTGGATGCTGTGATCCAGCTCCTCACCAGGGCAATGTGTTCTTGCCAGCATGGGACCTCTCTTTCAGTTTCTGATGGAGGCAGCAGTAGGGGAATCCTATTTTGGTGCGTATGCTCATTCAGGAGAGTTGGCCATCCACATGAATAAATGAAGGAAGCACCGCTGCAGTGAGATGTGTGGTACATGGTGGTGAGAAGAGATGCCGGGGCCATTGGGTAGGGTGCCCCCTGAGCACCAGGGCCCACCTCATTGCCTTCAGTGGTGTGCTTCTGGTGCATGTGGCAGGTGTGTTGATGATGGCGTGTGACAGCTTCGCGTCTTCTAGCCCCGAAGCTGATGACAACCAAAGAGAAATGACTTTCCCTTGTCAGTGTTTATTTCCAAATGCGTTCATGGTGCAACTCGGTGCTTCCTCTGTCTGGCTGAGGCAAAGGCTTGACTTCTTCTTTCAGCTCTCTTGACATTTACTTGTAACAAACAGACCTAGATGTTGCAGTATGTTTTTCTGGGTCATCAAATGCATTATGTGCTTGTCCTTCACAGAAGAAATACAGTATCTTTCATCTCAGCCCAGCAGCTTGTTTTTGTTGGTTTTGATTTTGTTGTAGTCATTTAAGCCCAGTGATTTTGTCAATAGGCATTATTCATATGGGGAGAAATAAATTGATTCATACTTCAAGCACACTCCCTCGTGCACACACTCACACAGGGCTGTAGCACACAAGTGCAATCCAAAGGGCTGACTGTTGCTGTGCAACCTGGGGGATCATTTACACCTGTGGGGACAGGATGGAAAAATCCCACGGCAGTGCTCAGATACCAGTGGGGCTGAGTGGTCCCAGAGAAGCGGCTGGCCTCAGCTGGTTGACTTTGCCAAATCTATGATTTCTCCTATGTTATGAACGCGTGTTTCCAGTCCAAGTCTTCTGGCTTGCTGTGCTATATGCAGAGACAAGTCTCTATGCAACCTACAGGCTGTCTTCAGTGTGTTGGAAACCTCCGTGCATGAATGGTTTATCTGTATTTCTGGAAATTAGCTTGATTGACACGAAGACACAGGAAAAGCTGCATCCCAAATGCTTTTGCTATGATTTGGTTGTGTTTTCTGGGAATACTTGGCATTCATAGCCATGTCTGGTCGTCTTCAAATCATATACCTGCCTGGAGGCTAAGACTGTGTGAACTCATGGCTTGAGCTGGAATTGGCTACCTTCAACCTTAAACACTACTTTTCTGCAACAACTGTCTTTTATTTGTAGATTTTCAGTCCTATTTCATGGTTTTCAGGCTGTTTCACTTACCATTCCTCATGCTTTTTCCACGCTATCTCTGCATCCCAGTAGTGTAACAGTCGCCACATCATCTCAGCCTGAAAATTTTGGTGGTACCTGTGAAAATGGCCGTGTTTATTGATGGTTTCAGGAGAAACCTCTTCAGCTTTTGGATGGAAAAAGAAAAACAGATAATTTGGCATGTTTGGACACAAGCATTAATAACTAAAAAATTTTGTTTGAAAGCTTCCAGAAAATTGGAATAGAAATTGTCAGTTCATGAGCGGTTTGCATTTTCCGCCAAAAATATTAAGTTATTTTGGAGACCAAGGGGCAGTCAAAGCCATATTTCATAGTAAGGAGAATTTTTTTTCTGGGAACTCCTTGTTCCGCCCTGTTCCTCTGACTAGTTGGTTAAGAATCTCATAAAAAACCATTCTGCTTGCATTACCAGTACATTACCAAGCTTTAATATTTGCATTCAAAATGAGGTTGATAATATATTAAAAACCAAACAAGCGAGCAAGCCTGCGACCTGCACATGCCAGAGTTAATGGAGCTGTTGGCTCTATTCGTGACAGTGTGATTGATGGGCACTCTGATGGACTTGCCTCTTCCCTCTCTCTCATCTGCATTGTTAATGCCTCCAGTAGTTCAATAACGATGCACTTTAATACAGGTTTGTCTTATTTTTGTTTCTGAGTGCTAGCAGGCCTGGGATTATATCTGTGTTTCTATGAAGCACCCGGCATGATTCTGGTCAGTTGGAATAACTCAGCAGGAAGAATTTTATCTTCCTGCCCCTGCCTTATGGGAGCACCAACCAGTGAAAACAGTTGCCATGTTGTATTTCAGTGACTCTGCAAATTTGTTACCGGGGTAGATGGGGTCCGTATCTTGGAGCATATGGGATTGCATGGATGTGCATGTGTACACCTGGTATGTTGGCATGGTTTCAGCACGACAGATGTGGGCCAGAGGGTACAAGCAATCTGTAATGGGCTGTAGGTAGACTTCTTGCAGGAGTTTCCCCATGCAGCTTGTGGGGGAGTCCCCGTGTAGCGAGCAGACAGGCAGATCTAAGCCCATTTTGTACTCGTGTCTGCTCCTGAGCCCACTTGTGAGGACAGGTGGGGACACAACCGATGGGGTTGTACATGATTCCCTTGTGGATGCACTGGCTGAGTTACACTTTACATGATGGATGCACTTGGATTTTATCCTTCATGTACAGTCATCCAAAGCTCATGTAAACCTTCAGAAATAATGTTTCTCTCTGTGGTCATGATTCATTCTGGAAAGATGTTCATACTGCCCTCGAAAGAGCACAGAGCGTTTCCTTGTTACAAAGATGCTCTAGATCACCATTTACACACCTCTCTGTGGCATGAAGGCAGATAGTCTCACTGATGCAGCATGCCTCCTGTTTGTACTGATTGATATTACTGTCTCTAACACACTTATGTTATGGTAGGGCCAGCTCAGCATGCAATTAAATTTACAAGCTCTTGCTTACATCATTAGTAAGAATAAATAATTTAAAAGGCAAGGGCAATTTAGAGATCCTGGCTTAGGTATAGCAACTGAAGCAGCAAAGGCAAATGGGGAACGGATACTCTGAAAAGCACATGCAGACTAGAGATTTAACAACATGGGAGGAAGGGGGCTTTCAGGGACGTATGGGATATTTTCAAGGGCTGCAGAAAGACCTTAAGGTATTTGGATCAACAGCTGCGTATATGATTACAATGTGTGACAAGATTATACGAGAAGTAGAAGGAAAAGCAAGAATTTCACTAACAAAATGTAGTTGGTTCCCTGCATCTTTTTACACGTGTGTGTTTTGGGTTTTGTTTTTGTTTGTTTGTTTGTTTTAATGTTGGGAATCTGGTGGGTCAAAGAGGTCCTGGGGCTGCTGTCTGTGTAGGATACTTGGAAATTAGTAGAACTAAGGATGAGCAATTCTTTTACGGTGGCAATCCTCCCCCTCCTGCTTATTTACTTCAAAGATGACTTGCAATTAAAAACAACAAACAAACCACCAAGCTCCTATTGAAGAATATTGCAGAATATAGCATGAATATAGACTGGAGTGGGTTGGAGGGAAGCAGCAACTTACCACATAGATGCACTCAATTTTCTAGCTATTTCCAAGTCATAAAGAGTCACGGTTCCAGAAGGACAACAGAGGCTGCAGTCTGCAAACTCTGCTCCCTCTTGCTCTCCTGCAGTATTTATTGTCCAAACTGTGCAAAGTGCTGTTGGCCACCAAGGCAGTTTGGGATTTATGTCCCTTGCTTTGTTTCACTTTGGGGTATGAAGCTTTCAGCCCTTCATCAAGCTACTCTGGAGAGGTTAAGCATTGCAAATATGCCAATGCATGGTACAGCTGTCATATTCCTGCTGCTCAAGCAGAAATTTATTGCAAGGAAAGACAGATACGTGTGGTGTTGGGTTATGAGACTGACAGATTTGCTATCATGTCTCATAGCAGTTGAGGTGAGATAAAGCTGATATTTATTTATTTAATTTTGTCACGGAGTGCAAAATTTCAGCAGAAATAAAAGATATTTAACAAGTAAACAGAGCCTAATTTTTCTGTTGGTGTGAATTTGGAATTTCACCACTGGTTACTTACGATTTAAAAAAAATTAAAGCTCACCTAAGTGACTCGGAGGAAGGGGTCAAGGTACAAAGCAGGGATAAGCACAAGCTCCAGCACGCTGGGGATGGTGTCCCAACTTGGCACAATGTGAGTGGCGCTCATCTGCAACTTTATTAAAATTGTTTTCACGTGTGAATTGTTGTCTTCCTTCCAGCAGCTGTCAAAATCCTGCCTTGGGGTAATGTCTCAGAGTGGTCTGATCCTGCTGCAGGAGGCCACCCGAGCCCGGTC
This sequence comes from Opisthocomus hoazin, assembly GCF_030867145.1. NCBI lineage: Eukaryota > Metazoa > Chordata > Aves > Opisthocomiformes > Opisthocomidae > Opisthocomus > Opisthocomus hoazin. The sequence goes on along the minus strand of NC_134422.1, from coordinate 12,380,470 downwards.
CCCCTGGGAGTTGGCTACATGCAGCTGATCGCATGGAAAGCTGCGCTACGCCACATTAAAATGAAGCAATTAGGGAAAAACCTGGAAACTGGGTTTTAACCTGAGATTTTCAATAGTTGCTACCAACTTAAATTTTCTGAGGCCTGCTGGTAGTTCCTAAAAAGGTGTTTAGAAACCGGGGCTAGTCCATGCAGTAGCATCTTCTGCGGTGGCTTTTGGTTAGTAGTTATGTTCTGAGGCTGTATATGTGACTGTTCATGTCAGAAGCTCTTGCCTTAAGCAAACCAAGTAGTGAAATAAAGGTCAGAGTTTCCTTCTCTTCTGTGCCTTCACAGTGGGTCCATATGCCCAAAAGCTGTCCACTGAATGTGATTTAGATGTCTAAGAGGAAAAGGATATTTTCCTGTGTATATGAGTGAATTTTTGTCTCTGAAGTAAAATGTAAGGAATTAAAAGGAAAAAAAAAAAAATCCATTCATTAGGTAACTTCCTGTCCTGCTTATTGTATTTCCTTTGAAAAATGTAATCCGTAGGACACTTGGATTTTAAGTGAATTTGTTTTAAAAATCTCACAGGTGATTCCAAATACTTATTACTTCCTTAGTGGAAAATCAGTTTCTAGAGACTTCTTGGCAAATGCCTTTTTTTTTTTTTTTCTTTCTTTTTCTTTTTTTTTTTTTCCCCTCCATCATGGTCACACTTTCTTGTCTAGTTTATTGTCTAGCTCTTTGGAAAAATAAATGAAACTAGGAAAGCTGGGTTTATATGCTTTGCACCTGGTTTGGGTATCATTCAGCCTTGCTCTTGTTTGGATAGTTCCAGCTTTTTAACTTGTATTCATGTCCTCTTTGTTTCTATGGGGTGGATTGTGTTACACTCCTCAGTGCTTCTTCGTGTGTTTCAGTATGCACACAGCAGGCCTGGTCTGGATAGCTCAGCATAAAAGCATGGGCAATTACTGACCTTGCTCTGGGAGGATGAACAGAAAGAATTAAGAGAAATACTGGGCGTTTTGCTCTGGAAAAGCAGCAGTCTGGAGTAGAAGAAAAGTAATATCTATATTTGCATGGCTTGCAAAAGATGTGGATTATAAATCTTATTTATTCTAGGACTTTTAGCATTGCATTAAAAAAAAAAAATCAGACGTACTTTTTTTTTTTTGGACTTATCACCATGGCATGACCAGAGCCATAGAGAATATTGAACAGGTTGTGGCTTAAAACATAATGTGTTCCATCCTTGAAGCTCGGATTATTCCTTTGGGATTGCTTAGAAGAGCTAGCAATATTTATAGCCCCGTCTATCCTGGGCATGACTTACATGTGCACGTTCGAGTGCCTTGGCATTAGTGCAGGTTCTGCGTTTACCACATTGCCAGGGTGGCATGATTTATTGCTATGAGTTGTCTTTTGCAACACTTCATTCTGTAGGACTTCTGCCAAATGTAATTTTTTTCCCCCCTTTGTCTTGCATACCTCTCTGTATCCCAACAGAAAAGCTGCTCTGTGTATAGTTCTTAAATAATAGTGCTTTTCTGATACAGATACTCACCCCTCTGAAAAGGAGACTGCTCTATTTTGGTCCAAGATAGATCTCCTAAAAAGGAAAAACATAACCTTCATGATTGCTTTGAAAATCTTGACATTGACTGCCATTTTTTGGTGAATGGATTTCTTAGATGCCTTTGCCCATAGAGGAACCAGAAATGGAGTGTCTGCAGTATTTGCTTCTTTTTATTGTTTGTATATTTTTGGTACTTCAGGGAGAAATTCTGGTAATGGAGGGAAAAAAAGCCTAAGATGTTTTTTCCTGCTCATCTCTGGAGTTGTCAAGCTCTATTGTTCAAAACCTGATGTTAAAGGTGTGAACATCTTCTGGTGCCTTTGGTTGTGAATCAGCATCATTTCATATTGTGCCTTGGGTGAAGCATTTTGTTCTTATCTTTCTGAAGGTTAATATCTGCTTTACCTGGAGTATTCCTTCAGCTGTTGCAGCAGTTTATGGTTATCTATTTTTTTTTTTCTTTTAGACCAGTAGGAATCTGAACACCTTTAAGTAAAACTATCAAACCTCATCGCTTCGTTCACTAGGCTGCTGAAGTGTACGTATGCTGGCAAATTTGCTATATTGCTGTGAGCCTTTAGTAACTAATATACTGTGTATCACCAGTTCATCAAACAAAACCCCAAAAAAATCAAACAAAACCCTCAAACCAGCCCCACTGAATACCTAAAGTAACCCAATTCTTATAAGCACCAAATACTGCAACTTGTAAGCAACACACAAAGGGTCTCCTCTTCTCCATCATGGCAGAAATGAGTTCTGGTACCAGAAGCCTTACGGATGTTTAGGCTAAAAGATTCATATTGCAGTTCCTAATATTAGACTTATAGGTACATTTTGGACTTGTGTACAAGTTGAGAATGCATTTTGGAAAAGAGCAGTAAGGCAGATCTCTCTAGCTTTTGCAAATGAGGTCACTTGAACAAGGATGTGAAGTATGTGTCCAATGTTAAGTAGCCAAGATGTTGGCTGTAGCTTTCAGAGTGTATGAGATGCAGAATAACTTCTACTGGTGGTTAGCTGGAGCATCCCTGTGCCCACTGTGGGGGCCGGACTTGTGAAGAGCAGCCTGTGGTGGTGTGCTGAGTGCTCAGCCAGCACAAAAGATGAGGGAGTTTTGTCTATCCTAAACAGGCTGAGACACACATACTTCTGGTCTGATTCATTAATAATGGCATGTTTAAGCTTCCACACCAAATAAGGCTGTGGTAACAAGAAAAGGTCAATTTTCTGTGACTTTTGCTATTCATGGTTGCTGTTATTGTTTAGTTTGGTGATCAGGTACTGTGATAGAGCAGTTCACTTAATGTCTCAGACATAGTCAAGTGCAGAGAAAATTTAAGAAGAAAAAATGTTTTCTCTAAATGATGCAATTAGGAGCTTAGAATGACAAATGCAGCTCTGGCAAGTATTAAGAGGTGTGTCGCAGACCCTTTTCTGCCCCAGTTTGCTCTTCATGGGGTGAATTCATAACTGGTTAAAATGTTAATGTTATAAAAGGTTAACACCGTTTAAAAAAGCAAGAAGCAAGGCCTTTAAAATTTATTAAAATGTTACTTAGAATCTAGATTCCTGACACCTCTAGCGTAGCTGTTTTTAGTAATCTTCCTTCCAGTGAAGTCAATGAGAGCTTTGCCACTGGTCAGATCATTCTGCAGCAGAGGAACAGAAAGAGCAGTGATTTACTGAGCCAGCCAGGTCTGCTCCAACCACCAAAAATTCCTTTTCCTGTAGTCGCCTGATCCTTTCTTTCATTGCTGTTCTAGCAGAAATTAAAAGCAGTAGTGCATCAGCGATATTGGAGGCTTGCTCAAATTCACATCTGTTTGCTGATGTATCAAAGTTCTGTTCCCTGGTATCTGCAAGTTTTCCCCAAATTATAAAGTGTGCAAGTACAGAGAGGTTTCCCTCTGTCTCTCCCCAGTGCCATATGGGCTTTGTTTATCTGTGTGTGAAGTGGGGGATTTTATGTGGCCTCCCTGTGGGTAGCCTGGTGAAAGAAGTGGCTTTTCCATGCTGAGATGGAGGCACTAGGGAGCATGATCTGGAATTTTTTTTTTTTTTTAAATAATAAAAAAAAAAAAAAAATTATTTCCCTGTGAGTTTCCATTGCCTGTGACCAAGGCAGCATTGCCTCCTGGGGAAGCAAGGACCTCATTTGCAGTGCTGTAGTGGGTCAGAATGTAATCTGGTATGAAACCCAAGTCTTCAGGCTCGGTCTCCATTGTTGCTGTGCCGTCCTAGTGCATGTGGACTCGGCGAACTCGCACATGAAATAAACCAGGTGCTGTGAGTCACAGCGCTTCAGCACTGTGGCTTTCACCAGGAAAGTGAGGGCTCAGCTTGTGCCTGCGAGGTTTGGCTCTGTCCAGGACCAGCACCCGCTTCAGCTGGCGCCAAGTTGCTTTCCAGACTTGGATCTTCCCTGTCTTGAGGATGTGGTGTGAACAGTTTGGGGGCTGTTTGGAAGGCAGCTGAAATGTCTGAGCTTTCATTTGGCTTTTTAGGCTCTGGTGAGCCTAGATCTACTCTGTCTTTCCTCAAATTTCATCCATTGCGCTTTATTCACAGTTGTCCCCCTACAAAATAGCCTATGACAGTTTATATGAGCTGAAAAATTGCTTCTGTCTTTAGTTTTGCCTTCGTACCAAGTCACAGTGCTTTTTAAACCAATTGAGGACAGAAAAACAGAACCGAATGTTACAAGAGGCCATTCTCCGTGCGTGAAGTGAGGAGCTGCCTGTCTGTCCCCCTCATCGTATCTGCAGTGCTGCCTGTCCTCCTGAGTGCCAGGGCTGAAAAAGCGTAGTTTCACTCTGCAGTGGTTTCTCTCTCTGCTGCTCCATGCTGGACCAGGAGGCTGCAGTAGAAAAGCTAGAATTTAAACTTTAAATCACATTCCTACAAGGTGATGATATGGAAATATGGAAAGTGAACTAATTATATTTATTTAGTGGTTATTATTTGTTGACTATGGCCTTTCTATGTTTTGGTTTGGTTTTTTTTTAACAATAAAATCCAATTCCAGTTTTTTCCAAATTCTTGTATCTCCAGCTACACTGCCTATGAAGCAGAGTGTGACCCAAACTGGACTGCAAAGGCTGTTCTTGCACAAGTTGCAAGGAAACCACATGATCACAAACATGATCTAGCTTGAGATCATTTGAGATCTTGCTTTACCCCACATCATCCTGAGCTGTCAGATTTACTTTAAAGCTGATAAGACAAATTGATTTCACTGGATTTCCTGCTTTGAAAGGAGCTGTATATTTTGCTGACATGGTTTGATTTTGCTGAAATTGTGACAGAAGTTGGACCTTTCCTAGGGTCCCTGGTGTGGAGCCAGCCAGCTGTGCGTGCTGCTGTGGGGCTGGCGATGCCCTCCTGGGAGGGTGCATGGTGCCAGGGCAGTAGGGCATGCAAACTGCCGTGGGGCTGAGGATCCTGGCATCACAGGATTTGTAGCTCAGGAGCAGGCTGCCAAGCCACTAGGGCCCTGTTTTTCTTTTGGAAGAAAACCAGGATTTAAATACTAAAATCCTGCATTAGGCAACAGCATTTCTCTTCCCAGGTCTAGTTGTTTCTGACCCAGAAGGAAGAGGACCATCCCAAGTCCTCTTCTCTCAACAACTAACTATTCCTGGGATGTCTCCCATTTAAGTATTTGTTTAATGTGCTCCTTAAATCCCACCTGAAGGAGATACAGCCCAGACAGCGTGAGAGAAGTCCACTTAGTCTGAAACAAACTGTATCAAAACTTCCTTGGTTATTTCACAAAAAATTCTGCAAAATCTACCATGACTGCTTTTTAATTTTTAGATTCTACTGTCATTATAAAACCATTGCTGTCTCCTGTTTAGGAAGCTGAGTGAAATATGTAAAATAAACATGCACTTTATGTGTGCAGGCTTATCCGGTACAACTGAAGTATGAAGGCTTTGGGCTGGCATCATCTCCCATTACAGAACTGTTTAATACCAGTCCAACAGGAGACATAACTGCAATCAGCTGTAGGTAGCAATACAGCAACACATATTAAAAAAGGATGAAAATTATCTATTGGTTAGAAGTTTTGTCATATCCAGGAATGTGACAGGTGGTTGATTTACAGGCAGGGAAAGGTTGTTTGCTCTCATTTATTTATTTCAGCCGTTAAAATACACTCAGTTGCAGGACCTGGAGAATATGTGTGGTAATTAATAAGCTGACAAAGAAAAGAGGTGATGTTCTGTATGTCATGTTAGCTCCCGTCACCAGTACCCCAACACTGCTGAGCCCTGGAGAGTCAATTCATAGAGCAGCTGTGAGCCATGGGGGATTATTAGCATCTCTGTTTTACAGATGGCACCGAAGCATGGAGAGGTGGGGGGGGGGAACAGAAATGGATCCAATTTTCTCTTGCTTAACTGCAGGACTTTCTTTCTCCCACTGTAGCCTCGTGTAATAGAAAGTAGAGCCTGGCTCTGGCACGGTCCAAGTTTTGCTTGAGCATTTTGTTTGATACTCTGAATTAGTAGTAAAGAAGGACAGGGAAATGCTTTCATAGAGCTGGAGCCGGAGCCTCAGAGGGATTGCTGGCCTGTTAATGGGTTGGATTAAAACCAACCCATGAGAATCTGGTTGACCTGGCTCCCTTAATTGTCCTCCTCTGGTTGCCCCAAGCAAGCAGAAAGCTGCTGACTGTGTTAGGTGAAATAACCCCTCTGTCACCCATGCAGTAACCTCAGACAGGCTGTGGGAGAGTAATGGTCAGAAAAGCTGTCTGCATTTGATGGAAGAGAGAACCGAAGGGAATGTATGTGACTATTTTGCAGCCTTACATGCACATTTCCAACAGAAAGATGATCTCTCATATGTGACATACTGGTGCAGATCATAACAGCCTGAGCCTGCTTTGTTGGATTTCAAAGAAAAGAGCAGAAACACTACAGTAATAATAGCTACCCTTATAAGCATCTGGCAGGCAGTCAAGAAAACCTAGTTTTCAGCACCTAGCCTTCACACTGCCCCATTAATGTAAGTGCACTGCCCAGATTCCATAAGCTTACTTGCCTTTTTTTCCTCTAAAAGAAGGCAGAACTCCTTGAGATCCTCAGTGATGGTGAAGTCATTACCCTTGTGGTTTGATGACAAACAGAGGTACTTGATTTCTTTGTATATGGCAAAAAATTTGAGGCCTCAGTCAGATCTGGCTGTATTGGTCATTCAGGTTGTATGTGTCAGTCTATACCAGCAAGTGTTGAGCTCACAAAATGCATGAGATGGGACAGATCATCGAATCAAAGAATCATAGGCTGGAAAAGACCTCTAGGATCATCAAGTCCAACTGTCACCCCAAAACCACCATATCTACTGAAGGTGATGAAGGTGAACAGTTCGGATGAACATGGAGGCAGGAGAATTTGGGGATAACAATGATGGATCTGTGAAATGGTGTACACAGTGGTTGTCTAAATGAATGACAACTTGTAAATAATTGTAATTTAAAAATCTCTTCATCTCTGGGAATGCATGGTTTGCTCCATGAGCTTACGTGACTGCCTGATGTCACTGATAAGCTGTGCTCTGTGGTTGTATGTTTTTTTTCTTTTTTATAAAAAACAAACTCTTTGGCTGGTGTCTGTGTTTCCTGGGTGCTGGTATTAGCATCACACAGTTCTAAACAGTCATTATATGAAAAGGAGGCAGTGATCTCCAGAGAGCTACATGCTAGTCTTACGAAATAATAACTTAGCTTTTAGGGAATAACATGTTGGATGTCCCTCTAAGCTTGTCTGACTAGAACATTCGGCACATACACGTGAAGTATTGAGATTCCACTTAAATCTGTTGTCTTCATCCATCCCTCAATGATGGGACTGCTGGGATTCTCCTCTGTTTTCTTTCCTTTTCTTTGTTGTCTTGCAGTCAGTATCTCTGTATCCTGGGCACATCTGTCCTTTCTACCTCTGAGAGTTTTGGAGGGTGATTTTTAACAAGTGAAGATCACCTTCATGTCTAAAGAGCTGGCGGATTAAGACTTTTCAAAATCTTTTAACAGAGTTGAAATTCCCCAAGCTCTAGTTTCAGATTTCTTTTTTAGTCAAGCAGTAATGGATGAGATTTCTTGCTCACAATTGTGCTGGTGCATAATTCTAAAAATAACATCAGGGAGGTACCCACTTTGCTGTTTTTCTATGTGTGTGATAAAGTTAATTCCCAGTTTGTCAGCTCCCAGCTTCAATTTTACAATTTGGAGTTAGTCGAAGTACAGTTTTTTTGAGCACCCTCATTAGGTATTTACATTTATAATATTGATTTAAACAGAGTCAGCTTGCAAAAGGCTTCAGAAATCTTCAAAGAGTATTTACCAAAGGTCCAAGACAACAAAGTTCTTCTAATTGTATCCTAAAGTCTGTAGGGATGTTAAGCTGCTGGTTTCATGCTAAAAATATTATTTGTATTCAACAAAAGAGACACTTCCAATTTGCACATCTATCGCTTCTTACAGAGCACAGTTATTTCCTCAGGATTACCTGTGCGCTAATAAATAAATAAACCAACACAACTTCTGAAATGGGCTGAGAAATAGAATTTCTCTACAAATACAGGGAATGCCAAACCAGCTTGTGTGTGGGCTAGATGGTGATACCGGGTGGTGTAGAGGACTAAATGGTAGTATATCAGATCCTCTAAAATGATGTAAAACAAAGCTACTCTTCCGATCATAATTTTGGATAGATTGTGTTGCCCAGAGTGCAAGTTTTACAGCACTTCTTCAGTGGCTGGTTTTGTCTGTGACACAGTTTTTAGGAAGCTGTTGCTAAAAGTAAGAGAGATACAGAGACTGAAAGCAAAATGCTAATGTGCTGGTCTAATTTTAGATAAGGGGACACATTTTGGTGAATTTAGAAGATGGACATTTCTTGCTGAGTAAACCCAGGCTCTCTAGCACCGCATTTTATTCTGTTACAGAATTGCTCATCTACAGTGAATCCATTTTTATCATTTAAGGTACTGAGTGATATATTAGAGCCAAATATACTGCTTTGAGGATTAAAATGACATAACATTGCAAGGCTGAAAGGAGTATTTGCCTGGTGTACTTTCAATGAGTATGTGTATCTAAGTAGGGCAAAACAGCTTTCTGTCATCCTAGAACTCATATAAAACAGCTTAGTCCATTGAAGCATCACTACAAGAAGCACAGAGCCCATTCTGAATGCACTTCCTCGTTTGCTCTCTCGGAAAATATAAAGGTCAAATTAACCAAAGGAAGCGATGAGATGGTACAGAAAAGATACAGTAGGAGAAAATAATGGAAAGCCAGTACCCAATTACCTGTTCCCATCCCCTTTGTAAGTGGTAAGAGGGGGATGGAGTAATGTCATTAGTGCGTAACTACTGTAGCTGCAACTGAGCTCCTTCCGTGCACTGTCATGTTGAAGCACACAGGTTAAAAACCAAAACAAAAAGCCCCCACCAACTTTGCAGCCAGTTAGATTAATTTCTATTAAGTGTTTGGGAATTACAGTTTTTAGCAACAGAAAATCCTGAATGTACTGACTTTTCCTTATTTTGGTGTTACAAGTGAAAAAAGAGATGTTATGTAGACCACAAGAAGGACATGACAGAATTCTCTGGCTGATTTGCTAATGTAGAGCTGCTTATCAGGTCTTGCATCTTCTGAGCTGAGTAGGAAGGTCTTTATCATGTCCCAGCAAACATCACAAAGATATGGCGTTCACCCAGTAATGATTTAAACCAGACAGTGGATACTACAAGGAATTATCTCAAACATGAGAATTTTTCCTCCTTCTACTGGGAAAGCTCAGCAAACTCTTATCAAGTCACTGGTGACATTTGAAGGCAACCACCAGGGCCATATCTGCCCTGGGAAAAAAGCAAGGGACGTTTCAGGGGGAGGCATGCATCTCAGGGAAAGCAGAGCAGCATGTGACGTGCATTGCTTGATGATATCTTCGGCATGCTGCATACCTGACAGGCCCCAATAGACGTCTTCTGAAAATTGGTCCTTTCAGTAGTTGTTTTGTGTAAAGTTATAAACAAGGTTTGCTTGTCAGGATTTTACATGTGTTTCTCATAAACTCCATATCCAGGTATCTAAGGAGCAGTTTACAACTTAGCAATGTGTGAGAATGGAAAATATTATTTTTGTTGTAAGTCTTATTGGCTGAGTGACTGAAGTTTCTCATAAAGCATCCAGTGCTTCTGAGGTGTCTGTGTCCCTGAGGAGCCTCTGTGCTCGGAAATGGATGTAACTCGTGGCTCAGGACTGACGGCATCACACACTCAATAGGAATTTGAAATTTCCATAGGAACTGAAGTCCTGTATGTCATTCAAGCTAGACATTTTTTGGCCTTTTGAAAGTTTTCAGTGTACACAGGCCGGGTTTGATCATGGTCTCATTAAGGCTAATGGGAGCTTTGCCATCAACTTAATGGGAGTAGGAAAGAATCTGTCACAAGCTGTGCCTATCCAAGCCATGGATTTTGTACAAGTCAAGGTCTTTCCTTTAGTTGCTTTTTTTTCTCCTTGCTATTTTTTTCATTATTATTTGTATTTCTAGTGTACCTAGAGACCCTGACTGAGCTTCACTATGCTGTGCACAGTACACACAGGTACTTGGAGGGGAAACCTGCCCCAAAGACCTTGTAATGTAAATATGAAGATAAGGGAAAACTCGCAGGCAAAGGAAGAGGAGTGTGCAGAAGGGACACAGCTTGCTTGGAGTGGAAGGCATGGATGAGCAGTGCAGCCAGGTCTCTTCGGTCCAGGTTCAGTGCTCCTAAGCGCACTGCTCTGTTCTGTTCTGGACAAATTTCGGATCTGTTCTGATGGAATTGAGGGATTTTTTTCAAACTGGTTTCAGCTGGAGCACTATCTATCCTTTGGTGTCTGCGGGCAGCAGGAGAAGGCACAAACTGTAGCCTAATGGGGAATTACAGTGCCTGTTATCATGGGGAACAGAAGTCACTCATGCCATTTCTTTATGGCTTCTCTGGTCCTGTGAGTAACCAGTTGCCTTCTCAGGAAAGTTGTCCTGATGCTGAATAGTTCAATGTGCTGTGTGGCAGAGTGCCAATAAGATAAACAGAAATAAATTGAAGTTTTTCCTATTGGCTTTTCAGAAATGTTAAAGATCCTTGTTAAAACAGGAGGGAAGTAAGGCTCCTAGGAACAAAATGTGCCATTATAACTAGTCTTAGATGTTTTCAAGGAGGCTGTCATTTGGGTTTCTTTGTTCATTAGCTTGTGTTGGACAGTAAGTAATGTGTATTTTCATTTGGTTCATTATTAGTGAAAGTTCCTCAACTTCTTAAACTACTTTATTTTTTTATTACTTTTATTGTTGTCCTTGTATTTATTTTCTTGATTACTCTGGCTTTACATACACACAGCTCCTTTAGGAAATGAGATGTCTCTTCTGTTGTTTCACAGGGCTGGTTTATGCCCTGGACCAGTCTTCAGCTGTTGGAGCAATGAATTAGCAAAGCTTAACAAGTTCTGGGTTTGCCTCAGCTGGTTCATCTAGTCACTTCAGGGCAATATCCCAGGCTTTTTCTGACTGTAGGGCAAACATGGTATCTGTTTAGCACAGGAGAACATGAATTGCAGCTGTGAGCAAAGACTACATTGCCCGCAGGAGTGTATTTATTTAAAATATGTAGGTACCAGGCTTTATGCCAGAATAAAAATCACTTTCTGCTTTCCAAGATTTAGAAATGGCTGAAAACTCACTTCCCAAGTTGATGTGGAGGGACATTTTTGTGCAAAATTTTGAGTGAAATTAATTCAGTCATGCAGCAAGACAGATTACAAACCAATCTGCTTCCTCCCTGTAGCAAAAGTCATCAGCATGTACAACATGACAAGCTGGTATTGCTGTTAGAAGTTTTCTTCAGTATGTGATACTATTTGAGAAATGGAATGCTATGGTGTATTTAAAGACTGTGTTGTAAAATGCATATGCACAGGGGGTAAAATTAAGGTTGCCAGGGAAACCTTAATTCTGGCATTTCCTGATTTTTTGAATGCTATTTTGTGCAACATTCTCATTGCCTTAGAGTGGTGCTTGCACTGTATTCTATTTATATGCATACAGTATAAACTAAAATAAATGCTTTGTAATGTTAGTGTTGGATTTCAGCTAGTTATTTGTTCTTCATTTCATACTGAAGTTGTTTTGTCTTTTGGGTTTGTTTTTGAAGATTTTTAACAGTTAATATTCAAAGGAAAACGTTATCGATTTTGTCCTTCCTGACCTGAAGACAGCTCTTTTCAGTTGAACCTGGTTGTACAGGGGTAAATCAGGAAAGATTTTGGCTCAAGTGATTTCTGTATCCTTTGGTATTTTTCTCCCTGTTTTGTAGCAGTTCTGTATGCAGCTTTTCAATGAGAAATATGTTTCTCCTGTAGTTTTACTTTACTAGAGAGATCAGGGTGGAAAACAGCATCCAATCAAAGTGATGTAATTGCCAAGGGAAAAGTTTCTTCAGCCTGCTATAAGTAGAAATTACGTTTCTTTTTAGCAGGTCTCCTGGATCAAGCTGTTTAGGGCTTCTAGAAGGGCGTGAGTGCATCCAAATGGATTTTCTCCAAAGTAAAATGTTCTCCTTTTTTTTTTGGCTGTGCTTTTAAGAGCAAAAGTTATTTTAACCCTCATCAATTTCTAATAAGTCAGAACAGCGAAGCTCACTGAATCATCTGAAAATGTAGCTGATAGGTGATCTTAAAAATCGAACAGAGGAAACAAGGACTGCATCGTAACCCATGATGTATGGGGAACTCTGGGAGCAAAGATGAATGAAATGAGTTTTATTGGAGGTGGGAGCAGGAAGGAAGCAGATGAGTAGAGCTAGCTCTCAATCAGATGGTTGTAAATATGGTCCAGGTTATTTTTGATATTATGCCGCTGTTTCTTCTAATGCTGGGCAAAGTATTTTGATTTCCTGAGGCCCGATAACTGAGCAGTGAAACAAATTTTGTTCTCAGCCATGACTGATGGTGTAATCAGACTTGCAAGATAACTAAGAGAAGAACCAGGTCACTAATTAATTCGCCTTGACTATCAAGCTCAGTAAATCTCATTGCCCTTTTGAACATGAGGAGTGAGGGTGGGTAAACACATTCCCAAAGGTGTGAAGGGGTGCAGTGCTGGAGGTAGCACCTCCATCCCCAAGTTCATGGCTTTCAGCAGCCCTGTATCCAACCCACTAGACGTGACCTCTTTCTAAAAATGTTTGCTTGTACTGTGATTTAAAATTAGCATTCCACCCCAGCACATCATATGATTTTCTAGCAGGGGCAGAGTGAGTAAGAGTGTCCAGGACACTCCCAATATCAGTTGTTCTAATCTAAGTACGACCAAGGAGGGGTTCGATGTCCTTCAGACCTGCTTTCTAGGCTGGAACATGCTGTTCCTTTCTCCCATCCTGAGCTTTACAACACACTTTGGGCCAAATTGTCTGCTGAAGTAAACAGCCGGAGTAGCATTTGAGTTTATACAATTCCAGACAGGTCTTCCTCCCCGTGGGGACTGGGGGAGGGTGGGGAGTGTTATATCGTAACTTCCCCAAATCTAAGAACTGCAAGCACAGGGAGTTTGGAGTTAAGGAGACATTTAAAATAAATCACTATGATATTATAAGAAATTCACAATTAAGTTAGTCAAATAATCTACTTTATACTAATGCCCCACAGGAATGCTAAATATGTGATTAGAGCATTTTAGTGGTGGTGGTCCTAGAATAGATGCAACTGATTATAAGGCACATTTATTTCTTCTGCTTGTGCTATCTTGTAAGGCAGAGACATTTCCTGCAAGGCAGAGGAATTGAATCCTTGATTTAATTTGCAAAATGAAATTCAGCCTAAGTATTGATTTGCTCAGAGTACTGTCATAGTAAGATCACGCAATTACTTGCAGCATTTTGTGCCAGCTTCTGTTTCCATCAAGACTACTGGGAACTTTGTCACTGACTTCCTTGGGAGCTACTCTGGGCTGTTCACGTGTACTTGTAGTGCTAGCACTCCCGCTTTGCAGGGCCTGAGGACAAACTGGTCTTGGAGGTGACGGTTCATCGCTCAGAAAGCCAGTGGGGAGAGATGTGGATTTTTTGATGTGAGATTTTCAGTCACTTCTCGGGCCGGTTGTAGCCTCAATGCCATGTGGTTGTCACCGTTGCGTTCCTGTATCCGTCACAGCTCTTCTAGCCAAAGGCCCTTGCACAGATGCACCTTTACCAGCACAGCTGCTCTCATCCTGCCCTGGAAAAGACTAGAATAAATCTGACAAGCAATTTTACCTTTTTACTTGTAAATGCTGTGTCCACAGCCCCATTAGCACAGTTGTCCTGGTTTAATTGCATTGACGTGAAACTCTTGCGCTCGCACAGCTCTGAGCTGGAGTAAAGACCTCGGCACATTCCTAACAGACACAGTATGCAGGCAAAAACATGTGGGCATTTTGACACTTGCTTTGTGCTGCTTTTAGCCTTCACTTTTCTGTTTCCTTTTCTCCAGACTGTGACATCCCCAATGATTAAAATACGGTTCTTTGTAAAGAAATTACATAAACTGGTCTTGGTCTGGAGATCTGCTCACTGCACACAGTGAAAGTCAGGTCTTGGAGTTTGTTACTCTGCCCTACAGACCCACCACAACTCTGACCAAAAAACCTGAAACCTTTCCTAGTTTATATGCTGTCAGAACTACTGTTATCTGCACTTGTATTGCAAAGCCACCTGTATAAACTCATTGTCTTCAAATTTACAAACTCATTGTCTTCAAATTATGCTCCAGGTGACATGTGTACAACCCCAAAGAAGGAAATAAGCTTGGCCAGATGACACAGGAGGCATAATTCATGAGTAACAGATTTACACAGCACTGGACCTGAAAGGATTTGCATTATTACGGATGATGCATGAGCCAGAAAAAACTTGAACTAGACTTTAACTCAAGGTGAAGTTTGCAGCAGTGTTGTTTTACTTTTAATCTCAGTGTCTTCCCATAGTGGTTCTTGATAGCTGTACAACCCATGTAAACCCATTGGCAGAGTCACAGCGTGCAGCTGAACGACACTGCACAGGAAGACAGCAACTCTGAACAAAAAGAAAGCTCTTCCTAAAGACACAACAGTCCTCTGACGAGGAAAACAAACTTTCTTTTTTTCTTTTTGACCATGAAAATATGTGATGGAATCTGAAAGTCAGGAATTCTTTCCATCTCCTAATTCACAACTTTCAGATGAACATCAGGGTATGTCATTGTTTTGAAAATTAATAGCTTCAAGCTGAGTTTTGTCACAACATCCACAAGTTCTCCTTGATGGCCCAGCAAAAGCACAGACAGTGCTGGTTAAGTCGCTCTCTTAGTCAAGTCTTCTGGTTTATTTACTTCAGCATTTTTTAGTTACTAAATGTACTTTTAGGGGCTGCATTTTCACTGTTAACACTTGAGTTTACTCTGTTATAATTCATTTGAAGCCAGTGATGCTACATTTTCGTAAGAATGAAGTAAAAGAGAAATCTCTCACTTCAATCTAAAGAGTTCTCGGGTGCTAACAGTTATGAGGAGAAAGGGCTAATGTTGTCAATGCAGCATCCTAAAAAACTTAGACATTTAAATCCATATATGGACAAGTCATTAACACATGCCTACTTTCAGACATAGTGAATCTCTGCAGCCCTTGTTGACATAAATGGAAATGGAGATGTTTGTTGCTTATGCTCATGTAAGGCTTTGGGTCTGCTTTACACATGTGCATGCCCAACACTGGAGCATTCAGGATTTTGAGACACATGCTGAGCTCAACAGCTGTCTGGGCTGGGTGGGCTTGCCACTCGTCTCTTCCTTTTGTATTGACTTCCTGGACCAGCGCTCAAAATCTGTAAGCAAATAAACCAGCGTGAAAGCACAGACGACCATGACAAGGCTTTCTTCAAATCTCATCAGTGCTTTTCCTTATCATCTAGTTTCTAGCTTCCAGACCAGAAGATCGGGGCCAAAGCGGGCTATTGCTGAACAACATGACACCTACCCTCTTCTGAAAGAAGCTGGTTCTGTTGCTTTGAGTGTTCTCAGCCTTGGGAGCAGCAGACGAGGACCATTCAGATGTGGCTTGGCACAGAGATGCAGTTACTAAGCTTCCAGGATGGCTACAAGTTGGTTCAATTGAGCAATTTTATAAAAGCCCAAGGCAATTATTCTTTTTCTTCTTTTCTTTTTTTGCTTGTAAGAGAAGAAGAAATTCAGATTCTTTGAGCTTGATTGGAAAGAAAATGATCCTCTGCTACTGGATTTCCCAAACTGCCATGTAATCCAAATAAGTCTGGATTTGACCGAATTCCCATAAGAGGCTTAGTGATATCTGAGCCATTGTTTTAACTTAATGCTGTCTGATGGGTTGGTTATACCTAGTGCTGCAATGCTCAGAGTTTTGTTTTGTTTGTTAAATTGTGGATAAAGGGGTTCATTTGAAGATGAGGTCCCTTTCATCTCTTTTAGAAATGAACAAGTCCAGTAACTGAGTAACAGTTCATTGCATGTCTCACTGCATGGGCTTTTCAGGTTGCTTTCCAAATTTGCATTTCTGAACAAGGATCTATATGATTTTGGTGGAGCTGTGTTGATGAGGCATGACGATATTTTGGATGTTTCAGTTCCTTATTGCAAGGGCCTTTCTTAATGGGACTCAAATTCCTCACTTCCACAGCTGCAAATTTATTGTAAAAGCTATCCAATATAACACATCCTTGCTTCCTTCCCATAATGGATGAGAGTCACTGCCATAATGTTCCTTGTTTGTTCTTGGCTAGTGGTATGATTTGAATGATTACCTGTAGCTGCCAGGTCTGAATTATACGTCTTCTTGCACCTTGTGAGGATAAAAACATGACAAAGTATCAATCAAAATGTCAACTCGGAAGCTATTGTTAGTAAACTGAAACTGTCAAAGGGCATATTACTAAAGACAGAAGAATAACTCTGTGCAGATCTTATACAGTAAGGGAATTTTTTCCCCAGAACTTTACCATCAACTGTTGGTGTTAGGAGAATAGTTGGCATCATTATAGCTGCAGTACCCAAATCATGCTCCCACTCACGTTAGATGTAAATGAGCAGAGCAAATTCACAGCATAAAGACGGAGTTATTAAACACTGAATCAGATTGTCCTAGTTATTACCATCATGAATGTGTTCTGATCAAGTGGATATTTCGAGAGGAGACATGCACCCGTCTGGTCGCATGGCGGGAAAGGCACAGGCCTCGTGCCTGTGCTGGTCTCCCAGCATCAGCTGCACGTCCTGCCCCAGTGCCAGGCCTGTCCTTGAGATGCTGGATGGGAAGGAGAGAGAATTTTGCATCATGATGGCTCTGGGGATCACAGGGCATTTAATTATAACATCACTTGGCCAGGAGAGAGTTGATACCAGTGCAACATGTGGAACTGAAAACCGTATAAAGCCTGGAGAAAGAGGCAAAATTGATTCCCCATTCTCATGCAGGTATCTTGCCTGATATTTCAGTGACATTTACAGTGATTAAATAGATAGAGAGGATCTGTAAACCTGTGATTTAAGTTTTTCTTAAAAATTTTTATTTTTAAAAAAGGTCATTGGGGATTTGGAAGAAAGCCTTTATGGTCTCTTTAGTTATCAGTAGGGGAAGACTTGGTACTCCACCAGCTCATGAGAGACTGAAGAAATAACTGTTAGCTATCTCAGCTATAGTTTGAACTAACAAAAAAAGTATTGCACACTGGGGAACTGCTCTTTCCAGCTTCATTTCTTTCTGTCATTTGTTTGAATAACGCTGTGTCTCTGACAAAAATGTGTCATGTGTTAGCAAAATATACTCCCCATGTTCTTGCCGTATTTTGAAGCAGCATCTTGATCTTTCTTTCACCTCGCCTTGATGGTTTCAGTGCTGTTGCATCCATGGTGTTTCAGGTTGATCCTATATGAGCTAATGACATCAGGCAAAGTTATAGTTCTGATCATTTTATTTATTTATTATTTGATGACACCTAAAGCATCAAAGAGGGTCCAAGGTCTTTTCCAGCTCCTGTACAGGTGCCTGCTACCTGGCATCCAGACTTGAGAATGTATTTAAGCACCTAACTTCTATTTCAGGCTCCCAGGTCCCTACTGAAATGAACAAGAGTTTAAGGTCCAGATTCATCATAATATTGAGACTTCTATTTTCCATTGATTTCAGTAGCTGGAGTCCTTGTATATAAAGTCTTACTAAGTCAGGCAGCAAACATTGGACATGAAGTAGGTTGCGTGGATGCAGGTTACAGAGTGAGCGCTGTAGCCTCATAAGTATTTTGATAACAGTCCATAAATAAACTCTCAAATTGATGAGTCACAAGTTGAAAAGCCGTTTGAAATCTGTGCTTTGCTGCATTAACTGCTGCAGCTGAGGCACACGATCCTCTCAATGTGGCCTGGCAGCAGAGGGGACAGTGCACCTAGTCATGCTCATGTTGAATAGGTACCTCCAGAAGTGATAGCTCTTTCCTTGCCAAAATTATAACCTCTGCACCTGGACACTAGTGCTGTTATAACTCCAGCAGACACATATGGAGCTAGTTTTCCAACTGGCAACAGCAGCTTATTTTTATTTGATGGCACTTGAGTTGTAAGTGGGGAATATGCTATTATTAATGGCTTACTGAAAATCTTTTCTAGTGAATTTATCACTAATGCAAAATGTATTTTTCTTCTTTTTGGAATAGCTTCTCTGATTGCTTGTTGCATACTGATGGATATGGGGGCAATGGCCTATGCAGAAACTTGGATTCGTAGTAATAATTTCTTCTCTGCTGACTTTGAAGTGATTACATTGGAAACTTATTGGTTTCATTTTGTCATTATTATTAATGTAAATCTGAACTGTAACTTCTAGTTATTCACCAAATGTTTCTCACAGGTACTGTAACTAATAACTAAATTTGGCAGGGAGCGGGTCCTATATAAAAACCCATGGACAGCAGTGAGGTAGAGATCATGTTGTCACACACAGTTGTGTTGCTGGTATTACGGTATGCATGAACAGCCGTGTTCAGGGTCTCATCGTGTTAGCGGCTGCTCATTCAGGTCTGGCATGAGAGGTAACCCTTACCTGCCAAGAGAAGCTTCATGTCTTAATATACAAGGCATATAAACTGGGGGGAAGACAGGTTGTATTGTAAAACCCTAAAAGCTGACAGGTGATACTCCTGCTGTGTGTAGCTCTCTGAAGCATTTTGTTTAAGACTGAGGGTAACTTCAGGGCAGGATCGGGAGATTTTGGTCACCAGCTAAACCTCTGAGGGGTGAAAAAAACCCTTGAAAGACAAAGCGCTTATTTACTCACTGTACTGTACATCTGCATGCTGCTTCTCAGCAGGTTTTTATTTAAGAGAGGAACAAATGGTATTCCTCTTCCCCTGCCTGAAACTATTCTTTAAAATTTGTCTTGCCACAGTCTTGGAGTTGCTGCCCCAATTTCCGTGACACCAGAGTCAGGGTAGCACATTGTGTGAATGAGTAGCCATGCACCTTCAGCAGTGACTGCCCTTGGTCAGGCTGCATGAGGGCCCCAGGACGCACATCACAAAGCACAGGTCCTCACTGTCATTCGCAAGAGCTCTTTAAGGCACTAGGAATCCATCTCCCTTTATTTTCATTAAGATCTCAATACTGTTTCACCTTCCCCGGGCCTTCTTGGAAATTTCGCCCTGACTCCTTCCAGAGCAGGGTAGAGGATTTGTGCCCTGCACACAAAACTGGTGTTTCATATCAACAAGGAAAGCTGAGGTGCAAATTGAGTTAAGAAACCTTAGCAAATCTCCATTGATGTTTTTGCATCTTAATAAACACTTTTAATATAATCTCTCAGACTGCTGGAACAAGGGCACTGAGATGGGGCTAACGTATACTCTTACACCTTTGGCAGGAAAGTAACTGTTCTCCATGAAGTAGACTGATACCCAAATACAGTTGGTTCAATGGTTAAGAAAGGCTGTTTAATTACATACTGAATCTGTTCTGTGCTCTGAGGTGTAAATTTGTCTGTGTTAGCGCTCAGTTAGGTTCAAGTGCCTCTCAAAGCCTAGAGTTGGTTTTGGTGCCATCACAGCAGGGCACTGGTGCCCACACCACTGATGGGCATCTGGGGCAGCCTCTGCAAACACGGCCTCAAAATGTGAAGCCCATTCGTGCTGGCAGGAGAAAAGGTCTTGTAAGATCCTGCATCACTCCTGCAAGCACTAAATTTAGAGGGTCCTTGTGTCATTACAGATATGTTTGTTGTTTGTAGGCAAAAGAGGTCATTCTAGAGACCTGCCCTTCCCACAGATGCTAGTTTTTCGTTAATATTGGAGACTATTTGTGCTTCTCACCCCAAACATGGGGCCAAAGTGATAACTGCTCCTACTCCTACAAAATACTTCAACCAGAAGGAGGAAATCTATGAATTTGTGTAGTCCAGCTTTGAAAAAATATTGGCTTCCCCTTTATAAGAATAAAGATTTTGTGTCAAAGGAGAAATGAAAAACATTCCCAGACCTGGGTAAGGCTCTTACATAAGCCGTTCTTTCTTTTCAGATGCCCGGCAGTAAATGATGCAAATGAAAAAGATACAGTGTGGGGAGTACTATTTCAGTGTAATCTTCCACCTCACGACTGAGGCCTGAATGATTTTATTGTAAGAACAACATGGTTTGGGGCACAGTGTCAGAAAGTCACCTCTTGCCTGGAGCATGCATTTAAACATCAGTAACTCCTCTGTTGCTAATTGTCCAGAGAAATCCTGTTCCCTTACATTTTAAAACTTTTTTTCTCTCTCTCTGTGCAGAATCCTACCACTGAATTTCAAACACGAACCCACTGTAAAGGGAAATGCCCTCATGTGGACTGGCTTTTCAGTGGTGTTACTGAAAGCACTGTAGCATAAGTGGATTGATTCTTGTTGGTGTAAATTAATATTAGGCATCAATGTTTGCAGTGTGACTAGGTCTTACCAGGTTGTGACCAAAAGGCTTTGTCACTGTCATGTGCTTCAAGAAAAGCCTGCGGGTGCTCTTTGGGAGGGTGGTCTGTTAGAGAGAAGCATGCAAGGGAGGCTCTGACAGTGGTTTGTGGCACTGCAGGCGTGGGGAGGTGAAAGGGTACTGCTCAGGTGACTATGGGTTTCGGCCTTTCCTCAAGAAAGGGTTTTGCCTTCAGAAACATGCATGCTGTGTTGATACTGCAGGAACAGTTTGCTCACACTGGGGAGAAAATGAGGAGGGATAAATGAACATCAGTGGGATTTACCTTATGTAAACATATACTAGGCAAACTGTCAGTGCTCTGCAGTTTGTGCTGTCCTTCAGGGGCTGTGCCAAAGCCTACTTATTTTGGGAGGAGGACTTTCTGTCCTGATTCAGAAGTGCCAGCTATATTGAGGGGTATAATTAATTTAAAGTATGTGGTCAGTCCATACCATATCTTACCTTCAGGGCAGTGCAGAAGTGTTGTGCTGAATTACAGCCTCCCACAGGGAGTACCCAGCAGGTGTAACTTGTAGAAATAACCACCTTCCCACGACAAAATAGGTCCTGTCCACCTGGAGTGGCTTGGGTTGGCCCGTACTGCTACCTGCTTGGGACATGTTGATGCTGCTCCAAATACTCTCAGTCCTTGCTTGTTGTCTTCTTGCAGATGTTAAGCTCCGTGGAGTGGGTTTTGTCTTTACTGTGTGTGTGGTGGCCAGCTCAGTTTTGGTCAAAAGCTTTAGCTGCTGCCAGAACACAAGCGATAGTGAAAAGACAAATAGCCGCTGCTGGGAGGAACACAGCCAGTGCCGCTGGCCCGGAGCAGCAGGCATGGGGGGCTGCTCTCCCGCTCTCTGTGAGGATCGTGTGGACCCTCAGAGGAGAGCAGCTTTCCTCACCTAGCAAAGGCGCTGGTCTTTGTTTTCTGGTAATCAGATAAGCTCTGAGTTGGCTGGGATGAGAGGAGGCGCAGTGGGAGTACGAAGAGGAGCAGGACACGTTTGGCTGGAGTACAAGAAGGGGTTTACATTGCCTGCGGTAGCACCTGAGGCAAGTTGCAGTGCAGCAACTGCTGCCCAGGGGAGGGGTTTGGGTGCTGGCAAGCTGATGGGCTAAACGAAGATGCAGTGGCTGATATTCAGACTTTCTCACCTGGCCGCTTCAGCTAATAAAAAATTGATGAATGCTTTCTCAGGTATAATTTTTAACTAAAGCATGTTTTCTCCAGAAACATGGTCCCTTTCCCTTTTCACCTTCCTTCTCTGTTTGGTGCCCAGCCCCAGACAGCAGTCAATTCCCAAAGCCATAGAGATGAAGCTCTCAGCACTTTTCAGCTTCTGCACTTTTGGACCTCACATTAAAACCTTTACTCTTGGCTGGCTCTTGCCAGGGCACAGCACATTTTACAAGTCTGAGGATGTCTTGCACGATGGGGAAGTATTGATGTGAAGGAAACAGGTTTTCTACCCAGCACAGACATAGCAAATTCATTGTCACAGGAGGTTGCAGAGATAGAAATTATAAATGGCTTCAGAAAGGGATTAAATGAATTCAGAAAAGAGAAATACAGATAAAAAGTTTACAAAACAGTTTAATTAGACTCTGTTTCTGAGAAAACTCTTAAAGCACTGCTTGCTGGAAGAGCATCCTGGAGATGGGTCAGTTGTCTCATGTCTGGGTCTTCTAACCCCTCCATGAGGTTCCTCTAGCTCTAGCAGTCCCTCCTTGGGTCGGGCTCAGGGCTGAGCAGGTATAGTGCTTCAGCACTGGTGTTCTGCAGTATGATGCCTGTTTCTTGGCGACTTAAAAATAATGTTTGTTGCTATGTAAAGTATGAGGATAAAAAGAAAAGAGTTAGTGGAAGGGTTAGCTTCAATAGACCAGCACAGTGAGGGCTCTCCCAAAAATCAGCAGCAGCTTCTTGGGACCCATGTGCACATGTGTCTCGTGGATGCTCTGTTCTTGCTCATGGCTCTTTGTGTGTACTGCACAAAATGAGCTTTAAAGACAGCGTAGAAGCATTTTTTGTCTGCCTTAACTCACTGTGCAGATATTATTTGGCCAATAATTTTAAGCAGCAACACATTTGAGAAACTCTGCAAGGTTATGTTTGAGTAACCCTTAAACAAATTTAGAGGCTTAATTTGGCAAGTGAATTTGTTACTGTGAAGCTTTTGCTGGCCCCTGATTTTAGGCCAGGTAGGGTTATATTTTATTTTTTAGCTGATATTGCTTATGTACCTATTTAAATGTCATTATGCCTTATCGAACTTTAAATGATGTCATCTATATTAATGCAGAAGGAGTCAATGTTTTGGTTTTTGTATCAAGCATGGGAAAATACTGGTGTATAAACATCTTGAAATCTTGATTTCCCTTACAACTTCTTTAAGCGCTTAACAACTGCAAAAATCCAACTTCAAATGCTTCCTGCAACTACTTAGGGATTAATTTGAATTAAGATAATTGAAGTGTTGGCATATAACTAAGTGTTGGGCTTTAAAAAAAAAAAATCTTTGCAAAATGAAAGGATTCAATTTTTTTTCCTAATAAAAATAAACAGCTGTGTCTCCCATATGGTATTCTCTTGTAAAATATTTACATCTGAAAGGCTCCCAGACTCCTTGCAGTAGAATGCAATTTAAACAATGAATGTAAGTGAACAAAAATCTATTGTTGTCATCTCTGATCACAAAGGTTTTTAGCATGCACCTTCCCCCCGCTGATCCCTCTGCACTCAGCGTTAGGCTGTCCTCTTAGTGCTGGAAGATTTCCCTTGTCTAGTAACTCAATGTTTTGCTTTCTGAAGAAATAGTAATTTTCATCAAGGCTCAACCTGATGCAAGTCAAAGGATGTGTGTGAGAAGAAGATTATTATGAAGCACCTGAGAGGAAAAAAAAAATGAAAGAAGGGAATGAATTATTAGTACATGAAGTTTTGTGATGGTTCACTACTCTGAACTGTGGAAAAGTTGGCTGGAGGAGAATCTCCTTGGAAGCATCATTGCTCCTTGGTTAGTGGAAGCAGTTTCCTTGGCTGCGTGGCTGCCAGAGTCAGTCTTTTTTAGCCTACTGCAAGGATAAATGTTAACTTTCCAGCTGCAATTGCTCTGTTTGCTTTCACAGTGAAAACAGAACTAACAATTCTGGTAGTGTTGTTAAGTCTTTTTCATGTCAAAAAGTCTTGCTGCCTGTAATTGCATTTAAACATCCTAAACTGAATAGCAAGATTCAAACTCCGTTAGAGTATTTGATTAGGCTTGGTTAATAGTTACTAATGGGTGCGCAGCTTTTATGTGTGACTTGAGGGAGAGAATGGGGGAATTAATGGCAAGCTTATTTGGAAAGCTGTGAATGACTGAAGAGCTACAAGGTCTTGAACCTTGTCCTGTCCTATGCATGGGAGCGGGCAGGACTCTAGCGCCAGGCCTGTTTCATAAAGCAAGGGTCTGATTTTGCCAGATTCAGGCAAGATCTTAATAGAAAACAAAACAGTTTTTATGTCTGATGAATGCGATGGTGATGGGAGTTTCTTTTTTCTTGCCTCTTTTTTTTGATTTTAAAAAAGTTTCTGTTTTGTCTCAAGCCCACAGCAATCTCCTTTCTGGCTGTGTTTGCTGTTGATGTTATGCTCTGCAGAGCAACAGGGACCTCAGTCTGTAGCATTTTAGCAACAAACTATGATTACAGGCTCTTTCATGGTGCGGGACACATCATCTCCTGATTCTGCCACGTACCCACAGTAGTTTACTGAGTCCTTGCCTCAGGAGCGGTATCACTACTAACACCAGCAGTGTTACTAAAGCAATACATTGCTCCCTAATGTCGCCACAGTTTGGATGGCTGAAGCTGCTTTTCATGGAAGAGGCTGTTCCTCAGGGCAAGGTCTACCTCCATGGGCAGAGGTGAGGACTGCTGTCACCCAGTGACGTCCACAGCAGGGCTTAAGCTGGGACAGTGTGTTTATAACCGTACTGGTACAAAATTACATCCCTGGCCAGCAGTCGTACGTGGGGGAAAACTAGGTGCAGACCTGGCTTAGGCAATTAGAGAAATGCATGCAGTTTCACTATTCATTTTATGTCACTCTTGTTTACCATGGCCCCTTGGTGTAAGCCTCGCTAAGCTCCCCTGCAGACCATGAAGATGTGGAACCGTATTACGAAGGAAGCTGGTTTACCCTATGCAACATCATCGTGACATCCTGAAGAATTAGTATGCAGCACAACTTAGTCCCTTGTCTTGGTTTTTCTGCTCTTCCCATTCTGAATGAGTGCTTTCCTAGTTGCAGTAAAAGAGTATTTCCCTTTTGAACTATTTATCAGCTCCATTCAGTGCATGTTGCTCCTTAGGAATAAGTATGAACTCCTGAGAGGAAGATAGTTTTATGCTTTGTGGCAATAAGCCACAAGATGGTCCAAAAAGCTGAATCTTTTTATTATATGCAATGTTTGGACTTCGCGAATAGTTTATATTGAGGAATAATATATTGCCAGTGCCTTGAGAAAAGCCATGAGACTAAAGAATGCTTGGTTTTGTTGCTTAAAAAAGATTGTAAGGATAATGTTTATGACACATCTGATGCCTGACATAAACTTGTTATTGGGGCGTTAAGCAGCGTGCTGGTTTACTTGCTGTTTTGAATGGAGGAATACAAAGTTCTGGGTTTACAAATGCATTTTTTCTTAGTTGAAAAAGAGAATCTCAAGAAGTCAAAATACATGAGCAGGTAATCTGCGTGCTAAACTGATGGTGTCTTTGAATAAGTCCAGATGATGGATTTCTGACACAAGTAAAGAAAGTAAAGAAACTAGTGACCATTTTGAAAGAAATATAAGAAAGGCACAGCTATTTTATGCTGGAAGGGAAAGCACCTGGCAAGTTTACATTTATTTCAGAGACCTACGTCACCCATCTGTGTCTTTGGGCAGGTCTGGAGGAGAAGGCAGGAAGATAATAGCAAGTTCAAGGGGTGCTGCTTACAGCAAAAAACCCCATAGCAACCTTTTTAACCCCTTGCTGGCTGACGCTTTTCTCTTTCTCCATGTGTTGCCCTGGAACAGCTGTGGGCAGCTCTGAGCACACCAGGCTCAATGCACACAAAGGCTCAGCGACACGGAGGTTGTGACCTAATGTTAATAGCGCTGCCATTTATTGTGTTGCTGCCATGGGACTTCCCCTGCTTTGTCTAGGGTCCTGCCTAACCTAATATTCCCTTTAAAAGGCTTCCTTGCACAAGGAAGAATTATGAAATCAAACTTTCTCTTTTATTGTAGAAGCTTGTGTTTACTCTTAATGTGCTTGCTCAGAAAAGCTGTTTTTGTCACCTTTGGGAAAAGAGAGTAGGTTCCTGGGCATCCTATTTAATCAGAGTTTCAAATGGTTGTTTTCTAGGGGACAAAAAAAAAATTCAGGTCAGCAGTCAAGGGATCTTTTTGTGTTGGTGGTGACGGGTTTTATTCTGCAGGAGTTATAATCTAGATGAGAGA
Organism: Opisthocomus hoazin; assembly: GCF_030867145.1. Taxonomy (NCBI): domain Eukaryota; kingdom Metazoa; phylum Chordata; class Aves; order Opisthocomiformes; family Opisthocomidae; genus Opisthocomus; species Opisthocomus hoazin. Next base: position 12,354,386 of record NC_134422.1, on the reverse strand, counting down.
GGAAAAAATACTTGGGGACAGATATCTGGCTCTATAGAATAAGAACGTTAAGTGTTGCTGCAAGGCTGAATGCAAGACATTTTTACTTGAGTGCTTTACTGTATTCAGTCATATAGTGGTGTACTTTTTCACCCTACATTTTTGTCTTCAGATTTGCCTGTTAGGATCAGTGTGTAAAGTCTATGCACATCTATTTTACAGCTAGCTGCTGTTTGTATCTTCTTACCAATCAGATGGTGGAAGGCATATATTTCTTAGATCCTTGGGGGTATCTATTATATTCCCACAACAATAATGTGAATAAACCCAATAAATCAGCTAGGATTAATGATGATGATATTAATTACAAAAAATCAGTCCTTAGATATCTAGAAGATATTTATCTTCTATCTATCTAGATCTTCTACCTATCTATCTAGATATCTATCTAGACAGATAGAAGATCTATCCTATCTGCAACAGAAGATAAGTCTAAATCCAAAAGCAAGGATGGAGCATTGTACTCCAGTTCCAAAAGCACAAGCTCTTTGCTAGCAACATCTGTTCCAATTTGTCTGTGGTTATTAACTTATAGCTGACCTGTAGTACATATTTGGGCAGTCCTTTTCAATACAGTGAAGGGCAGTAGTGCATATGCATGCTGGCCAATTCAGTATAATTAGTTTTGCAAACTGGGAATCTAGAAGAGCAAAGGTTGGTTAAGCACAGGATAATCAGAGCTGCAAAATTTGGTAAAATACTATTAGGTTTTTACTGTGCTCAGGGGAAAAGCAGATTATAGATACATCATAGTAGAGACAATGGGATACAGTCTTGTCCAGAATTATTCCCGATGTTTTTATTCAAGTACGTAGCTAAACTTGCACTTCAGTTAGACAGATTTAATTTGAGATTCAAGTACTAGAATGAGTAACATGTATTTCAGGTTCTTGTATCTGTTGTCTGTAGCTGGTGCTTAAAACTGAAGTGCCTGAAGTAACTGTGTGCTTGTTAAAATCTTTGTCAGGTTTTCATTCAGAAAATGATAAATGGATGGGCAGGAACAGGAAACGTTTAAATCCAATGAACATAAAAGCCTCATGTGGCAGTAGAAACAGAATAGCGGCTTTTTGCCAAATGCCTGGGACAGACGCAGGGCCCTGAGCAACCCCACATACTTGTGATGCCGGTGCTCAGCCACATGGTGAAATTCTAGCTCGCCAACTTTGTTTCATTACTTGAAGAATCTGTTTCAAATTTACTTATAAAAAAAACCCCCAACCTATTAAATATGGCTCATTACTAATTTTAAAGGATATCTGTAATGGATATTTCTCAAACTTGCAGGTAATAGAGGCTACCCTTTGGCGAGTTACCTAAAATGACCCTTTCCACGTTTAAACCATTTGCTACCACCACTGCAAAATAAATTATAGGGATATTTTAAAGGAAACCTGTATTGATTAAGAGACTCCTGGGATCCTTGAGGTATGGTTCAGATTTGCCACAATGATGATGCTGTCAGGTGTCTGATATTTCACAACTGGGTGTTGCCTAGGGGGACATTCATGTTTTATGTCACCAGAGGTACATAAAAGCCCAGCGTCTCGGACAGGGGACACTGGTGTGGCCTGTTGTTCAGCCTCAACATATAACCTTTTGAAAAGTTGCTTATCAAAGTAGGTGGCAGGTTGTTTGAAAATATGGACCTCAAGAGGTTGTCTAGTCTATCCCCTACCTCCTGGTGGGGACAGTGACTCTTGTGTTACATCTGGCAGCTCCAGCAAGGAGAAGGCTGCGGGCCTTGCCGTGGGGTCTGTTGTAGCATTTCACTATACCCTGTTTTCAAAAGTTTTTCCTAAAATTTCATCTCATTTGCAGAAATTTAAACAGGAATCTGCAAGTTTGAAGCTGTCCTTTCATGAATTTGTTTGAAAACCCTTAGTGTGTCTTTTCATAGTCCTCTCTGATGAAATAACCCCAGCTCTTTCAATCTTTCCTAGGAGCTCATGTGCTCTGGACCTCTGCACGTTTGTACCCTTCTCTTCTGACCTCTCTCCAATATGTCCCTATCTTTGTCCCCGTCTTTTTTTTTTTTTTTTTTTTTTGTGAGTGGGGAAGCTACAGAGTGTTTACAAACAGTTGTTTGGGTAAAATAGAAGGCAAAACTACAGAATTAACATTTCATTATTTAGCTAATTCAGCTTGTTCCAGGTGGCCTGATGCCAATTTAATGAATTTCTTGCAATTCTGATGCAAGTGATTGGGATGCCTTTATTTCCTGAATGTTGTAATTCACTTATTGTCTCTGCATTCTGTCCTGCTCCATTCTATAGTAGTTACTTGCTGCTAGTTTTGAGATGGGATTTTTGAATAATTGAGAACAGTATGAAGAGATCCAGCACAAGAAAGTGGAAATTTACTGGCTGCTCTTTTCCATCCCATGCTCACGGTGATTTATCTCTGTCTTCATCTGCAAACCAGCTGCCCTCTCTAATTTCTAAGTCTGATTCAGTCCTCCTTGCTATTGTTGCAGTAGACTGGGACAGAATAAAACTTCTCTTGTGTTTCCTTGCTATCCTAAGACTGTTAAGGTTGTATCATAGCTTTCGCTTTGTGTCCAAGAACAAAAGTTTCAGCCACAGAAATAACCTGAACTTAATTTTTCTGAGTTTTTTGAGTGTAAACCTTGGATGACTGTTTGCCGAGACCAGCCATCCTTATGGCTATAAATGAGAACAGTATATGGTCCTGCTTGTTTATAAAAAAAAAAGAAAACCCACACGATCTGGGCTTTCGATGATGTTATCTTTTGGTTGCTGATCTGTCCAATGGTTTTCAAATTATGATTTCTAAAAAGTTACTCATAAGGCATCTGCTGAAGGATTTCTGGCCTAAGCAGTTTGGCAAAGTGCTGGTTTACAGGATCTATATCTGGGCTCTTGACTGTTATTACTTCTACTGGCTTATCGTTTCTATGCTGTTTTGCAGCTCTGAGTTGTGGTTACCTGCAGCAATAGCTTTGGCCCTTTGAACTGAACAAATGGACCAGATTCAGATGTGGAGTTGCAGAGAAGCTGCAAATCAAGGCCACATGTATAGATTTAATATTTGCAGGAGTAGGGACTGAAGGCGCATTTCTGTGAGGGGAGATATACCAAACAGGATAGTCTCATGGAAGCCAAAAGTTTGGGTTCTGCAGTGAAAATGCTTCAGCTGCAGTGATGCTGAGATGACTTGGAAGAACAGCTCTTACCTAAGTTGGCAACAAGACCATGTAAAAATCATCTCAAAGAGCACAGCCCTTTATGAGAGAGACAGCAACCCTGGTGGTTGTGTAAGCCTCTGAATGAAACAGCCTCCTGTGATGGCTGCATGTCTTCTTCAAGTATTCTTGGTTTTCTAGCAAATGTGAGAGAAATTCTCATTAACCTAATACTCTAGAATATATTTCTGTCATATCTATGTGCAGAAAAAGAAGAAAAAGCACTGAACTTTCCAAAACCTCAGAGTGGTATCTTGGGATGATGGTATGGATGATGGAGACCTGTGCATGACTGTTCTGCATGTTTAGTAGCCACAGGATGCAATGTGGTGACAACAGGCATTTCCTCGCTGGGCCTGTAATTCTTAGAGTATTTTCTATGCCTAGAATACAATAAGTTCTGAATGTCCTCTTTATATAGCTGAAGAAAACCATTTATCTGACCAATGATTTTATTCACTTACGAGATGTGCTCAGCACTTTCCAATCCACAGTTGACTAAGTGATAAGGAATAGTTAGATCAGACTTTCAGTCTTGAAAAATGCATCTTGTGGAAAGGATCGCATGCTGTTTCTGCTTTTGGAGCTCAGGACACTCAGAAATGGGGAGGAATCCCCAGCTGGTATGTGCTGCTACATGTATGGTAGCAAATAGTGTGCAAGTGAGAGTGAATCTGCACTGAGATGTTTGGTGACGAGAAGCTGATGTTTGCACGTTGCACATTTCAGCTATTGCACTACGGACTGGCCCCTTGGATGCCCAGAACGCCCATTTGTGGTGTGTGTGCATCATCAGTTTGAACATCATCCAAAAGGATACCCTCTGGGTGCCCATGAGACCTCTTGTCTGCACTAATCAAAGCATAGTAAGTGGGAGCCGTTAGGAGATTTCTTGAAAAGTGCATTCTGGACCTGCGCTGTCATGCTAAAGTGGCTGCACCTACTCTCACCCCGTTGAGGTGAGGTGCTACTGCCTATGCGGCCAATTTATCACTTCTGTTCCTTGAACCAGTGACAGTTATTACTGGGGCTCTGAGGCATGAATGCACCTCCAAAAATCTCCTTCTTGATGCTCCCCTTCTTCAGTGTAATACGTTTGCCTCTGCCGTCATCTGCCAAGCTCCACCTTGCAGCGCAGCCCCTACCACCCACCATGTGGGCTGTGCTTTGCCCCCTCAGCCAAGAAAAGAGCAGGCACTCAGCTTCCGCCACTCAGCCCCTCCACCTCCATCTCTCCGAGGGACATCCGTGTGCGTTCAGCACTGCTCCCACTCAAGTGGCTGCTATTTTGGAAAAGAGCAGAGAGGATATCGGCCCCTGTGTAGAGCGCTTACTGGAAGTGCCTCAGTGACTCACAGCAATTACAGGGGTATCTGAGGTTAAGGGAGTGATGAGTAATTGAGGGCTTTTTTCACTTCAGGGATGCCAGACCCTCTCTGCTTGTGCACCCTATGGAGAGAAGTAATTTGCAAGCCTTAAGTAAAGAATTTATAATAGATGGATTTTTTTTCCCCCCCAACAAGACTAGCAGTGTCACTAAAATGTTCCTTTGCATTGAATGGAGGTGTTAACAAGGGCAGAGAGGGTTGCACACTGCATCCTCCATGAGAGAGGTGCAAGGCTGTGCTCTTTACCAGGCCTGCAAAAACTGTCCTGAGACCTGACCTTTTCCTGTGTAGCCGCTGGGAAAGGCAATTTTTGTATCACATACAACACAGGGTCATGCCTAAGATTTACCTCTGGGTCAGCATCTATGGAGCAAGAGCTTAGTGAAACCAGGGAGGATCAGATTCTTGCTGATAATCTTCCAAAAGTGCCGTGTGCCTCTTCTTTATCAACTGATGCGCCACGTCCTTGGCAGATTAACGACTGATGCCTGATAGCAGACGTTCCTGGGAATACAAATCCCCACGCTGCCATGTTATGCATTCATAAGGCAATTATCAAAATGGAGGTGATCTTACTGAGCGTATAATTTGGATGCTGAATGATCTCACTCAAAAGTAGTATCAGTGCAGAGTGAAGGAGGTGTTTTTCGTGCCTGAATATGTATGTCTTAAAGCAGACAGTACAGCCCCACAGATTTGGTAGCTAAAGCTTGTTGGTACTGTGTACCAACAGCCACTCTTTTTACTGCAGTTGCCTCACCCATTCTTCTTGAAGCAGGTTATGTTGCAGAAATTCTTAGCAATTTATCTGACACCATATATTCCTGTGTATTATTGACTCCTGTGTGCAGTTCCATCAGATGTACCAGATGGTTGCTTCTCCTTTTCTGTTTAGACTCAACATGATTTTAGTTTGGGCTTTTTCATGTGCCTATAAAATTCAGAGCAAGTTTGGCTGTCGTTAGTCTCTTGCCTGCCTTCCGTCACCAACTTTCCTTTGCTTTCCTTTGTCATGATGCCTGCTGTGCCATCTCCTCCTGGAGGATGCCTGCCACAAGGGACTGGAGCTGCAGCCCATGCACATTTAATTCTTGAACTAAAAATACAGAGATGTCATTCCAGCCACTTCTACCCTGAGGCCAGACAGGCTTGTGGGGATTTTTGTCGTGTAATGAAATGCTTCTAGTGAGACAATCAAAATGAAGAATAATATCTTATGCATCGTGTGGAAAATAAATTCAAAACTGAAATGTAATTAAAATTGCTTTTCAAGAAGGACACCTCACGCTGAATTAAAAGTATAGAAAAATTCTTTTTAAACACACTTCTCCGAAGAATGTTGGATTTGGGTCGGATTCATTGAAGTAATGAGAGATTTTCAGAGATCAGTTTTTGTCTAAAAAATATTGGCTTCCATGTATGTATCTTGGTATCACTATTTAAAAGCAAGTCAAGCAAAGAAAGCTTTGCTTGAACAAAAACCTGCATCCTCAGCTCTGGGCAGAGTAGATCTGGGACTGAAGAGTGGTTCAGAGGGTCACAGCTTCATACTTTCTTCTCCTTAGGGTCAAGGCAAAGTGAGCTGTGGCAGCTCCTGGGTTTTGTTGCTCAGTGAGGCTGGGCATAGTGTGGGTTCACAAGGCAAACCTCCTCTGGCATCACACTTCCCAAAAGTTTCTGAGCTTCTATCACACTCATAAATTTTGACATCTAATCCTAGAAATGAGCCAAATCAAAGCATTTTTACCTTGTTTATACTAAGCCCTGGTTATGCAGGGTGGTTTTCTGACTCTATTTTGGGGGGCTTAAACCAGGAGCCCATCACAGCTTTCCCCATCTCAAGCAGGGCACAGGGTTGCTGACCCTGGGCAGAACCAGCTTTCTGCACCAGCGCCCATTTAGCCACAGCCTGGTAATTGCGCAGCCAATTAGTCTTTGTTGTGAGCATCTGTGACAAAATATACTTTGTTTTAATAACAATCATTGTTTGACAAGGCACTAAAAATTAAAACAGATGCAGCCATTATGTAGTTGCTTCCATTTGTGCGGCTGTACCTGCTTTCTTCAGTCAAGAGTGAAATTGTAGCTTGTTCAGGGAGTATGACAGACCCCTAAATATGGTGATCAGGCAAAATATTTTCATCCAGCTGCCTTCACACAGAGGAGCTCACACACGCTGGTGCTCCCAGTGGCTCAGGGTGAGACAGCAAGCTGACAGATTTCTGAATTCAAAATAAATTCAAGTCAGCCTCAAAGGCAGTAATGGGAGGGAAGCCTGCGTCCCTCTCTCCCCCTCTTCCCTTATGTGAGTGTTAGGTCTTGGTAAAGCTCCAAATTAAAATACAACATGCATGTTATAGTTGTGTGAGCTTTTTTGTACTTTTGAAAAATATCCTCCCAGGAACTCAATTAAAAAAATTAAATCTTTCCTCCACCAGTAATGGTGGGAATGTGTGTTCTGGTAATAACAGAACCTGCAGTTATTGTTCTTTACACTGTTCAGAGACCATCTGTTATTTTCAAGGGAAGAATGAGTAAGAAAAAAAAGACATCAGCTGAACTCTGTTTGTATGAGAAATACTGTTTGTAAATGTCTAAGCTGTGGTTAAGAAGAGAGCAATGTCTTGTCTCGAAGCCTGTGATGATATTCTTCCATTTTTTTAACGTGCTTATTAGCAGATAGCACTGCAGTGGGTCATCTAAGAAATGGTTATATCTGCTGTGAGAAGTAATGGAGAGTCATCAAATGTTTCAGTGTATTGTTGTCTAGAGAATATGAGAGACCAGAAAAGGACTTAAATGAGAGACATGTCTCACTTTAGTACAAGACACACTTGCTTTTTCCACGTTGGCCCTTATTTGCCCAAAGTTCCCTTCCTTTTGGTGCACAGTCCATGCCATGAGCGCATACGAACAGCAAGGTCCATATTATTCATTTGCTAAGGAGAAAAACAATGGTATTCTCTTCTGCTTCTAACCTTCATCCTTCACATCAGATCCCTCTTTAGAAATCTCTTTTCCTCATCTTATTGCCTACCTTTTTCTGACTGTTCCCTGAAGTTACAATTCTCAGTAATGACCACTGGTTACAGACATACTGCACCACAGGAAGCACTGGGATATGTAAAAAGAGGGAAAACCATATTGTCATCTTTAGTTGTTCCCTCTCATTCTCCTTTTCTTGACATTTCCCCCTGTACTGTATGTTCAGGAGCCTCCAGTTAAGCCAGTACCAGAGCATTTCCATTAAAATCAGTGGGATGAATAGTGTCAGCAAGAACTACTCACCCAAGGAAGTTCTAAAGCGTTACACCGGAACTGCAAGTTCAGTCTCCTTAGGGACCTATTGGCTTTTGTTGCTAGTTTCTTAATTTTGTAAGGCATGATACCTGTTGGTGGTATCAAAGAGGTGCAGTGAGGAGATAACACTCTCGAGCAAACGTGAGGGCTGAGTTTGTGGTGTCCAGCAGCAGAAAGCGGAGGATGTGATGGAGGAGGTGCTGGACATGGGCCAAGGTCTGCCCAAAAGGGCTGTCAGCCACGAGTCTGTGTCTCCTGGCAGTTCCGCCCCAGCTCAGGGTCTCAGCAATATTTTGTGCAGGATCTTTACAGTAGGAAAGAAGCTTCTCCATTGTTGTTCCTCTGGATGTCAGTGCTAAAAAGATCCTTAAATGAGTTTTATTAATTAGAAAACCAAAAAACCAATAGAGGAAGATATGCATACACAGAGTGTGTAACTTTGGAAAGTTGATTAGGAACTGTAGAAAATCTGTTGTAACCATCTTAGGAGACCTTGCAAGTGAACCACTCAGACCTTCTGTAAAATAATTGATCCTAACCATAGCTTCATGGAGGAAGTTGCTGAGTAGAAACTTTTTTCACATTTTTCAAGTGATAATCCGGGATGCAGTCAGGTTAGTGGACTCGTCCAAAATGCAGAGACAGTTTCAAAAGGAGATTAATACAGCAGGAATTCCTGGCTCTTGGCCCTGCGTTCAGACCATTTGCCCTAACGGAGAAGAGGAAACCACAGCACACCAGGCACTTGAAGTATACTCCATTAAACAGAACATGAGACTTTTAAATTAGACCCCATTTCAGCAAGGTGCTTTCAGCGTGCACTTAATGTTGTGTGATTTATGCAACGACTTCACATGTTTTCCACAGGATTACTCCTGCTTAATGTTATTTGTTTGCTGAATCAGGGCCTAAATACATTTTCTTTTAAAACTTCTTGGTTAATTAGCAATCTCATATTATCTTGTGCCCAGAGCAGTTTCCAAACTGGCATTTTAGAGCCTGTGGGTACAGTTAGCTTAAAATAATCAAGACAAATGTTAGATTTCGAATCCTAGTCCTATCCAAATTGCATGTTAACTAAAAATACTGTTTGGATAAGCACTACTGAATGCAAATATCATTAAAGAACTGAACCGGCCCTTGTGAAATTTGGGAGATGTTAAAGATCAGGAAGAAGAGGGAATAAATAAGAAAGCTATTGACATTTTAAAGAATAAACCACTTATTTCTGTCAGATTTGTGACACAAGAGTTTGTGCTAACTATGGACCAATATTTTTCTCCAGCTGTTGTAACTTGGCTTAAACTTCAGGTTAATTTTTCAGTTAAAGTAGATGCACAGGATGATGGAAGAAGAGTGGTAATGTGTTTATACTACGTGAACGAAAGTCTGTGTTCAGTTCTTGTTCTTGCTATAAATGTCCTGTTGGACCGTGGGCAAATTTCTTAAGCTTTGTGTGCCTCAGCTCTGCCTTCTGCTTCATGTTTTGTTTATCCTTTGGTTGCATATCCAGAGTCTGGGCTTCCCAGAACACAGCCCAGTGTGTGTATACAATTTTATCACAGTGGGCTCTACATCTGACAAATATATGTAGGTTTTTGTGAAATACAAATAATAGCATGCAATTTACAATAATCAGACCATAAAATGATATAAACTACAATGTTCTGTCAGTTTTATTTGTTTGGAAAAAAATTAAAATTACTCTCATGGCTTCATTTCTTCTGTGGTAGCGTTGTCCTGCAAGAAGTGATGTTGTTTCCCTGAGAGAGATGCTGCAGTTCCCCCAGCTCCTCCCCATTAGCACTAAAATGACCTGTAGTATTCAGGGCTGCGACCCCAGATGCAGTGCTCTGTTGTTTTACCTCACCATGCACCTAAGCTAGATTACAAGCCAACTGTGTACTTTGCTTTACATTCTTTGGTGTGACCAATTTGCCATTTTATCTTGTCCAAAAAGCTTTCAAACATTAAGTGTCACTGTTATTTAAGGTGAATATTACATGGTATAAGCAGTTACTATCATGTGTGGAGCTGTGAAACAAATGATTTTTCTTTTGTGTATGCATTGGACAGCTTCTTTGCATTTCTAGAAGTTCTGCCTTTGGGAAGGTTTGTTCTTAGGGCACATGGTTATCTGTTGCCATCATTCTTTATATCTAAAATAAGCTTGTTTAGATAGAAAATATGGATTTAGATCTTGGTATATGGAAATACCAGGAGCAGTGTTGAAACGTTTTCAGCCTCAACAAAACCTACGTCTGGAAAAACCAGTGGCACCAAGCTTCTGTAGGATGTTTGACTTGCGCATCTTCCTCCCAGTCCCTGTGTAGCAGGATTCAACCAAAATACTGTTGTTTCGTCTTGTCTTGAAATGCACAGAAAAATGATCCCTTGTCATTTGCAAAATTGCCTTTCTCCATTTTCATTCACGTTGGCTGATTGAAGGAGACCTAGCCTATGAAACTAAACAGTCCTAATTACACTTTAGAAGCACCACAAAGTAAGTTCAGATGAAATGGTTAAAGAATGAATGCCATCTTGTCACTATTTTAATATATTTGATATAATAGTAAAATTATATTTGTTTGCATGGCATTGGTGCTGATATAATAACACTGTGCATTAACCTGAAAGCATGAGGATGTATTTAAAGTTCAGTTTTATCACATAGGGTTTCAATTTCAAAGGGATGTAGCTTCCAAATCAGTTAGGGAGTATGGAAAAGTTTACTCACTGCATAGCATTCGTCTATTAATTTGAACTGCAATAGAAGTCTGTGTAGAAGATTTTAATCTCCATGTTACCAGTCTTTCCCTATGGTGGAGTAAGATGACATTTTATGATCTGCCAATGTTGTCTGCATTTTTGACACACATACGTTGCCTTACTAAGTATAAATGAGAGGAACCTGAGGGAATTAAATATGGAATATTTATTTAAGGCAGAGAGAAAAATGTTCTTAGTATAAGTAAAATGACAGTCACCCATCACTGATAACCAGAAACTGCAATAGATGGACATTTTTTTTTCCTAGAGTTCTTGCAAAATAGTCTTGGAACTGTCCCAGGCTATTCAGGAAATCTCTTTATGGCAAGAAGTATCAAAATGCATTGCAAATCTTGCACCATTTTTCAAGCTGTCATATTAAGCATTGCTAAGATATAGAGAAGGAATTTCCAAATATCCTCATTGTCAGCCTGCTTCAGCCTCTCTGACTGTTGAATTGAAGTTTTACCAACAATGTCTGTAGGGAAACGTGACCAACAAAGAGCTCTGAATGCTTCCTTTTCATGTTATACAGCCAATCTGTAGATGATCCACTTCTATTGGGTCACAAACATATATGTAACCCTGGCAATACACACAAAAAAAGCACTGCAGAATGCGTCACGCTTCACGTCAGTAGAATTCTTGAACACCCATTTAAATGCAGGATTTTTTTTTAGTGGTGCAAGAACCGTTATTTACAGGGGTTGCATTATTGAAGATGTAGTTATTTGGCCAGCAGTATGTAGCTGCACTAATGCAGAACCTAAAGCATGATTTGCAGCTAGAACTGGAAAAATTATTTTCTGGCTTTTATATCTATATATTAATAAGAAACACATAAATACCTCATTTCCAAGTTCATTCGGATAAAAGACAGCTAAATGATCTCCCCAGAACAAATTGCAGGTGGGAAAAGGTTCGTAACAGTATTCCATGGAAATATAGAGATAAACCAGATGCCTAGCTAATTTGAAATTAGCTTGAAATTGAAGGTCTTCAAGGTGTGCCTGAAAGTCCATTGAACTTGATGAAGGGATTCTCGTTGTGTTACTTAGGACTTGCATTTGAATGCAAGTGTACACCAGTATTTTAGAAGTGTAAAATATGAATAATTTTCAAAACAGCATATGAAAATACAGCAAGCAGTCTAAACATCTGATGAACGAATTAATTAAGGGGCTCCTCCACACATTCTCTGTTTTATGTTACAGTGCTGGGAGTTTGGACATAATAGTAGGTGAGGTATAATTAAAGGGCTTTTCAATTTAATGGCCCAAAGTTTGGGGTCTGTATGGTAGATTGTCAATCACTTAGCCCAGATTTTATTATGTGCCCTATGCAGCTTAACAGTTTCTGAAGAACACTAATTTAAATGCTATGGAAAGTAACAATGAAATATTGATTTGGTGTATATTCTACTTAATTTGAAGATGGAGAGCAATTTTAGCCTGTTAGTCTCTGTGGTCTTATTCCTGGATTCCTGTGGGCCACACAAGGTATGTCCCACCCATGAAGCAACCATTGACAACGACAAAGTTTCATGGGCAGAACAAGCGCAGCAACCACAGTGCTGCTCCCCAAGGGTCCTCCTAGCCTTTGGCAGACCAGCACTCTGTTCTGCCATTTGAGTAAAGACATTACCGGGGGGTAAAAAGTCCCATTCTCAGTTAAACTTGTGTGAACCTCATGAGGTTCAACAAGGCCAAGTGCAAGGTCCTGCACCTGGGTCGGGGTAATCACCGCTATCAATACAGGCTGGGGGATGAAAGGATCGAGAGCAGCCGTGCTGAGAGGGACTTGGGGGCACTGATAGATGAAAGGCTGGACGTGAGCCGGCAATGTGCGCTGGCAGCCCAGAGGGCCAACCGTGTCCTGGGCTGCAACAAGAGAAGCGTGGCCAGCAGGTCAAGAGAGGTGATTCTGCCCCTCTACTCTGCTCTGGTGAGACCTCACCTGGAGTTCTGCGTTCAGCTCTGGAGCCCTCAGCACAAGAAGGACATGGAACTGTTGGAGCGGGTCCAAAGGAGGGCTACAAAAATGATCCAAGGGCTGGAGCACCTCTCCTATGAGGACAGGCTGAGAGAGTTGGGCTTGTTCAGCCTGGAGAAGAGAAGGCTGCGGGGAGACCTGATTGCAGCATTTCAGTGCTTAAATGGAGCGTATAGGAAAGATGGGGACATCTTTTTAGTAGAGACAGCAGTGACAGGACAAGGGGTAATGGTTTTAAACTAAAACAGGGTAGGTTTAGGCTGGATATAAGGAAGAAATTCTTTACAATGAGGGTTGTGAAACACTGGAATGGGTTGTCCAGAGAGGTAGTGGAGGCTCCATCCCTGGAAACATTCAAGACCAGGTTGGGCAGGGCTCTGAGCAACCTGATCTAGTTAGCGGTGTCCCTGCTCGCTGCAGGGGGGTTGGACTAGATGACCTCTAGGGGTCCCTTCCGACCCAAAACTTTCTATAATTCTATGATTCTAAACTCACTGACATCACTTAGATTAAAGGACAGTTAACTGCACGGGAGATTTAACTGCAGGCAGAACTTGGCAATATAGAAAATAATAAGTTTTGAGCTTGGGAATAACTGACCAGACCTTGTGAGCATTTGATGGATATTTTTCATTCATCAGTCTCCTTTTTCTCCCTTCTAAAGATTGGTTATGATAATTTGTGAATTATTTAAAAAAAAATCTCAAAACATTTCTTCCCTCAACTGTTTTTTTTTTTTTTGTTTGGGTTTTTTTAATCAAACCATGTCACAAAGGTTCCCTGTGGGGCTGAGTGACAGCATCCAAACACACTCAGTGCTCAGAATAGGTTTTGGACAGTACGTTGCTGGACTGTGTGTAGTGGGGCTGCTCCCTCGTGCAGATAGCGTTCAGATGCCAATGCAATTGTACAGGTGTGAAAAAGATGTCTGTGGTATACAAGTGGCTCAATGCAGCCGTTCTTTGATAAGGTATTTACAGATCCTTCTTTTACTTTTAATGCTGTATAGTGTCACGAAGGAGATGCAGAAGGTTGTTGCCTGCGGTTACAATGGCACTAACGCTCATGGGACTGAGATGATAGATGTTAACTAAAGTGAGTAAATGGACCGGATAGTGAAGGGCTTCTCTGTATTTCTATGTGAAGGGTACAATAATAATTTGCATTTTATTTCTATTTTGTGGGAAACCTCCAGTTCCTGAGGAAGTATTGTTATTGGCATGGGTCTTCTCACACTGCATCATGAGCTGTTTCTATCAATAGAGTGGGATTTTCAGCATTTTCGTTAAAGGAGGAGTTTGAAAACCTGTAGATCTTTGCAAGCAGTGTTTCATGGTGCCTTGCAGCGTGCATACAAGCACTCCAAGTAGACTATAGCAAGTCAACAGGCTTAGTGTGAAATTTTGAGTGATTTACATGCAATAAGATATGGAGGTCTTGAGCAAAGAGTCAGTGTTGAATAACAGAAAAGTCTGTGGGAAATGCAGCCAAACAGCTTTGAGGTGCTTTAGGGGAATGAAGGAGGTTGTCAGCAACTGAAGGAGTTGTGAGGTTTTAATCATTTAGAAATGTGGGTGGGACTGTCATCACCAGCCACCACTGACCATAAAAGCCCATTCCTGCGGCCCTTAGGCAAGGCTTTCCTTGCCTGAAATAGTTGTATAATCACACCTAAAAAGTCCCATCAGTGTTAGTATCTGTCAGGTCATTTCACAAAGCAGCCTTTGGTTGTAACTATGTAAGCATCTTTGAGCTCCCAACAACTAAACATTATTATTAGCCGGGCTGATGGTTAGGAGCTTATGGCTTGTGTTGCCTCTCCACAGACGTGACCAAATGTATTTACATTTCAGCACAGAGGGAAATTATATTGGGATGCTTTGGTACACATTTATAGACAGGCTAACAGCTCCCATGCCATAAAGAAACACATAAAAGGGCTGTTTCTTGACATGGCCCACACAGTTCTGTTTGATGAACCTGAAAATGTTTTGTATGGAGAGACCTTGCAATGTTTTGTCTAATTGTCACAAAATACTAATGATATATCCAAGTTGCTGTTGTTTTCCAAAATACAGCAGTAATAATGAACAAGGAAACAAATCTTCCCAGAATCTTGCAGAATGATGTAATATGTTTAAATATGTAAACTGTTGAAGTGGCTCTCTGAATGATTTGAAGGAAGCCTGTAAAAAGAAATCAAATGGTACCCTCACTTGCCATGCAGCGAGGGTCCTGCTCAGCATTTTGGTGCACTTGGGATGGTCAGCAGTGCCCGTGGGATGTCCCTGGCTGGTGCGTAGTGCTCTGCTCTCCATTTCTCAGAAGGCTACACTGAGCCAGAGACCATGCCAGCTGATGGCTCTTGAGTCTCCATGATCCACAGGCTGGCTGGGCGCCTGATTTATGTTGTTAAACAGCAGTTTAGTGCTGGTGAGAGCCCCCGAGGCTGAAGTCATTTATTTATGCCCGGAACCATCTTGCATACAGCAACACAGTGCCTGACCCCACATGAGGAAGCACCCAAGGCTGCCTGTACAAGACGCAGCAGTCGTAGGCAGTACTGGTGACTGTCTGGCATGGACGTGTGCCCGAAGGAACAGGCCAAAGGCCATTAACACTTCTGCCATCCACCCACACTTCCCAGGCCGAGCTGGGAGGGAACTTGCGGGTGGTCCCTCCGGATGGGTGACTCACGCAGCCCCGAGCCACGGCCATGCTTCCAGCTGCCAAAGTGCCCTGTAGGGTGGCTGCGGAAATGCTGGAGTTTTCCATGTAAACATTGGCTGAAGTGGGCATGTGCGTGAATGGCATGGGAGGTATCTCCCAAATGAGAGCAAAAAGTGAAGGGATTTGGAAAAGTCTGGAAAACACAGCTGCTATAGTACAACCTTAAGGCAGCACAGGGATTTTGCTCCCGGAAGACCTAAGATAGACTTGAACTGGTGGCATTGGAAGTGACTGCACAACTGCTCCCAGTGCCCTGAATTGTCCGACTCTGCCTGAAGGGTTGCTATAATATATATTGGCGTTTGTCGTAGCTGCTGATAAACACTTCCCTAAGGCAGGGAAGGACTGGCAGAACAGCTAATTTCTGGGTTGCTTTTTTTCTTTGTTCAGTCCATATTCTTCTTCTTACTGGAAACAAAGATGTTTACAGTCAGGCTGGATTACCAAACTGCCACTGGTGTTATCAGGAGTGAAGATTTAGTATTTATTTATACCCACTCATTAGGAAGTGATGGACAGTAATGCTTCTGGCAATCCGCGCCCACTATTATTTAAAGGAGCCAGTCACAATTTCATGCAATCGTAGCTTCTTGTTGTTGTCTCAGAAAGCAATTAAAATTTTAATTAAAATCAGTACTGTCTTTATTGGCTACAACAGTAAATATCCTAAAATGATCAGACATGTGTCTGCAGCCTTTGGAATTGTGAATAGTGAACAGTTGCCAAACGCTGAAATGAAGGAAAGTGTTGGCATGCATTTAAAACCCATATAAATGCTAAATTAAATCTTTTAGATTGGATAATAATCTCCATATTTTTTAAAAACTATTTTAAGTATATCTGTCTCAAAATAAAATAAGGAGGCAAAGGGAACGACATATACTTTAGACAGAACAACATTACTCATCAGACTTTTAACTTTAATGATCACAAGACTTTTAAAAGACTCTGTGCAATACTGTAATGTAGACCATATTTTAGCTGACTGTTTAGGACAAATAGTCAGTTGCTACAAGACAGAATTAAGCCTCCAAGAATAAGCTGTGGAGAGGCATTGGGGCGGCACCATGGTGGGGAGAAGCTTCTCGTATAGCTCTTTTCTCCTCCCCATTACACTGGAGTCCTGGCTTAAATCTCAGTGGATTACAAAGATTATGTTTACTTTTTAAAAAGGTATTAGATTTTTGTTGAATTCCTATTTCTTCCATTTTAATTTATGTCTTTAATTTAAGAAGGTTTTGGCATATATTACAGGCAAAGGGTTTTTGTTCAGGAGAAACATTGGTTTGAGGAGGAAACTCTACCAGCATGGCCTGGGTCTAAGTGAGTGCAGATGTATAGATTTAAACTGATGTGGATATATGTCAGAAAACTTCCCCTATTTTGCTCATTAAAGGTTAAATCACAGGCTTGGTAACTAACCTCTTTTTGATTAAAGGAAGTTGTAGAGCCAAAGAATGTCTTCATTCATGAGATGCTAGGCTGTCCACAAAATGGAGGAAGGAATCAAGGACAATGTAAAAAAAAAAAAAAAAAAAATTATTATTTTTTTTTAAGATGTGTCTTCTGTATTGTATCCTTGAGTATGACAGTCTCACCAGGCCTGCAGGAGAGGAGTGTCCTTCACTTTCAAACAACATCTCAATGTTGCACAACACATCTCACCCAGGATGTCATAAAAGCCCTAATGGTCCATGTTGTGGGGTTTAAAGCTAAGGAGTGCTTGAGCGTTTGCCTTTTTTGTTGTGTTTTTTTGCATGCTGAAAGGAAACCTCACAAATGTGCATAATTACTAATATTATACAGCCAGCGTGAGGTAAAAATAACATTAGATCTTGGTGGAGTTATAGCCGTAGCACTGTTCTTGCTGGTAGCAGCCACACGCTCAGACGCTCCACCAGATTCAGTCTGCCAAGAGCCCAACTATTCTGCAGTCTGTATGTACATAGAGACTGTTGCTGTGGACAGAGCTTTTATTAAAAAGTCACGGAAATTATGCTTTCTGTTTTGTCCGTCCCACCCTGAAATTGCCCTCCCAGTGCCCGTAGCAGGAGCTGGTTGGTGTGAGAAGTCAGAGGCATAAACAGGAAGAGTCTGCATTTTCTTTTCTGTGTGTGGGTGCTCTGCTCAGGGCTAGCAGTTGATTGCAGCACGATAGTGCTGTTTTCTCTGTGTTAGAATGTGTGTTTTTTTTATTAAATAAGTGATTTGATAACACAGAGAAATCCGGATTTCCTTGTGTTGCTGAGAGGCATTCTTCAAGTGCAGCCCCATTCTTCTGGCTTGCTTTTGTTAATGATTATCATAAACATTCCTAAACAGGCCAAAAACCTCATCTCTCAGAAACGAGAAAGTAGCAATAGTTCTTCTGGTCAGCGGTGCATAGGAGGAAACGTGAATGAAAATCCTCGACCTGAAATTTAGGAAAAGTAGAGACACATGTTTTGAAATGTGTAATATATGTGGCAGAGAGCAAAAGAAAACCAGAATTTTAAAGGAATTCAAGATCTAAATCTAGTTTTGCAATTTGGACTCTGCACTGATGAAGTTTATTCCCGGAGAACTGTTTCAAGTGGGCTTCACGCAATTAAATTTGGTTAAGCAGAATCTTGATAAGCATCAGTAGTGTCTTGGAACCAGGATAAAAGCAGTAACAGTAGCAGGATAAGATGTTCAACAATGAAAAACTTCAAAAATATCTGAGGTGTTCTGTGCTCATAGTTGTAAACATATCTAATGAATCCGTGTGTCTCATCTTCCTGTCAGCAAAAAGATTTCACCAGACACCAGGTTGTTTAGGTGTGCAAGGTTTCACTTTCCTCTCTGGCATATGATAGGGATCATTTAATAAATGTAGTTAGCTGGAAGCCTTTTGCAGTGTTGTGAACCTTAGGCTTTCAAAAACTGTGGGCTGGGTTCACGCATGCCTTAAAAATTAGATGTTCAAACAGTGTAAGTTTGCTTGCTTTTTGTGTATGTATTCTGGACTTTAAACTTCTAGGATCTGTCCTTTTAAAGTCTACATTGACAACCAAGTTTCAAGGAAATTTCTCTGAGGTTTGTGGTAAAATCAGGAGCAATCCAATCTCTATTCTATACTATGTGAAGTCCAGTATGAATAGTAATATAGAACTGAAGTTTTGCCTCATTTTCTCTTGTTCGTAATATATGTACTTCCAGATGAGACACCAGTGGGACTTGTTGATATTCATCCAACACAAGACACTGATCATGATTTAATCATATGCGATAATATTTCACAGATTTTATGGAGATAAAATTTTGGAGTTTGGAAACAAATTAGTCTGCCTTATTTGAACATATTCAAATAGACACTCTGAGAACCTGCAGAGCTCTGGGTGTTTTCCATTTCTTGTAAGATCTCCAAGCCAAATTAGAGCAAAACACATCATTAAAAGGCCATACAACTGCCACAATTGTCTTACCAACCTGAAACTGCAAATAGTTTCCACCAATTTGCCCCATTGGCCTCCAATAAAGGCAAATGAGCATTTATTTGGCACTGTGCTGCAAATTGTCCTGCATGTTTCTTGTTGTATATTGAAGTTTTTATTCTTTCCACTTTGATTCTTTGTGTTTTGGGGAATCATGAGTTGCTAGTATTTGCCTAAAAGTTATTAAAACAAGAGAAAGAAAAGTTTAAAACTGAAGAAGGAATGTGTTGGCAGAAAAAATCCATTTGAACACACTGGGGAATTTCTACTGTCACTTGAAATGGCTCTTGTGGGGAGGATAATACAAAGGACTGGATTCTTAAATGTAATTAAGATAAACAAGCAGTGTTTCTTATCCTTGAGCTGGTTACGATCTAATCCAAGCAGCTCAGTGTAAAAGTGGATTTTTGGCTTTAATTGATATTTTTACTAATGTCAGTGCACAGTCTGGAACGATCACATTTTGCTTTGACAGCGTAAAGTGTTGTGTAAGTTTTTGTC
Organism: Opisthocomus hoazin; assembly: GCF_030867145.1. Taxonomy (NCBI): domain Eukaryota; kingdom Metazoa; phylum Chordata; class Aves; order Opisthocomiformes; family Opisthocomidae; genus Opisthocomus; species Opisthocomus hoazin. The sequence goes on along the minus strand of NC_134422.1, from coordinate 12,335,007 downwards.
TATACCACTGAACTATAAACATTGCTGTGGCCAGCTGACCAGAGCTTGAACGTTTGAACTGGGAGCCATCTTGCTATGAGGGCGGGAAGGAGCTGGTTTTCTTGCCGAGGGCAGGGTTGTCAATAGTGGTTTGGGGGGACATCAGCAGGGGCTGGGTGCAAGAGTTTTAGATAGTACAGGTCTGATTCCATAAGCTGGCTGGCCCTGAACTCTCAGGGGAGCAGAAGCTGTGTGTGTGTGAAAGCCAGGTAGGACTAGACCCTGAGATAGTTTAAGGTTAACTGCCTGTTTGTGGTGCAATTTCAATATTAACTGTGAAGAGAGAGTTTCTTTAAATATCGATGGATGCTAGAGCTCCTGCATGATGCCTGTCACAATATATCCTCCCTTGTTATTTGCCTTAAGAGTGTTCAGTCCATCTTATTTCTTTTTAAGTTTGAGGTTGAAATTTTTGTTAGAATCTCTATTCGTGAGCAGTGCCTCCACTAAAGGTGGCCTATTCCTCCTGGCCCTGGAGCGTGCTCACCTCCAGCCAGACAGGACTTTTGCCAGAGTTGTTCCCTCTTACTCAGAGCCACACTGACCTTTGCTTAGAGGGGCAACAACAAAGAAGGATCTCAAAAGAAAAAGTGAATCCTTATTTGTCTTATCCATGGTGCAAATCAAGGCTTTGTCTGCTTGTTGCTGTCCCCAGGGTATGGGGAGCAGGTGGCAGTTGGGGAAGCTGTTCTGGGTGCTGGGAGCCATCCAAGCTTCTTCTCTGGGTTCAATGCTCTTGAAAAGCTATGGGTAGCAGAGCACTGCCCCCAGACTGCTACCCCAATGCAGTGGACCTGTATGCTCTGGATGGACATGGCTAAAATGATGTTGACATAGGTAATAATATAATATGTTATAGAGAGATTTGTAAACTTTCTGCATCAATTTTCATCACTTGGGTTCAAGTCTTCCATTTCAGTACTTTGACACCTCAGCTTCTGCCCTGTCCCCAAACCCAGCGGAGCACAAAGCATGATATCTACAGGAGGGGAAAACTACAGCTTTTCCAAGCAGTGGTCATAGTTGATTTAGAGTTGAGGGGGAAAAAGCTCACCAAGAAACAACAACAAAACAAAAAGAAACAAAAGCAGAACGCAACAACAGAAAAAAGAAAGAAACAGGAAGGGAAGATAAAGTAATTTTCTGTTTGCTTTTGAATTAAAAAAAAAAAAAAAGAAATTTCATAATGCCGTAAAACCGTATCAGTTTTATCTTACTCAACCTATTTTGTTTATTTGTGGTAGGTAAAGTTTGTCCTGGTGTTCACTTAAACTAACTTATTTTTTATTTTGGTATACTTAATGTTTATGGAGGTGCAGGATAATGTAGGTGAAAGCCAAGTATGATATGTAAATATTGCAGGCTCCCCACAGCACCATTCAGTGAGGGCCAGGCTCTGAGCCATTTAGAGCATTTATAACTCCTGCTGAAGTCATTTAAAGTTCTGCCATCCAGTACCTTCCACCTATATTGTTTTTCCTTTAAATCTGTTTGCAGCGTATCTGTCTTTGTCCTTTTAAAAAAAAAATCTTAATACTTCTTTTTGTTTTCAGAAGCATGAGATCATTGTTTTTTATGGTTAAGAGTTTCAAAAGAAAAAAAACCACTAATTTGCTTCATGTAGTTTGTTTAAAGAAATGAGCAACGACATTCTTTTTTATTATTACTGCTTCATCTGAAATCCATCTATCTCTTTTACAGTCTTTGGTGACTTAAAATTATAAGTAACATTTTAAAGTTAGTTTGCCTGTGGGGAAAAAAAACTTGTGATAAGCTGGCTGTGCAATCACCAGACCAAACCTACAGCGTGAGATGAAAGAGCTGAGAGCAAGTGTTGGTGAGCAGAAGGGACACTAATAAGGCATCGTTGGGATGGGAAGGCATGAAATGTGTCAGGCTTCAAAGCTGCTGCTCATGAGAGTAAATGGGAAATAAGTTGTGGAAATGCCATACCTCTGTGTCTGTAGCAATACAAATGAAGTTCATCTCGACCCTAAGATCGGGCATTGACATGACAGAGCACATCCACATGCGTCCGAGGCTGGTTTGTGCAGGGGAGAGCACTGGGCTGTTACCAGCTTGTCCTCTTGCATTCTTTTGTGCCTCTGTGAATAGGAGACGAGCCTTGGTCATGGTTGGCCCCATCACAAGAAAACTCAGAGCTCTGAGTGCTGAGCCAGCTGGAATTTTAAGAAAGGGAATAGCTTAGATACGTCTGTCTGCGTCCCAGGGTTGCTATTGTGCGTGTCCTCCTTTTGCCTCCTTCCAGTGCTGTAGAGCACAAGGTTGCTCTGAGTTTCCTCTCAGTTCATCGCTTCCAGTGTACAATGGCTTCAATTCATTCAAAATATGAAGTCAGGAATCCCTCTGGACCAGTTCTTGCTTGCTCAGTTAGGTATATAGTGAAACAAACTAAAATTGGTACTACCATGTGAAATGCTGTGCTCACTGTGTCTGTGCTGACTCTGTATCACCAGCCAATTCTTCAAGAAGAATTTTAGTCCCCTCTGAAACCTGTGAAACACTTCACAAGTTCACACACCCTCAGTAGCCAGATCTTGCCAAGGTTGGCTGGGATCCATGCCACCTTGCATGTGTGTAGTTCAGCATGCCAGGCTCCTGAAAAGTATTTAGAGCTGGCTGATGATTGTGTGTTTACCCAGCAAACCTTGTCTGATTGTATTAATTCACATCCTCTTTGTGCATCACTTTTAAATGACAAATTAATTTCTCCTTAATCTCCATGACACACATCTACTCTGGGGTGGGGAGCACAGACAACTGTATGCAAACTCAAGGTCCCGGTGTCCAGCTAAAAACTGTCTCTTCACACAGTCTTCCTATGTTCATCTTGCTGTCTTCCATGTCAATGAAGAACTCTTTCTGCTGTCTGGTAAAATCCATACTAATCCAGGGATCAGTGGCAACATGACCATGATTTTGACTGCACAAGACCTAATCCATTGCACCAGATCCTGGCTTATTTGTTTGCAATTTCCAGATCATCAATAACGATCAGTTCCCTGAAGATACCTTTTAAGACTTGGCTTTCCAGAGGGCAAGACAACCTGGCCAGCCATCTGAGTGGGAAGTTTATTAGCAAATATGAATCAACTCTGAATAATACAGGCAATATTCAAACAGGAAGGTTCCTACTTGTAGTGGGTTGACCTTGGCTGGATGCCAGGTGCTCACCAAGCTGCTCTCTCACTCCTCTCTCCTCAACTGAACAGGAGGAGAAAAAATACCATGAAAGGCCTGTGGATCAAGATAAGGACAGGGAGATCACTCAGCAAGTACCTTCATGGGCAAAACAGACTTGACTTGGGGAAATTAGTTTAATTTATTGCCAGTCAAAATCAGAGTATATAATCAGAGTATAACCAAATCTTAAAACACCTTCCTCCCACCACTCCCTTCTTCCTGGGCTCAACTTCACTCCTGATTTCTCTACCTCCTCCCCATCCCAAGTGGCACGGGGGGACAGGGAATGGGGTCTGCGGTCAGTTCATGACACGTTCTCTCTGCCGCTCTTTCCTCCTTGCACTCTTCCCCTGCTCCTTTGTGACATCCCTCCCATGGGCGACAGCCCTCCACGAACGTCTCCAGCGTGGGTCCTTCTCACTGGCTGCAGTTCTTCGTGAACTGCTCCAGCATGGGTTATCTTCCAAGGGGTGCAGTCCTTCAGGAACAGCCTACCTCAGCGCAGTCTTCTCACGGGGTCACAGTCTCCTTTGGGCTTCCCTCTGCTCCAGCGCGGGGTCCTCCACGGGCTGCAAGTGGATATCTGCTCCACTGTGGACCTCTATGGGCTGCAGGGGGAAAGCCTGCCTCACCATGGTCTTCCCCATGGGCTGCAGGGGAACCTCTGCTCTGGAGCCTGGAACACCTCCTCCCTCTCCTTTGCCACTGACCTTGGTGTCTGCAGAGTTGTTTCTTTTACATATTCTCACTCCTCTCTCCTCTTGCAGTTCTTTTTCCCATTCTTAAATATGTTATCACAGAGGTGCTGCCACCATTGCTGATGGGCTTGGCCTTGGCCAGCAGCAGGTCCATCTTGGAGCTGGCTGGCACTGGCTTTATCGGACATAGGGCAAGCTTCTAGCAGCTTCTCATAGAAGCCACCTCTGTAGCCCCCCTGCTACCAAAACCTTGCCACGCAAACCCAGTACACTACTTTAGACTTGCCTACTAGTGAGGAAACAAAAAATATTATTACTTCTGTTCTGGGATGGCCAGGGCTGATTTGGGACTCGGAACTGCTATATACACACCATCCTAGCCTAGAGATCTTCAAGAAAATCAGAAAGCTCTATCTAAAATGGATTTCATAGCCCTAACACAGTCAATACATTTTGATTCTTCAAATTTTGATATTTACACTCTAAAGTTTCTTATACTTTTAAGCCTAGATTTAGACTCTCAGAGACAGGGTCAGGTTCTGCACCCTTCATCTCACCAAATGGATGTTGAATGGCTTTTTTGGAAGAAGGAGCTCGCATAAATATTGAAAACATCTTCATCGGCAGCAGAAAAGTCTCTATTATAAATACTTACCTTGCGAGGTAGGAAAGGATTTCAGTTTGGCTCACTGACATCTTCTGTCTCTATCCAAAGCACAGAGCCAAGGTATTATGAGCCTGCCAGTGCTGAACAAGTCAGGCCCCCCACCACGATCACCAGAAGATCTATTTTAGAAATGGTCTGGTTTTGTCTTCTGCAAAGATAAGATTTTAAAATATTTCAGAAGGAAACATGCATCTTCCAGGGCCCATAACTCAGCATTGATGGGGCTTCTGAGGCAAATTTTGCAACTGGTGTCCTCATTTTTTCCATTCCACTTCTAGGTGAAAGGGAGAGCTATGAAGTTTTAACAGCAGGGCTCCTTTCCAGTCTTTTACACACATATATTGCACATAGGCCTCACAGATATCTGTCAAAAGTGATATTGGAATTCCATCCAAACTGGCCAATATATCCATCAGTATTCTTTCCAGAACTTGCAGAAACCTGCAAAAGCTGAGCTTACAGGACATTTGGGTACAGTGGCCTTTATACAGACATGTATTTTAGATCTACTCCTCATCTTTTTGCAGCTTCTTCAAAAATATTAAAAAAAAAGGACCTATGTCTATCAGCATAAGGTAAACTAAACCCAGCTCAGCTTGTGTTTTGGAGACTTCCTCTTCACCAGACAGCTTGTGGCACATGTGGAGCTCTGCGTGGGCTGTTCAGAGGACCAATGCTTCCCAGGATGTGTGTCTTCTGCTCCAAGGGTGCTCATGACTGCAAAGACCTTGGTCTGTCTGCAGTGGGTTGTTAGAAATACCTGAGCTAACGTGGGTACCCAAGCAGCCTCACTGCAGTGGGCGGGAGTTCCCAGCAGGCTCATTTCTCAGAAGAATGTAGGTGAATTCTGAGTAGTGACAGCTTTAGTGGTTCTGGTACTTGTACTATCTCATTTGCACTGTAGAAATACTCTGTGACTTCTTTAGGCTGGATATGCATTTCTAACACTCAGACACAGAAGCAAATGCAATCCTGATGAGTGATAGTTAGTGTGCAGGTAAATAACCATTTAGGTTTAGTTTGATATATTATCGGTTTAGCATTTTCTGTTTGTGGAGTATTTGAGTCATGACTGAACTTATATAAACTGTTGACTACTACATGGAAGGGTCCTTTCTCTGATCTACAGATCATGGCATTGAAATTTTCCCACAGTTAAATTTATTTCTGGTTGTTCATTTCTCAGCTTCCTCTTTTTCTGGCAACTACAAAGAAATGGAGACAATAATTGTTAAAAGCTAAAATATGCTGTTGTGATTGTGTGAATTAAGAGTTATGAGTTTGGGGGGGTTTGAGGTGGGGTTTTGGGGGTTGCGGTTTTTGTCGTTTTTTTAACTCAAGCAATCTATCAGAAGAGCATGCTTGCTTAGTGCATTTTGACTCTAATTTGTGACAAAAATTTAGATTGTTTTCTTGATTCAGGATCAGCTATGGTAAACTTCAAAAATGTGTGTCTATGTGCATGAGAAAGTGAAAGAAAAGGGAAATTTTAAGAGAGGGACTTAATGAGTGGAGCGCTAGGAGCTGTGTTACAGTACAATAACCCTTTTGCTTCAGACAGAAGTGGCAGAAGCTGGTAAAGGGTAGATGGTTGAAGATAAAGACACTGAAGTTATGGAAAACATCCAGCAAGTGGGTAACTTCTTTGTTCATGGTGATGCATTTCCCTAAATCAGTTTGCTTAGAGTGAGTTGTCTTATAACAACTTTGCTCGTTGTTTGGATGAGAAGTAGGGATGTTTAGTTTGTGTAATCAGAGGTTAGAGAATGTTACATCAAGGCGACTGTGCCGACAGAAGGGAAGGCTTTGTCACAACCAGGCACTCCTGGAGGCTGTAAGTCTATCAGTACATTTGTTTTCTTACAAATGATAAGGGAACAAGAGACCCTCTACAGAAGCATTGATTAGGTACTGTTTTCTCTTCTAATGTCTTGAAGTTCATCTGATCCTTTGTAAGAACTTGTGTCTACTTATCCTATTTAATTTAATGGAATACTTAAAGCCATTCAAGTGATCCACAGGTAGTACAGAAGAACTGATAAAAAGCTGATGTGTCTCCTTCAGCAGCAAAATTTTCTTATTTTACTGGGGCTTGAAGGAGGAATAGATGCTGACACTGAGAGAAAACCCTGATGGTATGCTCTGTGCATTCATAGCAATTAGTCAAGGAGCTATCAGCAGGCATTCTTACATTTCTTTTGTCTGTGGCATCTTGAGAATATCCTTTGCCAAAGTACAATAAACTTCAGGAGGGAAAGCACGCTGCAAGGAAATTCCAGATGTGAAATACGGTGTTTCTTCAGTGTTATGGTGAGAAGATTACTGGGCCTTGTAAGAGAGTGGAGACCGCAATACTAGATCAGATCAATAATCCCTTTAGTGCAAGTTGCTGGGTGTTTTCTTCTGTGCTTGTAATATTCCTTTGTTTTTTCTGGGTTGTTTTGGTTTATTTCATTCCTGCTTATTGAGAAGGAAGTGCATACAAAACATGTTACAAAAGCAGTGGTGCTATTTTGTTTCTGGGTGTTACATTTGTCATATAATTACCAATTTATTCGGTGGAACAGTTTCATAGCATGCTTTGTTTGCAGCAGCTATTGAGAAATGGAGGTTTCTGTCAGCTTATACTTCTGCTTCTTTTCCTTAATGATTGCAGTCTGCTGCTATTGAAATTCATTGTAAAACTAACTTAATCTTAGTGGAAATGGGATTTCACTTAATGCGTGTGTGTATACAGAAAGATCTAATCATCTAGCCTGATAAGACACACAATGAATACACTGACACAAGGTTAGGATTCATAAGGAAAGTCTCATAAAGGCATTGTCGATTTGGGTCAGAATTTGAACAATTTGAACTTTTTTGAACTGACATCCTCCCTTCCAAAAGCCACAAGACAATTTTCGAGGCCAAATGATTTATCATGAAAAACTGCATCTGGGTCCAGGGGCTGCAGTCTGGGATCCCCTGAACTGGGGTTGCTTAGGGGACCACAACAGCAAGAAGAAAATACCCTCTGTGTCTGAACACTTCCAGGAGAACAGGAAAGGAAAGGAATTTGTCTCTAGGGAGGGGGAATTTGCTGGAGAAGAGAGGAGGGGAGCAAATGAAGGAATTACAGGAGAAAAAAAGAGTTAATCTGTGGGCCTTGTGATCTCCTTTAATGATGCATTTAGGGGTTCGTCACTGTAAAAGCTGTAAAGGGTTGATGGGTACCTGAGCATCCCCTGGCATATACAGAGTTTGTGATGTAGCACTGTGTCCAGACGCTCCCAGAGCAAATTACTTGTCCTTTGTTACTGTCCTCTCAAGACGTTGCTGCCGACTGAAATGGTATTTGGATTAATTACTCAGCATACTCTTTTGCAATCTCAATTAAGGAAAAATTAAGCAAAAGCTTTGTACCTAACCCCATGAAAAAGCCACGGTGGCCTTGAATATTTCCTCCCTCTTCAGATGTTGCTGGGGATGCATTCTTTCAAATGCTGATACTGCGTTGCTTCCAGACTGAGCCATTTTAGGATTGTGGTTAAGTATCATACTGTTGAAATTACTGCTGTTGATATTAAATTGGCTGGATGGTGACTCTTGCTTGGGGTTAGCACAAGAATAAATTCCTTCTCTAAAGATTACTTTCAGGTTCAGTGCCACTAACATTGTGCGGCAAATCTGTTCTCAATGTGCTTAACTAAACCTCTTGGCATTAACAGATGTGTTGCTTCCACTGGTGTACACAGAGCAGATCTTGCAGAATTTCTTTGTTTGGGGAAATCTGGACTCTTGGAATCAAAGGGGTGAGCTGAATGCTTAGAATAAATTTATATGTTTTAATTCTTGCCCTGTGGAAATACTGTACTGTCTCTTAGAAAAGATACCTTTACATTGACGTCCAGTACCGTTGACAAGATGTCTCTTAAAATTTGACACCTCAGTACAGTGTCACGTACTGTTTCAACATGGAATATTTTTCACTCATTTTATATTCAATTAAAATCTGCCAGTGCCAGCAAAGAACCCCTAAAAACTAGTACTTCTCTGCCAAAGTAAGCTTGGAGATACACAAGGGATAGAGCATGGGAAACGCAATGCTCTGCTCTACTATTTCTCATTTGCTTGTTAGAAGCAATGTTCCCACCTCAGTTCTTCTGTTTGGGTTGTTTGAGGTGTGTGGATGTTGCTGTGTATTCGTTAAGCACTTGTAATTTTCACAACACTCTATGAGATGCAAATACCAAAAAAATTCCTTCCTCAGGGATTTCACAGCATAGAAAATGGAAAAACAAAATAAGCACCTGAGTCAGCACATAGAAAAGTTACCCAACCTAACTCATGAGGACAGAGCAGCCCTACAGAAAATTTACATGTGTACATGAAAGGAATGTTCTGATGTTGGAAAAGAAATGAGCCTTTTGAGAGGTCAGTATAAATGGGGAACATGAACTCTCTGTACCAGTGTTTGGATGAGGGGGAAAATGTTGGATGTTTTTTGGGGGGTCATAGCTGCAGAGCGTGAGGCAGGGAGGCAGACTGAGACGGGAGAGGTGGGACCTGTATACGCTGTGGTTTCTGAAGCACATGAAGTGAAAGCAAAGGCAGTAGGTGGGCAACCCACAGTAAGTGGACTGGTGGGGTACCCTCTTGTGGTGCTCAGGGATGAGCTGTCCTGGAGATGGTGGGTGCTGGGGAGGCCGTGGCTCAGCTCAAGGACAGGGTGGCTGTGGTCAGCGTTGGGTGTCTGCTTTAGGGAGAGTCTTAGCCATTGTGTTTAGCTCAAAGGTCCTCTAAGGGGATTTGCAGCCTTGCACCTTTTAGCAAGAAACCTTGTCTTTTGAAAGGACAAAGGCTGGATTGAAGGGGATCATACAGCAGAGAGTGGTTTATTTTGATGATGACTATTTGTTGTTTACACTACTGATACACAAACTCTCTCCTCTCTTTAATACCATCTCCTTCAATCTGCAGCATCCAAGTGACACTAGTTATGCTTATTTAAACAAGCTTTTATATTCTGTCCCTCTTATAGCTTGCTTCAAGTCTCTCTTTTCTTACTTGAGCCATTACTAGTCTGACTCCAAAGAGGAAATAATCTTCAGAATTACTTTTGGTGCCAGGAATCTGTCACTGTCTTAACAGACCCTTCTGGAGACCCACAAAAAGCAATTGCTTAACCGAGGGGGAGTCAGCATGTACGCTATGCACACAGAGTGATTTTGGGGTGTTCTTTTTGTAGGGAAGATTTCTTCGTGACAAAGGCTCTGCTTGAGGAGTTCACTGTGCGTTAAAAAGTGTCAGATTTTTATTTATAATGTGAAACTGAGTAATTTGCTCTTTTCATTAACCTGTATAAGTGCAATTGCCAGAGGTCTAACAAAATCAGCAGAGCTGAGGCCTCCCTAATAATTATAATCAGTTTCCAACTTTAACTTATGAAAAAGAAACACGATAGTATTATGTGCAAAGCCATTACTAACTGCATAAGTCTTTGTAATTAATTTTCTGCCTTCTCCTGACAGTCTTTTTGCCTTGGTCATTTGCATTATAAATCTTTCCTGCAATGCCATGGGTTTAAATTTTTAAAATTGAATGTAATTAATGTATACATAAGTCCCTTTGTGTTGTACACAACTCTTAGGAATCCTGACTGAATAACTAAATGGATCTTTTAATTCTTCTGTTGTTACTAGACTACCAAGTGTTGTCAAGAATTTTAACACCATCATCCCTAGTGATGGATCTGATATAAATTACTAGATAAAATTCCTCTTAAAGCCTAAGTTTTCAATTGTTTATATAGTCAAAGTTAGCTATTCACAAAGCATAATCAGCTCGGATAAACCTCTGGCATGTTTAGAAATACCTGGGACTTCCAAACAGAGCAGGAGAAGATGTAGAAGAGGCTTTGCAAAATTTATTGATAAGCAGCTGAACAAATCCAGTTTGTTTCTTAGCCCAGTTTCTGAAAGACCAATGCCATCATGGTGGTTGAGAGATACTGCCAGTTCTCTGGATAATATTTTTTCAACCCAGTGGGAAAAGGCTGAGTGTGGATTGAGTTATGTCATTATTAGACCACAGAGAAGCCCTATTGTAAAGGGCGGTTCTGAAAGCCCGAGCTGTGGAGAAGGCTTTGGATCAAAATGTGCCTTACACCCCAGGGAACCCCTCCACAAGACAGAAACCCATAAGAAATGGGCATTATTAATGTTGGTGTTGATTGTATTTAATTAGAGCATGAGTCTGGGAAGCAATAAATCTGTTTGTTTTTTGGGGTTATTGTTTTTCCTGACTCTGACCTTGACTTGCTTCAACTGCTTGGGTGATATTTTTACCCTCTTATGTAGTCTTTAAAGGATTAAAAAGTTTTGTTCTCTGTCCTACTCATGGTGGTAACATTATGCTTTACCTAGGGAAATGGCATTTAGCCTTTGTGACATCCAGACCCAGTTTTCAATACTAAGAGTGTGATATTCTCATTAACCGGATGTTCCTGGAGCCAAATGAGAAGGGCAGTGTTACTGAACTTGGATACTTATAACTTATTTCACCCTACAGGAAACTTGATCTAGTATTAGCATAAGGCCCTTTCAGAGGTTGCAAGGGCCAAAAAAATGCTCATTTGTAGCATCATATTATTTCTAGTGCAGCACAGACACTAAACCAGTGTTAAGGTTAGGGTGAAATTTTTCCAAGTCGAATCAGTGGAAGCTTTGACAATTGCTTTGGTAAACCCAAGCTTGTAACATATTGATTCATTAAAGAGAGAAAAATCCTCACAAGGAAACTCAGGAAACACACTTGCTTCCTTGAAAATTCGAACTCAATTTATGCTTGGATGAAAATGAGAGAATGTTCAAAAGTTTGGAAACACCCACTGCAAATTGACAAACCGTAAGCCTCTCCCCGACTATGCTTTTCATCCATACTTTGGGCTGTTAACCTAATAGGAACTCATTGATAAGAGCACTAAAAACCTATTGATAAATTGATGAGAGATGTTGTGAAAAGCAGACAGGCCTGGGAAGACTCCCTTCCCAGGTGCGTATCAATCTGCAGATACTTTCCAGCCTTCAGAGCAACCAATTTGCGAAGCCGTTTGCTTTCAGGCATATCAGGATGGAATTCTAGCAGCTGGAGCTGAGTGAATAATTACTTCAATTAAAATACATTCAGCAGGAGGTCAGTGAATATTTGGTGTAACAACATATATAGTACTTAGCAGCTTAAATGTGTGCAGATTTTTCAGCTGTGTATATATACAATGTGTCACTTTGGGAGGGTTGTAAGAAGCTCAGGATAGCGGCCAGGAGATCTGGTTTTTAAAGCCTTGCTGTCCGGTGGTGGTTGTGGTGGGCTGTGGGGCTGGAAGTGTGACGAGGACCAGGGGCCACAGGTGAGGTGCTGCCCTCCCTGGGACAGGAGAAAACTCGATTGCATGTCTGGAGGCTGGACTGCAGACTTAGTGACAGCCGAGACATTCTACATGAATTCTGAGCATGCGGTTGGTTTGCCCTCTGTTATTGTTATGCAATAACTGCACAAAAATGCTATTAAGCTACACATGAAATGAATTGAAAATAATATGGAACAGACCCATGAACTCTCTCCATGATATGTCTGAGATGCCATGGTCTGGTATCCACATATACAGATTTATTTCCAGGTCTTATAACCCAGTTTAGTTGTGACCGGTAGTTAAGGCACCTGACAGGGTAGTCAGGGAATAGTGTATCCTAACTCCTTGGTGACCCACTTGCCCTGTTTGTGAAGTGGAGATATTAATTCTACCCAGACAAATACTATGAGCATTTTATCTAGATGGAAAGTATTATTAATTTGAAAGCATTTTCTTTTCCTATTTTTTAGCCTTTCACGATGAGTATCCCTATCTGCAAAATTTTTACACCTTTCTCCTTTCCTGTCTTTCACGTTGAATGGTTCAAATTCATTGAGCCTACAGCAACTGAGGAGCAGCAGGGTTCTGCCTGGGTAAGGAGCCCAGACCTGAACTGCAGCATGCAATGGTTGCAGCCAGAGGGTAATGGTCACAGATGGTCGCAGCCAGAGGTTAGTGTCAACGGCTCGATGTCCAAATGGAGACTGGTGGCAAGTGGTGTCCCTGAGGTGTCCATACTAGGACCGGTGCTGTTTAACATTTTCATCAATGACCTAGAAAAAGAGATCAAGAGCACCCTCAGCAAGTTTCCAGATGACGCCAAGCTGAGTGGTGCAGTTGACACACCAGAAGGACAGGATGCCATCCAGAGGGACATGGACAAGCTGGAGAGCTGGGCCTGTGTCAGCCTCGTGAGGTTCAACAAGGCCAAGTGCAAGGTCCTGTGCACCTGGGTTGGGGCAACCCCAGGTATCATTACAGGCTGGGGGACAACAAAAGGATTGAGAGCAGCCCTGCGAAGAAGTACTTGGGGATACTGGTGGATGAAAAACTGGACATGGGCCACCAATGTGCGCTCACAGACCTGAAGGCCAATTGTATCCTGGGCTGCATCAAAAGCAGTGTGGCCAGTAGGTCAAGGGAGGGGATTCTGCCCTTCCACTCTGGTGAGGCTCCACCTGGAGTCCTGCATTCAGCTCTGGAGCCTTCAGCCCAGGAAAGACGTGGACCTGTTGGAGCAGGTCCAGAGGAGGCCACAAAAACAATCAGAGGGCTGGAACACCTCTGCTGTGAAGAAAGGCTGAGAGAGTAGGGGTTGTTCAGCCTGGAGAAGAGAAGACTGCGGGGAGGCCTTATAGCAGCCTTCCAGTACTTAAAGGGGGTTTATAGAAAAGGAGACAATCCTTTTAGCAAGGCCTGTTGTGACAGGACAAGGAGTAATGGTTTTAAACTAAGGGAGGGTAGATTTAGGTTGGGTATAAGGAAGAAATTTTTTACGATAAGGGTAGTGAAACACTGAAACAGATTGCCCAGAGACGTAGTGCAAGCCCCATCCCTGGAAACACTCAGGGCCAGGTTGGACGGGGCTCTGAGCAACCTGGTCTAGTTGAAGATGTCCCTGCTCATGGCAGGCGGTTTGGAGTAGATGGCCTTCCAAGATCCCTTCCGACCCAAAGCATTGTATGATTCTGTGATTCTAAGTGCACCAAGTTCCCAGAAAGCCATCAAGGAGTCTGTTGTGTGACAAGTAGAGGATCACATCAATAAGCTTTGCTGCTGTGTGCTGGATTAAGTAGGAGACTGTGGGTCAGAATGCATCTACTGACTTTCTCGCTGATTGCACAACTTTCTAAAGCAAGATATTTTACTCAGCCAGGGTCAAAGATCTGAGCCTTAGCGGTTCAATTCACTTGGCTATTTTTTATTATTTTAGTTTTTATTTTCTGGAACAAAATCCCATTTGATACAAAGATAGTGAGAACTGGGGAACTGACTGAAATCTTTCTATAGTCAATCTTACGGCCATTCATGCAGTTTCTGTAGTCTTTCCCATCTGAAATTTTTTTATAAGTGGCAGTAGTTAGACCCTGTTATGCAGTCAGACATTTTATTGCTGGTAAACTATGTAAACAATGTTTTTTAAAGTCTCATTTTGAGATTTATTTTTTTCTATACCTTGATTTATTTTTTTTAATGGCAGTTTTCTGCATCATTGCCAAAATTTTGATCTCACCGTAGCAGTACCATTATGATCTGCAGTACTTTTCCAGTTCTTCTTCCAGTTCTCCTTTTGCAGTCTTCTGTTTGCAGATCCCTTTTGCAGCATCGCTGAGGAATGGGCCTGGGTTCAGCTGCTGTAGCTCATTAACCTAAACGCCTTCTGAGCTGCTGCCTTCCAGAGACAAGTCCCACTTTCCTGCACACGTCGTTTCTTGTATCGTTTTTCACCTTGCTTTGTAAATATACACGGTTTTATAATGGATTCCCAAGCAACACAGACTGCTGCTGTATTAGACTGTCCCGCCTGCATCATCGCTTGCTGCTTTACCAGGCTCTGTATCAATCAGGCATTATATTAGCAGAAAAGTTACTTTTACTTCCTAAACAGTGATGAAAATATTCAGTGGCTTCAAGCATAATCATAACTCCTGAAGATACCTCTGCAAACACCCATCCCTCATGTGCGGTTCCCCACCAACAAATATTTCTGAGATCTGTCAGCCAGGTCTGAATTCATTTAATGAAGACTTCATTGGTACTCTGTCATGCTGATTTTTAATATGAGGGTTGCATCGCACTATATCAAGCTTTTGATAAAAAGATAAGTGCACTATATCAATACAACCAGACTTCAGCAACCAAACTTGCAACCTCATTAAACAATGAAGTCAGGTTTGTTTGACAAGACATTTCAGAAATTGAAGTATGCTCTGAGGTATTGACCGTATTCATCATTCTCAATTACATTTTGTATTAACTTTTACATTCACCTGCCTGAGGTTGATGTCAGACTCTAGTTGTCCTAACTGTCTTGTACTTTTTCAATGTTGGCACAGCATTAATTCTCTGCTAAAGATTTTTCCCTGGCCCAATTTACAGGCAAAATTTCTTATCTAGACTTTAAGACCTTTGGGTCTTGCTGCTTTCTGGGTTTTTTTTCCTTTCCCATAGACACTGCCAGACAATATTTTCAGTTTTTCATTACCTGAAGAGGGGTTCATCTTTACATAATGGGGATTCATTGTCCTACTTCTTTCAGGGCACAGTGCTTTTGTCACTGGTAACAATTTAACTTCCAGTGGCTAGAAAAAGGGCCTACATAATTGCTAGGATTATAGTTGCTGGGATTTCTTTTTCTGTAGAAATTTATATCAAAATTTAAAGTGTACAGAAATGCAGCAGAGGAAGAACAGTTTACTCTAGGAGTAGATGAGCACTCTGTTCTTACAGAATGCTCATCTCTAAAATGAAAGTTCAACTTGGCTTCTGGGGCAGCATGCTGGACAGTTTTCCCTTCAAAGATTTTTCCTCCTTTTGCAGTGAAACCTATTCCTGTAGGGCATTGCTTCCTTGAGAACCTCTCATGCTGCTTAATGTCAGGAGATACACCCACAGCTAGTCAGGAGGTAGATGTCAGAAAGGCGTCCTGCTGGGTTTGGATTCCCGAGGCAAGCTGGGTGCCCTGCTCAAGGAAAGGAAAGAAGCTGAATGCTGCCTCATGCAGAGTCAGTAATTTTCCCTGGTTAAAATAAAGCTTTGAATATAAAACCCCGTACTCCCTCCCCCACGAGCCTAACTGAAATACTTCTTTTGTTTAAAAACATAAATCACTATCATTTCATGTACTTGTGCATGGCATAAACAGAAGCTATCTACTTGTTCTTTATAAAGATCTATATTATTGTGACTTGTGTTACATTTGCTTTTTCCTGTTCAAACTTGTAGTGTTTGATAGTATTGTGATCTGTAACAGCATGGCCTTGTGTTTCCTCCTGTCCTGTCCTGTCCTGTCCTATCCCATCCCATCCCATCCCATCCTATCCTATCCTATCCTATCCTATCCTATCCTATCCTATCCTATCCTATCCTATCCTATCCTATCCTATCCTATCCTATCCTATCCTATCCTATCCTACCCTATCCAACCCAACATCTGTGAGCACCATATCCAGAGATGACTGTCTTCCAGTGGTGCGTTAGGCAATCAGAAGAAGAGGTGAAACACATGACAGCATTACAACAGATTAAGGAATCACTATGATTCAATGAATGACTGACTACTACAAATATGCAGTACTTCCAACCTCTATATAAGATGTTATTAACGAAATACACACAGAATCCTGGACATCTCTATTCAAGAAAAGTGCCAAGAAGGGCTACTAGGATGATCAGACAACTGGAAAAGATATATATGGGGATCTCATTGAAAAAGTACTAATGATGTGGCTTGTTTATTTATCTAGTAGGATGAAGACTGAGGGGTAGATAAGGTTTGTTTTCCTGTAAATACAGGAGGAGATAATCTGTTACTCCACCGCTAAAAAAATTGAACTCCATGTTCTTGTCTAATCCAGATAGTCCCAGAACAGCAGATCCAGTTCAGTTGGGTTAGTAGCTGGTCTTAGAACTTTTCTATGAGTTTTCTAGGAAACAGGAAGCTTGAATTTGGTCATCATTTGTGAGAATGTTGTGAATTTCTTCAAAGGTCCAGATAGATCCTTTCAAATCATGGCCAGTGTCTAGCGGGCTGGATCAGACGTCTTGGGGTAATTTAGTTTCCTGTGGCTTGCAAGCATCATGTAAACACTTTTAATGATAGACCAAAAGAGATGGAGGGTCCTGTACCCTACCAAGCACTAGGTATGTGTACAGCATGGCTCGAACAGTGCACAGACAACTCTTGTTTCAGTCAGCCTGTGTGGAAAGTGGGAGACTGTGGGAACCATAGGTGGTTATTGCCTAAGTGAGAAGCAAATCCTGGGCTGTGGCCAATCGTCAAGGACTGGTTCTCCTCATCCTGTGCTGCAGCTCAGTCTTCAGAGAGTGTGGCTGGTGTTGCTGTGCAAAGGCTTTAGTTATGGCTGGTCCTCCTGTACTCCCTAAATCCCTACAGCTCCTACCACCACTGGGAACACAGCAAAACCAGGCAGAAAAGCTTCAGTGAGAGCAGATTTACAGTACTTTTAATTGCCATCCAGTCAATCATCCGCCTTCCCCCTCAAAGATTTCTGACTGGCTGGTAATTTGATAGATTCAGGATGATACTGGAAATATGCTTGGAAGACTTTTTTGTCTTTTGTTTTATTTTGTTCAAAGAGAAATAATTAATTCCTCTCCTGCTGAATTCAGTTCTGTTGCAACTTAGTTTTCATGCCTCATCTTACCACTTGACAGGCAAATATGTTTGTGTAAGAAATGGCTTATTAAAGTAGGATAGCCCAATAAACCAGAAGTAAACCCACTGAATCCCAGTAATATCCTTGCCTAACAAAAGCCAAATCCCATGCAAGTGTCCTTGTTTATTGTTCCAGATTACATAAAAGTTGTGCCAGCCAGTGATGGGAAATAAACTCATATTTTTCTTCTGATATTTGAGTTTGTGGGTAAAAGAAAAGAGGAAATATTCAACTCTTTAAACAGGAATGCCATCTAACCCCAACCCTGAGGTAAAAGTGAGACGTCTTGATGCTGTCTGTGTGCCTGTCCTGGAAGTCTGCGGGAGGGTAATTTCAGGGCAGAGATGATCCTGATGTTGGGTGCCAAATAGCTGGATACTGACCACAAATATTCAGCCACATTTGGATGACCAATGTTTGTGTTATTCTGGAGGTAGGTATTTCTTTCTGTCTTTTGCTACTGCCAGGGCTTTTCCTTTTCATGAACATCTCTGGTGAGAGGGAGGCAGAGTTGTGGAGTGCAGCAGGTTGGCAGCAATTCCATCATTTGGAGTAGTGTCAAACTGTTCGGAGAGAATAACCTGCATTTCTCCTTTTTAAATACTAACACCACATTGGATTTTGAAAACCTTTCTTTGCTCAGGTATTTGGCTGGCATCTGCGAATCCTGGTATTGTATGGAGGTGGGATGAATATTTCAGTAGCTGCAGAGTACTGTGTTCCCATAGCAATGGAGAAACCTTAGTACCCTGCACAGGCATTTGCATGATTCACAGTAAGGAAAGGAAGCCAAGAGAAAACAGTGGTAAATCCGTCACAATCCTAGTTCTTTGGGACAGTTTGTCTTGTCTTTTCCTTGCTAAGGGGGAAATGCTGACGTGGCAGCACCAGATGAGTTGATCAAATCAAGCTGAAAAGGAAGATGGCTGGTACAATTGCACATACAGGGGTGACAGTGCTCACCTAGATGTGTGTTTAGTATCCTGGCTGTCCTGTCCACAGCTGACAACAGATGGGGTTATCCTGTTTGTGTCTGACCATCACACCTTGCCTGAGGAGAAGGAATTTGAGGACAGCGTTTTCTCTGTAGTGCCATTCTCCTCCCTTTTAATCAATGCAGAGTAAAGGAACTATGCCTTGTGAATGCTGATGCACGGAGCTGTTGAGCATACAGCTGCATAATTACAATTTTGCCAACTTTCAGGAGCAGAGAAATTTGGGAGAGGGTCTGACATGATGAATGGAGAGAGAGGAGTATCTGAGTTGATTTTCTGCAAAATAATCTTCTATTATTTTTATAGTTTCTTTCCTTGATAAAACATAGAACCGGAGAGGTAGGGAAAAAGGGAATCTGGATTGTATAGCCAGATTGTCTCCTTCTGAACAGTGGGTCTTAACAGATAACCCTAAGCAGGCTAGAAAGGCACCCGGACTTCTTAGTTAACAACCTCCCTCTCTTTGGGAACAGAGGTTAGAGCCCTGTCACCCAGGTTTGCTGGCAGAAAGGTTGCTTGGACAAGGACATCAAGGAGTGGATGCCACCCAGCACTTGAAAGCAGGCTAGGGCAATTTATGCCCTACTGTAATGCAGTGGGGTTGTGCCAAGGTGCGCTACTCTGGCTTGCCAGACAAAAGCAGCCATGGCTTTGTATGTATGAATGTGTATGAAGGGGATTCAAGGGCTTCTAGACAGCACAACACTTGAGACCACTGTTGCGGTGACCTTTAAGACCTTTTGTGAAAACAAGACTCAGAAAAGACCCATGTATACTTAAAGGAAAGTATACTATGTTAAAGAGTTGTTTAATTAGTAGGAACAGACCTATTGAGATCCCCTATCGGGAAGCTGAAGTCAAATAAATTGAAACAGGAAAGGTGGGTAACACTTTTACAGTCAGGGTTATAGCATTTGCAGTGGCTTACCAGCGGATGCGGGAAGTTCTTGATTACCTGGAATATTTCAGTAAAGATGAAGTATCTTTCTGCAGTAAATGATCTCATGTGACCACAGCATGTAGCTTCATTTCTCAAAACCTGCTAGGAAGTTTTTGCAACTTGCCTGAAGTGGCAGATCTAAGTTCCTGTGCTTGTGATAGTCTCTGCTTGCTTCAGAACATAGGTATCTATGCTGTGATTATTTCTGCGGATACCTAAATAGTAAAATTAAAGTGGTTGATAAGGCAATTGATTGACACCAGTTTCTGGACTTTGTACTTTTAGACCTAAAGAAGTCTCAGGATGAGTTTCAAAATGCTTTTTGACTCAGGCATATTTATTATATATGTCTTACTGATGAAAAGAAAAAGCATGCTGAAGTAGGGTGCCTGGCTTAAGATCACACAGCAGGGCAGTGACATGGATGAGACTGGAAACCTGCCTTGATTTTTTAAATTTTTTTATTATTTTTTTTAGCACTGAGGGTAGCCCATAGCATCCATACTGGTGTATTCTCTCCAGTTAAATTAGTGCTGTAATACTGATACTTGATCTGGAGAATTAGAGTCCTCTGCCCATTGCAAAGAAATAATAGAGAAAAAACTAAGGCAAGTTTCATTCATTTTGCAAGTCTCATACATTTTGCATCACGTTTCTAAGCTGAAAAAGGGTTTAGCTTGTGAATTTAAATCACTGTTAGCAGATACTCTTAGCTACTTGCTGAATGAACTTTGGCAGAAGTTGTAGTAAAAGCAGATGAGAGATGTTGAATATTTTTCACTACATGTGACTTTTAACCATCTGTGCAGGTCTACTGATAGATTCTGGCAAAGACAGACCAACAGAATCATCATGTGCTGCAATTTTTCTATTTAATAATATCGTTTTTCCTCTATCAAATCAGCAGTGGTGAAGTTTGAAGCTCTTTCATGGGCTGCTCATTGTGTTCCCAAACGAAAAAAATGCACAGTCGTGACTTTTTAATATATCAGTTGGTAAGCAGCAACACAATGGGCATACATATAATGCCTTTTGTCTCTTAACTTTACAATACTTTACAGAGGTAGATAACCTTCTAAATTCATTCAGAGGGAGAAAAATAAAGGTGAAGACCATGTAACTCAGTGAATCAAACAGTGCTAGAGCTGACAAAGTTCCTCAAGTTCAGCTCCACTTACAAGTGGTGGTCAGCTACCAATAGTCAACCCATGCAATCATGACTTGTGGCTTCTGTTTCATGATATGACTAATGACAGTGGAATGCATAACTTCAGCTCATTTTCAGAGTCTGAGCCATAAACAGTGTTAAGCGTAAGTCTTCTTAAATGTCTCTAAACATCACCTGCCACTGTTAAATGCGCCCATTTTCATGTAAATGTTGTTGATCTCTTTGTCTTTGCAGGCAAATAACATGTACTTTTGGGCTGATTTGAATCTGAGAAAAGCCAAGCTATCATAATAATTCCCTCCAGCAGAAAGAATATGTTGTTAACTGAACTATCAGAGGGATGAAGTTTAGCTTTTTGAAGAATTTAATCTAAATCTTGAAATGTATCATAGAGCACGGTGACTCAGCAGAGCTTACCTACAACTTTCTGAGAGTTCTCCTTTAATGTTCACTCTGCTGAACTTCCACTTCTGAAGGTGTTTGAGAAGTCTGAGAAGTCGCATTCTCTTTTTATGGAAGCCTCTCTTGATTTAGCCTGTGAGCAACAGCTGTGAAGATCAATAGCCCAGTGGTGGCAAGGAATAAATTATATTGGCAGGTTTTTTTTTAGCAAGAAAGAGAAAAAATATAGTTTTAGAATAAAACTGGAAGGTTGGTAATGCATTTCTGGTGCATTAATAAGATTTCCTAAGAGCTTCTGCATATATATATGTACAGATAGATTGGTGTAATTCTTAACTCTAGTGGATGTTAGAATAAATATTTAATCAAACCACTTATAATGCGAATCACAGAGTGAAACATAAATCTCATGTACAAACTTTCTATTTCTTCTTCTGAATTTTGATGCAATATTTATCGACTAAGATCAAGTGAAATCACTTTGGCTAGCACGGCTGGATTTCCCAGAGTTGTACGTATTCTGCTTGTCATTTACCCAGAAATCCACCTGTGGACATAACTTGTTTTCTGTCTTTCCTTCAGGAACAAATGAAATAAGAAATCTCCTAGTATTTTGGATTTTTGCGTCATGAACTTGCAACGAGTAGAACTAAAAGTAGAGGCACTGTCAATAGGTTGCTCAGTAACAAAAGGGGAAGAAAGCAAACCCAGCTGTAATTCATTTACATATTTTTTTTTGTCCAAAGTGTCTCTTCAGCAGGTGGTTGGTTCTGGTTTTATAAGCTGGTTGTGCTATGAACAGCGTTAAAGACATAAACCAATGCATACCTGCATTTTATTAGACCAGAGGGACTTTCAATAGTAGTGTTTTAGGAGACTGGGCTGTCCCCAAGCTGTCTTTTAGAGAAAGTAGGACAGTTTGAGTGTCTGATATCTGCTGATGTGGTATGCTCTAAACTCCTTTCAGTTTCAGAACTCTACACGCAAGTGCTTCTTCTTCCTCCTGACTCTCTGATACCTGAAGATGTTTCTATTGCCTGGTGATATAGCTCTCTTTTCGGACTTACAAAGTTCCCAGTTGTCTACTAACCTTGTGGCAATACAGGTAGTGTTTTTTTTATGTATTTTAATGCTACTTTATATCCATAATTTGAGACTAAAGTGATTGCTTGTGGTCAGTTTCTTGCAGAGGAGATGTTCTGATCTATGTCCAAAGTACTTCTGGCTTGGTCCCTCACTCAGTAATGAGGCAGATGGCCCAAATACTGCGAGGATACAGAGCCGCTTTCCTGGTGTGCTGCTCACAAAAAACATTTTAGGCTGCTTCTAAACCAAATCCTGAGACTTCCCTGCACTTCCTGTTCAGTGCTGTCACCCTACTGCTACAGGGGAAAGGGTGAAACCTGTTTTTTGGTGTGAGAAACTGAACCTTGTGTAGGAGGCCCCGAAGTGACCTGGTGAGTGTGTTTGTGCTCATAAGTGGAGCAGTTTTTCTGTAACTTGCCCTGGCTCCTCTGCTACTCAGATACTTTAGTGATAAACATAGTATATGCATTCAGATCAAGAAGTTAGCCAGTCAGAAAAGAGAAAGAAGCACAAGAAGGAATTTTGAGCAATGTGGATAAAGAAAAAGCTTTTGAAGGATTAAAAAAAAATGAAAGATTTCTTGACTATAGGGATCTTGGATACCAGATTTTGACTGACAAAGTAAATCTGTGCTGTGTGCAGCACAAACATACAAAGCAGCAGTGACCAAAGAAAAATGAAGTCTATCTCTTGTCATTGAATTATAAGTAATATCTAACATATGTGTATCATTGCAACCAGTATTACATATATACTGAAAGCCAAGGGAGAGCTGTAACTTCTATGCTTAAAGAACCAGCAAGATCTTTCCAGTTCTGTAGGGATTACATGACAGTGTGTTCATTTTACAAATATGTTTGTGGTCCTAATACGCCAGTTTCTGTTCCTGTTGAGTTACTATTACCTTACCTCTCTTCTTGACAGATGTTTAACCTGGAGATACTTAGTTACACTGTCTGGGGAGGCCTGGAGAGTTTAGGAGGTAGATGTAGGATTAAGCTTCAAGGCCAGGTTGTCCTCAGATGCCATGCATGTATGTACTCTGTTGAACAAAATACTGACTGTGGCGAAGGTTGAGTGAGTGGAAAAATGGGAGAGAAGAAGACTTGTTGAGAATGTAAGCAAAATGGTAGAAAATCCATGGTTAGTTTAGTAAGCGTTTTTTTCACTTGTGACCAAAATACTGCATAGTTCACCATTATTAAAATGGCAACACCTGTACTGGTCTCACATCTCTGCTACTAGCATTAAGTGTCAGATGCAGTGGAGAAAATCCAACTGGCCCACAGAGAGAGAAGGAATGCCTCTTGCTTGATAGCAGCTGAGCTGCTTATTGCACATATTATTACTGATGCTTGTCCCTTGAAAGCCATATATATCACTTGTTTAAGCAGGCAAGGAAAGTCCATCAGTTTTCTCTGCTGCCTCTTGGAACAGAAGAATTCAGTTAGCACTTAGTTGCTTTTGGGGGAAGCAGCCGTCTTGAAATTCTTCCTGTTAGAAAGGTCCCTCCTTACTTCAGGAGTTCAGATACATCCCACCTTGAGAAGAATCTTGCTCTCCTTGACATCCCGCACCTCTTGGCAATGCCCCTGGTGTGAGCTGCTGGTCAAGGATCACAACAGCAGCGCAAGGGGCATCACAGAGGATGGATCCTCCTGCTCCCATTGATTTGGAAAACTGGTCAGAACCTTGCATACTTTAACTCCTGAGTACTTTCACACCAACTCACTGATGTTTGCAGTTATAATTTTTGGAAATCAGTTATTTGTTTGTATTTCTGGTCATGATCGTGCAAAACAGAAAAAAATAACAATTACCTTAGATTTCCTACCAGGATAAGGCAGGCAATTTTCCCCTGCAGCTTAGTGGTATCTCCTTAGGGACTAATAAAAATTATAATACGGTATCTTGTTTAAATCATTAAGTAACTTTATCCAGTTTTGTAGAAGAAAATATTGTCAGATTATCTGCCTGCTTTGATGTAGAAACTTTTCCTTGGGTAAAGCCTTTTCCATTGAAATCTTTTTCATGTCGCTTTTGCGATTTTATTGTTTTCACACGTGGACCCTATTATCAGTTTAGGGATGAATTGGTTCTGCTATATTCCTTTAAATAGAGAGTTCAATGAAAACATTATTAATCTTTCTGGGATATTTACCCAGCATTATGAGTAGCATATCTGTGGCGTCGGTGTTAATGATTTTATGTAGGAATGAATGACATCTCTCTGTTGACCCCAAAGCACCGTGGCTTTGCCAAGTATTATTTTGCAGTGCAAACATCTACCACTGATTACTCTGGTCCCATGATATGGTGTATTAGGTGTAACATTGATCTTTCTTGTGCTTTTACATAGATGGTAAAAGACATGCTTGCTGCAATTCATTGGAAGAGGAATCGAACAAGTTTTTTGCATTCCCCTAGCCTCAGCTGATGGGAAAGTTTGGGCCCTCCCTTTCTAAGTAATACTAAGCTGGTAGTGCAAGAAAGGGTAGATTTTTAAACCAGGGGATAATGAGCTCCGAGTGAAACTTATTGAGCCTATGCTGCCTTGTTCTACTGGAAACTGGGGTGGAAAAAACAAAAAGTTGGCCTTCCCCAGTAAAAAGCAGAAGTCAGGCTGTGCAGTGGAAGGTGGTAGTGTGAGCTGATGCTGCATCCTGGCCAGGACCTCACCACTGCCCATAGTGGAGGATGCCAGAGAAATACTTATGGGCATACCTGCCCTCTGAGCAGATGAATTCTGTAGCTGCACGAGGCATGGCGGGCTCCCAGCACTGCAGTTTAACTCTTGTCATGCTGTCAAGCCTGGATCTGGCTCCCGAGTTTATTTTTAGAAGTGATTTGACAGAGAGACAAGTGCTGAGACTTGCCCTTTCCCTGTGGAGGGGAGCTCTGATTATCCCTTTAGCTGTGGCATTCTTGTTTGGCTGTCTCTAATCTAATCTATCTCTGGAGGCATTTCTGTACTGCACTCATTACTGTGGTATGTGAGCACTTTGTGCAGTGAGCAGAAGTGCAGAGTGAAAGCCAAAAATCCCCTGGGCAGGATCCTGCACCGTGTTCTGTTTCTGCTTCTTGGTTTTTAGGGAGATGGTGGGTGGGAGACCGTTGAGTTTGCCATCCCCTTTCTGTACCTCCTGTGTCTGGCCCTGGGGTCGTTATCGCTTGCTGTGTTTCCTGTCCCACCACCACGTGCTCGAGGACTTCCTATATGGGGGTTGCCACCAGGACCTATAGGTCCAACACGCTGTAATGACATTGACTGTGATGGGGCTGCTGCAGCTCTGCCCAAATAGAACCCTTAAGCTCCGAACCAGTGATATGCCCCATTAGCAGCAGCATGTTTCCTCCCTTGAACCATTTCAGAGTGATGTGATATTTGAAGCCTTTTTTGTTTCATGTGCTTTGAACTACTGATTTACCCTCCTTCTCCAGCTTGGACAGCAACGTAGCTTCCCGTGACCTGTGACACTTCCCTTAAAACAGGTCTTTATCTTTTCCCTCTCATGAGCCTGTGTGATCCTTTAATTGCAGTGTGGTCTGCCTGTGCCAGGGTTTAGTCACGTGTGTTGTGTGTTTGCTTCTCATGCTTAATACCTGGAGAAGAGGGGGTTTTGTCCTGTTCCTTGGTGCAGAGGTGAATTGTTGCCAGATATGGGGAGTGGAGAAGAGCTATGCACAGAAAAGAAGAAACACAACCAGCTCACGCACTTGGTGGCAACTTGGCATGTTAGGGTCATGTTTTCCTGCAGCTTTCTCCCTGTTATATCCAGAGTGCTAGGAAAAAAAAAGAGAGGATTAAAAGTGTTGGTTTGGCTTTGAGCCTGGGTCTCCAGAAGATGCAGTTCACTATGCTGACTACCCACCACTGTTCATAGCGCTGCTGAGGAGACTATCTTTTTCCCAGCTACATCTCTCCATGCAGCATTGCAGAGAAACATATTTGTCTGTGATGGTTCAAATGCTCTGGTAACTGCTGAGGTGTTTCTTTTTTCCTCTTGTTGGCAAGGGATCCCTGTGAGGTGGAATACTTCTGTTTTCAGCAGTGAAGGTGAGAATAAGAGGTACTCCTTCTCCATCTGCTGAGCTCCACTTAAATTGTTATTCCTTCATGCTTTCTCCACCTTCAAAATATAAAATCGGCAGAAACAAATGAAGCTCTAAAATAACAGATCTGAATTAACAAAGCTGAATTTTGCCAAGTGCTGTTAAAAAAAGCATGGCCCTCAGTATGTTCTTAACACTTCAGCTGTTATGGCTGCCGGGAAGAGAGGAAAGTTGTTCATTTTTACCTGCCTAGATAGTGTGGGGTTAATAGACTCCATGCGAGGTCTGTCAGTGTTAAAATCGTTGTCTGGAACAAGTGGAAATCCTGTGGAAGCAGCTACAAATGCAGCTGAGCAGCACCAGTTAATAGCCTGGCTGCTGATACCTGGATCTACGGATTGCCAGTGAAAATAACCAGAAACAGGCTGGGCACTGCTTAGACGGAAAACCTAGCAGGAGCATACACAGTGCTGCTGAGAAAGGGGTGGCATTTGTATTTGAGTCATCAAAGACTGATGCGGGTGTCATGTCTCTTGGTTGAGACTAACTGAGCAGTGTAATGCTGATCTATTGTAAACATTTGTTTAAAGTATTCCAGGAGACTAACCCAAACCCAAGCACGTGTCCCGGTGCTTTACCTGACTGTCAAGTAAAAATGCTTTGTATTTGTAGGCAGGTAGCAGCGAGTCTGAAAATCTGCCAGATTTTCTATTTAATTATCTATGAGGGCTGTTTCACCATTAGGGCTGTTTCCTATTTGCATTCTCTGAGGAAACACAAGAACAGGCTCCCTCTGCCAGTGACGGGAATTCAAGGATGCCCAGGAAGAACGACTTTGCTGGGGTGACAACTGAATTAGGGATGCTCAGGAAAATTTTGCAGAGTCCACGTACTGTGCATTGCAGCTCAAATGTTTTGTGGTAACATACAGGTCTCAGGGATATTTTCTAAAGGAAGGATTCGGGAACCGATGTAGACCCTGATTGCTTCTGAAAAGCAGGAGAAAGAAGGTCTCCATCAAACCTCTCACCTTTTCTACCTTGAAATAGATATTTTGACTGTACTGGTTTTCCTGTAGAATTTGAAGAGGCTTTCAGTCCAATGATGAACTTGAACAAAATAAAAGAAATTATCCTTTCTTCAGCTCTAGGTTATATTAGGGCAAGGAGATTCACAGGCAAACACCTCTGAAAACCTGAAAGCCCACCTTTGTTTTTTGTCAGTAAGAGGATGCATGTCCTCTGAAGCACAGGCTGAAAAACCTCTTTAAAGACCTATGCTGATTTTCACCAAGATTAAGGCCCTTCCCTTCCCTTCCCTTTGGTATTAATTGTTGGTTTTCTCTGAGGTAAGGAAACCTGGTCAATCAGAGCAATAATCCCAAGCCTGTGCCTGTCAGATAAAGATATGTGATTAATTGGCTGGAGCAAGAGGGCTGTCTAGTTTAGATTATTAGTTTGGTGATGCTCTCATGGGCTGCAGGAGGGATAGCTGACTGGCTAAATACAGCCACCTGAAGGTCCCATAGCAAGACTGTGCTGCTTATGGGCAGCAGTAGGTCTGGAGATCCACTGCACTTTTATTTGCATGTCAGGTCTATGCACTAAACATGATTTATATGGAGCCTGATGGAAATATTATACAATAGAATAAAATGAACAGATCTAGTTGCCAATGTTTGGAGTTCTTTAAAAATTCAAATTAGAGGTCTTAGACTGCAGTGCTCCCAAGAAGCAGTGACATCCAGGGAATTAAATCAAGAAGAGCTGAGCTCAGATTCCAGCTTCCCCACAGACATAGTGGATAGTACTGGGAAAATAATTTTCATTAACATTTTTCAAAGGTATCTGTTTGCTTTGGGTGCAGAAGCTAATGTGCCATATGCTTCATTTTCAATGCCAGAGCCAGGAACCAGTGCAAATGCTTAGGATCCACCACTGCTACGAATATGTCATGGTCATCCTCATATTTGCTGAGAAGACATTGAAGAGCGCAGAGTGATGGATGCCTTTTGAAAACTCTGGTGATGGTCATGTGTAGAACTGGGGTGGCAGGACATGCTTCAGCATCTTTCAATCCTTCATACAAGTATTGAGGAAAAAGGCAGAATAAATGGAGAGAAAGGCAGCAAGGATTTTGGTACAGTAATGCAAGTGAAAAGGTGAAATTTGCAGAATTTACAGAGATTCAACCTTGAAATCCTTTGGAAATGAATGGGAAATACAAGATTTAGTTACTTGTTCAGGCAAACCAGGTTCCTGGTATACTCTTTCCTTCAGAAAGGAGTGTTGGTGAATGAGCCTTGCTTGAGGAAATTTATCTTAAGAAGGTATTTTTTAAGTCAGATAGAAAAAAATAAAGAAAGCTTTGCGGACATTCAGGGAAACTTAGGCTGAGAGCGGGTCAAGATATAAACGAGCCACTACTCTACTCTTTCCCTGCAACTTCATACTAATAATTGGAAAAATACATTAGCAGATGCTGCACTTTTCTGAGGATAGTGAAAGTTGCCGTAATTAACAGAGGGCTGATCTATTATTAAAGAGTAATTTGCAATTAGTGTTTCTAAGTGCCGTGCCATGTTATTAGTTTCTTCGCTCTGACTTGGTCAAATGCAGTTGGATGATCTGCAAATTAACAACAATGGAAAAATCACTATGAGTACAGCTCTGGCTCTCTGGACTGAAAAGCGCTGGAAGAGAAATCGGCAGTTTACTACTCCAGTTGCAGTGGCAGAGCAGTGGTGGTGGGACCCTGGGGCACCATGGCCATGAGAGATTTTGAAGGAAGTTGGTGTCTGGGACCTTTCAGCCAGTCCTAAGTTGTGATGGCAGGGCTGGGAGCAAGGGGGTTTGTGCAGAGTTCCCGTGGGACCACATTTCTGCAAACACCTCCCTCCTAGGGATGGGATCTCTGTGCAGCAGGAGAAGCAGAGCTTTTCTGTCAGCTCTCCTGGGTGTTCGCTGGAAGAGAAAACTACCTGTCCCCAGGTCTCTCATCCCTGCCTGTGTGGTGGCCTTCTCTCACCTGCTCCTGGCTTTATCAATTCACTGGAAAAGGTCATAAATACGCTTCAAATGCCCAGTGATGACTGGGCAAATGCCCATGGCTTAGTTATTTTCCCTAAGGTTATTGGTGCTGAAAAAATGAACATCTCTTCCAGTGTCCATGTTTCTCCACTTACATGCTTTGAGACCACAAAAAAGTTTTCTAAAGTCTGTTGGAAGCTCTTTCCCCATACACGCAGGAGGTGGCACATCGCCACCATCACCTAATGCCAGCTGAACGAGTTTCTCAAGCTCTTTGTCACCTTCTTGCACTATCATATTTTCTTTCCTTACAGTGGCCATGGCTGAGGATGATCAAATGTAAATGACTATTTCAGTCTGTTCCCCAGTGTTCATGGCTATAATAATGTGGTAGAAATATAAAAGTATTCAACCTGTAATGTCAGTGCAAGGAATTAAGTATTTATCATATGTATAGTATTCCAGGGAGTAATTCAGAAATTATTAGCATATAGATTTGCATACAGGAGCATTAAGAAATGCCACCAAGTGGACCACGCATTTCTAAAAATATATGCAAAAACATGTTTTGTTTTCAAATTTTCAGATACCTGTGTTTAAAAGAAACCTAAAGAACTGTGACTGACAGGATCCTATAGTTCTATTGGCTTCAGCATCTGATTATGTTACATATCCCGTAGGGCAGCTGTATCAAAAGCTTTTGGTCTATCTATGTCTGTCAATCTCAACTGTCTCTTTCTGAATCAGCAGCAGTTTTAATTTGAGCTGGTGTCACTGTGAGCACCATCTTTCAGCTAATGGAGTAAAGGTGAATTTGCATGGTTGGAACCAGTCACATAGCTGTGGCTTAACAAATTCCCCTTTATCAGGCAAAACATGCTGATCTACTGTTAGTATGCTCTTAGCTTACTCCAATCACTAACATGGTGGGTTTAAACCTCCGTGAAACAGCTGCAGATATCCCCTGAAGCACGTTTTCAGCAAATGTATTTTATTTCAGTACTGAAGTGGGCTTAAAGTGCACGCATAGTTATTGCAACTCAGTCGATGGGCAATAAATTGCTGAGCTATAACAGCTCAATCATTTTTGGTTGTGGGAATGTACCTACACTTTCTGGTTTTATTAAGAGTTTGATTTTTTGTTATAGGCTAAATTTGACTTGGCAATGGCAAGCTGGAAATGCTTTAGATTCTTTTTCAAAATCAAGCAAAACAATTTCACTTGCAATATTTTGAAGTGTTTTATAATCATTGTCAGTAGTGCTACCTGGGTATATAAGCAGAGCCTTCTATGAGCTCATTTCTTCCATCTGGGCGAATGAACTTGCTACCCAAAACAGAAAACCAGGAGGAATTTAAAGCCCTTTTCACTTAAAGGATATTTCAATCTCCTATGTTTAGGCTGGCAGTAAGTGAGATACACATCTGAGAGTTAAAGACCTGTTTTTTTCTCTAAGCCGGGTCTATGAATGTGTTTGACAATGGTCTGGCTTGTAGAGCTTGTGCTAGATCCTGCTGTGGACCCGGCAGTTCTCTTGCAGAGATCATGTGCCACCGTCCTGTTGGGGGTTACAGCCAATGGAAGATGTGTCTGTTCTGTAGCTCTCAATTATCTTTCCCTCTTCAGAAAGATAGGAAGAGCTGTCTTTGATCCTGCAAAGTTCTACGGATGTTAAAGCGAAATACAGAACAGAACTGAGTTAACTCACAGGTATTGCAGTATCTACCTTGCCATCAAGTTTTAACAGAAAACTGTGGCTTTCAAAAAGCCATATGCATTTAATGGAAGTAAAGAGCTGCAGCTGGGGTCCTCCCATCATAGCTGTAATCTTAATAACAACAATTTCCAGTATGTTTGCAACTGTCAGCGTGGCTTGAAGTATGTAAGAATCATAACTAGTCAGAATTGCCATAATCTCTTTTATCTAATATTCCCTCCATTTGAAATTTCTTGTCTCCTGGGGAAAGAGTGAGTACCTACCAGTGACCAAAGGCCCAGAGATGTGCCTCATATTAGCTTATTTCCTGTCTTATGAACAATATTGGTTCTAAGCAGTGGCTTCTTTCTTTTTAAAAATTGATTTGCCCTAGAGTTACGAGGTTTATTCGTTGCAATAGGTATTTCTTGTGATAGACTTTACTTAAATGTCCGAGATCTGTAAATGTCCGATACATAAATGTTTCTGTTTTCTTTTGTCTTGGAGGTGTTCAGAGCACCAATGTGTTATGATACTGGGAGTTTGGTTATTAATAATAGATATAGCGATGCTACTCTGAGGATTGAAATAGATTTGAGGTACAGCCAATAATGCTCATTGAGTTTCTGACTTTCTTATAGAATTTAGACTAGTGAGGAACAAACCTGATGGAGAATTATTGTTTGTATGTACTGCCTTGAGCATGGTGCGGGTAGCATGTTGTTGAATCAGATGTTTTTAGAGCCCAGGTACCAACCCTGTGGGGTTGATGAACTTCCATAAAAAGGAAAAAGAAAAGAGATGGAAAAGAATAAAAACATGAACTAAGAGTTGAAATATTTTATGAAACACATGCTAAATCTCCCTGCTTTAGGACCGGTGGCCTACAATGGAGCAGAGCACTGGGCCAAAAAGAGTAAATCTTACTCTAAATGAGTGAGACAATTTTATGCACAGCATGAATTTAGAAAGGGGAGGAAGGGAGGAGGCCGTAAGACCAACACAAAACTTAGCAGGAACAGAAAGAGGTAGAATATCTCTGCGAGAGAATGCAGTGACAAATGGAAAGCAAAATTGACAGAATATGAACAAAATAAGATGAACTCACTTTTTTTTGTTCTATGCCACTTTGTCTTCCACATCAAAGCCTGTTATACCATTACATCATTCATGTGCTGAGTACTAAACTGTGCTTTCACTGGGTCATATGTTGTTCCCAGGAACTTTGCTACCAGTTCAGATCAACTCGAGGCTGGATTTTGCATTACGTTGGTGACACTGGGGCCAGTCCTGATATATATCGTTCTAATCACATGAAAATCGCACACTTCACTGGTAACACTTAGCATTTCTTTAGAGTTTATCGTTCATTGATCTCAGAGCACTCTGTGGCAGTAAATAATGATCATTTCCAGCAAGTGGCTGATGATTAGAAAAAAAAACAAAACAAAAAGGAAAGAACAGAGCGCTTGCATGTTTTGCCTGTGATCACATGGCATGGCAGGGAACACAACGCAGATCTCCTGATGCCTTGCCTATGAGATCATGCTGCCTCCCTAAATAAAATCAGAATCGAGTTCTGCAATAAAAAGGAATGACTCTGCTCTGATACCAGTCTTAGTGAGATCAGCAGTGGGCCTCCACTTAACACCACGTTACTGCTGCATTCGACTATCAGACTCACTCAATAGTTGGAGAAAAAAGTGCCCGAGCTTTGGTGCTCATCTGTACACAAAATGCTGAGGCACATCGCATTAAGAGCACTTCAGAAGGTGAAAAAACAGTCGTTCACCTCACAGTTTACGTAGCAAACTAAGTATTTGCTATATCCAACCAATTTACATTATAGCCCAGAAAAGCACTGGTTTTTTTCCCATATTTATCTGTGACTTTCTGAGGCTCCGCTGTCTTCAGTGGGATGCATGTGTATCGCACTACCTCTCTTCCTCTCTTTCTACCCCATTCTGCTTGGCAAATGTGTTTTTAATATTGTGAAACAGAGGTTGTGTTTCCACGCTACTAGCACCACAGGAAATTCAGTCCTGACTAATAATAAAAAAAGACTTAGAGATTTCACTTGGCAGGGAGCTCAGGACAAGTGCAGCGTGCACGGGAGCTGGTGTGGTGTCCCAGCTCAGACATGTGAGAACATGGGAGCTGGGCAGCGGTGGCCGTTGGCAAGGGCCTCGGCTGTGTGGAAAATATGCTGCAACAGGGAAAAGAAAAACCAGTATCAGATTATGAGACAGTTGAGATGGCTGCTTAGGCCTCTCCTAGTTGATCTGCTCAGGTCCTCAGCTGGTACAATGTTGCTGCTGTATGGTAATACTTTGTGGAGAAATGGGGATGCCAGCGTCATGTTCCTGAAGGACACTGAGCTTGTAAGTTTGCCAGTCAAAAGTATAAATCTGGGTCTCCATGCTCCAAGGTGAGTGATGTATCCTGTAGACAAAACTATTTATGCCTGTGTTTCCTGTATGAAAAAAAGGGAGAGAGAAAAAAGACATTACTGTTTCACTATTTCTATATCTATCATTTATCTAGTTTTCCCTGGAAATATACTCTTTTTTCCTCCTGGATTTTTTTTTTTTACCTATCAAGAAGTGCTTTATATCAAAAGGTCTGGACAAATAGTCCTAAGAGATGTTTAGACCACCTTAGTGCACATCTGTTTATTTGTGTTGGACCTGTTGGGCTCTGTGTGGGGTGTGGGCCACAGATCCTGCCCACCCTAGGCAGAAAAGATTTGCTTACAGAGAACAGAGAGTCTCTGCTCCACGGTGCAGACAGGACCCCAGTTCTACTCACCTTTACCCTGTGTGTAGCCTGTGGCTAACTGTAGAGGCAAGAAGGGGCTCCAGGGTTTGTGTCAAGCAGCCTGACCCCAAGGTATATGCTGGTGACTTCTGCAGTAAAGATGCCTGATGTCTATGCAGATGGGAGGATGCCTTGAATTAAGATGCAATTTGCTGGGAAATAATACACTTAGTGGCAGTGGAGTCTATGTACATGAACATAT
This sequence comes from Opisthocomus hoazin, assembly GCF_030867145.1. Taxonomy (NCBI): domain Eukaryota; kingdom Metazoa; phylum Chordata; class Aves; order Opisthocomiformes; family Opisthocomidae; genus Opisthocomus; species Opisthocomus hoazin. Next base: position 12,301,218 of record NC_134422.1, on the reverse strand, counting down.
CACATCTGTGATAAGAGGCAGGGCAAAGACATAGTGCTGGTTCACTGAAAAGGAGCCTCTGTTTTTATACCTTCAGAAAATACAACTATGATTAATCATTGTGCACCAAGGTTTGTGATCCAGTAGAGGAACGTGTAGGAATCTTGACGATGAAGTATCTTAATATTGCAAAATTGACCTGTAACACTGAATTCCTGTGGCGGCATGCCGAGACCTATTGCACTTTCATGTGCTTCTTGACAGTTCTTCACAGTGCATGATCGGTGCATCTCTTGAGATACTTCTTTTGTGATAATGTGCTGGATGTGTGGTAATCTACATCTGTAGTCATGCTTTGCAATGACTGGCCATGAGGGCTGTGTTTTCTTAAAGGGTTTTAAAAGACATATTTAACATGCTTGCTTGATGGCAGTGACATATTTTGATTGCTTTACAACATTGTAATAGGAACAAAGAGCAGCTTTGAAGTTGGTGTGGAGTTCTGACCTTCCTCTGCTTCAGTACCTCAAGTTTAAACAGAAAAGAAATCCTGGGTTGCTATGGTAACTGCTGTTTCACAGGTTCACCCTGTGTAACATGCTATAAATCTTTCTTATGTGCTAGATGGACAAAGACAAGATAAGGAGGTAAATTCTAGGCTCAGAGATCAATGTATGGAAAGGTAAGTATAAACCGTAGTCACATGGAAATAATACAAGCAGTGCAGACCACACAAATTGTGCCAATCTATCTGTGCATACCTCTTTCTCTTTTATTTAATTGATATTCCTCTCTTGGGAATACGTGCTTCATAGAGTTCCCTGTATTCATAGGCCATCCAGTAGAGCTGAAACTGTGATGTTACGGCTCTGTCGTGTGGCTCATGGTTTTCTTAATAGACGTTGCAGCCACCTATTTATTAATGGGATTTACTCAAAGCAGACTGATAAACAGTGTCTGTGATGACCTCTGTGGGAAATCATTACTGCCTCGCAAGGCAGTTAGTGTCTCATAAATCAGTAAGATTAAAACTCCTGCGCTCCCCACAAAACCCAGCTCCTGCCTCCTCGGTTGCCCTGCCAGGCTCAAACATTTGTGCTGGGGATAATGCTGGTGATGGGGTAGTCTGCCATTGCAGCAGCAGATTTTCTGCTAAGTTTTTCACACCTGTTCAGCGTGTGATTTCTAGTCAGTGTCTAAATCCTAACAAGAAATAGCTTTAAAACACAGAGAACCATGTATATTAACTGGCAAACATCTCTTGTCATTTTTGGTATAGAGAGCGGAGCACTATTTTGAAAGAAGTGGTTTCTGTCTTGAAAAACTCACAGACCAAACGGAGGCAGCAAACAAAAAGCTTTAAGGGTAAAGACAGACATACAGGGGTGAAAGAGCTTGCCAAAGAGCATACAGAGGTGCAGCAATGTAGCGGGGAGCAGAGGGGAGATGAGCCCTGGGTCTGTCTGGCTGCAAGGCATCGCCCAGGTTTGTCCTCAGCACAGGATTCTGTACAGGTTCATGATTTTGCCTGAGACAGAAGATTGAACTTCTCGATGTCCCCTGGTGATTGTAACATTGATGGATGTTGCAGGGTGAAGCAGGCTGAAAACTCTGGAGTAAGAATCTTTTGAGTGAAAGAATATGAAAAGGTTTCATAGAATCGTAGAAACACAGAATCTGGTTTGGGTTGGAAGGGACCTCACAGACCATCTAGGGATTCCAACCACCCTTCCACGGGCAGGAACACATTCCACTGGGCCAGTTTGCTCAAAGCCCTTCCAACCTGGCCTTGAACGCTTCCAGGGAAGGGACATCCACAGCTTCTCTGGGCAGCCTGCACCAGTGCCTCACTATCCTCAGAGTGAAGAATTCTTCCTTATAGCCAGTCTAAATCTCTCCTCTTTCAGCTTGAAGCCATTACCCCTTGTCCTATCTCTACAGGCCCTTGTAAAATGTCCCTTTCCAGCTCCCTTGCAGGCCCCTTCAGGTACTGAAAGGCTACTATAAGGTCTCCTCAGAGCCTTCTCTTCTCCAGGCTGAACAACCCCAACTCTTTCAGCCTTTCCTCACAGCAGAGGGGTTCCAGCCCTCAGATAGCTTTTGTGGCATCCTCTGGACCGGCTCCAGCAGTTCCATGTCTTTCCTATGCTGGTGGCTCCAGAGCTGCATGCAGGACTCTGGGTGGGGTGTCACCAGAGCAGAGCAGAGGGGCAGAATCCCCTCCCTTGAACTGCTGGCCACACTGCTTTTGATGCAGCCCAGGATACGATTGGTCTTCAGGTCTGCGAGTGAACATTGGTGGCCCATGACCAGCTTTTCATGCACCAGTATCCCCAAGTCCTTCTTGACAGGGCTGCTCTCAATCCTTTTGTCCCCCAGCCTGTAATGATACCAGAGGTTGCCCCAACCCAGGTGTGCAGGACCTTGCACTTGGCCTTGTTGAACCTCATGAGATTGGCAAGAGACCACTTCTCGAGCTTGTCCATGTCCCTCTGGATGGCATCCTGTCCTTCTGGTGTGTCAACTGCACCACTCAGCTTGGTGTCATCTGCAAACTTGCTGAAGGTGCACAGGATCTCATTTTCTAGGTCACTGATGAAAATGTTAAACTGTACTGGTCCCTGGTCCCAATACAGACCCCTGAGGGAGACTGCTTGTCACTTATCTACATCTGGGCATCGAGCCATTGACCACTACCCTCTGGACGCAATCATCCAACCAATTCCTTGTGCACCGAACAGTCCACCCATCAAATCCATATTTCTTCAATCTAGAGAGGAGGATGTTGTGGGGGACTGTGTCAAAGGCCTTACAAAAGTCCAGATAAGCAACATCCATAGCTCTGCTCTTGTCCACTGATATAGTTTATTAGCAGTAGTCCCAGATTTTGATGTCATTCTGGGTCCTTACAGAGGAATATGAAAAAAAGCAGTCCTTGGGCACACACTATTGTGGTGGTGCTCTTACAGGCATTTGAGAACCTGACATTCATGAGTTTCTCTAGCTCACTGCATCTTTTCACCGTTTTTCCTTTGTGAGGAATGTGTTCGTGGTGAAATACAACATGGGAGACAGTACATTAAAACATGAATAACTGGGAACATGCTCTACTTTGCTGCAACAGGTAGACCAAAACAACCCAGAACCTCCAGCAAAAGCCTGGCTTCAAGCTCCTTTTCTATCTTTACTGGTGGCATGAAAACCTAATGAGAACCTTGATAGAAAGCAAGCACATGTTAGCAGTTTGGCTTCATCTCTTTCTCAGCAGATACTGAAAGGCAGTTCTGCTAGAACACTGAATTCTTGATCTGTGCTTTGCTGGTTTGGTGTAAAGTGAGATCTGACACCTGAAATACTGGTTTCAAAGGCAGTCCATGTTCTGCTGATGGTCTGTAGCACTGCAGCACCACATTGGTTTTCACCAGTGATATTCTTTTTGCCAGGCAGTAGACTGAGCTGAAGAAATTACCCATGTCATACTTATTTTAGAAGTGTTGTGGTGGGTTTTAAATATCCATGTTTTCTTTAGTTATTCTGGACCTGGGGAGTAGCTCAGACAAAAACCTAAGATTCAGACTCTGCTTAGTGAAGAAAAAAGTTGGACAGTGTCTGATTTTGTTTGTATTGATTACTTTATCCATTAAGCTTACGTACAGGAAAGCTTTTGTGAATGAGTATCAAGCTGTAGGTAGGCAGCATGAAAGAGCTGCTAGCAGGATGCTTTGCTTATTACCAGACATGCTACGGATGGGGGCATCAATTGCCAGGAAAGTATCGAACGGGAGACAAATGGCTGACCTTGTAACGGGCAGCGTTAGGGACTTGTTATGGACCATTTCCTCCATGAGTAAGGCACTTTGGCATGGGTCTCATCCCCTGTTGACTTTAGAAACAAAAGTGCTTGAGAACCAGAAGTGGCCTCAGCTGCTGGACTGTTCCTGGCACACAGCAGGATCACTTGCTGAGATTGCTTGGGAGCTTCTGTGTGTAAAGAGGAGGGATTGCAGCCTTCACCAGACTGCAAAGGTTTGATCCTTAAATAAAGGGGACAGGTATTAATAATTAAAAAAATAATGATAATGTACATTCTAGAGGGTAAGGTTGCAAAATGACGGAGCAGAGGTGGATGAGTCATTAAAAACCTTTACAGGCTTCCCGGGTGCTGAGGTTTTTTTAACTTTCTATGAGTCTGGAGTCCCAAATTATTTAATTGGCACCAAAGCATGCAGGGCTGTGCTGCAGTCCTGGTCATTCAATGTGTTAAAGCATAACTTGGGTTTCCTGAGTTACCAAGGTTTTCCTCCAGTTGAAAACAGGACCTGGAGAGGAGACAGGGGGACTTAGCACTTGCCCTGACATAAAATTGGGATGTGGCCAGAGTATACATCCAGACTAGGAGCTGGGAAAATTTCCCAGACACCACAGTTTAGATGTGCCCATGTAAACACTGTCTGCTTTTCCTGATTTATTTGATGGTGTCACCTGGATAAACTTCTACAATACTAGGCAGTACCTTTGAAACTCGATCTCCAAGAGGGAATACTCGCATCCCAATTTTAGGCATTTGATCTGAGTACTTCAGTCAGTAACATAGGTGATCTGTATAAATTCACTGGAGTCCCCAGAGGCAATTCAGAGCCTCTAAGCGTCAAAATAGAAGCCACTTCTAAAGGGTAGGGGTTCTTTACGTGCTTTTTTCTAAATCTGAAACAATGCAATAATGCTGTTCAACAGCATTGTGGGAGTCTTATGAAAACTCATTCAGTGACCATTATGAGAGACCTGGGACAAAAAGATAAAACCCATCTTCACTCTTATTGCAGCTGACTGTATTGCAGCCAGGTGGAGGATAGTTCTAGTTAACTATGTCCCAACAAGAGTGTTAGTTTCCTAGGTGGTTTGACATTAGAGGTAGCAAAGCACAAGGTGAAATTAGTATCAGAGATGATGAGGACGTTGGCTTCGAACATGTGCAACAGAGTAGAGTTGATGACGTTTTTGAAGTGGTTGCATAAAGCTTTGATAGGAGGTGGAAGTGAGGCCTGCTCTCTGGTTGGGGTCACTCAGTTTCTGCATTAGGAGAAGAAATCTTATGCAACTTCTGACCAGTTCAAAAGTTTTCTTGAAGCATTGAATATCTGTTCAGCCTGGGTCTCATACAGGGCGTGGCACAGTGAAACCGCCATCAGGAAAGGGATCTGGTGTTGTCAATGTGCATGTAATACATGTGCTTCTTGCCTTAAACATCTTGGGTTTGTTTGCATTTGACTGAACTTCGTGTAGAAGTTCCAGATGCATCCATGATTTTGTTAGTAAGAGAACTAAAACCAGTTTACAAACAGAAGGCATCCTCTCCTGCTGTCATGATTCTTTTTAATCTGTCAATAAAAGATGACAGAAATTTGTTCTAGAGAACATGTATTTCATGCACTGAAGTTCACTCATACTGTCATTTCTTCAAAAGCAAAAAAAATTTAGTTTGGTTTTTCTGGGTGCGATCATCAAATCGTCAACATAAAAAAGGGTAAAACAGCAATGAAATGGAAGTAATTTAAATGAATCATATTTAAAGATTTGTCATATATCTGCCTTATTACTGTTTGTCTGCCTTTTTATTTTTTAACTCCAGTTTGTGGCAGATGCAAGAAAATGGAAAGCTTTTCTTCTTTCTCCACTTCCTAGAAATCTCTATGGTAGGCAAAACATATAGGCACACACACAAAACATCCTATTTGATTTTAAAGACTCCGTCAGGAGACAAACCAGAAATAGTCAATTATGAAACTGTGTGTTTATACGTAAATTACCTACCAGATGCCTCAAAAGAAGGATTAGTCCCAATGAAAATTAAATGCCTGTATCCTCGTATATCCAAAGCACATAACATAACCTTTTCTTTAAACTTTTATAGTGATTAAATGTAAACTCATCGTATTTTTTTAAGTATCCATAATTGATTGAGATTACAGAAGTGTGACAGCAATTCTTCTTTTAGGAAAGTAGTTGCTTTGCATTAAGCATACTTGGTTGCAGGGAGAAGAGTGGGTGTGACTTTTCAAATTAAGCAACCACAGAGAAAAAGACTTAGTGATTTTCTTCAAGTAAGCTAATGTTTTGAAAATTAATTTGAAAGCCAACAATCTTGAGCTCTGGATTGGAGAAGGAGGAGAGACACTTTATTTTTATTCTCATTTAGTCTTCCAGCCTCTTCCTTGTGATTTTTGTTGCGCTGAAAAAATTAATTAACTTAATTGAGTTCATTTGGAAATAGTGACAGAAGGATGACAGACGCGTTTGTCGCCCCTCTCCCTAATGAGGGAGCATTGTCTCATTCAGTAGCTGCCCAGTGCTGTGTGTGCATGGAAGGAGTACAGTGGTGGTCCCACTCCCTCCACCTCTTAATTAGAAGAAAACATCCCCCCACTTCATCACCAGTCTGTAAATAATAGCTGCAAAGATGGTCCTGCTTGTCCCCCGCGGAGGGTTGCAAGGACCATCTCTCTGGTGCCCATTCGGGGGCTTCTTTCTTTAGGCATCCAGATCAAACAACTTATAGCAGGACAAAATTCACTTGGAAAAATAACTAAGATGAAAACATCCAGAGGGGTGAGGGGGATGTTTCCATCTGGAGGCAGGAGGCAGATGCCTCGGTCCTCTGGTGCTCCCACCATCTCTGAGCAGCAGGCAGTTGGTGTCACTGCTGCGGCCCCCTCCAGTCATGCCTTTCTCTAGCTCTGTATATTTGCAATTACAAGCTCTTCGTTAGGCTTTTACTGTGTGTTTGCACAGTAATGTGCGTGCTGGCTCCTGATTTCTGCCTGGGCCTCCAAGTGCAACTGGTCTGTGAATAATAATTCTGTACACCTGAGTAAAAAGCATCACTTGGAACAGGAGGTTCACTTGGAGGGGTCCTTCCAGTGTGAAGGTTTTACTTTATGCTGGGATCATGCAGTAGAAGCCATCTAGACAGAAGACTGAAATAATCACTCAGGCATTTAGTCCTTTTATTTGCATGGATCATCTTTTAAAAACATTATTTTTTTTCAGTTAATTTCAAAGCTGCAGCTGAGGTAGCTTTTTTATTTTCCTCCCCCTATCTAGTCATGGACATCCAAGCAGACAGCCCAGAAGTCAGGAAAGGGCACAGGGTAGTTGGGGGATTGTCTTTTGTGGCACATCTCTCCCCTGAGGTTCAGGCATCCTCCTCCTCCTCTTCTTCCCAACTGCAGTCGTGTGGCTCAGTTGCCTGTGCTGGGGCAGCGATGCAGGCACAGGCGAAGGCAGCTCCTCTGTCACATCAAGCCTCACACAAACCTCCAGACGTCCAAGTTTGTCTCGTCATTTATGGTTTCAGCCTAAATGTTGAAAACATCTGCTAACTTGTCCACAGTCATGAAAAAAAAAAGGGAGATTTATATATTTTAGTCAACTTGATTTAAAGGGGTAAGAATTATTGTGAGACAAGGAAGTATCAGCTGTTCTTCCTCATGGAGGGAGAACCACCACATGGCTGCAGTAGACTGTTCTTGGCAAGCACAGCCGGAGTGCAATAATGTGCATGTTTCCTATGAAACACTGGGGATCAGCCTTTAAAAATGCCGAGCAGCTTTGCAGGGGCAAGGCACGCTCAGCTTTCCTCAGTGCTGAGCCCCGTACCCCTGGGGTGCTTCAGCTCCCGAGGCCTTGGTTTACCACACCTCCCCTGTGCAGCAAAATGCAGACACACATGCTTGATGTCAAGCCTACTCCTAAGTCTTATATAACTCATAAAATACAAGCATATGTGTTTAAATGCTCTCCTGAGTGACACCCTCACAGCACATGCCAGTAAGCACGTATTTAATTTCATGCTTTTGGTAAAATGTTGATTTTTTTTTAATTTATTTTTGTGCCTAGTGAGAAGGAACAGGGTTTTTATTTAATTTTTCTGCAACTTTCTAAATAAGGAGTGTTGAAAAAGAGGACTCTACACCATCGGTTAGAAGTTTTGCTACCTACTAGATGTAATTACTTCCCCCTGCGGCTCTTAAAAATCGGTGGTGATTTCTAAATGAGTGTGGTATATAATAAATTAGGTTATTTTCATGGCAGCTTGTATCTTGAATATCTGGCTACAAGATAAGAGCTGTTAACAATTGGGCATGATGTGTAAAAGAAGATTCATTATTCCCGGTGCCCGGTATACTTTTGACAATGATCAAGCAGTTACATTTATATGTTAGAGAAGGAAAGTGTATTCCTGCAAACGAGATGCTACTGTACACACCCAGCTCAGCAGAAAACATCTTGGCTTTACTAAAATGTTGCATGAGCTTGGCTTTACTGGAGTAAGGGAGGATTTTGAGGAGATTTCTCATACGCTTTTCTTCTGAATTAACACCAGCTTGCCCCTCTAGTGAGGTGTGCGGTTTCCATGTTTAGATTGGGCTTATCAGGACAGACTTAGTTCAGCAAAGCTTTTAAGCATGTTCTGAACTTCACTGTGGGTAATGAGCATGCTTTGATGCTTGTAGGCTAATTGCTGTCCTACCTGCCACTCTGACTTGAAGCAAGGTCAAACGATTGCTGGAGCAGGACTAGAGCTACCATGCTTTGGATTTGTCCAGGTCCGACACTTCCAGGGAGAGTGGGGTGGACCTGCTTGGCATCTGCTGCCCAGTTGTGCTGCATGTGAGTGGCAAATCTGGCATGTCCAAAACACGTCTTCATAGTTTTCTGTCCTGCAAATCCCACACAGGAGTGCTAGATGCGTAAAACTCAACTGATGAAATTTCTGATCTCCAAGTGAATGATAGTAGGTCCTGTAAGAGAGGAGTAGAAAGTATGGTGTTTTAAACTCACTGTTGGTAGGCCCTTTTTAATATTAATATCAGTGACAGAGGAAGGAGGCTTTGGCCTAATTGTTAGATGCTAAGTATGAACTAGCAGCATACATGTCAATGGGATAGAATGTGTTAAATTTACATCATGGACTGGTACAATTTCATTTAGTGTCATATAAAATTGTGTTGGTTATCAGGCAACTAAAAAAGAGCACTAACCAAAGTCTTTATGGCCTCTAATGCACGTTAGAAACACCACTGTAAAGCATCCGAGCCTTCTACTGGGCATCTTGCCCACAAGAGATGGTGGTATTTTGTAAGGGGTGTCAGTGTGATGCATGAATGTGTCAGGTCTGGTCCTTTAGACTTTCTTCCTAATCGACGTCGGAAATAGCTTCAAAACGAGTCAGTGTAGTTGTGAAACTCTGTGAAACTTATGTGAGGGAAAGATTAGGCCCCCAGGGAAGGATCCAGAGCAACCTGCAAGGGCTTGAGCACATGTGGTTTGGGACTTTCAATACGCAAGTTCACATGGAATTGTGCTCATTTTGTCTGGGACACTTGGAGAGAGACTTGGATTTATCATGTATCTGAAACCTCTGGGTTTATGGCCTCTGCCAGAGCCTTAGTGTTAAAATATTTTCTTTAAAATAATATACCAATATTTACAAAGATAAGATGAAGAACAACAAAGGAAAAAGGGAGGCCTCTTTTGATAGTGACACTGTGATAGGAGCTCTTAGATTAATACAGGTGGGCCAGTTAGTATCAGCAGAGGTTTTGGCCTAGGGTCTCCATGGGGAATGATGCAATGCTGTCACTTTTCTAAAACTTGTGTTACTGGCTTAGAGAGATTTTTACCTTATCTTTTTAAATAATGTCCACCAGGTCTGGAAAGGAAACTCCCTTTCATCTTTCATCATTTGTCATGGGTATGCGAGGGGGTTGGTGAGCCATGAAAGGACGTGTTTGAAAGAGCTCTTTCCCCAGGAAGGTTTCTGAGGACTGTGAAGTACCAGACCGTGTACTTTTTATTATTTTTAGATGGTTGAAGGGATGAACCAGAAAGCTGTAGTCTGGTTTACTTAATATCTACTGTTAAGACAGGAAACTTCTTGGAAGCTTTCTCAAGTGCTATGTTAAGAAAACTGGATAAATGTAATTTCGCTGTGGACGTGCAGGATGAGTGCTGGCTGGGGACATCATGCTCAGCCAGCTTTCTGGTGACACTTTCAGATACTAGTGCCATGCATGAAGAAGAGGATTTTGTAGAAGACCTGGTGTAGACCTAATGGTGGTTGGGGAAGGAAGAAGGTAAGTTTTGGAAAAAGGTCTGCATGGATGAGCTGTAGCAGAGGAGTGTCTGTGTGGAAGCTGGCCTCACACCAATAAAAGATCACTGTAGATGGAAAAATCAAAATTGAAAGGGGTTGGTGGTGTGGCACGGTTCTGCTCATCCTCACCAGCTGGTGAGGCAGCAGGGAGGATACCCAGGGAGTAGTGGTGGGAGGCTTGGGGATGTCAGCCCCTCAGACCTCCAGTGGCTGTGCCCTTGAGGACTCTGCAGCTGGAAATCCGTCATGTACATATGACCATGCTTCTGTCCTGAGTCGTCCGCTTGGTACTGAGGAGTACAGTCAGTGGCAGAAAGAATAAGAAGTCCCCTCCAGTTATCATTGTCTTTATTAAAATAGTGCAAATAATCAAGATTGTGAGGCTTTGTTTTTATTTTTGTTTTGGTTCTGTGGCAAAGACTGAAGCAGCATTAAAACTTTCCTTTTTGTTTTTGCCTTGACAAAAAGAGAAATATAAGATGGCCATGACGCCCTACTTTCAAAATCTGTACTGATATAAATGCATACAATTGCATGTATTCATCTCTTTCGGACACAGGAGGGAATTCTTCTTGCTCACCTGTAAAGGTCATTGTCCCTAGTCTGTCTAACGACAAAATATTAATTAGAGTAACTAGTATAATCCTCTTTTATCCCTGAGAGTCTTCTCAAGCCTGCATTACTTTGCAGGCTTACTGCCAAATTTTCAGTGAGTGCAAAAGATGCCTTGGATATGTGGTCGTGATCATGTTTTGTGCTGTAAGTAAATGAAATGATCAAAATGCACAAGGAGTGTCTGACATTAATTGCATGAAATATGGTTCTGTTGAGAGTTAAACAGAAGAGACATTCACTGCTGGAGACTCCTCGTCTTTAAGATTGATGATAGGTGGGACAACAGCCTTAAAGTTCATTACTTGAAGTTCATTGGAGGCTGCTGACGGGGGAGGCCATCTCGATGAAATGCACTCTTCATGTGGGATTTCCTAGGTTCCCAAATGAGGCTTGAGCTTTAAAGAAGAGTGTGTTAATGGAAGTTAGATCTTCGGGGTTTTCCTTATGGTCTCTGTAATCCCCATCAAATCACGGGTTCAGAAATGAGGTGGTGCAGGTATAGACAGGTGTTTAATGCACTCTTTTAGAAATGACATTTCCATTCCTGTTTGGAAGCAAAAGCACTGTGAAGCTTATTAGTGCTCAATTAACATAATATATTGCAGTTATTATTCTCAGAATGATACCAGACATCCCCCTTGGAGGGGGTAAATTGAAGCCTGATAACTGGCATTTAAACAAAACTGGAAACCAGCAGTTAATAATAGGTGGTAAAAATACAAAACATCATGGTTCCTCCTCTTCTGAATTCAGTTAAGTCTGGTTGTGGGTGAAGAAGTAACCACAGACTTCCTTCTTTTGTTAAGAAGAAAGTGAAAAACAAAGAAAACCTTAGGCTGAATGCATCGTTATAATCCATAACATGATTTGTTGTCATTACAAAGCTTAGAGAGGAGGAGGCAGGTTTTTATGGTTCTCGGCTTAGCACTTGATGTACGTTTATGGACTTTATTGGGCATTTCTTCCCAGGTCTGGCCCTTATTTTCTTAAAATATGAAGGTAACACTTTTTCAGTCTGCTACAATCTCCTAAATGTCTTAATATGATCCTTTACTGCTACTACAGAAAAAAAAGGTGTTCCAGCTAAAGCCTTAGGCAAAATCCTCTGTGTCCTCTACACCATGATGGGGGGAAAAGTCCAGTTTACGTTAGTGCCTCAGAAAGAATGATTCAATGGGTGCTTTATTGTCCACAAATCAGTATGATTTTCAGGTTTCGGAACAGAACTTGGAAATATTTTGGTGTTGTATTGATCGCATAGTTCAGGTGAAAATATTTTTCTGTATTTCTGTGTTTTTTCCATGGTCCCCAAATCACATTCTTTTAAACAAAATAATTATTGCAGGTACAGAAAGTTTTAAGACATTAAAATGAATTGCATTTAGTTAGTTCTTCCTCATGCCTAAAAGAGAGATTGCTGAGGCAAGGTCCCAAAGCTGTGTACATAGATTGGTGTGCTCCGTAGGCTTGGCTCAGTGCGGCAAAAACTCAGGTTGGGAACGACCCATTGCTTCCATTAGAGAGAACTTGGGTGGAAGGTACTCCCCTTGCTTCACTCAGCGCTGTCTCTCTTCTACATGGGGTGTTACTTGAGTAAGATTTGGCACAGAAAACTTTGGAGAACTATCCTTGATTTGAAATGTGTTCCCTTCTAGAAAATGTCAGCTGGAAAATTTGTCAGTTGGAAAGCTGGAAAGTATGCAGGGAAAGCAAGGTGAGTTGCCAGACCTGTTAGAGACATGGGGATCCGTGAAACAGAAAAAATGGTGATAGGTCTGAAGGTATTTAGTTACTTTCTTTACATGTAAAAGCCAACTAAAATAACTTATTAGGTTATTTCATGTCTAACCTGAAGTAATTATGACAAATACATGGCAGAGAGGAACTGCCTTCATGGGCCAGTAGTGACCACACTCTGCTCTGCACCACACTTTGCCCAGGTCCATGTTCACCACACACTCACACTCTGCAAGATGCTTGAGGCCATGCTTACATCCATGGAAGTGCACTCAAACGTATGATTACATATTTTACTAAATAGAAACCTTGGCTGAATTGAGGTGGTTGGTACCAAGTCAGCCTTTACTCTGATTTGCTGCCATTCACCCCACCCTCAGGGCTTGCACCCCCAGCAGAGCCGATGCCCTTTGCTCCGCGGCAGCAGCGCAGGGTGCTGAAGGCTTGGTTAGTGTTTGTGAAATGGTTTGAAATCTGGGGAAGGAAGTTGTCACAAGAAGGCAAAATATTACAAAATATGTCTCTTCTGCTGTACTTGCTAATTGGTTCTGGGATCCCTTGGAGATGGAAAGTGTTACATAATTGTGAAATTTTCATTATTTCGTGTAGCATTACTCATGCGAAGGTACTGCAGACCTACTTCTATCTGATTAACATTTGTGCTGTTTAATTTCAAATATGTTTAAATATTGTTACTGGACAAATTGAAACTACAGACAAAAACTAATTTGTTGCTTTATATTGATGGTAAAATTCCTTTATTATTTTTTATGTAAATTAATAAAGATTGTGTGCGTGTATTAATTATGAATAAAACCGTACAATGGAGTGGGTCATAAGTGTCTAGTATTTCAGTGATTAAAATAACAAAGCACAATGGAAAGAAACATAAATAAATGGAGACCCATTTTTAATTAATACCAGTCTCTTTTGAAACATGTCATGCGGGTCCGAGAATGGTGCTGCTGATGTCCATTGCAGTTTAATAACCTCCTTTGTGTGGTTCCAATTTGCATGAGATTTACTTGGGAATTGATTCTTCTCCAGCCCTGCTAGCTGCTATTTTGGGAAGACAAAAGGGACCAAGTATGGTGCTGTAGCTCAAGTATAGGGCAGGATTTCAAGAGCTGAACCCCGATGGGCTTTGTTACGGCTGTCAGGCTGCTTTGTTTTCCTGAGCTGCTCTAGTTTGAACGCTGATTTTGTGAGCTTTCCATTTTACAGAATAAAAATAATAATAGTTTGATTATTATTTTTCAAAACAGAAGTAATAGAAAGTCCAATTTTTATTGTACCCCGTGCATTTAATATTTTAATTATTTCTGCAATTTTTGAAGGTGGGGAATTGCAGCTTCTTTATAGCATGTGAAACACAAATAAATGTGTGTATGAGCTCCTTACTTCTGCCCTGGCAGCCCTGTTCCATGTGCAAGGAGCAGGGCAGTGCCTGAGCCCCACTGGGGCAGCTCTTTGCCTACCAGGGAAGCCAGCTACCTCCGCAGGCTCCTGCAGGAAGGGTGTGAACTGTGTTGGATTGGAGGCAAGGGCGTGTAAGGGAAGTGGATTTAGTAAAGAGAGTGTGACTGTATTTGACACACTGCAGTATAACCATAGCCACAGGTCAGGCTAGAGAAAAGGCTATAATGTCGAGAGATCATCACTGAACTACGCTCATGGCCTTTCCAGCCCCAGGGTGGTGGGATCTGGAGCGAGAAAAGAGGGCTTTGAGCCACCCAAGACTCCTCTGCCCCATGGTCTGTTCGTTTTATGCTGCAGGTCATAGCACGGTATTGCCGCTGATCACCTTACTGAAGTGGCTCTTCATGGGCAGCTTGTTGCATTTTGTTTCCATAGGGACTGCAATCTTCTGGATTTTTTCCTTTATGACACTGGCTGAAGCCAGCTTCTTATGTAGCTGAGAACATGGCTGTGTGTGCATGTGACACCAACTTGACAAGCCTGTGACAGGGGTACCGGTATAGTACCAGCCATGTCAAGGCACTGCCCAACAGAAGCTCAAAGGTGGGAAGTGTAGTTTACACCATAGCCCGTCACGTCTCTCTTGAGTTTGCAGACAAGGTTGTCAGGCAGTACCGGTGGTAAAGTCATTTTTGGAATATAAGACCTATTTAGCAGCATCAGCACAAAAAGATTACAAGTCTGAAGTGGCTGAAGAGATAAAAATCTAAATAAACAGAAGGAAAAACTCAGCTGAAAAATTGAACGTGTTGTGATAGGGTTTCTATACAGCCTTCAAAGCTGAAACATAAATCTAGCACCATATGAGTAAGAGAGGCCAGTCCTGCACAGTCCAGATTCTTGTAGGAAGCAGAGTGTTGGTGGGAGCTGAGATGACAGAGCTCCTGGCAGGATGAGATCAGGAGCTGGCATGTTTCACAAGTGGCTCTTTTTGCTGTTAGCAACCAGCTCTTCTTTGACGAGTAGCAAAATAAAATGAGTGATGTGCTTTTTTGGTTCAAGGAAGAGTTTTAAAATGTGATGGAGAGCTGCCAGGATAGGAGCAGCCCTCCTCGCTTGCTTTGCTTTTGATGTGCAGCAAAGATGAAGGCATTGCCTGGAAATAGTCTCCCGCACTGGGCAAACAAGAGAAGATGAAAGGAAAGAAAAGTGGGAAAACAGTCCCAGTTTAGACCATGGCAAAGGCAATGTGCAGAATAGCCACTGTAAAATGTGTCATGATAGGAAATCAATTTTGAATTACACTATGTGACGCATACTGTATTTTCCATCTTTCATTATAATGAGCAAGCACACCCTTACATAATGATGGCTTTTTAAGAGATTGCCTTTGGCTGAATTTATTGCCAGACAGATCTATCCCATAGCATTTAAACTTCATAATGCTGTGAAATGTGCAAGCTGGCTGAAGTGGTGGGAGGATGCTTGTAAAACTTCATGCCAGTGAGGGCCATCTTTCTTGTGCTCTTATGCCTCACTGATCTCTTGCAATGGGTGAAAACCAACAGAAATCGATGCCACAGATCTCATATGGGAGTCGAGTTTCACCTCCCTTTCTCTCTACAACTGCTGTAACAAGAAGTAGGGGTTTTCCTTAGCATTAAGGTCCTACATCCACATAGCGTGTCCTGTGTATCTGTACCAGCAAGGAAGGCTGAATAGCTGGTGTGACTGAGTGTGAAAAGTTGCTGGCAACTGTTGAAGTAACTCTTTGCACAACACTGGGCAAAGAAGCTTGTGCTGTCTGTGTGGGAATCTCCAAATGATTTGGAAGTGACTTGCTGAAAGTTGTCGGTGTGCAATGTCTGCAGCTTCACGTTCCTCCTCAAGTTGTATGGGCATATTTTCCAGCGTTATACCTCTTTTGAAGCACAGAAGCAACCCTGTGGAAGCCTGTTGGGAGCAAACAGAGAGGGAGACGCACTTGTCTTCCGTGCACATTTGCTTCCTCAGCCATGCAGCCCAGGCTGCCAGCAAAGACGCAGATTGTGATTGTGGCTTTTAGTAGACAGGCACCTGTCTCTTCCAAAGCCTGTGGATGGATGGAAATCATTTCATGGAAGCCGGATATTGCATGTGGATAAGCATGTTCAAAGGCTGGATTTGAACCAGACCACCGTGGAGGGTGTGCTGGACTAGTTGGTTCCTACCTTCCACCTGCCAAGCAAATGCACTTTTAGATGAAATTGCGCTGAATTGTCCTCATCATTTTAGGGTGAATTCATAATTGACCTGACAGAGGAAATTTTCCCATTTTCTGTATTTTTGTTACTAACTCTCTTTCTACAAATAATATGGTGAAATACCCCCTCTCTTACTTTCCAGAAATCGAAGGAAGATTTAATGAATATGCAGTCCCTTTCAGCTTGAGTGACATTTTCAGCAATGCTCAAAATGAAATTCAGTGATTTATTTACTTCTGGAAATTTTAGCTGGGAATCACTAACCATCCAAAATTCACCCCAGAATGTCAGAATGCTTCTCACTGAATTGTGTTATAACCCCACTCAGCTGCATGAGATGCTGATTCACTAAAAATAGAAAAACTGAGAACCCAATTCCTGATTTTATACAGTGAAATAAAAAGATAATTTAAATTAGAAATTAAATGGTTTTGAGTTTCCATATTGGAATCTAAACTGCACTTGGTTGGATTATTCACTGTTTTTGCAAATTATTTGAAAAATTTTGGTAATTGTTTTACATTTGTCCATTGAAATGAGGAGGTATCTCCTAGGTCTGAGATGGATGAGAGATCCCCAGTGTGGAGCCTTGTCCTGACAGGCATACAGGAGCCCTTCAACCTAAATATTCTCTGCAGCCGCACTTCACCGGCTCTTCAAGGGTTACTTCTCTCACGTTGAGAAGGTCAAAATGCCGGGAGGAAATTGAACATAACTTCTTGACATTTGAGATCGTGAATTTTCCTTTCGAATAAGAGCAGTAAATTTACAAGTTAGTGAGAATAAAACTCTAAACCCCTCAGAAGGTTTGGGGAACGGAGGGGGGCTCCAGGTCGAGCAGTCCACGCTCATCTAGTTTGATTTTGGTGAGCTGCCTGAGCTGGTGCGGACAGAAGCATGCTGCTGTTTGTTTTGTTTCCCAAAACACAACTGTTACGAATCCCCCAGTGACAACAGCAGTCTTGGACATGCTCAGCTGTGGCAGACTGATCATCTCGGCTTGCCCATGTGCTACCCTCTGAGTCACTGGCTGTTTGCACAACATGTAGGGATGGATGTACTTCACTTTATCCCTTAGAAATGCGGTGAGCTGGAGCTCCCTAGCAGTAGAGACTGGGGGATGCTGAAGTGCAGATTTGGTTTATTCCTGAACTTTTCCTTTTTCCTTTTTCTGTTCTCATCATCCTCCCTGTCCCCTATGCACCTTTTCCTTGTCTCAGCTGTTCCAGAGGGTTGTAGGGTTTGTGTTTGTGAAGTGGTGGGGGAAGGACTTTTGTTTGCGCACCAGAAGGACATGCAGTCTGTGCAAGGCTGCTCTCTCCATCCTAACATGCACAGGTTTGTGTGTGTGATCTGTTGCTGGGGAAGAAGAGCCACCACCAGAAGCACCATCCCTCTGAGTGTATTTACATGAAGTGGTAAGGAGAAGTAATTCCCATACCACAGCATAAGGCTAATTAATCACCATGTTATGGAGAAAGCCACTGAACCTAGGCTTGGGAGTACCTCTGGACCAACAAGTTGAGTGTGGCCAAGACTGTTCTCTAGTAGTGAGGGTGTCTGGCATGATGGAGCCCAGATTTGTGCTGATGACCTGGTTCGGTCTCCAAAGCAGGGTGTCTACATGCAAATTGCTTATGGGGAATGGCCCACAGCCTGTGCTGCCCTGCTTGGAAATTGTTTAGGAAAGTGCTACTCAGGCCAAGCCAAAATCATACTAGGCTCAATTTATTCAAAGAGCACTGACTTCCAGCCTGTGTTTAGTTTATTTGTCAAATACAACCTGTGTAGTATGAGTTCAAACAAAAGGCCATGTCATGGGCAAACGATCTACTCCAGCTTCAGGAGGAGGCAAGAGGAACTGGCTGCTCCCCAGCTCCTGCAGGCATCGGTAGGCCAAATTCACCCTTGCATGTCCTGTGAGGTGAGCAGGAGACCGGAGTTGTCTGAAGAAATACATGAGACCTGGGCTTTGACCAGCCTGACTGGGATTGAAAAGCACTGCACCAATGCACAACAGCACAGCTATTTTATTAGAATTTTCCCAGAGAAGCATGGAATGGTCAGTGAGGGTGTCTGGAAGCAGAACTGGGCTCTATTTGATCCGCTTGTGTAAACAAGTGGTAAATCTAAAGCCAAATTCAGATCTGGTTTGCGGCATATAATCCCCCTTGGCTTAACTAGGGTTAACAAGGTCTAACCCTGGGCTGGTAATGGTCCCTGAGAGGTTCCTTCTTGTCTCCGTAACGGACCATGGATTCTGCCTCGCTCACCGATGATTATTTTGACAACAGTGCTGGGTCCAGAGCCAGGAGATCTATTTGTTCTACATAGCAGAACAACTTTCCGATTTACATATGTTTTACATTGCTGTTTCTGTTAACACTGGACTTATCCAATCAGTCTCCTCCAGTTCCAATTTCTGTAGGTATTTGCAGTTCAACTGTATCACAGATACAAATATGGCAGCATTTCTCATACCTCTACTGTCTCCTATATGGGGTTCCCCCAGATTTTGGGTGACTTTTGTTATCCCTTCTTACACAGGTGTGTTCCAGCTCACAGTCATCGCTTCATCCCCTTAGCCCTTACGGGGTCTTTGGTCTGTGTCTGAGAAAAACAGGGAGTCTTCCTGGCTCCTGGTCTAATGTGGAACCCTAGAAATACTAGGGACCTAAATGGGACAAATATTATGTTATTTATTTTCTAAGAACTACTTCTATTTACTTTCCTGTATGGTGTCACATCTTCCAACATTTTAATGACTTTTTGTTTTCTTTTCAAAGACAAATATTTCTTTTCCGTTTTCATGCTTCATGCAGCTTTTTAGAAACACACAAGGGAGTTTAAAACACCAGCTGTTTCCTTTCAAAGTCTCTTTGAAGGTCCCTGGGCCATGTACTCCTTACTCAGCTCCCGGGTAGCTGCAGGGTCCATGCTCAGTGCAGACTGCAAGGGAGGAGTTTCCAGTCTCTCAGCCTCACCCAAGGGTACCAGGGGCTGCTTTGTCTCCGACGTGTGACAACTCAGACATCCTGGTCCCACCGTGGTGGAAGCAAGTAACATATGTACGACTGTCATTGATGAAAATTCCAGTTTCTCATGCCCTGTGAGATGTGCCTGCATGTTAAAGAGCAGCAAGGGAAAATGTTTATTGACAGTGAGAAAATGCATTCCCATTCAATTTGCAGTCAGGAGTTGGATAAAATCATACATGAGAGGTGGAAATTATCACAGCTGGTGTGTCCTAAAGAATGAAGGACTACAGCAGATAAAATGTGCTCAGCCTTCAAAAAGCCTAAAGGCATCTGCTGAGAGCAGCCAACAAGGAAATGTAGGAATGGTAAAGATGGACTTGCTTCTCAAAATATCCCATTGCAGTCATGGGAAGACTGTAAAGGGTTGGCAGGACAGTGTCCTGACTGTACCCCAGCACATTTCTGGGCATGCCCTGCATTTGAGGTCATTACTGGGATGCTGGGACTTCCCCCATGAGCTCTACTCCCACTCCTGTGACAAAGGCATGTCTGGTGTCCCCATTGCATTGACGCTGCCCTTGCCTGGACACAGCCCACCATGCTATGGTGATTGTTCCCAACAAGGTGGCCATCCTTCCGTATCGGCTCAGTGCCAAAATCTTCATACAGCAAAGAGCCTTGAGATGTGTCTGAAGCTGAGAAGAGGCAGACTGCAACTTGGTCTCTCCATGAAGGGGATGGCATTGTGTGGGCAGGTGACAGGGTCGCTGGCTACGCTGTGAATACTGGCCTCCGTGGTCCCACCTAATTCCCTCCATCCCTCCCTTCCTTGGTCCCACAGAAAGGATTTAAGGTGCTCTGGCTCTCTGTACGTTTGCAGCTCTGCAGCTCTGATGCCATCCTGGCATCTGAGCTCTCTCTGAACTACGCAGCCACCACAGAGACACGGGTTGGCCGTGTCCATGCTCGTGTTCCCATCACCACACAGTTCAGGAAGTTTTCCCCCTGAATGATGATCCATCATTAACAATATTAGCACCAGGTGTAACTATTAAAGCACAGTTATGAAATGTTTGTTCTAATGATGAACTTGTAGCATTGCTTTTGTTGTCTTCAAAAATGGTAATCGCTTGGGTCTCTGAAAGACCCTGCAGCTAGGGGATAACCATGGCCTTTCTACTGCAAATATGCCTATGGGTAACTTTTTACACACATGCATCCCCATTAAGCCATCTGTAGAAAATTAGACTGCTTACTGCATAATT
Organism: Opisthocomus hoazin; assembly: GCF_030867145.1. Taxonomy (NCBI): domain Eukaryota; kingdom Metazoa; phylum Chordata; class Aves; order Opisthocomiformes; family Opisthocomidae; genus Opisthocomus; species Opisthocomus hoazin. Next base: position 12,280,826 of record NC_134422.1, on the reverse strand, counting down.
GTTTGCAGGAGCAGGAGCTGGGTTCATTGCCTTTCTAACAAAAATTGTGTATCTGTCTAGAGACTGATGACTTTATTTTAATTTGCATCAAGGCCATGGTAATGAAGCAGGCTTGATGAAAATGAAAAACAGACTATGAGAACCTGGCATCAGTAGTGAATGACTGATAGGATGGTGGTGTTTGCAGTTCATCCTGAGACTGTGCTGTGCTAGTGCTGAGAAAGTGGCAGCTCCTTGTGTCCTGAGAATATCCATCTTTTAAAGATCTGTATGCCAATACTGATGCTGTGTTCTCACTACTTATACACTCATATATAGGTACATTCTTTTTAAAGAAAACATTTACTGGAGTTTTCCTTTTTAGTTCTTGTCTTTTGGAAAGGAAGGACAGTCCTCTACTTGAACACTTGACTATGCTGCATTGAGATGGTTTTGTTCCAGCTTTTCATCTCTCTGATACTGCAGCTTGCTTGTGGCAGAATAGGATCATGCTGCTTCCCTTGTCCTACTCTGTGTATTGTCTTTTGAGATTGTCTTGGTTTTGGGAAGTGTTACCTCCTTAGGCTCACATCTAATGAAAGCAGAGGTTGCCAAAGGAGGGGCTGGCATGTCCCAGACCCTCATCCCAAGAGCAGTCTGATTTTGCTCACCTGCAGAGATATCTGTAGATGTGGGGCTGCTGGAAAGCAGAGCTCGTTGCTGCGCTGGTGACCACAGTGTCAGGCAATGCACAGGGCCCTTGGGTGCCTTCCATGTGTTAGACATGCAGTGTTTAGTGGCTTGGGTTAGCCACACAAGAGGTTTCAGATATGGTCGTTATACCATTGGCTTTTGTGTAAACTGTTGAAAATCTTCCTTCATGCCATAGTTAGAAACCTGTGCTATTTTCCCAAGTGTTCACTTTATAAATCAGCTTGAGTTGGGCCTGAACATGTTGGCTTGCTCCTACTGACAAAACTCTAGGCAGAGGAAACTCAAAGACACTCGAGCAGCTCAGTTCACTAAAGTTGCTGTGGGTGGGATTCATGGATCTTACTTCAGAAGTTTACTGCATTTACACCTGCATCTGGGCTAATGGAGAATCTCTTTGGTGTTAATTAAGACATATAGAGAGTAATGCATCCAATTTTTTTTTAGACATCTCCTTCAAATAATATTAATTGCCCCTGTATAGCCCCATGTCTCTGTTGTCTCTGATTCTGTTGTAAGCTGTTTGCACCCAATGAAGTAAAACCACGGAATGCTGGCCTCTACAGCTGTCTTCCAGCATCCTGCTGTGAAGGGAGAGCTTGCACCCGCCGCAGTCTTGTGCAAAGCCAAAGCTCAGCAGGAACCGGGGAGTTAGAAAGTGTCAGTGGCAACTGGAAAAAACAGCGATTGAAACCAATGACTGAACATATTCTCAAGCCCACACAGTGTGGTAGGGCTTTACTGCTCTCTGCAGTCTTTGCTACCTATTCGATTTCCCTCACTCACTTTTCTCCTGCTTTACTTGATCAAGGAGCATCTATGACTTGTATGGAAGTGGTGAGAGACCACAGTGATCCACACACTTCCACTCTAGGTGCTGTCTGGAGCTGAAAGGAAAAAGCTACATGAGGTGGAAACCGCCTAGCTTGCATTTTGCCACAACATGCAGCCATATATTACAGTCAAGGAAGCAGATATTGCAGATAGAGCACTGATTTATTTCATAGCATGCTCTTGTGTTGCAAGCATGGATTGAAGTGGAAGCACACAAATAGGCCAGCGCCATTACAGGGCCTTAATAAATATTAATATAAGCGCATGCTTTCATGCTAAGAAAGAGTGACTGCCGAACAGAGTGCATGCTGACAGCTGTGCACAAATTAAGCTTCTTCAGTTGCTGAGCTGGTGCGTGGCCACAGAATTACACGGGGAGAGGAGATGCACCGAAGTGGGCAGATGCACCCTTAGCATCATCAAACCAAGGAGGCCATCTAGTCTCTATAATTAACATGAGAATTGTCTTTGTTTTTCAGTTTTATTTTTTGGTCTTTTTGTGAGTGAGGCTTGGTTTGATATTATTTAGTACACTTTTGCCAAAGTACAAAGTGCATAATTTAGACCAAATCTGGCAGTTTTTGACAGCAAGAGACTACATTATACACAAATGTAAGTAATTATGTGTCTTCAAATTTCTTTTTCATATTTTCAACTTTTAGTCTTTCATCACTTAGTAGTGAACAACTTTATTTACCAACTTACTTTGCATTCATGATTTATAACTTGCTAAGAATGCAGATTGGATTTCAGTTAAAATGCAGAAAAACTGCACTGTAAAGTTGCTTTAATATTAGTTAAGTAAATCTACAGTACTTGTGCTGAATGCATGAGATTTTTATTTATTTTACTAATCCAAGTATACCTGTATTTTAAAATATTTAAAATATTATTTCTAGGTAATAAACTAGACTGGTTATTTTTGTTCAACCTATCCTTCTGAATGATTAGATCCCAGTTTTCCACAGCCATTTCTTTTTCATGTATCAGAAGGAGAAAACTAATCTTCCTGTTTGTTTGTTTTTTTTTTAATTCCCTTACTCAGTCCTTTTCTTAATCCTGGGTGTAAACTGATTACACTGACTTTATTGAACTAAATTAACCTAAACTAAATGGATCATTCCGTTGAGACTGTAAGTGTTTGCAAGCGTGGCAGAATCTGGCCCTAGTAATAGATAAAGCAGTATCAAAAGGAAATAGATGTACTACTTTTTAACATTTCCAGTACTTGATGATTATTTTCCAAACCTTGAAGTGTGATTCTGTAAAACCGCATTTAACTGAACGCTTAACTCAGTAGTTCCTAGGTCCCCAATGACCAATCGGGTGTTATTTTTTATTGATTCCCAGTGCTGTTTTTGATCTAAAAGGAACAAGAATTGATTTCAGATTGGTACACAACACTTTTAAATGGGGTAAAAGTGTTTTTATGTCCAGAAATATTCACTAAGATATCTAGCCTAAGTGAATAACCGTCATATGATTTCAGAGTTGAGTGTAAATATAAACTGAAAGACTTTTTATCGCTAGCAAAGATAACAGTTGATTTTTAATACAGAATTTTAGTTATTTATCTTTAAAATTTGTAAAACTGAGAATTGTTTATGCATGAGAAGTCAAATACAAAGTATTTTATATGCAAAAGAAAAAAAGATATGTAAATATATTGGGTTAGATCTAGTTGAGAGAGGCTATTAAATTATTCAGTTCTTCATGTGATATTTAGATAAATAAAGTCTCATTTTCCACTATGCAGCTGATCTCATTAAAGGGGGAAAAAATATCCTTTAATGTTTAAAACCATCCTCTAATTCTGAGCAAATCCCTAAGAATGTTCTAAGGAGAGAGAATTCTTAAATTGCTGGATTTTGTATCCTAATTAAATCTCTTGACAGCTCTCCGCATTATGTGCAACAGTGGCTCAATGCAATGCAGGAGGTGGAGTTCAGCTTTTCATAGTTATCCTTTTTTTACAAAATAAGACTTACATTTCTTTTTTATTCTGTGTACTGAGGAGCCCTGTTTCCGGGTGATCCAAGTTCATTTACTCCTTGGAGGTGTATGTTTTCAGGGTTTTTTCCTTGGATGGGAAAGGGGGACGGTCCAAAGGAGGGGTGGATGTTGCTAGTAGTGCAACAAATTAAGAGGAGGAGTGGATCTGTTTCTGAAGCTGTCTTAAGAATGAAGTATGGGATTTGACTGATAAATTTTTAACTATAAACGGATTAATTAGAGTGTGACTGAGGTCATGTGTTAAAAAAGCAGGACACTAATGAAGTCTGAGCAGTACTCCAGATGCCTTTTGTACTGATGACTGGAGATCAAAGGCTAGAGCAAGTTTTTTTATCTTATATTTCTTTAAATTAATAAATGGCCCCTGAATAAGGGTGGACAGGGCATTCCTTTCAGAGGAGCACAGACAATCCAGATGTCTTTTCTATCTGGCTGACACATTTAGAAGTGTCTGGTTTTTCATGGATGCTTGGGTATTCAGATATATTATGCTCCCATGCATTATAGCAGAATAGATTTGTACTTTTGCATTTTTGTGCTTAATTTAAATGCAGGGGTGTTTCTCCTATGCCTTGGGCTCCATTGTCAGAGATTCTGGAAATTGTGTTTATTATAGTTAGACTGTGTTTATTGGGGTTAGACAGTAGCTGCATCAATCCAAGAGTTGCATATGACCGACAGACTCACTCGCATTCCCTTCTTTTGAGGGATGCAGTCAGGTATTCTCCTACACTCTGTCCAGCTTCTGTGCCGCGTGTTCTCCTTTCTTTCTGCTGCTACCTGGGAGGTGGCCATAGATACACAACCAGATTTGGGTTTTTTGGGAGTTTACTGGGGCCAAGTTATAGTCATCTTGTATCTCTTTGTAATGTCATTTAGGACAAACTGCACCCATGCTTTCTTATTTTGCACTGGGCTTTTGAAGGGTTATGGATTCGAGGCAATAGTAATGCACAATAAAAGCATCTCCTGTGGTGTGCTGAATGCCTGCAATCAGCACTGAAATCAAGGGAAACTAAGGGCACTCAGCTCAATACAAAGGAGCCCTGAATGTTGGTGAGGATTAGGGCCCTAAGTGCCACATTAGAGTTTTTTTTTAATTCCATTACAGCAGTTCAAATAAAAATGATGATTTTCCTAAGCAGAACAAGCCAAACCCAGATACAATCTTGTGGAAGTCAAGAGTCAGTAGCAAGGCAAGTTTGGGGCAGAAGGACAGTTGTACACCTCGCTGAAAAATGCTTCTCTCCATCAACAGTCACAATGAACCTATTTAGTATAGTTTTCAGAAGTCATGTTTGAAGATGGTTTTACACAGTTATTTCTCATTTTTTCACCTGATACAGCATAATACTTAAATGTTGACCTTGACATTTCCACATGCGGTGTGATGTTGATGTAGCTGATCAGTGTTGAAGATTAGGTGTTTTTTTTCTTCTAGACAAGAAAAAGGCAAGGAGATGGCTGCTAATTTTTGACATCTCCATTCTAAAATGAGAGCTATTTCCATTTGGACTTCTAAGTGAAAAGATTATTTTTTTGCCACTTGTGCAGGTGGCATAGACCAAATGATGTCTTGACATCCCATGTTTTGATTTTGCTAAGTATATCTTAGAAGTGACCCTACCATTTGGAGGTGCATAATTTAATTCATGAAGTTTATCCCTTTTCCTGCCCTGTGGTTCAGCTACCAAAATTTAAAGGATCATTTAGCATAATAAAAGTCACTGGCTGATGCCCAGGTGGATGTGCAGAGTCTCCTGCTGAGGGTGTTGAAAAGCTGGACAGCAGATGAAGTTTCTAATATATTGCTCCTGGCAATCTCCTTGGTCAGATTTAGCCCGATGTGCAAAGACTTATGAATGGAATTGAAGGAGGATTTATCGTCCTCTTGCCCTGGATGGCCCGAGGTGGAGTGCTGTTCTCCAGTCTATGGGTTGTTTGCAACATCTCTGTTGCTTCCTGTGCATCACAGCACAAACTGCTTAAGTCTGTAATGCTCTTAGAGAAATATAACCTCTTGATGACAGAAAACATCACTTGATGGATACTCCAAAAGAGGTTTTATTGACTTTTGAGTCTTTTTGTATTTTCTGATTTGTTTCTTTTTTGGAAAATAGTGGCTGGGATAATCCATTGTAGAACTATATAGTTTCAGAAATGAGTGTAGCTGCTAGCTGGAGGCTTGAAATTGTCTCCTATTGTCAGATTTGACCAGCAACATAGGAAAAGAGGAAATAGCCGTTTCCTCAGCGTTTTCCTCCTGTGTGCAGAATGGGTTGATGTTTGATGTCTTTCAGTTCTCGGCATTGGTTTAAGCCAAGAAGGACCTCCACCTCACTCTTTGCAGATGGGTGCTCTGCAAGCACCTCTTTCTTCACCTAAAAATTGAACACTCAACAAATGGTAGCAGATGCTGACAGTGGTATCTGGGCACTGGTGAGCCCAAAGCACAGCCTTCGAGACGGTGTTTCTTAAACCGATTCAGTAGTAGAGGGGCCCTTTGAGTATCCAAATCAATAGCAGAACTCCTAGACTTGAAAAAAAATCCTAAATACATGTAAGGACAGAGCTACGTACAAAGAAGTGTAAACATTACCTCGTGTGTCTTGCCAAAGCCACTTAAACAGCTTTCCTATGTCTGCAAGCAGTTTTTATTTGGAAGACAGATGACTATCAGCCAGTGCTCAAGCAGTATCTGCCTTTCTCAGGGCCTAATTAAATGAGATGATGCCTCACCAGCAGTTTTATTTCCCAATAAAAATTGCTAGAAAGCATATTATGGACAAAGGAAGAATTCTGTGGAGAGTGAGATGGGACATATTATCCCTGTTCATAGAAATTTAAATTGGGTTATTCAGAGGGGCACAGCATGCAGACAACTGCCTGTATTATGGAACGCTATTACTGTATGTAATAGAAAGAAATTCAAGTGCTATTAGATAAAAATGTTATCACCTCTGTTATTCTAAGACCAATGGCCATTTTGCCCAGTTCTGCTGCTGTGAAATAGCGCTGGAGCCGCTCTCCAAGTGTACAAAGGCATTTAGGAGGCAAAAAGCTGTTTGTAGCTCAGTTGCTTGCCACATGCTGAAGAACATGTCTACAGTAAGGTCTTGTATTCAGGTACATAGCATGAGCAAATCTGTTATAAAATTGGGATGGTATGCCGTTCTCTGCAGAGATGTTAAGTGAAAGTGCATTAGGGACTTTGAAGGTATCAGGAGTTACAGTGGAAGGGACAATACATTTCCACGTAAGAGCACAGCACTACTCAGCACTTAGAATCAATTCAACCCTGTCACTCACAACATCTTCATCAGCTGGCAGCTGAAAAGAGTCACGCCACGGATGCAACGCGGCCTGCTGCTGGACATACGCCATCCGGGGACACAGGGAGTCCACGTCCTCTAGAAAGCCAGATATCTGACAGAAATGGATAGCAAAGCAAAAAGCCCCTTCCATGCAAAAGCGTCTCCAAAAATTCTCACTCTCAACTCCTAGCAGTGTTGCACTTCAATAATATAGGCTGGTAATCTGACAGATTCAAACCATGCATACCTACATATACATATGGATATATGGATGTGTGTATACATATATAGGTGTGTGTAGATATATAGGTATGCATGGTATACTCACCTGTATATACACACATGCTCAGTTTTCTCTGGCTGTCTTTCACAACTGCTGACTTTTGCAAGTGGCCTGTACACCCTGTTTATAACCCAATTTATGTTCTTTGGTTATTTTTTTTTCTTGTTATCTGGACAAGTTTCTAAGCAGGGCTCTCACTGCCTTCTCAAAGCTGTGCTGGTGACTAGGAGGTTGCTTTAACAAGATACGAGCAGAAACCTGAGTTTGATCTATGTAGCAAAGCAATTTGAGATTACTGCGTGGAAGACGTGACGGTTAGTGCAGAGCACTTGGGTATGGCTTTTGAAGCCCTGAGTCTTTCTTTTGGTTTTGAACCTTCTAAATGAATTTAGGGTTCAGAACGTTCTCTAGGTCTTTGATTTGCAGCCACACAGAAACAGAAAGAAGCACAAGTATTCAGCCTCACTCTTCCTTCTCAAAGGTTGGCACAAAAATGGGGGTGCCCTAATTATGCAGGAAGCAAAAATTATGCACCTGCAAAAGGCAGTCCTCATTTAAAATCTAGCCCTATATGAAACGCAAGATGGAAAGGAAAACTGGTTTTGTCAGTGAATGGAGAAAATGTGGAACTTAAGGCAGAGTAACTGCATTTATATGTGCTGCTGCTGTTTGTCTTTCACGGGAATAAAATTTAATATGAATATGTTTATTACTACCTCATAAAGCCAAGCAGCATTTTAGAGTGGAGTAAGTGAATATCTTTGATGGATTGCTCTCCCCCATTGGCATGAAATCCCATTGCAAACAATAACATGTTTAAGGAGTCCTTTGAGAAGCAGAGGATGACGGGGCTGGAAAGCCTTCTGCTGTTTCACACTGGTCTGTAAATAAGCTCACATCGCTCTTCTGACTCTTCATGTCTCTGTCCACCTGGAAAGAGGTTTATTTTTAGGACACTACCTATATTTTTATTACTGTCTCTGGAACTGGAAGTAGTTGTTGTGCTTAGGGGATTTATCTTTAAAGCCGTGGACATAAATTACAGTTGTTCTGTCCCTTTTTAGAGTTCCTTGGATGTGAAAGTCCCAGTGTATTTCACACCTTCAACTGCTTGTAGGGCGGGATACTGCACGTGTGGGCTGGGGGGTTTTGCAGCGAGAGCTGGAAGCACAGGGAGAGGGACCCTGCTCTTGGGGCACATATGTGGCAGGGGCCGTACCTGCTCCTCCACCTGTGTGCTTTGCTCAGTGAGGGGCTTCTGGTTTTTTGGATAGCAAAAAAATGGTGCTGGTACTTCACTGTCTTTCTGCTTGTAAGACTTGGGCATGGACACAGATCACTTTGAAGTTCAAAGGGTAACTTCACTGATTTTAATGGACTCTGGCTCATCTCCATCCTTGATCTCATCGAATCGCTGTGAGATCTTCAAATGAAAAGTGTTAAAAAGGTGAACAGCATTCTCCCTGCTACACATACTAGAATGACCTTGCTTTTCTGCTTAGTGATTTGAAAGGTTGATTCTGTACGACTTGATAGAAGAGCATCATAATGTGTTCCTGTCTATACAGAAATATAGGCAATTTGAAGTAAAAATTCCCAGCAAACATGAACAACCTTCACTATTAGTCATCAAAGGTATTAGTGAATAGAGCACATAAAATTTATGCTGCCTACGTGCCTTAAATATTACAGGTCCCACAAGATAAGCTTCATTATAAGGATTGACTTGTCTCTGTGCGTTGAAATTTCTGTGGAATTGTAGCAGTGCCCTGAGCAAGGATTACATGGGGAAAGCAGCTTAAATTACCTGGAGATTTAAAGATTTAAAAAAAAAAAAAAAAAGACAAAGAAAAGCCAAACCCATTGCTGTAAGATTCGGGGGGGGGGGGGGGCAACCTTTATAAAAGGAGAAAATTTAATTAAAAGATTGGGCTTGGAGGCAGCAGCTGAATCAGATTTATAGTTTGAAGATCTAGGACACCCCTGTATCTCTTCAATCTGGATCACTCGCCTATTTGGAAAGGAATTTTTGTACTGTAGAAGGTTTACTGTTACTAAAGACACAGCTAGCATTCATAAAGCAACTGAACTGAAATGCTTTAAAAAAAAAAGAAAAAAAAGAACAGTTTAGGGCAGGGAGATGTCTTGCCCCAGCCCTTGCTGAAGGTCAGCTTTACTTGTGATGTTTCCACTTGTGTCTAGCTGCATTCTCCTACAAGGCCACTTTTCTGTTCAACCTCTCAGAGACGTCCGTCTCCTCCCAGGAAACCTCTGTACTGTAGAAGCTAGAGATCTAGGTGGTCCTGTCCTCTACCTATCCCTTGCAGAGTATTGTTCTTTGGTGTAGTTATCATTTGCTACTTCATTATGTTAAAACTAGATAAGTGGACACACTTCTGGAGATTGCAGTAATTTGAAAGTGCTGTCTTTCAAGGTGTTGAGCATCCTTATGTCTATTAGAGTCAGTGGGAGCTGATAGTACTTAGCACCTCACAGACGACATTTATAATCTGGGGGGGGGAGGGGTTAAGCTGTAAGTTACAAAGCCCCTCAGAGGCGGACTTTGTCATGATGTATTTGTCTTTGATTCTCCAAAGTCCCCTACGGTGCTATATAAATGACAACCTGCTTCTGGAAATGCCATTCGCAGCCTTGCGTAGCTGACCCCCTTACCTTAAACTTCCTTGTTACTGTTTGGCTTGAGGGTGCAATCTTCCTGCTTCCAGTGTGCTGAGCAGGGGGGTGCTGGCAGAGATCTGGGGCACCCAACCCATCAGCCTCCCCTTTGGCATCACGCTGCGAAGCGGCACAGGCTCAGGGGCTTCCCCCGCCCTGGGAGCATGCAGGTGCCTCACTCATTAAAAGTTTGGCTGGAAACTAGTTTGTCGATGAGGTGACCTGCAAACACTGAACAACAAAGAATTTTAGGACAATGTTTCAAATGTCTCAAAGACTGAGCAAGTGGTGGAGATTCACGGCTTGTGTTCTGCCTGTTCTCATTAACAGGCTCCCAGCTGCTGGTTTGGGTGGCTGGCACAGGGTACACTCCACTGCCTGTGTTGTGGCATCAGGGCAAGCGCTTATCCTCCAGCACCAGGCATTGCTGTGTTTTACTACTGATTTTGTCAGCGTTTGGTCTGAATGTTGTAGCAGGCTAGCTCACCTTTGCCTCGGCATCCTGCTTCCAGCCTGCGGTGAGGGTGTCATTGTCACTAAGTGACGATGTTGGCTTTCCCCAGAGCGGCTGGGTCCCTCCAGGTGATCCACACAACTATCTAAACTTGGAGGAGAGGGAAAAAAAAAAAAGATAAAATCTGACATCTGTTTAGTGTCAGATGCCCTCCTTATTCTGCCGCTCAGCATGTCAACTGAGTCACAGTTTTACTGCAGAGAATGAAGGTTTCCCCTATTAACATAGCCCAGTTGATACAGGCTTAGAGGACTAATTTGCTGGCTCCTTGGGACAGAAAGGTCAGATATTCCTTTGTTTGTAGCGAGTCTTCAGAGCACAGGAACCCTCAGAGCAGTGCTGTGGGTGCATTCGACCCTGGAAGCGTGCAGGGTGACGAGGCAGGACACTGGCTCCTGTAGGACGTGGGGTGTGTGTCTGTGTAATTGCATGTGATGCATCTTTGGTTTTTTGTATTTTTCTATTGACTGCAGTTTGTATTGACTGCGGTAGGGCAGGGAGAAGATTTCAGGCTCAGCTGTCTCCAGCTCCAGGTGACCATAGGCTCTCAATTAAGTATGGTAGGTCTCGAGGCAACCGAGGCACTGTTAGTGCTGGCATTAGAGCAAACTTGTTTGCTGCGCAGCCACCCTCAGCTCAGGACGGGGCTACCTGGGGGCTTATGGTGATCAGTGAACGCCACCGCTCAGGAAGGAGCTTTGCACTTATTTTTGGACATTTTGCATTCCCTAGTTTGATTTTTCCTGGTCCTTGATTAAGTCAAGTTTTTGATTTTATACTCTGCTGTTGCTTTGTCCAGGGGTATGTGGATGCTGAGCAAAAGTGCCGTTTTCTCCTACCCGTACCTGCCCCACTATGTCAGCAATGGTGGGAGCTCCATAAAACCTTTTATACATAGACTACAAGAGGATTGCTCCATACTAAAGTGCTGTCTGATCAATAGCTATCAAGGTCAGCTATTACTCTGCAGAAATTTCAAACCTACTTGTTAAATTAGGAAATATTTTAGACATGAAATCCTGGAAGTGCTAGAGATCAGGTGTGTACAGTCCTCTGGCAGAAGAACCTTCCAGTGTAATTCAGAAATACTTACATCTGTTTTACAGTTGTTTTACAGCTTCCTTTTTCCCTTTTTATTACATGTTCATCACCAATTACAAAAAGCAGAATCTAAAATCCAAAGGTCACTTCTGTGGTCAAATATTTTTTTTGTCTCATGTGGAGGAGTTTTGCTGCTGAATGGGTTGTCTGCTGCAGGAGACAGAGCTGACAGGCTCTGGGCTGGGTTTGGCTGTTAAATCCCACCAACAAGGTTGCTAATGACTTTGACACATAGCACGGCTTTTATGCTGTTGCTTTGCTTCGCATTCAGAATTTCTTCACCTCGTAATATAGAGATCTTCTCACGAGGAGATGCTCTGAGAAGCTGAAACTTTATTTCAGTGATTGCCCACCACACACACCTGCTTATCAAAAATGAATCCTTTTGGCTTTCTCTGTAATTATGCAATGGGACAGGGAGGCCCTCAAGCTGCATGGCAAGGGTCAGGGTCTTGCCTGGGGACCTGACTGTTAATGAACCACCCTCTTGCTGAGGTTTTTTCGGAGGCTTGTCTTTAATGTTACTCTGCGAGGGAAGTCAGGGCCACACAGGATGCCCCGGGACCAGGATGCATCACTGGGTGAAGTAAGAACCAATCTGTAACTGCAGAAAGGGGGCCCAGGGATAAACCGTTTCGGGTTGCACACCTTCCTCCCCATGCTGAAGAGCCCTGAATAGCAGGAGCTTTTCTCCCTCTCTTCTGCAAATAGATGGGTTCATCCATGGATTTTGGAGACTCTTCTCCCCCAAGAAGCTGGCAACCACCCCCTGCACAACCCTTCCTCTTCCTGTGCAGCCCCTTCAGCTCCATGGTTGGTGGTTCTCATCCTCACCACAGCAGCTGGCCCTGGGTAAATGTCCTCTTCTCCGCTGCAGCAGATGCACTGCCATAAATGGGGGTAGGTGGTTCCTCCCAGGTGTCTGAAGGGTACACATCAGAAAAGAGACAGAATGAGACCAAGGGAAAACTATCCAAGTGTGGAGGCTGGCCCGTTAAAATACGTATGAGCGGTGTCATGATGGCTGTCCAGGCTCATTTATTACAAAGTACCTTAAAGTTCATCTCTGCCTATGATGTTACTTCCCAAGTAGCTCACAGCCTCCTCTGATCAATTCTTTGTGTTGGTCAAACTTTGTGGATTTTCTCCTTTTTCTGTTTAGGGGATTCAAATCTGCAAAGTGTAGAGTTTTACTGAGGACTCACTTGTGTCAGTGAATGAATTTGAGTCATGGTGAAGCAGCTGATTTATACGCGTTGGATGCTGTAATGTAGAAAAAAACATAGCGTTATCCAATGCAAAGACTGGTGCTTCAAAGTATGAAAGGATCCCACGCAGGGGTTTATCTCCTCACCCAAATGCAGTGTAGGGTTGCACAGCCAGGTAGTAGCTCAGAGGAGTCTTTCCTCTCCTCCCTTTAAAGTGCCAACCCCTTGTCCTGCAAAGCCCCGTGGCAGACTTCATGGCTCCACAGCCTTGCTCCCCGATGAAGCTGTTTCCCTCACGATGTGATCTGTCTTGTGCTGTGGGCCAGTTCCTCAGCTGGGACACATCATATCGGCTCCCTGGATTTCACTGAAGTGATGTGAAAACACAGCTGCTGACTCCAGCTGCTGAGGATCCGACCAGTACCAAACAAAGAGCACAATGAAAACCTTAGCTCATGGAGATGGCTGCCAAAAATTCAGATAAACAGCTGTAGATCCAAAAGCAAATCTGGGCTGTGTTTTAATTGCTCACCATTGTACCACTGTACCAGTGCTTTAAAACCTGATGTTGCGATAAATGCAGTAAAAGTGCTGGCTATGCTTGCGCAAATCCCCTTCCAAACCTAGGGCCTCGCAAGTCTCTGCAGATGTACCTGAAGTAAAAATTTGGCATTCAGCTTTCCACCTTGTGCCTTTGCTGCCTGCCGCTGGCTTCCTTTGACAGCTGCCAGCTGGCCCTTTGCCTTTTGTCTGGCTTGGTTTTGGTGAGCAGCACTTTACCCCCGTGCTGTAGGTGGACAGCTAGTTATGATGTGTTTATTCTTGTTGAACTGGTGAAACACTCAATTGGCAGAAAAGCCTGCCAGTCAATTTGGTAGGAGGAGGACCATTTCTCGTGCCATTCCTGATGTGAATCCACAAGTCCCCTCACACCCGCAGGCGAGGCTCTGGGGTACAGCTCCATGCAGTGTGTCGGAAGATGCCCACTGAGCTGTGAATGAAGGGCTCCAGTTGATTTCAGCACAACTTTGGTCCCGAAGCATCCAGGGTTTCTGGCAGCAGGCTTCTTCCAGCATCACACTTTATATATATACATAAATATATATATTGGATCTCACTTAGTTGTGTTTTTCTTTTACAGGAAGGAGGAGATGAACAGAAAGGAAATGTAATGGCTGCATGTAGGAAAAATGTTACTTTCTTTGGCTTTAAAAGTTGAGTTCCTACTAACCTCAGGAATATTCCTCCTCCCACTGGGAGAGGGAGGTTTTGTCTGGGTATCAAGTCATCTGTCCACATTTATTTTGGATCCAGAACAAATTATTAAAAGTGATTGAAAAATCAGGCTTTGAAACCGTTGGTATAGAAGTGTGAGACCTGTCTATCACCTTCCATCAAGGAAGTCTTGCCACCTCTCTCTCCATCTGACAGTTCCCCTCACCCTGCTGCTGTAAAACAGAAATGCTGGCTGCTTTGGTAGAGGAGCACAACTTAGCTGATATCAACAGACACGCTGTGCTCAACATGTGACCTGTTGGCAAGTACCCTCGATAGAAAATTGATCCTTTTAAAAGACAATTCAGGACACTGGAGTCTACAACAGTTCCCTGCAAAACATAATGGTCTCTGGAATATGGCCCATAGAAAAGCTTTTTCTGCTTTTTGTGAAGGAGGTGCTGTCTGTTCTCCATCAGTGACCTGTTGGTTGTCGTGTTTTTTTTTTGCAGTCACTGGTGATGCTTTCTTGGTCAACATACTGCACCGTCATCAAGGTAGCTGGCTTCAGCTATATGTTTTCCAGCATTATCCCCCCATCTTCTGTTCTCAGAAGTGATTGACCTATTTTCTTGTTTCTTTGTGTCTCTGCATCTGGTCTTCCCCCGTGTTATTATTAGCAAGCTGAAGCATCACTTACTAATCTAGGAGAACAGCCCTGTCCCAAAGAGGCATAGCCATATGCCGAAGTGCCTTCTCGAGTTTAGACCTAAGCCCCATGGCCTTCCTTCTCCTGCTCTCCCCGACTGAGATAGAGCTGTTTCCAAACCAGGACTCACGTCACTAACCCGGGGCTGCTGCAGGATCAGTATGCGGAGTCAGTCTGGCAGCCCCAAGCCGTGGTTAGGTTAGAGATTGGGATTTGGAGCTGTTAACTCCTCTGCTGAGCAGCTCATGGACAGCTGAGCAGCTGCAAGATGGGAGCAGCAAATTTGGGCTTGGTGCTGACACAGCCTTTCAATAACCACGTCATAGGCACAGAACACCTCAGTATACAATAATATATGTACAGCTTTATAGACAATAAGGAAAATTAGCCTACCTATGTTTCTTTTCCCCCTACCTGATAAGTTACCACATATCTACACTGTCTTCACTCGCTGTCATTAATTATAGAGATTGTACTAGCTTGCTGAAAACCAAGCAAACAAGATTGGCTTAGTCATCCTGGGTCTGTCTTAATTGTCATCTCCCTGCAGGAAAAAAAAATAGGCCTGTCCACCTTGACATCCCTCCTGTGCATGTGTGTCACTCATTATTCAAGTTATTGCTGGTAGCTTTTCCCAGTGCTGAGGCCAGGCTCAGGCAGCCTGATGTTCCTTGTTCTCTGTCCTGAACCTGAGCTCGCCCAGTCTCCCTTCTGCTCCTCCTGGGGAGTTACAGGGCTTCCACCATACAAGTTCTTCCTCAGACTGTCGCTCCTGTCTTGCTGATCCTCCCGACTCCTTCAGAACACTGTCTGATTTTAATTGTTCTTATCCCGTTTTTCTTTCATTTGACATACTAGAGTGTTGCCTAGCATTTCATTAATTTTTCATTTTCTGCCCCCGGGAAATTTCTCTCCGTTTCTGGCATGTTTCCCTCATTCTCCCTGCAGAACACTGAGTCAAAGAAATCATTTAGTTTCCTAGCAATATCCGCCTCATCTGTCATCGAGAGATAAAATTACTAAAACAATGAACAAAAGGTTAAAAAAAACCTGGGTGTCTCCAACTGCCAGATTGTAGGTCCCTGCAGTCAAATACTGGTTGGGTGTGTATTTTCCCTGTATGCCTTCACATTTGCCTTCTGCCCACTCCCTCTCCAGTGCTGAAACGTCTTGGTTTGATCTGATCCATCTTTCTTGTCTGGAGAACTAGGTAGAAATCTCTTCTGAAAGCATCGTTTTTGCTGATGGGGCAGCTGGAAGTTTTTCAGTGGGATGTCTCTGTTGACTGTCATTCAAAGGAAGTTTCGAGTGGTTTGTAGCACTAGAAATTTTATTTGGATGCTTGTGAGTGGGAATGGGCAGTGCCTTTCCCTTCTGTCGGCATGCAGGTAATGCTCAAAACACTGGGCCGACAAAGCCAAAAGTAAGGAGGAACAAGAAACGGGGCTGATTAGTGGGAAAAGAAGAAATTCTTGTTTTAGTATTGTCCATACTGTAAATGAGAGAGTTTTTCTTGGCCAGCAGATTATAGGTAGCACAGTTGTTATTAGCGCTGAGGACAAGGATTTCCCACTGGATATACCTGCTGTCAGTGGGTACAGACACTCCTTTGCATGGCAGTGGTTTACATAGGCATGACGTATGTAGTGAACGACTGACGGCTTCCTCCAGTTTGCCTTCTGCATCTTGAGAAAGCGGTTGTTATAGGCGGTGTGCTGCAGGTCCTCGTGGAGCCGGGTGTGGGGGGAGAGCGGCAGGGCCAGGCTCTGCCCACTACTGGGGAGGTGCAGACCTGGAGATCTCAGCGGAGTTACACCAGATCGACAGCCGTGTAGCTCCAGTGTGCTGTCTTCCAACTGCAAGTCAGTTGAAGATCTTGAAGTTTTCAAAGATCTTCAGATCTCTGGAAATTAACTTGCAAGATTTTCATACGGAAATGTTATGTTGCAAGTTAGTAAATTTCAACAAAAAGTTGTATGAGTCATCTGAAATTTGTACTGGGGAGGTTTTATTCAGCAGAATGAGATTATCTGATACGTTTCAAACAGCTGTCAGGCTGAAGCTTGCTTTTATCCCAGATGTGTGAATTTCCTGCAGCGTTATCAACCGGATTGTTCATCCTCAGTGCTCTGTGAAATTCTTCCCTGCTATTGCCTTTGAAGGAAACAAATAAAGAAAAGGTTGTGTGGGATTTGCAGGGGGTCTTCTGCTTTCCTAGAATGGATATGTTTCATATGATAAAGGAAAAAATGGGGAAAACCTTCTAATTTTGTGTCAGTTTTGAGAGGTCTGCTTTGGACTTCTGGTAATTTCGGAGGTTATTTTAAAGGAGGAATCCAAAAAGTGTAGAGGTATGTGAGGGCTTTGTGACGTGTTAGTACCGGCCAAAGCCACCAGGTCACTCCTAGCAAATGGGAAACTACATTTTTCAGGCCTTGACAGCAAATTTCTTCAGATTTTGTGTTCGAGCTGCAGTTCAGTTTGCACTCTTTGAAGATCTTCTCCTCTGTGCTCCTCTGGGTAGGGATTTTCTTCTTTTTAATATGTGACACAGGGGTTTTCCTGATTGAGAAAGGGCTACGACCATGTCCTTATATTCCATTGCTTTCCATACTGTTTAAGCAAGTGCTTAAATAACCCCATGGAGCAGAGAACTATTACCAAATCGTGACCTTTATTTACAGACTAAATAAATATTAGCAACCATAAAGTTTATGTCACAAAGTCAGTGAAAGGCTTGTGTCCAGTCACTGATTGTCCAGAAAGCATGTGTGTGGTCTGTCCTTTATAGCTCATGGCCATATTCTGTTATGAATTTACCAGAAGAATCAGTCTTCCTAAAAATGTGTATTTTTCCAAACTGCTATGGGAGCAGTCCTAGACCACTTCTATTCCATAATTCAGGTTAGTAAAACACTGTAAGTTTGCTTTTCTCGTTTTAACTTGATGACCTGTGATGAACAAAAATGGAGTGAACTATTCCAGTTTATTTCCCGTGTGCGTTTTAATTCTGCATCTAATGCAGGTTACTCCATCAATTCATACTTTTCTTAAATAAAGAATTGCTATTGAATTTTTCCAGGTATTTCAGCTCTTTCAAATTTACTCTTTTAAATGCACACTAAAGCATCAGGATGACAGTTTGTCAACACTTGGAAATCTGTTTTATGGAAAATTTCAATATTAGCAAATCTGTTTGCTTTGAAAAATCTAAATAAAAACAGCCTTGTTTGAATTTCCCTTTGGAGCAGCATTTGCAAAGCTAGAAGAGAAATACCACTCCTTCCACCATAATTAAAACTGGCGGAGGGCTAAAAAAGCTACAGGAGTCAGACCTCATCTATTGGCAGCGCAGAGGGAACTCCTCTACTTTCCAAAGGATGAGGGACGCAGAGGGATTGCATAAGAGACCTGAATTTTAAATCTGTCTCCATGGTGTGTGCCCATTATTGCTGTTGCTTTGTTGCATTTAGCTTCAGTGCCCACCAAGGCCCACTCCCCATCCGTGCAAACATGGCAGATGGGGACAGAGACCTGGAGAACAGCAGGACTCCACGCCCAGCACCAATTAGGCAGGCACTAAGACCACCTTTCTGGAAGATCTGTCCAGACAGCAGACGTCCCAAGGGGCAAGGGTTCGTCTTTTTGCCTCCTCATTCTCTCTCTTTTTCTTGTTTCTAAATGGAGAACTCCAGTGAACTGTAATATACATTACCAAAAGAAAATACGTGACTCCTTTTACATTCTTATTTTAAGGAATTGGGATTCTAAGGTGATGTTTCCGGTCGTCTCTAATGAGCCGGTTTATAACATGCGCAAGCATATGTATCCTCTAATATAAAATTTCTACATCGTGCCAGGGCGCCACGTGACTTCACGCTGTAAATGTCATTAGTGCCTTGTATGTTAACAACCCTAATTGTTTCAGTGATACGTTGTGAATTGTTAACTGAAGACACTAGCTCTTACCAGGAGAAGTTGCGCTAATTGCCCAGTTTTCACAGATTGGCTAAAAGCTGCTGGCCTTTTGAAGTTTGTGTGTGTGTATACAATCTTTGTTAGTGGCATATGGATCATTAATAGAGCATTCAGCTGTGCTAGCATCCCCTAACAGGAACTACACACCTTAGTGGCTACTACCAGTGAGTTCCTGGGAAGAGGTAGCTGGATGATAACTTGACTCTGGCTGCACTCTCTTTATGCTCAGAAACTCCTGTAAAAAAAGGACACTACAAAGACCTCACAGTTCAGCATTTCTGTGAGCCCTTGTTTACTTCTGAATTGTCTGGGATCTTGTTATTTGGAATCTGGGATCACATTATGCAAACACATTTCAGCCATAAATTCTGCAGATTTGTAGAAGTGGTTATAAAACCCAATACTCTGAAGTTGTGAAAGCCATTCTTTGGTGCTTTGAATGATGTCTTGGTTATTTGCAGCTGGTGAAATCCAGATATAAAAATTACTTTCTTAATGAAAGGAAATTCTGTAGTAATTAATTCTAACATCTGCAAAGCAACCCAGAGTAACAGCCATCTTCAAAGTAACGTGACTTTTCTGGTTACTTGCAGCTTTTTCCTCTTTTCTTCTCAGAGATACTGGATGTAGAAAACCAATATAACTTGCTGCTGCAATGATTCTGCAAGATGCATTTTTGTAGTTTTAGGATGAGGGCCATGAAGAAAAAGCTATTTCAGCATGACTGAGCTTCACCTCTGGCATTTGCTGGCTGCGGTGGCTTTGAGTTGCTGTAATAGTTGGGTGCTATAGTAAGTGCCTGTTTGTTTTCACTTAGGTCATCTGCAAGGCTCGAGCAGTCGCTGTTGGCTTTCAGATGGTTTTTGGGGTGGAATTACATGCTTCAGGGACTTGTATTGGAGGTGTTAGGAGTATGTACTGGGAGGAGTGTGGCCAGCAGGTCCAGGGAGGTTCCCCTTCCCCTCTACACTGCCCTGGTGAGGCCCCATCTGGAGTGCTGTGTTCAGTTCTGGGATCCCCACTTCAAGAATGATGAAGAGCTACTGGAGAGAGTCCAGTGGAGGGCTACGAGCATGGTGAGGGGACTGGAGCATCTCTCCTATGAGGAGAGGCTGAGGGAGCTGGGCTTGTTCAGCCTGAAGAAGAGAAGGCTGCGAGGGGACCTAAGATATGCTTACAAATATCTGAAGGGTGGGTGTCAGGAGGATGGGCCCAAACTCTTTTCAGTGGTGCCCGGCGACAGGACATGGGGCAATGGGCACAAACTGAAGCATAAGAAGTTCTGTCTGAACATGAGGAAGAACTTCTTCCCTCTGAGGGTGACGGAGCCCTGGAACAGGCTGCCCAGGGAGATTGTGGGGTCTCCTTCTCTGGAGATATTCAACACCTGCCCAGACAAGGTCCTGTGCGGCCTGCTGTAGGTGACCCTGCTTTGGCAGGGGGATTGGACTAGATGACCCACAGAGGTCCCTTCCAACCCCTACCATTCAGTGATTCTGTGATTCTGTGTTGATCTCTCTGAAGAGCACTCACTATTATCAAACAGTTTCTGAGGCCTGGTGGTAATTAAACAAGCCTCTCTATGTTTGTGTTACTTCTTTGAAGTTATTACTGCAGATTTTACGTAGGTAGGATCCAAAACCAGATAGAAATATTTGTGAAGTGCACTGATGAAGCTTGGGCATTTGTCCTTGAATCACAGGCAGCATTTCTCCATAAGAAGATTGTAGAGATGATCCAGGATTGTGGACATTAACAGACAAAAATGTGCTGACTAGCTCTCATTTCTTGAGCACAGCTGATAGGGGATATTCTAATCTTTGGCTCCACAGGCTGTGCTGTTACTCTGGACTTGTCAGTGTAAAGATCTCATGAGAGCAGTGTAATGGCAAAAGGGCATTTTGGCCAGAAGACTAGGAAAAAAACCTTAGGAGACAGTAAGTGTTTCTCTTGCTGAGCAGTTACTAGAGCGAATCCATCTGCTGCCTGGTTCAGCACTTCCCCACCTTTGGTAATTTTGTCCTGACGTATTGAACCTGACTGTAAGGGCCCCAGGCTTGTCATGGTGTTTTCCCTGTCCACAGCATCACTCCATGTTGCTTTATGGTGACAATTAGCAAAGCTAACAGGAGACACTTGGACCCAGCAGCGAACCCTCCTTGAACCGCCATCATGGGGTCAAGGGATGCCAGAGGCGGGGATGGGAGCATGGAGGGAAGGAGCCCAGCTTACAGTGTACTTGGCAGCAGTCTGCAAACAGCAACCTGATGGTTGCTGGCAGACAATGAGCCAAGGTTTGGGGAACGCTTCTGTTTTTAAAGTAATATGGAAAAAAAAGGGTTCTTTTTTGACACAAGTTTGGGTTAAACTCAGTTTCCATCAGCCTGTGTTCAAAGAGCAATTTACTCCCTTATACTTGTCGCATAGATTTTTTTTTTCCAAAGAAACAAAAAAAGTAATAGATTCTGAAAATGTGAGACCTTGCAGTGCTTGTGTTTTGATTTATGGCTTCTAATGGCAAAGGAAGCAATAGCGTGTGAACAAATTATTCAGAGATCAGAAAACATCAGGGGGAGGAGGAGAGAGGGGAAACAGGAGGCCACTAAAGAAATTTGCCTGAAGAGGCATCTAAAGAGATTCCTGTTTCCCAGTGGAGGGCTGGGGTAAAGTGTGCAGCACTGAGATGCAACTGAGCAGGTCCAAGATGTATTATTAGGCAATGCAGAAAGAGGAGGCAGGAATGGAGAGCAGACATGTTGTTAAATGTGGGGGAAAGGGGTCTGTTTGGGCTTTTCAGGGGGAGAGGATTTTTTTGTGTGTTATGCTGTGCTGCTCTTGCAGTGGTGGGAATTATGAGGCTGCCTGGTACCACAGCACGTCTATTGAGGGCTCCAGTCTGAACCAGTACTTTAGCATTCATGATGCAAGGACTGAACTGCTGACAGTCCATTCAGCAGGGCAAGTGAAAAGGACAAAACTGCCCTGTGTTCTGCTCAGCTGCCCTGTGCTCTGATTCAGACTAATAGAAAAACTCCCCTCCAACAATAAAAGGAAACTCACATCACAGTGTGAAGCCTGATTCTCACTAGCAGTGGGTTCAGCGAGCCTTGGTTGTATCTGATATTCCAGCTGCTGAAGTGTGGGGTGGGACGCCAGAGCTTTACGCTTTCAGAATTGCAAGTTGAAAGTTTGTCATTCGATAATCCGATCTATACAATTCTCTTTAATCTTTTTTCCTAGTGGAGTTGTTAAGTACATGGGAATGTTTGGCAGAGAAATGATGGAGTGTGATATATCTTATTCTGGGAACTGACTTTCTTTTTTAATAACAATGAACAATTTTTCCTCCCATCACTTTTGTGACTGACACAGGAGATGTAGTAAAACTCCTGTTCAGAAGAAGTGTTAGGTCAATCTGCAGCATTTCCGACATACAGAAACAGCGAACATCATTGTCTGGATAAAACCCTCAGATTTACAGCCAAGTGCTTGTTTGAACTTCCTAAGCATGCCGAAAGATTGATTTTAATGGAAACAGGATCTGCTTGCAGCACGGACAAAAACACCTATTTGCTTTTATGGCAGCAGGAGGAGGATGCAAAGGGGATCAGATAGAGAAGGTTGTGCCTGATATGACACTAGAGATGAGATTTCACCAGCGGAAGCAGATGTTTTGAGGTTTTATATTTTCAGGTTACCTTACCAGAGCCTCCTAACAAGAGGCCAGGTTTAGGGTGTGCTTACTGCTTGTCTTGTTGAACTCACTACTCCTTACGAGGTCTCTTACAGTTGCTAAGAAACTAGGTTCCCCACGTGGACAACCCTTTGATAATCCTGGTCTATTATCAGAAGCATTCGTGGTATTTCAAAACAGCCACAATGTGCTCAGTAGTGCTTTTTGTTATTTTTGGTTTGCTGCTATGGACAAGAACAAAAGGAACCATTGTTTCTCATAGAGACACCTGACAGATGAGAAATTTGGCAGAGGAAAGAGTGTCCATCATCACTGGGCTTAGGAGGATGGTGCTTTTCTCATAATACAAGGAAATCAGTCCACGTATACAGGGCCAGCACAATACCACCCCACCTCACTCAGGCCTCTTTTCCAAGCCTGCGTGGCTAATACTGGTGAGGGGGGGACTGTGGGGACAGAGCAAGGAGCTTCTTCATCCTGAAGCCATATCCGGCTGTTCCTGCTCAGGCTCTGCTTTTTCACTGCCACAAATATCTCCATTCCAGACCTAAACTCCTGCAGTGATTAGAGAGGGTCAAGGAATAATTTCAGCTGGTAGAGTAGTTCTTGTGGTTGCACCTATGCTGCCAGTGGCAAAGTGGACTAGAGGTTGGCTCAAACAGGGCTAAATTGAGCACTGTGACACAGCAGACTGGGGCAGTCATTTCTCTTGCCTAGAAGATGGGTAATTTCTCTGCCAGGTTTTTCGCTGTGGTAGCTTCTGAAGTGCACTTATAGCTGCTGTCTGTACACTTCACTGCTGTTTGACGTGAAGACATCGTCATGTGAACTGTCCCCAAAACCCTTCTCTGCTTCTCCACTCTCCACCCACAGAGGTGGAAAGGCATCATCACCCTTTGCACTACCACGGTTTTGTGTTCTTCCCTGAGAAAGCAGTCATCAGTGGAGCCTATCACAGGTCTTTATCTTGCTCCATTTTTTTTTTTTGCTTAAACACACGTTACCTTCGAAAATATAAACGGAGGGCCAAGTTCTTCCCTGATTTATACACTCCACACTACCACCTGGTTCTGAATCTGCAATCACTCCATGTCAAGACTTCCCATCTCCTTCAGAGGGCGTTTCGTGCATGGATTGTGTGTATTGACTTGGCTTGTAGTGATATGTTTGCTTGCAGTATGTTACTTAGCTGCTAGTTATCTTTGCATACTGTAGAGAAATTCAGACAAGATTTGCTACTTGGTAAGCAGGAAGGCAGGGTAGGAACCAAAGCCTTTTGATTCGTGTCAACTCCTTTCAATTTTTTCTACAACAAATACCTTCTGTTTAAGAAAACATTGTGTGACAGCAGTAAAATGGGAACAAAGTGATCATGAATTTTCAGCTTGGGCAAGAAATTGCGTACTGCTTTTATTCCAGATTCTGGATTTGAATATTATCTTGTCTGGAAAGGTTTGATGAGGTTTTAGTGGCAAATATCAGCACGCTCTTATCAACCCCACACTCTGTGTTCTGATCACTGTGGAAAAATAGATCAGTCAGGCCTGTTTGGTGTCCAAAGAGGCAGTTTATAACTTGAGCAAGTTAGCCTGGAGTAGAGAATTATGGCTTGGGTGTATGTCTTCCTCATCTGCATGAATTTACAACATCCATTTGTACTGGCACTGATTTATAGTCTTTAAAATAGCACAGAGCATTTAACTGCAGAGGACTGACAATATGCAAGGAATAATAGTCTGTGAAAGGAATAATTGGTTATGAGGTTGCATTGCTAGAGGTTTTCTTTTTCTTTGTAATTTTCTTTGAGCCTAAGTTAAATTTCTTTTTCTGTGCATATAAGATAAGCAGTAGTTATTGGTCTTACTTGAAAGAGTTTCTTGATTTTATTAATGGTCCAAATCATCGTTCTGGAAAAAGAGAGCACATGTCCTGTGCACAAATCAAACTGTGCCCGGACTGTCGGTCTGTAAAGATTCATTGGCCTCAGACTTGTGGATTCCTCCCTTGATTTCCAGATCTCTGTGCTATACCGGTTTCTTCTCTTTAATATTTTTTTTTTCCTTCTAAAAACGCTTTCCACAGTAGTATCATCTGGCTTTTGGGTGACTCTCATACATAGATGGACATAGGTCCTATCCATGCATCTAGAGAAAGTGGCTGTGAATTTTCTGTTCCCTGTGAGTTGGATGTTGGGGCACAGCTGTAAATGATGACCCACAGGTAAGTTACTAGTCTGTTTGCAAGCACAGATAAAAGAGAAGAAAATAAAGGAGACACATGTTCAACAAATTATTCTGAAACTTTCTCCCATCATCCTAATTGTTAGTTCTTCACAATTTCCTTCCATAAGTAATTATGAAGGAGAAAAGTCATAAATTATAATTTAATTTGCCTCAATTAATGTTGAATGATCAGCGCAGTTTGCAGAATTGAGTGATTCAGCTTCGCTAATGGATTGTGGTGAAAATTCTTTTTTTCCAATGGTGTTATATAATGCTCTGTTATTGTCTTTAGCTCAGCTCATGAGATGCTAGAAAATCTTTTGCTTGTGCTTGCTTGGAAGCTGGAGCCTGCCTCAGTTTGCCAAGCAAATTACGTGGGTTTTCTCCTCAATGCTGTTACCAGGAATCGTGACAAATTCCAAACCAGGAAACGGCTGGATTTTTATTCAAGAGTTATCTTTGTGGCAAAAAAACCAATATAGACTCATTACAGATAAGTGTATTTGCTATATCCTTCTCTAAGATCATGATCCTATGTATTAATTTCCAAAACTACTCATTTCCCAACTGTTTGACTGAGATCTGCAAAAGCCATTGATAAGAATTTATTTCCTGTCATGGGAGGAGACTCTGTTTCCAATTACCGTCCTACAGTTTTATGTGCAACAGATTATTGACTATTTAGAAGACAGGATAAAAAAAAATCTGTATAAAATTGTAATTCGTTTAACTTGTGCCACATTCCCATTTTCTTCCTTTGACTTTTAATCATGCAATTTAGCAGGATAATATTTCAGTTAAAAAAAGTGAGAGTCTTCCTTTCTCGCTTTCTCTTTTTTTGACTTATCGTCCTCATTTTCACTAGTGAACTGCCTGTTTATACCCCATCTCACTTTCAGCTGGAAAGGCATGGCAGTTCTGAGCTATCACGCAGTCCTGTTCTTGTAGGAAAGTCCTATATATTCCATTAAATTCCTATAAATTCCAGTTGGGTTAAAGGAAGATTACCATATTTTCAAGCAATAATGTGTATCTGTGGGTTGAATAAAAAAGTATGCAACCTGAATAAATGATAAGCATTGTCTCCCAGATGACACAAGTTCTGTAACAGGAACCTCCTATAAACAGATATGGCTCCAGCCTGGAGAGTCGGAGATAAGCATATCTCTTTACGACTTGCTGACTGGCTTTCAGCCCAAGTCCCCTCACAAGAAAATCTGGGTCTTGACCTAAAGAAGCCCTTGGAAATGCCTTGGAATTTGGCCTTCTGTGCCAGAAAAGCTTGTGGCCGGGACCCATTATGGTGGAGATGCATTTGGGATCTTGGACTCTTCTCCTATCTGAAGGAACAGGTTTGACTCATAGCTACAAGTCCTGTGTGATAGCTGGTTTCCCTTGCAAGAAAGTGAGAAGAAGGATAAAGTTCACCTAGTTATCAATATCATCAGATATCAGTTCTCTGCTGCCCATTGCCATTTCTTCTGCATTTTTGATATAGACTTCTTTTTCAGCTCTAAGGAGAGGGACGTAGGAGTCTGGTCTACAACAAGTTAACCATGTGCCAGCAGTGTGCCCTTGTTGCCAAGAAGGCCAGTGGTATCCTGGGGTGCATTAAGAAGAGTGTGCCCAGCAGGTCCAGGGAGGTTCTCCTTCCCCTCTACACTGCCCTGGTGAGGCGCCATCTGGAGTACTGTGTCCAGATCTAGGCTCCTCATTTCAAGAAAAATGAGGAGCTACAGTAGAGAGTCCAGCGGAGGGCTACGAAGATGATGAGGGGACTGGAGCATTTCTCCTACGAGGAGAGGCTGAGGGAGCTGGGCATGTTCAGCCTGAAGAAGAGGAGGCTGCGAGGGGACCTTATAAATTCTTAGAAATATCTGAAGGGTGGGTGTCAGGAGGATGGGGCCAAGCTCTTTTCAGTGGTGCCCAGCAACAGGACAAGGGGCAATGGGCACAAACTGAAGCATAAGAAGTTCCGTCTGAACATGAGGAAGAACTTCTTCCCTCTGAGGGCGACGGAGCACTGGAACAGGCTGCCCAGGGAGATTGTGGGGTCTCCTTCTCTGGAGATATTCAACACCTGCCTGGACAAGGTCCTGTGCAGCCTGCTGTAGGTGACCCTGCTTTGGCAGGGGGATTGGACTAGCCCCTTTTAAGCCCTACCATTCTATGATTCTGTGAACTTCTTATTGGTTAGCTGACCCAATTTAAAATCACAGACTCCATCAAACCCAGTTTTTCCAGAGCTGGAAGCTATAGTGAAACTAACGAGTCTCCTCTTTAGCAATATTGGATTTGGTCTAGATGCGACTGATGCTGGAAGACTGGGAGCAGGGGGAGCCTTTCTTTTCTTTTCTGAAGCCATTTTTGTTTTTAGCCACACCTCAGACACCACTGGCTGCCCTCTTGCTCCCCATGCCCTGCTTAGCACCTCCCATGCAGCCATTTAGGACAACCACTTTAAATGTGAGACGCAATTTGGTACCAATTGTGCGTCACCTGAGTAGAGTCCACCGACTGATTACTCCAGATTTCAGTGTGTACGTATTCCTATTGAGGACAGAATCTTCAACCTCAGTTCACTGAAAATCCCACACAGAGTTCGGGTATATGTCTTAAAAGTTGCAAGTGGTAGTTTTGGGGACCAGGTGTTCTCTCTTCTTCTGCAAAGAACATTTTACAAAAGACTTGTGCTTGTTGCCCCGTACCGCAGCTTCTTTTTGCAACTGTATTGGCAGCTTTCAGGCTTGTAGATATAGAAATTACACGCTCCACTACCCAGGCATTAAGTAAGTGGTTTCATGTTTTATTTTCAAATCTTCCAACTTTTGGAGCTGTTATTGCTCAGATATTTGGTGCAGTCAGTCATTGTCAGATGTAAGGAAGGCTTGAGGAGGAAGAGATCTGGTCTAACACCCACTCTGTGCTTAAATGACTCTTCCACCACCCAGACTATGCGTGGTACCACTCCATACCTTCTGAAGATCACTGCTTGCTGTGGTGGGAATTTAAGATCTAATGAAATGTTTGAAAGCTCAGAAGATTGAGAATGTGTAAACAGACTCCTGAGACAACCACCTTTTTGAAGTGATTAGTAAAAACGCCTGTAAATGTCTGCAGCGTGGAGGATAAGCAAGTGACTGAATGAGTCCTGGTCTTTGTCAGGGAAGGCAGCACAGTGCATGGCACAGGGCTCTGTGTAAGGGGCGAGGGGCTTATCCTGAGCCTGTGATAACTCCATGCGTGACCTCAATGAAGGGCTTGGCTTTCCCATGCTGCTCTTCCTTCACGCACATGGTAGATGCACTTTGCCTCCAAGCACACCATTCTCAGTGGCGGCTGCTCTGGGATACGAGCAATCCTGCTCAAGGATGTGCATGTTGAAAGCTCAGGGATGACTCAGACAAGCTGGTTTTCTTTCTGAATGCAGTATTCTCTACTCCTATTTCTTATTTACTCTGCTAAAAATTGGCACTGGGTGGTGGGTTGCACCTGAAAGTCTTCACAGGGTCAAAACAGTGGGGCAGCTAAGAATAGCTCTCAGTGACCACCAAGCACTGGAAACGTCCTGTGGCTTGGTCTGACGGGAAGTTAGGTTAAGCCCAGTGAATCCCAAGCAGTCATCAGACTAATTGCTCAAGACTTTAACTTGGCAGCATTGCTAAACAAGTGGCGCTTGAATATTTTCTCAGTTTTCTAGAGATGGACATGTTTTCTTTTGAGAACAGCTTTACATCTCTTCTTTCTGCCTCTTAATTTCCCTTTGAGCAAACCGTACAGAGAAAACACCCACTTACCACTGATGGTAAGAAATTTTCTTGGCCAGTGAAAAGACAAGATGCTGCTTCCAGGCTCTGTGGCTGCTCTAGGGAGGTAAAGCAACACGCTGTCCCCAGCATATGGGTGAATTAAGATGCAGGAAGAGCAAATGATTTGCGTGTGATCACACATTACGTCTGTGGCCAGGATTCAAAAGCAAATCTTTCAGTCTAACCACGGTAACCGTTATCCTTCCTCATCTTGGGACTGTCAAGCAAAATGTCAGAGCTTCCTGGAGACCAGAGCTGGCACAGGAAGACCCCGGGCAGAGCCGCATGGAGCTGGGGGAAGGTCTCACATATTGGGCCACCTGCAGTGTTTATTATCTTTGCTGTGACATGGGTTACTTCCTTCACAGGCATTCAAAGAGGGTATGTCAAGGAAGAGAAGGCCGTTTCCTTCCGAGGAATAAAACACAAGTGTGGGTTCAGAGTTAATTTCTGGAGGCTCTTAAACAGGGCAAAAAAAAGGGGTTGGGACTTGCACTGGTGTCTGGGCATCTCCACCACCTCTTAATTTTGGAGGAGGGCATAGATAAATGAAAGGTTAGAAACATCCTATGTTTATGAGGCAGTAAGTGTTTCCTGGGCTAGATTAATTTATAAGTAACTTTTGAGTAAGATATACAACCTGAGGCTTTAAGCCAAGAGGTGCTCCGTGATGGCTTTATTGCTGGATTTATGTGGTGTACCTGCGTGTTACTCTTAGGAGACGGATATGCGGTTGTCATTTCCTCATCCTAAAATAATTTAGTAAGGGAAAGATGAAAAATGAAATGGGCTTTCAATATCATGTTAATCTGCAGCTATCAGTAGTACTGCACAGTAGCCATAGCTGTATACTTGTTTCCTGGCACCTCTGAAGGCTCTCTGCAACTTTGCTGGTATACCTTAACGTGTATTTCCGTACCTCAGCCATCTTGGTTTGTTTTTGTGTTTAACTCAGCTCTGAATTTTCTGGATTTCTCTGTGTTGGCTGGAATAATTACAACAGAAAGCTACTTTTGCTTTCAGACATCTGAATTTGCTCAACCTAAACTCCAATTTAATGTTATTCTTCTTGGGAATCCAGCAGTAAGCATTCAGTTCTGAGTCAGTAACTGTGCAAAGTCCTGTTCTGTAACTGGTAAGGCATATCCTTTTCTTCTTATAAGGAATTAAAATAATTCACAGAGAAACCATGAAGAAAGTCATGCAGAAGTGTGGAAATGAGGGATGATTTCAGTGAGATAAATCTACAGTTCACTGAAAACTGCTTAGAGCTGCTCCTCTCTGCACCAGTATGTCTAAGGACAGGGTTTAAGCCAAAGTCTAAAGCCAGCGGTATTGGGAGGGCTCCCTTTTCCCTCCAGCCCAGAGCATTTCATTGCCTACCGTGCTTGCTCAGGCAGCTGCACTGGCTAATTTTCTACAACACAGACTTTCCTGTACCGAGCCCAACCTGGAGGAAAATTAAGGTTGTTCAAGGCCTATCCCATTGCTATGAGCCCGGGGTTTGGAACAAACACGTTCCCGCAGCAAGGCACAAGGATCAACTTTTTTAGGGCAGAAGTTTATTCTTCAGGCAACATTGCCCAAACATCAGACCAAATTGTGCCATGGGCAGCTGCTCCCAGTTTCTTCAGCCTGCGTCAGAATCTGCTTCTGACGTCTGTCCTGTGGGCTCCCTCTCTGCAAAGCACGTAAAAGGCATACCTGGACCCTTCCCCCTGACATCAAACAGCCCCTGGCTCTCCAGCACCCGGCTCAGCTTGAAGCATCATGAGAGAAGCTAAACTCTAAGCCTGCAAGCAGAGATGCTGTATTACTGTAGGGAACTATTTGCATTCTCAGATGAGGATGACTCAAATAGCACGAGTTGTGACTACATGCTGGGAAAATATCATCCGGAGGATGGAGTGAGCCACAAGTACACCCGTTCCTTCTTGCTGTGCTCGTTTCAGCATCCCCTTGACAGTTTATGAAGACAAGTCAGCAGTGACTTCTTTGTAGGAGCAACAACCTTCTCTTGCGTGACTCTGGGTTTCTAAAATCTCCAGACAGATTTCATCATCACAGGCAAGACCTTGACTGAGGCCATAGTGGGAAAGGATTGGCAATTGCCTGACACTAAGTAGCTCTGTGATTAAAAGGGCCCTGGAAGGAGCTCCTTGGGACTGAATATGCCCCAAGCAGCGCAATTAACATTTACTCCTGTGCTTTCCTTCGCTTTACACCTGAATATATAAAGAGAGCCAGAGAACAGAAATACATCTCTCAGTGCCATAACCGCTGTAATTGGCCTGATGTTACACTGATCACAGCACTGCTTAATGATGAAAGCCAGGCACGATGCTTTCCAAATCAACAATTTTACACTTAGCTAAAAATGATAACTTTTGGATGTAATTAAACACTCTTGCTTGTCCATGTTGGAGGGGAATGGAGAAGGGAAGAAAGCCACAGTAACGCTGCAGGAATGGTCTGGCTAGACTGCTCCTGCAAGCAGGCACCTCCAGCTCGTGAAACCGGTGTGGAAAGGCCGCATGCATGAAACTGGCTAATATTTTGGAAAGTTCCTCCAAACTAGTTAACTGAGTACATCTGTAAATGCTGACCAAGTTCCCGGCCTTTATTTTTAGCCCACTTTTCCTGTAAGCTCTTCTGCACTATCTCTTTAGTTGCCATCAGACATTGCCATTAACTCCTAAAGGCACAAGACGGGAGGAGGCAAAGGCCAGGTCTAGATGGGACGGTCAGCATTAATGTGGCTGTACCTCAGGTCATGGGGGAACACTTCTTGATAACTGGTTAGTGGGTTTCCTTGGTTCACCCTCAATAAATCCATGTTTCACATACATCTGTTGGCTAAGACTCCTTCAAATGTTTGCAAGGCTCAAGGCAACCATTGTACTGGGATCTATAGAGCAGCACTGGGAATATAATGTATGTTTGACCAGTGGCGTCCAAAACCAGTTAGCACAGGAGCTGGACGTACTGGGGGAATGAAATGGGGAGAAGCAAAGGCATGGCTGAAAAGTGGAGGTTTTGCTGTAGGGAACTCAAAGGGAACATGACAGAGTTGGAGGATCTGTCTGTCACCTTGGTAGGAGGATAATGCATATCAATCCAGGTTTCAGGAGTTCTTCTGCCCCTAGAACAGCTTGTTTCTTTCATGTGTGTGATAGTGGGGTTCGGATACCTGATTACAACCTCTAGGAGTTGCCATGAGAGAAGCCTGCTAACCCCTACAACGCTGAGGTTTTACAAACAGACAGCTGGCAATGGTTAAATTACATCTACACACACGTGTCTATGTAAGCAAGTTGGCAATGTCTTTAATGCAATAATCTGCAGCTGTCAAATAGTTAATGTAGACTCAGCTTGCAGACTCATAAATTTTAGTTTAACATGCAATTTTGCTCCGACAAGTGTCTATATAAAAATAGCACCTTCCTACTGAAATGATCTGCTATCTATGTGTAATCACATGCAAATCTGATTAATTTGCTGACTAAATTAAGGGGAACGGTTTTGAAAATTGGGTGCCTAAAGTTAGGTACATACTATTTAGGTACCTAAATATGCAGTAAGATTTTAAGTGGTACTTAAGTCTTGTCACTTCAGGTTGCTCTTGGAGTAGCTTTTAAAATCAGATTACCTTTCTGGAGGCCTGAAGCACAGAATTAGGTAAGTGGGTTTGAAAATATTGTCTTCATTTTTATTCCTTATTATCTCTGTTGAAGCTGGAAATACGCAGCTGCTCCGGGAGTGGGCAAGCAGAATTCTTTTTCATTCCTTCTACAATTGTACAAGCCAAAAATATGACAACATAACTTCTAGATCCCAGCATGACTTTGTAGACCTGGTAGTTGGAAAAACAAACAAAACATCTTTTTTACTTGTAAACTGACTGCGTTTGATCTGGAAATCATTGAGATGCAATAAACATGAACTCCATGATCTTATTTTTATGGAGTCAGTTTTCCAAGTAGAACCACACTTAACAAAACGATCATTATAATTGAATAGCAGTGCTTGTGAAAAGGGCTGGATTGAAAACACTGATGACAGAAGCCTTCTGTTTATCCCTGGAACAGCAGTGACAGTGGTAGCGTAAGCTACAACACACTGTTCCTCAAGCAATTGACACCAAGGGACTGACTGGTGGTACAGCTTCAAGAGCACTATTTTGCTGGGGACCAGTTTTCTAGCAGTGGTGGGTGCTGCAGTGCTAGCGGTAGAGTAAGTGGTTGCAAAGCCATGATGCTGAGCAGGTAGCACTGACTTAGGGCACTTCATCTAACTGGCACTTTAGTAGGTACACTGGTGAGGAGGTGGCTCTATTGCTGTTGCATATTTGGTCTCCACACACAAGCTCACTGCTGTTCTGTCAATTACTGCTAGCTGCAAAGAGCTTGGACTTTATTTTCCCCTATCTTTTATGCCGACATCTGTCTGTTGGACATCAAAGTGCAATCTTTCAAAGCCACAAAGTCATATGATTTACTGAACACTTAAGTGATGATCTAGACCAATGCAGGCAGGCTCGCTCCTGGAGAAGGCATTCTTCTGTTGTGATGCGTTAAAACAGCTCTTTGTATTTGGGCAATAACAAAGATTCATTTGAAAGTATTAGCTATCATCAGGGCTTGACCTCTTCAGAAAGTATTCTTTAGTGAGGGTTTTAAAGTGGATTTGGAAAGATAATTATTCTTGTCCTCGGGTAGAATCTGGGCAATTTATGTGCTCAGCTGACTTGCCATTTTGGCTTCAATGGATATTTATTCCCCTAATGTAGGATTTCTGTGCATGGTCACGTTGCGGCAGTTGAGGATGATGGTAATGGGCAGATTAGATACGTGCAGACAGAGATACTGTTCAGGGTGACACATCCATAATTGTCAGTAGTCTTACAGCAGGCAGTGTGCTCAGGACTGTAGCTCTTCATTGCAGGGGAAGAAGAGGCTAATTATCTCTTTGTTTTTCCCTCTGCATGTGAGTTCACAAAACATTTGCAAAGAAGCATTTCACAGCCATGAAAAGGTTGTTTGTCTGCATCATTTAAGCCAGTATACAACTTAGAAAATGGAATTTTGTACCTTTCCTGGATAGTATCTTTCTTTCCATAATATTTCTATATGCATTTTTTTATCACAAGCATGTCATTATTGCTTTATCCTACAGCCTTCATTAGTACTCAGTGCCATGTGTCTCAGCTTTCTGGAGTTAATGTACACCTTGCTATAAATGGACGTTGCAACATTTGATAGGGCTTCCCAGGGAAGTGAGAGAGAGGGTGGAAGTATTTACACAGGATGCATTTTCATCAGATCAAAAAATTTAAGCAGGCTTTACAAAGAGAATATTTTTCTGGCCCTCTCAGTCCTACCTTAATATCACTGAACCCTGCTGGTGGGTACTGGGCCGAATCCTGCAGTGGAATCCACTGAATGAGGTGTAAAACAGAGATATGTGGACTCATGAACTTTTCCATGACACGTTCCTCAGGAAGAAGAGTTCTGGCTGGAAAGTCCTGGCTACTTTTTCAGTGCAGGTTAATAAATGTCAGGTTTATAAAAGGTTAGTATAAATGTCCTGCCTCATATCCCTGGCCATGACAAATGCGCTCTGCCATCAGTCAGCTGCAATGCAATACGGGAGACACCATTGCGTATTTGGTTGTCTCCAGCCATAGCTGGCTCTGGCCATTTTAGGCACTTTTGGGTAGAAAGTGCTCCCCGTGACTTGTTTGTGCAGCTCTGTACCACCAATGCTGACTGGACCCCAAAACAAAGCTGCAGGCAGGGCAGGATGCAGGCGTAAGATGGATGGCGAGGGGCATGAGCATAGGCACTATTTCCTGTGACTGACACACGCGTGTTGCACCAGCTGGTGGTGGCAGAGGGGTGGAAACACATCTTCTTAATGTGCACCTGCTAATATAAATTAATTATTATAATAATGAAGCCAAAGAGTGATGAATCTGTTCTCTCCAGCCCATCTTTCATTCTGCCTTTTCTTTGGAAGCAGGCAGAAAAATACCAGTGCATTTCTTTCTTTTCCTTTGTGCAGTTAACTTGCCATTTTTGTTTTGTCATCGCTCCTAAAGTTTCATTGACTTCTGACTGCCATCTATGCAAAGGCTTATTAGCGTTGTAGTGCTGGAGAGTGTGCCTAGGAGTTATTGAACACCTAACAGAGTGGACAAGGCACTCCAGCAGCAGAGCTGGAGTTTGCAGGAAGAGGTCATGGGAATCTCAGGCTGAGTTGTAGTCTGGAAACAAGGACAAGGTCTCTCTTTTTATCAGCAACTCTAGAGCCAAAATGTGAGAAGGTGTGTGTGGGTGCATGTTTGTATAGGAAAGCAGGGATGCCTTGAATGAGATGTGTATGCAGGATGGATTCCTGGCTGTGGAAAAATATAAATATGGGTTATTAAAACTGGTCTGAAATCTCAACTGTAGTAGCAGACATGGGGGAAAGGAGGAGCTGTGTTTTCCCCTCATCTCTGATTTACTCAGGGTAATAAATGTCCTTTTTTTGACTTAGCTGGGTTTAGACCGGGGTCTGCTCCACAGTATCGTACTCAAATGAGGCTTGGTGGCTGCCTCTAGCAAGATCATGGTAAGAAACCGCAAGCTGCAAGATGTTGTCTGTGGTCAATGTAGAATTTCATTATCTTTAGGAGATCTTTGTAATGAACTTCGTGGACTATTACTGACACTTTGCATGTGACAGTTTCCTCATGCCTGGAATTGCTGGCTTTTGCAGAGCGTGCTGTTCAGTGAAACTGCCAACCAGTAAAATCCCTGCAGAAGAAGGGAAGACGTGTGTGGGAAAAGGATTTTTTAATGCAATCTGTGAAATTAAAAAAACATGTATTGCACTTGTGTCACCTCTCTTGAAAGAAAAAAATAAAGAGACAAGGTCAGGTCTGTGGCTTTTGAATTTGCAACCTGTCAGTGTGCTGGAAAGAGGGGCCCCAAAGTGTTTCCCTGTGTTTTAGGGATGAGGTGGATGGTCATTTGACTCCAGCTGCTGGGGATCTATAGAGCAGCAGCTTGCACCCTCTGGAGATCAGTCAGATCTCATTAACCTGTAGCCAGTTATCTGTGTGGCTCCAAGTCCCCCTTTAGTGAAAAGAAGCCAATTTACTGACTTCAGGAGATAATCTTGTTAGATATATTTTAGCCTCTTCCATAACGAAAAGTACGTTTAGGACGAAGAACATATTTCTGGTAACTCTGGCATCCCGTCTTGTAGTCTAATGGGATATGTAAGATGAGATTAAATGCATATCCTCTGTCTTTGAAGGCTGCCCAGTGGCTTCGTGCAACTCTACCTTCTGGTGAGTATCATTTCAGCAAATTTAAGGACTGCTTTTCCAGGAAGAGATCCAGACAGCTAGTGCGGCTTTAATCCCAGTCATCTCTTTATATGTGTCCTTAGCTAGAACAAACTAAAGGAGAGCTGCATTTTCAACCCATTGGTGATCCTTTTCTATTCAACATTATAATAACATTGCAGGTTTTTACCACAAAAATGTCAAGCTTCTTACAGCAGTAAGTCTTAGGGCTATAAACATTTATACTAGCATGCTAAAGAGATTTGGGCATAAGGGGCCATACTGGCATTAGGGAGCGGCTGAAAATATGAGTAGGCTAACATTAGATTAAACAGAGGCAAGCAGTAATTTAATTGGAATTTGTACATTGAAAGAAGGAAAAAATAATAAATTAAAAAAAACCAAAAAGGCAGCTAGGAAGCTTTTATAAATCAGGGAGATAATTTGCTTTCCAAAACAATTCACATCATCTCGTGTTAGCTAATTAACAAAACAGCAGGTTTGTAAATTTAACAGCAGCAGGGTTAGGGCTCGGTGGGCTTGGTTCTCATCCATGTGTTTGTTAGGGTCTGTTCAGCCCCCTCAGTGCTTTTGCTTTGCTCTTTGGCATCTGGGGGAGCCTGGCCTCTTTCAGGGGCAGAGTTACAAGTGGCTGCGCTCTGTGATAGGAGCCAGCTGAGGGTGAAAGGGGCAGGTGGAGAGGCGGGAGATTATGCATTGACTGGCATGACTCAGCCATCCATAAAATGATTTTTATTAATGTTTAATGTGTGTCAAAAATGTCAGCATCCAAAAGAGAGGCAGATGAATTATTTAGTTCTGTGAGTGTCTTGCCTTCCCCCCTCCCAATGTTGTATCTAAAATGTTTGCCCTGGTTTTGTTTAGATTTAGGATGTTGTCGGGGAAGTTAAACCAATTGCTGTTACACCCAGCACATTTCCTCTGAGGAGCTGCTGCTGCCGCTGCTTTGCAGTTCGGTGCTTCGTTAGAGAGGTCTGGGCAATCTGAAGTCAGCTGCAGTTGGGTTATGCACAGTCCCTCCCGGTGGGCTGGAGTTGTTGTCAGATTGGTTTGCAGGGGGTCAGACTCTGGGAAACTGAAATAAGGATAGAAGAGTGGGGTGTGAAGGCAGGTCCTGCTCTCCAGGTAAGGGTTGCAGGGAGCTGCTGTCGGAGCAGCCCAGCATCACAGCGTAGCCCGTGAGACTTCCCTGTGCCCCCACGGGGATGTGCTGCACCTGACGTTAGCTTTCTTCTGCCATTCTTGCTGCCTTGGTTTTGCAGTTTTTTTTCTAGAGGTACATCACCCAGAGACCTGCGACAGCCTAGTCTGGATGAACTGTCCCCCATTCGGGGTGGGGGCAGCCCCTGTGATCCTGCCAGGGCTCTGACTGCTCTCCCACATACCCCTCTGCAGGGATGGTTTCTACTCGCTTGTCCTGTTTCCAGAGCTTAGGGCATGGATCTTGCATTATCCCTAACCAGGGAATTTGTGTATGGGAAGGAATAATTCCCCTTAGAGTTGCAGGTTTGGGTTTTCATTTTGTTGTTTTTTTCTTAAGATCAGCTTCACGGCATGACCCAATAGCTGCAAGATGAAATCATAAACCTTAGCAGAAAGAAAGAGGGGCCGAAGGGGATGAGCAAAGGAAGAAAGGTATCTGATCTAATGGGATCTGAGGTGAGGTGAGAGAGAGGGAAATGTAAGCCTTATTAATAGTGAGGCATTAGTTTGTGACTGTTGGATGAACCAGAATCAGAAATGACTCATTTAAAACCCACTCTGACACTCACGCTAGATACCACCTTCCTTCCTGGGCAGGGGTCTTTCTGAGGGCAATGGGAACTCCATCAGCCTGTGTGTCTGTTTGGGCGGGGCACCTTGAATCATGTCAGAAAAATGAAAAAGAGAACTCTACATTAAAAGAGCAAATGTACAGATTGTTTTTAAAACAGGGACAAATGCAATTGTGTTGTTTGTTTGGAATTTTTCTTTTCTTTTTTAGGGAAGTCACAGGCCTTGAGACAAGGATCTCAATTGGCCTCTAATTAAAGTTGCTTTCTTACTGTCTGGCATGAAATCCCCCTGAGAGGCAGATGTTTGCAAAGCACACTTGAGGCACTGGCATATGGTTCCTTTGTAAGGCTGGCGTTTCAGCAAAGTGCCTCCTGAATGTTGTACATAATTAGATATTTTATTTTATTTTTTTGTCCCGGAGAAGTTACTGGCGGCTGGGGACTTCGGGGATCAAAGAGGGAGGCTTTCTGAGAGGAGGATGGGAAGCCCTTAGCACATCACTGAGACATGACAGGTGCTGGCAGATGCCCTGCTGCAGCTTTTTGGAAAAAGCCTGTCGGCTAAACCAATGCCAGTCAAAGAAAACTTTTCCAACATACAGAATTTAATAGAGGAGGCGACCGTGGGTACCCAGTCACTGCAACTTCACAGGTGACTTCCATCCTTCCTACAGGAATCCATCAGCAGGTCTAAACTTTTTACAGGATGATAAAATTCAGAGGAATGTTTCTGTAAGGAATCCAATTGTAATTGAGAGGGGAGTGAAATGGAAAGAAAAAGTTCATGAATACTAGCTTAGGTAGAAACCATGGCCACACTTAAAATGTGACTTCAGATTACAAATGGCCTGTAGCTCTTTATTAACGCCATAAGAGACTGTTGCATCTGGGTGGCCACTGATATGTAGTGCAATCTACAGCAAGACACTTAATGACTAGAAGCTCAAGTTGCTGAATACACTCATTTTCCTCTGGGGCAGCACCTCCATCCCTTGCACACTTAAGGAATAAGACACAGGGTTCTGTGTCAGATGACCTAATTTTTCCAGTTCTCTTAACACCTCTCTTTGCTGCCCAAAAGTCCTTGTTGTGATCACCAGAGCAAGTCTTCCCTACTGTTGGTGTCTCATTTTTTTCTGTCCATAAAAGTGCACTGCAACAGTTCCCTGCCTCCAAAAGGTTTTTTGAAACAAAATGAATTCATGTTTGTCAGGTGCTTTTGAGGTCTGTGGACCCAACTGTGCTTTACTAATGTGGGCAGTCATTATTTCCATTCTGTAGAGAGGAAAATCAAGATCTAGTACAGTTAAAACAGCTTGTTCAGGATCGCAAAGCAATTTAGGAGAAGAACCACAAATAGAGCCAAGTCTTTTGACTAGCAGTCAGATGTGTTATCCACGGGGCTACCTATAATGTCTAATTATTTTTCTAAGGGTAGGAACTGAACGATCTCAGCCTGATTCCAAGTCCTGATGAAAATAAAAAGGAAATGCGTAAAAGATTGACTCACAGTCATTGCAGTCTCTTAGCATCTCTATTAGTGTATGTTTAAAATGAAATGAATTAAATCCCCCATGGATGGAGATTAAGCAGACCCTTCGCTGCAAATTGTGGATTAATTTGGAATCCTTCTGATGCTTTGAGTGGTTTTGTGCCACATATGAAAAAGCAACGCCTGGATGTTGACTTAGGTGGGACGCACAGGGTGCTATGTTTTAGGCATCAGATGCTGAACATAGCTTATTAGAGGCCACATGTGCACGGAGGCTAATGAATTTGCATGCTTGCTGCAAGCGGCTGTATCTTTCTTGAAGCCTTGCCTGTTCTTTGGCATGTGTTCAAGCTGAGGCTACTGTTTAAATGTGTGGACATTCAAAGGCTGTGCTGGGAGGCTGGATGCTGCCAAGCACCTCGTGGAAGGAATAACAATCTCAGCAATTAGCAAGCTCCCCCAGACCCCAGCCCTACCTCTCTGTGTCTATAGGAAGAGGAGGCAAGCAGGCTGTGTTGGCAGTGGCTCTCCCTTTGAGGGCATTCAAGCAGTGGGAAATCAGAGGGACCAACCTGTCAGTGTAGAGGGGGCAGAAAAGCTCCTGGACCTCTGAAAAAGCACTGACAAAACTTGGAAGCGGAGGTAGCCTGTACAATTGCCACCCAATAGCTGAGACCAGAAGGATGTTCCAGCAAGCAGTAGTGGTGTATAATTAATAAAAGGAGGGGCAGAATAAGGAATCACAGAGAAAATAATATTAGTCTTGGACAGACCCTAAGTATTACATATGAAACCAACATTCATCTTTTAATTTTAGAACAAATGCAGCAATGTAATGAGTATAACTTTTGTCTTAGCTGGGATAAAGTGCTTGGCATGTGGTGCAGCAGGATTAGTCTTCTGTGCAGACCATCTATGTGGTGTCCACGGTTCTTGCACATTTTGAAGCTATGGAGAGGGTCTGTGTGTCAGCCTGCATGCTAGATCTGGTGGCATAAAAGCATTTACTCTGTATAAGACTAGCAGGAGCACCAGAGATCAGATTCATAGCAGATTTATAGTTGGATCCTCTGTCAGGTACCCGTTAGGCACTTTGCATAGCTTCATGTCTATAATCCTGTGTTTATATAAGCTTACATGTGCAGAAATAAGATGACTTCAACCACAAGCTTAAATGCTGTGTCAGTATTCAGTTATAGAGCAGGAATGCCATCACAGGTCTACAAAGGTCCCAGGGATTATTTACATTTCCATTGCAGAGCTGAAAGCAATCTCTAGCCCCTGCTCTGCACGGGGTAAGAAACACAGCCAAAGCCATCTGTGTTTCCACGGAAAATATCTGCAATGTCCGTGTTAGCTTCTGCTGGTCTCCGCAGATGAGCGTTGCATGCTGTGGCCCCGCTTACTGCTCAAGGTGTGTTGAACACAGGTGGTCTGTTTGCTGCGCTCGTTTGTTTAGGAAGGGTAGACATGTCAGGAGCACCAGGTGAGTTCTTACTTGAGACAGTGAACTGGAGGTGGAGTGGGACAGCCACCATCCTTGCCCCGGGGCTATAGTGTTGGTTCAACCTGCCTTTCACCCTATCCCTGCCACACACTGACCTGCAATAAATGCTTTCTGTCAGGCCAGGTATTACTTTTTATTTGTTATTAAGGAGAATAATAACCTTTGTTTGTGAAGTATATAGCTCTGGGTTAATCTTCCATAGTAGCTGGCAATGATATTTACAGACTAATTTTGTATTCTTTCTGACTGGTTCTGCCTTTTAGATTCAACTCAATTCAATCCTCCCTTCCTCCCTTCCTCCCTTCCTTCCCTGGTCCATGAAGTCAAAACCAGCTCTTCTGCTGCCTAAGCAGGGAAGGGCAGCAGGGGAGCCTCGCAGGCTGCTGGGAGGCTCAGGGCACTGAAATGCTCTTTCTTTGCATCAGAGATCAGGCTGTTGTCCGCAGAGGAGCGGTCGGCAGATGCAGAGTGTCCAGCCCTATTTATCTCTGCCAGATGGTGCTCAAATGCTAGTCCGGAGCACATGTTGCTTGTATTCAACCAAATGCTTGTGCCGTGCTGTGACCTCTCTGCCTCTGAACCAATGAGCCTCAGCCAGCAAAATCCCAGTGGCAGAGGCCCTGGCAGCCCTTGGCTAAGCCCCTTTCCATAGCTTGTAGAAAATCAGAGAAATCAAACTAGGAAGGCTCAAGCCCTGCTGGGACAGACAAAAGTGTGCAAGGAAGGAAGGAAGGGGTTAAAGACGGTTTAGCACGCACAAAAGGTAAATGTTTGAAGCAGAAATGCAGAACAAAGGAATAATGGAGAGAGAAGGGCAGGAGGAGGAAGCAAGAAGTGTAAAGAGAAGAAAAAGGAGGATTATATTCTGCCAGAAAACAAAGAAACGGTTGTATGAGAAAAGCATTGGGGAAGCATTGGGGAAGTGAGGGTTCAGCTCTGCACAAACTTTCTGTCTGACACCAGACAAGTCAATCTCTCTGTGTCTCAGTTTGCAAATGCTACAGTGGTAATAATAAAGTCTCCTTTGTTCTACAT
Source organism: Opisthocomus hoazin (assembly GCF_030867145.1). Lineage (NCBI taxonomy): Eukaryota > Metazoa > Chordata > Aves > Opisthocomiformes > Opisthocomidae > Opisthocomus > Opisthocomus hoazin. The sequence goes on along the minus strand of NC_134422.1, from coordinate 12,239,400 downwards.
CTCTCTGCTCATATCAGACGTCCCTTCTGTTTGTACGTTGTACAAGGCCAAGATGCTACTATACTGCAAACAAAAATAAAATCCACTGAGTCTTTGAAGGGAAAAAAAAAAAGAGGTAGGAAGGCAAATAGGCTATGATAAACCTAGGAGATAACTGCTCCAAAAACCAGGGTGGGTGGGAAAGAAATAATATGGACCAGATTAATCCTACAGTTGCCTCCTGGACTCAAGTAGAGTTCCTCGAGGTATGGGTTTAGTCCAGGAGTTCAGTTTGGTTAGAGAAACTTTCATGCCAAAATTTTTAAATAGTCAAATCTGTTCTGAGAACTATGAGAATGTGGGCTGCCTTTCCTGAAACATTACATGGGACTTGGGATGAACAACTCCCGCTGAAGTCGTAAGGAGCCAAGTGATTAAGCCCCATGCAGTGCTCTGACAGGAGGCCGCCTTCTTGCCTACGCATAGTTTTTTTAAGTATAGAAAGTATTTCCATATTTCCAGCAGCTGATCTTTATTTGAAGCCAAGAGCTGCATTTTTCAGATTAGAACTGAAGCTGTTCTAGGAAAAGCCACTCTGGAGCAGACCATGGGTCCATCTAGCCCAAGACAGTGTCTCCAACAGAGGCCCTGCTCTCCGCTTAGAAAAAGATATCCTAAAGCCCACAGGGCTCTCTCCAGGGGTAATTTATGTTTCACTCCAAGAGTTAGAGTTTGGCTTTCACTCCAAAGTCTGTAGGTTTATTTTCTTTCCAAAACTCTTGCTTATTTTATTAATAAATAATAGTTCCCTGAAGGTGTTTGTTGTTTGCAGATCTCTAACCCTTTAAGGAAGCCCCTTGAGCTGCTGACCTCTGCGCCTTGTGGCAGTAAGTTCCCCAGGCCAACCAAGGCATTTGTGTGGGGAAAAAGGAGTTTTCTTTTCTCAATTTCAGGTTTGCTGTATTTAATGTGGAAGCATACCTTAAGCTTCCCCTCTCACCCAGCTGGCTTCTCATTACAGCATCTCACCTAAAACTGTGAGCTGCTTCTGCCGTGCAGGGAATCCCTGCTAGGAGACAGGCTGTGCATGTGTGACGCTGCTCTGCCCTGAAGCGTGACTCAGCCAGGCTGAGGATCCGCTCTTTTCATTTTTCAGTACTTCCAAGTCTACAAAAAAACATTATTCTGTCAGCTGCTTCAGCAGGCAAAGTGTGTTTTCTTCTCATGTCACTGGAGTAATAAAAGTTTGTGGACAGTCATAGCATCCCTGCTATGTGGATAGCACACTAAGCCAGGGCGTGATAAAGGTGTGAGGGGCTGCAGGGTGGCTGGGACATGGCACCGTGCTCTCTGCGCCTCTCTTTTGGTAAAGAGGCCTTTCCAGTGCTCAAGCTTCTTTGCAGACCACAGTGAGACTTGCAGGTAGCATGGCAAGAGGAGCACTGTTCTGTAGTCCCATGCTTATGATAAAGGTGAACCAGCAAACCAGTGCATGGACAATAAGGAGGATGGCTCAGTGTTCAGCTTGCCCTTCCTTCATCTGTCTGTCCTTCTCTGTCCTTCTGTCACAGAAGGGCTTGGGTCTTACGGGGTAGCAGAGAGGTGTAGGGCGGGATACAAAGTACAGCCTTCGTCATCGTCTAGGAATGAACTGGCTGCATGGTTGTACACTCGGGGCTCTGCAGCAAAAATTAGATGGTGTTACACAGACGTGGCTTCAGATCCAGCATGCAAACAAACAAAACAACTGTATTAGAAACAGCTGGGGGATAGAATGAAAATGAGCATTATTAGGAGTATGCTTATAATAACTTATGAACTGGGGAATGCATCATTGCTGCGCTGGGACCTCCTGGAGACAGATTTGCTATTGCTTTTGGAGCCTTTATTACAGCCATTGGTTTTCCCATTTATGCATCCCTTCTCCCAGCCCTTGCTGGAAATCTGGGTGGTATGCTCTGAGACGTAGCTGCTAACACAAGGATTTTGACAGGAGCTGGAGTGACCTCTGAAAGCAGTGGCCATGGCCTCATCTGCGGGTCATGAGCTACCACCTGGGTGAGCATGTAGATCACCCAGAACAGGGACTTTGCTTTAGGTGCTGATCTACCTTCAGGAGTTTCCTCCTTCATTCTGAGGGAAGTTTTGCAGCTCTTGGGAGTTTTTGTTGGTTCCCTGGCTATAGGAAGGGCTCATAGTTTTCCAACTCCTTCATCATTTTGGAGTGTGACTGACCTGTCCTGGGGGATACTGCAAAAGGCGAAGACACCTTCTGGCAGCTCTGTCCCTATTCGTGTCTTTTCTTGCCTCTCCTGTGGACAGTCAGGACATCGCGGCTGTTAGCAGCGAGCCACTTGACTGCAGCATGCCCTGCTGTGGCTCAGGAGGTGACCATCCTTAAAGTCATACATTTTCTCCTGGTCTCCATGAATAATACCTCTGCAAGATGCAGTCCTTTTCTTGTGGGAGAGTGTTTGAAATTGTCCTTCAGCCCTCGGTATAGTGGGCTCTTGCTAAGAAGTCCTTATTTGTGTGTTTTACATATATGAGGACCGCACCAACATTTTTTTGATAATGTTCACTAAGACTTCAGTTGTGTAATGTCTAATGCACGGTTAAGTGCCTAAGAATTGACTTTGCTGTTTCCCTGACAAATTTATCAAATATTGGCCAAAACTCAATTTGCACTGACACTGCTGATCTTACAGCTGGAGAAATTTGACCCAGTACTGCAGTGTCTTTCAGCCATCATGATGTGTCTAGCACTTTGGCTGTTTGCGTTTACTTCATGGTTGGATGAGATGCTTATAAACAAAGCTGCTTAAATTCCAAACATTGCCTATGGCTGAATGGTTCCTGCCTTTGATGTGAGAGCTAGCCACAGCCTGGGATCTGAGAGGTTGTTCTTCTTAAGAGGACAAGTTAATAGCAAAGTCTCATATATTTAACACAGAGTGCATAAAGCACTGCTTACCTGAACATGGAAAGAGTTCAGCAACCAGGACTAGTTTCCCAGGTCCCAAAACACTTTGTTAACACAAAGTGCTCTTTAGGGATCTCTCAGGACCGTGCTCCAGTGCCTGTTCAAATTGCAGTTACATTGGTCTTGGCCTTGCACTGAATTACCTCCTGCTTTTGTGTGCTGATTTTCACAAGCATAGGCTCAGCTGATGAGCTTGCTCGTCTTCTGGAGCCGAGTGTCATGGGGGTGATGCCTGAGGCATGTGCGGGCACAGAGAGGTAGTTGTAGCCATTGGTGAGGGACGTATTGTCACGTACAAGACAGTCTTGTTCACAAGGTGACTGTGAATGGCAAATCCTACCTCATTTGCCATTAACAGTAACTCAACCATAATAATGATAATAATACTTGTAGGTACACCGGTTCAGCTGCAGGGGAAAATGGCTGTTATGGTCTCCATCCTGTCTGTTCCGTATATCTGCATGGATTGAACCACTGTAACTTTGCAGGCTGCACCACACAGAAAATAGATTACAATATCTAGGAGGGGCTTTTATCCCCATTTGCTCTTTCAGACCCAGATGGTCAGGTGTCATCTGCTGTCCTCAGTAAGCAAGGTTTGATGGCTGGAGCAATGTTGTCCTGTTTCTAGCCAGTTAGGAAAGCTGCTTAGTGAGAAGACTCTTTTGCCCTGATACCATCTCAGAAGAACGGTGGTTTCTGCCTGCCTGTGAAAAGCAGAAAGTAAAAATACAGGGTTTCAAATGTGTTGTGCTCTTTGACGAGCTGGAATATATTTAAGGACATATTTGAAGATCACTTGTTGTGATGGGTATTCACCACCCAGTGATGGATGAATTATTTTTCAGAGCAACTGCAAAGGTGTCCTTCAAACACACCTTTTGTAACAGTGCTGATGGAATAACAGTGTCTGGCCTGCCATGGGGTGGTCTGTTACCGTTGGTCTTTTGCAAAGCAGAAGGATGCTGCTGGTGGCTGAAACTATTGGCAATTCTTTTCCAAAGGCTTCCAAGGGAGTAAAAATCTGGGATTTCTTTGGTGAACTTTCGGGAGACATGAAATAATTTGGCAGTACGCAGAAGGCAAATGGCCTATGCAGGTATATTTAACATGTAATCAAACAGCATGAATTACATGAGGATGTGCTGTGGCTTCAAACCACTCCTTATCCAGGGAAAACTTCAGCTGGCTTGTAAGGAGCGTGTTCTCCCTCTGAGTGTGGTCCCCACCTTGAGCCGTTCCATCTCCAGCCATGCTGTATAAAGCAGAAAAGGGGCAAGCGGAAAGGCAGCCCCTGCGCACATCTGTCTCGAGGGCCGATGCTAGATGGATGGGTATGTGCTGCAACATTCCCTGCGATTTTGTCTAGCCTGTGATAGAAACAGTGAAGAGACAAGGCTTCTGGCTTGGTGTGCAAGCCAGGCTCGGTAGTCTGGTCTGTGAAAAATGCAGTGGGGAAAAATCTGATTCCTTGGTGGGAGATTTGTTAGCCTTTCAGAACTTCTGGAGGATAAAGTTATGAGTTGATTTTCTGTATTTTCTTTTTACAGACATATAGAATCATAGAGTTATAGAATCGTTTGGGTTGGAAGGGACCTTAAAGCCCATCTAGTTCCACCTCCCCTGCCGTGGGCAGGGACACCTTCCACTAGAGCAGGTTGCTCAATGCCCCATCCAACCCGGCTTTGAACCCTTGATGTTTCTCTTGATGTATCTCTATTGATGCTCATGTTGTTTGTGTATCAGCCATTAGGGTCTAACTCTTGGTGCTTTTGTGTAATTGATAGACTTTCTTCTGTTTGATTTTGAGAAATATGGAGTATCCATGAAACTGGGAGCAAGAACATGCTGTCTTCTAACGTGACTTTCCTGTTTTCCTGTTTTGCAGGTTCTTTTCGAAATGATGGTTTAAAAGCTGCTGATGTCCTTCCTATACTAAAGGAGAAAGTGGCCTTTGTGTCAGGTGAGTACATCTGTTCTGAATGCCTCCAGCCTAGCACGAGTACTGCCTGCTTCATCCTGGTCCTTATGGTGCTGCAGAGTCACGAGCAACCAGTTTCACATTTTGACTTGGTAATACTTAAATTAGCTCTTCTGCTAAGAAAAGGGCTGTATGTGGAACAGGGCTATCCAGTAGAGTGTTGGAAACTGGCCCATGGTGATTTTCTTCGTATTTTAAGAAACAGGTAAATGGGCAGCACAGGTAGGGTGCAATGCAGCTGCTCAGTGCCAGCTCAGACCTGTGCCATCTCAGCATTCAGGACAATTCAGGGATTCTGCTTTGGGTTCAAGGTCAGTGAATATTTCTGTTTGTAGGAACCACTCAGACCTGTAAATCACTAGTGTTTTGTCTGCAGTCCCAATCAACTTGCAGTTAAAAGTACTATTGAAGCTCTATTTACATAATAACTCAGACGCTCAAAGATCTCCTGCCATCCTGTACAAAGATTTACAGCCTTTGTTTAGGAGAAATATCTTGAGGACCTGGGGGTGGATGAGGGCTAGAAAATATGGAAAAGGCTTTGAGAATGGCTTGAATGATATTGTTTCTGAGATGAATCACAACTTGCCAGGGAGAGGGGGAGGAGAAAGTCTGAAGTGATCGTAATCATGCATGAAGTCACTCAGATTGGCAGCTTAAAACTGGGGTATTTCCAGTTTGCAAACCATTCAGGCTGCTTTTGGTGATCTTCCCTGTTGCAAAGAGAAAATCGGCATCAAAAGCAACTGCCCCCCTTGTTTGCAGTCGGTGCTTTTTGTTTCCATCGTCTCCGCAGTAGTGCTGACTACAGAGGGGAGGAGAGCAGCAGTGAGGCCTTTAGGTGCCCAGGCTCTTCCTCTCTGACTCTCCCCAAGGGTGCTGGAGTGGGGTTGGTGAGGATGGGGCTTGTTGCCCTGCCAAGCCATGGAGATGCCTGGCCAGGCAGGAGAAGCTTTCATCTTGACCAGTTGTTGGTGTGAGGTGTCTTCTCGTGTAACAACAGTTAAATAGCCCAGGAATCATGAATCCAGCAGTGACTTGTGCAAATGATTTGCTCTATAAACCCTAAACTCTCTGGTCAATGAAAATCCAGGACTTTAAGGGAAGTTATTGAGACACCAAATGCCCGGTGTGAAAACCCAAGAGTATCCCAACAGTACTCTCATGCAGGACTGCTTTACCTCACACTGGTGTCTCATTCTGAATGTCTTGAAATGTTTTACGTGGTTGTTGTCTTTCACTGCTCCGAAGAAGGGATCATAGTCATAAAACCACAATGTACCTGCAGATTTCTTTGCGACACAGAGCTGAACCGGCCACTCTGGGGAAGTGAAAGCGAGGAATTTATGCAGGGACTGTACTGGAATTTAGTTCTTGGCTCCTGCTGTTGCTTTGCATGGAAATGACTGCAGGATCATTTGGTAATTCATGGAATATTTAATAACAACAACCTGTCTGGATCATTTATATAGCCCCTTCCACTGACAGTGCCTGCATTCAGCTCCAAGCCAGAGGGTCTCACACAAAATCATCAGCTCGTTAGATGCTGTCCTGGGCCGAGCTTGCCTTGTGGGGGGCCGTTAAATGAGCAGCACCAACATGATCCCCAGGGGTTTTGCACTGTGATCTGCTGCAGGCAAGGGACAGCTCGGCCCTTGTAGACTCACCATCCTCCAGACCTGTATTGGCTCAAAATGTGCCTGTTCCTGACACAGCTAACTAGATAGCAGTCCTGGGATTTACACCTCCTCTCCGTGTTCTCCAAACACAATGACTATGGGCAACAATTGTCAGGGGCCTTTGCAGACAAAATGCTCTGAGCCACTAGTGTCTTATTGCAATAGCCCCAGCATCACCTTCCAGCCCAGAATTCAAGTACTGCCCAGGCTTCCCCTGGGATTAAGAAAGGAATTTGAGCAGTTCAACTGATGGCTAGGTTCTTTTTAATTAAAATGGAATAACTTCCTAGAGTATGCTATGAGCACAAAACAGAAAATATCTGCCAAAATAGAAAAATCAAATAGCTTGACTTAGCAAGATAAAAAAAAATATGTTCTGTAGTTAGCACAGACTCTGGGAGAACATTGTGTTTGTAATCAGGCTTCCTCAAGGAAAAGGACTTTTATTGAGTCTTCTTCAGAGTTTTATACTCTACAGTTCATTTTAATGGTAACAGTACAGTAAAGTTGTCAAGGGGGTTCTCCTTACACCAGCAGAATTTATCAGCACACACAAAAAAATCTCAGCTGAGCATCTCAGTTACATAGTTTATTCCTCTTCTCGTCTGCTGTGGCTCACCAGCTAATTTTTAGTCCATGATTAGACAGAAAAGATGCAGAGAACAAGCAAGGTCCTTCAGGCGGGGGCTATACCGCGCTTTGTGTCTCCGTGCTGTGGATGCTCCACACCTGGACCACGCAGAGCAGCAGGGCAGAGCAGGCAGGGCAGTGACACCGGCTGCTGCCTGCTCCAGAGCCAGCAAAACAGTCCCTGCCTGCACAGCCATGGAATCTCAGAGGAGCACTCAAGCTTTCAGAAGTGCACTTAATTTTGGAGTTGAAACACAGCTCTAACTAGCTGGGCACGGATTCATCCAGCCTAAACACCGTCTGGGGCTCTGGGCCTGGCGCTTCCCCTTGGCTGGCTCAGCCGGCAGCGAGCAGCAGGCGCAGGGCTCTGCATCCGCATCCCTGCGCCGCGGGAGAGTTGAGAAGCAAATAACGTTGGGATTTTTTCCTGGAACTGGTTCTTGATTTCTTCCAGTGATCTCATGCATGAGCTAGACTGAACCCGAGCAAAGTTCATGTGAATGTGTGTGTAAACAGCACCTGAAAATCCCATTCCAGTACTCATAAGCAGAGAGATAGCCTGAGCAGTCGGGAGCGCGGTGCATCCCGGCCATCACCGCTTGATTGCTTCCATTGCTGACCTCGTGAAGAAGATTAAGCAGGCGGTTGGCAGGAGGGAGGCTTTGGCTGCCTGCTTGTTGCCTAAATCCTAATAAAATCTTGGCTTTGCCTGGGTGGTTCACTGTGTTGCTTCCAGTGCAGCATTAGGGAACCATTAGGGAACAAGCTACAGGCCAGAGAGTGATTTTTGTATTCTGAGAAGGAGATGAGCACAGAGGAGAGGAAATAAAACAGGCTGTAGATTATTTTAGGTGGTTTTTTTCAGTGAGAGGTGGTGAAATATTTTGGAAGATGGGCTTATAGTCTTTCCTAGGAAATGTGGATGCTGTTTGAGAAGAGTGGTTTAACTTGGGATGTTGGTCAGATGCTTGATTATATTTATGGGAGATTCTCTGTTGATCAGTGCAATTTGGGAGGAAGAGTACGAGGCTCTCAGAAGAGGGAGGGGAATGTGTTACCATGTTCCCTTCCCGTGCATGGAGCTTTTAATACACTTAGGCTATGAAAAGCTTGTTAGTTGACTAATGCCGTGGATCTCGCTGAAAGCATTTGCTTTTTCCCCATGTATCCCTCTGAAGAGTTTCTCAGGATCCTTCCCAGCCCTTCCCGTTCCCTGTCGGGCTCAGAACAGTGGCAGCGCGTAGGCTCCCGCCTGTCACCCAGGTACCATCTGCTCCTCTGCTGAGGCAGGAGCACAAAGGAGGAGGCTGGCTAGGTTTCTCAGAGGGTGGTTGAGCACGGAGGAGCAAACAGCAAAAGGCAGAGAAGGGTGTAAGAAGCCGGTGAGTTGCTGCAACTGTGGTGAGCAGAGCTCCCAACGTGTGTTCAGCAAAGCGGGAGGGCTTTCTATGGACTTTGGCCAACAGAAGGCACAGGGCAGGGAGAAATGTATGCAGTAGCAGTTCAGCCATCTCTGTCCTTCAGAAGCCCACTGTCCCCAACCCCACACAAGTGTCTCGTGAGCTGGGTCGCAGCGACGTCTGAGCCTGGCTGAGAGCCTGAAGGGAAAACAGAGAGATTTCCCAAAAGGCCTTTCAGAGGGGGAATTTCAGTGAAAACAGATCAGATGAAAGGACAACTTTGCAATTAGTTTTCACTAAATTTAGGCTGGCAGGATGAAACAAAAAGAAAGGCTCAGAGGGGAAGACAGTGACCTTCCCAAAAACTTGTCTGAAGACACCACAGGTCACTTCATGCCAGAGGTACATGGGACCACGTGAGGAGGGGCATGTTTTTCTTTCTCTGCAATGGATGCACTTCACTCTCCAGAGAAAGGGTTGAAATCAGATCCCAGGGCCCTCTGGGCACTGGAAGAGCTCAGATCCACGTTTCAGGGAGTCTCATATGCTGATTTGCGGACACTGGAATTTGTATTGGCTTGGGGATAGAACTAACCAAAATATTTAATTTTGGATGACATAAACTTCTGTATTTGCACAAAAAGTTTTGATTTAAATTAAAAGTTTCCATTCTTCTCTTCCTCTGGAATGGAAATTTCAAATGAAACGTCAACAATTCTTCTATGTTTTGTTACAGAGAAATGTCTTCCTTTTTATACCATTCCCTGATGTAGTTCGAAATCAACGGAAATTCCAAAGGAGGAAATATGCTATTAGAAAAACATAGCATTGCTTGGCTATTGAACTTTCCTAGTGGTTTTGGGTGATCATGCTTTCATCTAGAATTTGCTGATGCATTAATGTAGATTTTTGTTTGAAGAAGAAGATGAGGAAGTTTAGACTGTAAAGTTTCCGGGTCTTTTAATGGGGTCTGAGACTGCTGGGTTTTTGTTGTCTGTTTTTTTCCTTTTGTTTTATAAGATTGTTAGGTCATTTTTAATGATAAAGAAGAGCCTTTACCTATAGGGGCTGTGTGGACATCCTCATTGGGACTCTAAGGTTAAAACAGAAATCAAAATATTTCTTGGGATTTCTGATTTCATTTACAGGTTGTAAATGTAGTGTGCAGAATCAGTTGCCGTATTTCTTTTCATATGTTTTAACAGTAGCCGTGGACTATATTAAGCAATTTCTGTGGAGAATGTCTAGTCACTGCCAGCACTTACTGTCCTGGCGCTTGGACACCAGCAGCTTGCCAAGATCCACCAATACCTCCTTAGAGCAGGGAGATTTCTCCTCTATGTACTTCCTTAATTAGCACATGTGAGAGTAGTGATGCAACCTGTGCTGCCTTGTGGAGAGGCAGAAAGGTTCAAGTACCGTATACAACTGGGCAAAAAATGAACCCAATCAAAATTCCTATTCAAAAAGTTTCACAAGAACTTGTGGCATGTAAATAACATTCACAGGCACCATCCAAACGCGCTGAACTCTGAGGTCCTCCTGGTTGATGGGTCCCTGCATCCTGTCACATAGGTATAGCTTCTCAGTTAATGATAGGGACTTTCAAAATAACAATAAAAGGAAGGAACTGAGCCTGTGAAGCAAGAAGGTCTGTATACATTCCGTCCTGTTCCTGCTCGCAAGGTTTTCTAGTCCTTAAAGATACAGTGAGCTCCGTATGTATCTCAGCAAAGGTCTCATCTTCCTTTACACAGGGACGTGGGAGTTGTTCCTGTACAGAAGTGAAGGCTGGAAGCTTAGAAATCAATATAAGGACCCAGGGGGATGACAGTAGCACCTGAGAAAATTAATACGATAACAACCAACCATTTTGGTCATTTTGCAGTGAGGTGTGCTCTTCTGTCCCGCTAATGAGACTCGTCACCTCTGAAAACTTCCTTATGTCTTTGAAACTGCTTTGGTTCATAGGCTGATGTTTTTTTCCCTAAGGAATCAATTTTGACTGACAAGAACCACTGAAATTCACTACTGGACTGGGTGGATTTTTTTTTAATACTTTTTTGTGTGAAAATATAAGCTATTTGAAATAAAAATACTTTGCTGGAAGGTGCAATTTCATAAACATTTTTATCTGGTAATGTTTCTCAGCACTAGGCTACATTTCTGCTTAAAAGCAGAGGGGAAGAAGATTTTCTAATAGCAATTATGTAAGTCCAATAGCTTCAACTCTCACCTGAACTGTCATTAATTTGCAGCGTCCTCTACCTCGCTGTAGCTGTCAAGGACTTACCTGCTGGGGATGTGGCAAACCTGAGCAGGCAGTTATATTAAATCTATTTATCACATATTTCACTTTGCTGATGAACATCAGAAACATTGCCATTGTTGTTTCTCTGTGCTTATCTGGAATGAGGAGGACAAAGAGTGTGTGATCAGGGAGAATATGGCCTCTCTTTGTTTCTCCTTACTCTGTACAGCTGCTGACGTTATGCCCAGTGGTGAGAATCTGGAGTGCCTGTCGGTCCTGCTGTCAGCAGTGTGACTGGCATTGCTGCACGCTGGTTCTTTCCCTTCCCTTCTCCAGGGGCAAGAGGGTGTGCAGTGGGGTGTTTCATTTTAGAAGATATGAGGTTTATTTTGTTCAGTTCTCTATTGTTTTTTAAATATATACAGCTATTCCCATACATCTGCAATAGAAGAGGTGAGATCAAAAAACCTAATTTACAGCTGGGGCAAAAGGCAGCAAGGTTTGCATAGGTGTGAGTAAGGGTCAGCATTGAAGAGGAAGGTACTGGTGTTCACTCGGTACTTCACAGCAAACCAGCTTCTTCCAGAGGAAGAAACAGGCTCATCTGGACTCACTCTGGAAGTCCAGCCTGCCACACAAAGGTATTCTGCCTTCATTTTAATGAGTCTCACTTGTCCTTAGTTTTGCTTTGCCATGGCAATATCTTTCTCCATGGGAAATGAGACGATTTTCCCAGTGGCTTGTTGGCAAGTAAACATTTAAAATTATCCCAAGTATTTAAAAATTTAACAATTTAAAATTACCCCAAATATTTAAAATTACCCCAAAACATTGCATAGATCAGCAAAGATGTATTACAAGCCACAACAGGGGGTCTCTTCAAATGCATGGAGTAGCTCTGGGTGACTGAGGAACAAACCTACCCGGTGGGAAATGGGTTCCTCCAGTGACTGCACTGAGCATCCCATCTACAGCCTCTGACCTGCTCTACCAAGGGATCTTCCGGTGGGAACACACAGCCTTTGTTTTGGCATCATTAACACTAAATGTAATGTGGCAAATATTGGCCATTAGGATTTGATTCAGGCAACTGACTCTGGGATAGGGGATGCTGCAAAGAGCAGTACACTGGAGGATCAGGCCCTGCTGACAACGTTGCAGCTGTGCTAAGATGCAGGTGAGCTTGTTGTGGGAGCTTAAATTTCCATCACTGTTGCACTAGAATCACCTGCTTTAGAACCAACAGAATTTGAGGGTGGTCATGCAGATAATCCTATATATGACCCTTAAAGCAAATTAGTCCCTCCTAAAGCAGGAGGGATTTTAGCATGGAGTGATCACTGGAGGTCTGGTAGCAAACAGACTGTCACAGAGCTCAACTATGGCAGGGAAAGGAATATTATTTTAAGACTCTGGATACCAATTCCTTGATACTTTGCTTTCCTAGGAAGTCTGTCAATTCGATTTAGAAATCCAGAGCATGTTATTTGTCATTATATTGAGGCATTTGACATCGGCTGAGCTCATCCTGTTTCCTAGCTCTCTTCATTACCATTCATTTTTTCACCGTATTTTGGACTGAAATACCTTTTGAGGAGTATTTCAGCTCCTCTGGAAACTCACTTAAGATCTCAGCAGTCTGCCGCATCAAGATTAATTGGCTTATGATCTGCGGGGGGTCAGACGAAGCAGCATATTCATTTGAACTGCAATAGACACCTGAAAGGGGGCCAGAGATGCTGTGTACTTCTCCCGTCTCTGTTGCTGATGTGTTGCAGGACCTCAGACAAGGTACTTGGGAGCCTTTATGTGTGTGGACATTTATCTGCGTCTATGGTTAGTCCTTGTGAATCCATGCTTATAAAGAGGCTGCAAAAGGAAGCAGAGGGCTTGAATCCCTTAAATATACATAAAAGCAAGCAGGTAAGCATCATGGAAGAATGGGTGATCAAACAGGAGACACAAAGCTTGATAAAATCATTAGCTGTTATATACAAGAAGATTGTATTAAATCATTATCTGTTTTATACAAGAAGTCTGCATTAAAGGAAACCGTTAATTTCCTCTCCTAAACAGTATTACACAAAGCTGGAATTTTAGCTTTTTGTGTATTATCAGGGATGGATATGACCTCAGGACTTGAAATTGTGAAGGCTCATACACAGAGTTCACAGTTAATAGCATTCTGGGTTGGCCATTAGTTTGACTTATCTGTGGGCAGCTGGAGCCACCAGAGACAGAAACATTTGGGCCCACCACTGAGAGGACCAAGACGTCAGTTCATGCAGTGGCTAGAGTTCCTTTCCTCTTGGTTGCAGGCATGACCAGAAAAGTAGTCATCAGAAGGTCACTGACTGTTCTGCTGCTGCTTCCATGCAGGTTTTCTGAGGTTTCTTTAATGTTTTCTTTCAATGTGGTATGCATCACCATGCCTTGTGCCATCACTGCAATATCCTCTGTATGATTTGTGGAGGAAAAGTGATGTAATCTTACTTCTGGGAACAAATGCTAAATTTAGCAATGGCTTCTGTATAGGCTAGAAGAAAGTGAGATGGGAAGAACCGGCAAGCAAGCCGCTGACAGGCAAGGCCATCAACAAAGCATTTTGTAGGAGGAATGCAAGACATATATGGCTAAGTATTTGCTCTCAATGTACTTTGTGCCCTGAAGAACATGTGTTTTTCTGACTCCTTTTTCCAGAGCACTGATAACTAGACCATCTGTTTGCCTTTTCAAATCAGAGCAAAGCCCATGAAAGCCCACCTTGAAAAACAATTAGAAATTATCAGCTGTTTGTTTTAGCATTTAATAACAGTAATTAGCAAACCTAATGACATGTTTGATTATTGCATCCCATGTCTGTGAGCCTAGTGGGAGGCAGGAGATGGAACATATTGATTAGAGCAATTCAGACTCTTTACTTCCTTCCATTTTTTTGTTTTCTTCAAAAAAAAAAAAAACAACAAACGTTGGGTAGTTCTCTGAAGAGACTGTGCATGTAAAATTGGTGTTGAGATCATGGCTGACTTGGGGCAAGATTAGCCTCCTTGGATGGATTACTAACAAGCAGAGACAGAGTTTCTAAAATCTTTTTAGTTTCTGACTTTTAGCCTAAGCACTAAGAAGTTCTAACACCACGGACTAAGAGTCAGAAAACCTGGTTTCTACTTCTGGATATTCAAGTGACTTGCTGTGGGATCCGGGCTGAATTTTTTCCCCTCTCTGTACTCACTATTCCCTTAAAAAAAGGAGATGATAATAATAAAGAAGAGGAAAGGTATAGAATCCCCGTACAGCCAGTACCAAAAGATTTTCTTCTCTTTTAGTGACTGTTGTTACCTATCTGGACGCTCTGTTAGAGGAGGTGAGGTTCCTAACGTAGGCATCTTAGGTGTCTAAAGTTCAATGGTAGTAGTATCCCATTTAGTCTGCCTAGAAAAGCTGAGATCTGTGGTTACAAAGAGCGATGGTGAAGCTATGTATTACTGTTATTTAAGAGAGTAAACCAGTTACTGAACTCTGCACATCTTATGGTGAATTAACATACCGTGGTTTGTTCTGGAAGAAACCTGACATTTCTTCATACAGGCTCTTCATAAAACTTTAAATTATGCAGGCTTTCATTAAAAAATAGGGATTGCTCATGGATAACCTGGAAACAAATGAAAGATTTTAATGTGTACGATGCACTTGTAAGAACAATTTCACCCTATTGCTTAAAGCATAGAGCAGTTGTTTTATCACAAATGAGAAACATTTGCTTCTAATCCTCACATTTCTTGAGACTTGCTCCATGTCCCCTTATTCTTCTGTGCCATAGCCCTAGAATGAATTGGTCCAGGCACTTATTTATCTATCCATCATCCAGAAACCTCCAACTGGGTCTTCATGTAACCTTCCTCCTACAACACGAATTAATCCATTTTCTCCGGTCTGTCCTGATAATTTCTGACCCTGCGCTACGGCCTTATTTATCTTGCTCCCCTGAGGACAGTTTAGTTGAACTGTTGAGGGACAATGTTATCCTGAAGCAAAGACAGGACAAGAGTGTTCTGGACCCAGTTTCTTCTTCTGTAGCTGAAATCCTTGTGTTAGTAAAAGGGTCAAGAATTTTCTGATTTAAATTTTACAGCCTAACAAAATTTAGATTATTTTTCTCTCCCCCCACCCCCCCCCCCCCAGCTGACTTTGGTGGAACCGTAGATGGGGAAAAGAGTCCCTGACCAGAAACACCATTTCTAGTTTACCAAGCTGCAATGAATGGGCAGTACCAGAGCAATCAGGCTTGCTGGGCTATGGGAAGTGCATTGCCCTTCCCGAGTGTTTCATAACCTGGGAGAGGATTATAATGCGGGATTCAATGTCTCCTCATCTCACCTCTTAGTGCTTTTCCACTTTGCAGAAATACTTAAACAATTTGGAATGGAGGAGGAGAGGAAGCCTGATCGAGTAGTGGGTAGCATGCTCTTCTGGGGTGCATTCAAGTTCAGGTCTCTGCTTCAGTGAATATCTGGAAGCTTTTGAAAGCCTTGGTTACATCTTGATATGACAGGAAATTTTTCAAAACCTTGAAAAGCTTCCTGTGTTGGAAAAAATGTTTCCCTCCAGCTTTAGTTACTATATTGGTTTACCCTTCTACAGGCTGGCTTGCTTTTCTCTTGGACACATCATGCATGATATAATGGTTTTGGCATTGTTATAGTGTATGGAATAATCTCAACAAAGGGAGAATGTGCTTAAAATGAGGATTTTTTTTTTTTATACGTACATACATATATAATCTGAAAATAAAAATAAGCTTATTTCCTTGTAAATTGAATCCTTGTTACATTACACCCCCATTCTCGTGCTATGTGGCAGAGATGTGGATCAGCCAAGGTGACACCAAATTCCCATGGACCTTTCTCTCCTTCACGGTGCGAAGCCAAAGGCAAACATGAGGCAGAGGGATTTGGGTGGAGGTTAGGCAGGACAGTTTTTGTACTCCATCTGTACCCCTGGCTGCATGAGGGCTCAAAATGAAGATAGCATCTCTTGTTTGCCTCTCCGTTTGTCCTCCTGGACAAATCAGACATGACCTGGCTCAAATGGAGAGTTGTACGATGTAGCCTTTCAGGTATCCATTGAAAACTAAGGGTATTTTAATGCTGACAAACTGTAACACGGGGTGGCACTGGCATCTCTGTCTGCATAGATGAAGTTTATATAGCAGACTTTGACTTGTACAGTCTGCAGTGCTGTAGAAAACTCTTCACGCAGGACTTAGCAATTTAAAAAAAATATATATGTTTTTTAAAAATGTGTGTATGTAGTATCAGCTTTGCTATTTTTAGCTGCTTCTATGTGACTCTGGTCATGCAGAGACACTTTGTGCTAGAAGGTGAGTGAGCTTGTGCCTATCATGGCACCAATTGAATGGACAGTTTCAGCATGAAATGGACAGGGGATGTGTTGTCAGATGGGACCTGGATCTACAAGTGCCTGCTCTGTTCTGTTGGCAGGGCCAGCTGGAAAGCCTGCACCTTGGGGATACCTGCGTGTATCTCATCAGTTTGGTTTCTGGTTTGTCCACCTGCAGGAACTCCTGCCATATGAGGCACTTCCTCGATTGCTGATATAAATTCTGTCCAGAGCAATTCTTTGTCCTGCGGTGATCCAGGATACTGTTTTTTCAAGCACACGTGTGCTCTCATGCTGATCCTACTCTTACGGCAGAGCCTCTTAGGACTCTTCCTACTGAATTAGGGTGTGTAGGACCCCTGCAGAAGTCATGGCCCCACAGAGTGTGGTAAGGGTTGGAAGGGACCTTAAAGATCATCTGGTTCCAACCCCCCTGCCATGAGCAGGGACATCTTCCACTAGACCAGGTTGCTCAGAGCTCCATGCGTGTCTTTGCGTAGCTTTTTGTTCTTGCCGGCCTGGTAAATTAGTTCGGAGAGGCACGTGATTTTCCTTTCTCAGAAGTGATATTTCTGTTAAAGGTGTGATGCTTTCTATTGAAAAGTGCAACCTCATCTGCCTTTGTACAGCTCATTTGCAAGGTCCTTGCAGTTCTGTGCTGCCTTTTTGAAATGGAGTTTTACTATGACTTTTTTTTTCCCTAGATAACAATGCAAGCCCATATCTAACAACACACAATTCCTGAAAAAGTCCTGTGATAATATGTGAAGAAGGAACTAAATATTGAGTGAGGCACTAGATTTCAGTTTCGAGCTTATTAAACTTTATTTAAAGCAGGGAATAAAATAAGCTGCTGTAAAATAGGTTGTATTCACCCCTATATTTGTGATTGTGTAATTCAGGGTAGATCCATTCCTTTATGGCTAAGCCTTTTGACAATTGCTGTAAAAGGTGAAGTGCCAGACACTGGCAGATAAAAGAAGTGGATTTTAAGACAGGAAAGCTACAGGAAAAAAACAAACCAAAAATCATTTGAATTGCCAACAGCACTCTTTAAATAGCAAGCATAGGAGGCATGAACTTCTAATCAAATTTTCAGTTTCTAATGAATTGCCAGAAAGATTAGAATGTCTTACTGCATAGACGTTACTGGGATATATCACTTCTAACTGGCAGGATGTCATAAACTGTCTGGCAATGAACAATGCAACGCCCTGAGTAACAGTGAAAAATACTTCCACTTTCTTGGTGATGGCCAGTTTAAAACTTTCCCAACAGTAAGATTTCATTAGCACTGCCTGCATGGATTGGCAGTTAGATTAGATTTAATGGGATTACGTGAAAGTCAGAAGAAATGTTAGTAGCAGTTTTCCTTGTGTGTTGTTTTGTGGTGGTTTGGGGTTTTTTCATTTCCCCCTTTGGAACTCCAGCAAATGCAAGCATGTCTTCCTCAATTAGGCAAGCCTCTAAGCTGCGAAGAGTGCTTGGGCTCTTGAATGTGCTGTAATTTATGTTTATCAATTCAGTGCACATAGTTTTTTTGACGTGTACTTCCTGCCTGCTTTTCTAACAATCCTTTATTTTCTGCAGGTGGCCGTGATAAACGAGGTGGTCCTGTCTTGACCTTCCCAGCCCGCAGCAATCACGACAGAATAAGGCAGGAAGACCTTCGGAAACTTGTGACTTATTTGGCCAGCGTGCCAAGGTAAAGCTAGAAAGAAAACACTTCAAAGCTTAGGGTGGGTGGGTGGGTGGGGAACTTGTTCTTGGCAGCTGCTGATTTCCAAGTATTAATGTTTAGTACCTTTAGTTCTTGGGACAGAGAAACAAAAGTGTTCCCTTCCTCCTCGTGTGGGTGCTATGATGGCTTTTATCGCACACACAGCAATGCAGGAGCCCCAGAGCAGAGGCGGTGCAAGCAAACCCAGGGTTCAGGCTCATAACAGCAACAAGGAGCAGCTCTCGTTCCTCATGTTTCTGCACAGCTCTTCTAGAGGGGTGGAAAGGGAGGAGAGTGCTTAGAGGTCTGCAGTTGAATATAGCAAGCTGGAGAGAGCCCGCTGTCTGCTGTTTCTTTTTAATACCTTGTGGGAGGTGCAGGAAAGCTGGGGTAGGGACCATAGTTACTAGGAATGAGAGCCTGTCCCTGGCAAGGAGGCAGATCTTCCTGCTCTGGCACTTCCCAGAGCTTTCTCCAGGCTCGGAGGAAACATGGCTGGACTAAGGGGGAAGCTGTCAAAGCTAGGCATTTCAAATGGTTTTGCATGTAAACCAGCGCCTTTCCCCACATTATTCCCCACATCCCTCCTCCAACACGCAGGTCCCCATCCCTTCCCCAGGGACACTGGAGGAAAGGTCTGCTGGCAGTGCATGTTTGTCTTTGCAAGGTTTGGGGGACAGTTTATAGGGCTCAGTGCCCAGGAAGGTATTTCTGAGCCAATGTTTCATGCCTCCGAGAGTACAAGGCTGTGTACACCCTCACCCAGCTTCCTCTCCCTGTTTTCAAGCTTGCCAAACATCCTTACCCAGTAACCACCACACCAGTTATTGAGATGAAGGCTATCCCAGGGCAAGTGAGGCACTGAGAAGGGATGGTCAGGGTTGCAATAACACACCTTGTGCCACCCAGAAGCTCCTTCTTTTTCAAACCCAGAGTATGACCTCTTAAACTGTGCTCGTATTTTTGCAAGGGGTGTGAAGCTAACACCTGAAGGGCAGAAGGCTTGGCTGCATCTGGAAGTCAAGAGATAAAGGCCTCAGAAACAACCTCAGTTCCTTAAACATGCAATGGGCAGAGAAAAAAGGTCCTGTGTTTGGCATGAAAGAGAGTTGAGGGCAGTGTGGAGACTCATTACTTGGCTATGGAGAGTGAGGGGCAAGTGCAGCCGTGTGTGCCAGATCTGCCAGTGCTTATTCCCTGGGCTTCACAAGTCCTCAGTGATGTAATTTTTGCTGTGTTGGACTTCTGCTCATCAAGGTTTTACGAATAAGCTGAGATTGTTTTTCTCCCCACCTCCTCCCCATTTTTCCTCCAGCCAGCTCTATTTTCAGCTATATTGTGAGAGAGATCACAGACATGCTGCGGGGCTGGGAGGGCAATAGCTCACTTCCTGGGAGTGGGAGTCCCAGGGCTTGGCACTCCCCCTGCAGCTGCTGCAGTAATGAAGCTGCTTCCTTACATCTTATCATTTTTTGCATGGTTGCAAATACGAAGATATGACATTGCTTGGGGCTGCAAGCAATGGCACAGCAAAAACGGCTTTCTGACTTGACAACCTTTTCTGTTAATTGCTTTTTCCTCATGGAGGTGATGGTAACAGCAAGATACATCCCTTCTGCTCCCCGCTCTCGCACAACTAAATCGATTAGCTCAGCCTCTGATGCTGCTTTAGTTTGCCTCACTCTGAATCAGCTCAGCAATGGTTTTTCTCTGATGATGCAGAAGCTGGGGGACAGAGGTGAATGCTGAAGGAGCTAAACAAGACCCAACCATTTGTCTCCCTAGAAACACTAAAAAACCATTCCCCCTCCCGGTCCCCACAGCAAAGCCTTGTTCTGCCCTGATGTTTGAAACTTTTGAAGGATGTCTCTAGTTATACCAGAGAACATTCCTTCCTCTGCGGTACAACCTCCCATCAGGAAAATGTGCCCAGCAGTGAGAAACTGGCTACTCGTGAAGCACTTTCATCCGTTTCCCAAGGACCCTTTCAGGTTGTTTCTGTGGAGACAATCAGAGTACTGTGTCCTGTATGGGATGTTACCCATTGAGAGGTGTGGAGCAGAAAGCAGCAACAGTGATCAGAGGTCTAGAAAAAGTGGCCTGTCAAGCAAGGATTAAAATGGTAGAGGTTGCTCAGCCCAGAGAGCAGAAAAGAGAGAGAAGTGTCTTCAGAAGCATGTTGTGAGGCTGAGAAAGGAATGCGTTCGCAGGGCCAGGGCAAGAAATAGTGTTACACCAAAGCAAGCGAAGCTTAGGCTGGACGTGAGGAAAAGATTTCTAATGGATTCCCATTAGCGCTAGAATAAGCCATCTAATTTCTTCTAAAATTTTTCCATAACTCTGTAGGCAAAACTCTGGCACAGGTATAACTGTGAGGGAGAGGGCATGATGAATCAGGAGGTAACTTCTTTAGATTCCTCCTAGTCCTGTTTTGTCTGGTGCCGCAGCTGTGAACTCACTGCTGTAGGAGGGAAATGTGACCGCAGTCTTGGTGGGTTTGGCACACAGGTTTGTGTAACTGGTGTGGTGTGAGAAAACATGGAAGACTCATTTTCTCTAAACATTTTGTTTGCTTTAACAAGGGCAACAAACAGAGCTTTGAAACTTATTTACTATTTGAAAACAAATATATGGAAAGAACAGTTTGCATTCATATTGCTGGCTCCCAGGTCATATTTATTCCAGGATCAGTGCTGTAATGAAGAACTGCGTCAGCCATCCACCAAAATAAACAGTTGTATTAGAGACTCTGAACAGGATGTCAGGAGAAACTGTTCAGATGTTCAGAGTGCTGAAAGGGGGAGAGTTTTCTGTGATAGTAGAAAAACTAGAAATTCTTCTTTAAGGAAAATAAGAGACTGTAATTTATCATATTGACACCAGTATAATAATTCCTTCTTTATTCCCGGTGCAATGGTTTCTGAGTGAGACTGATTGCTTTCCACGTTGATACTATCTGTCACTTAACCTTTGCTTTATATCTTAATGGTGAGGGCAGAGGTGGCGCATAGCTGGGAGCTTTGAGCAAGTGTGAGATTGGTGATGAAATATGATGATAGATTAGGGTAAGTGAAACCAGGGTCTTGCTCTCAGTTTTCAGAGTTTCAGCTTTCCGCAATTCCTTCTTCAAAACCAGAATAATAACATGGGTTTTCTGAAAGCAGAGATGTGTGTTTGAGTTAGAGCCGAATAGTGAGTGTTTTCCTGCAGGTGCCTGCAGTCGGTGGCCTTTTCTGCATGGCTGAGGATTGCTGGTTGGGGTGAAGACTTCAGATCGAGCAACGTGGTTTTTTCATATCCCAGCACGGTAACCTTGCAGCCTGCAGCACCTGGGGTGACTTGGGGGTCCTGGAAGATTCAAAAGCCTGATCCTGCAGTCGTGGGTACTAGAAGAAGGCTGTGAGTCGTTGTCTGACACTGTGGACAAAAGTGGTCCTGTTTCGGTACTGCACACTGGTTCTTTCAGGCATGACACAAGGTGCTTTTCTCCAAACAGTTCCACTATAATTAGTTACTAAGAAAAAGAGACACTATTCATTAGAAGCAATGATAATTGCCATGGATGCCAGGTTTCTACCACTCTGCCATTTTCTGTTTGTTTTACATTTGTGCTAATGCTTTCTGGAGAGGTGAAGCTGTATTTCTTGTGAATCAGCATAGCTCCTATTTAAATGCAAATTTAAATAGGAAGTGATATTTAGAAATTTGGAGCGTGTGACTGAATCTAGGATAACATGGTGTTTACGATCAGGGGAGCTGAGGGCGATTTTTCTGGCCTTGCTGAGGGTTTTATTTTTTAACACTAGTGCAGTGCCATCTATTCCGGTAGACTGAATTTTGATTTATGTGTTTGTAAATGAAACCAGCACCAGGCCAATCTCCTCCATGAGCCCTTTGGAATTACGAATTAAGTTATGTGCAGGCTATAGGCGGATAAAAAGGAGAAAGAATATTATTAGCCTGAGTTATCTCCTCGCATGGTGAAGCAATATGATGAAGGAAATGTTCTCTGTCAGCTATAGTGAATCTCGCGGCTGAGCACATCAATCTGCTTTGGAGCCACGATAAGCAGCCTTCTGTGCTCGCTGCAGAGGGGGAAACCCGAGATGCCTCGGAGGCCTGTATTTTTAAAGACATCTACTTTTTATTTGTCCTCTGTTTAAAAACCTGCTCAAATATTTCCCTGTTCTGGGGGACATCCAGGGCTCGTAACAGCAGAAAAATGTTTCCAAGGGACAGCCCTGTGTATTTGAACTGCTTCTCAGAGCTCCCGAGTTCCATGAAAGGTGCTAGGATCAGTAAAACAACGTAAGTGCCTCTAATAATTAGTTCAGTGATGGGGGCTTTATAAAATTAGAAGAACAATACAGGGGATGGCGAAATGTAGCACTCTTGGATTTATTTTAAGCTCTTCTCTGATGACCTGTAGTACTATGTATATTAGCTCCTCTGGCCGGGAGTAGTATGAAACTCATTTTGTGGATTGATAGGAATTAAACCCTAGAGCTCTACTTTCTGTTACACAATCCTAGCACAAAAGAAGCTTTTGAAGATCGTATTTTTTTCTGGAGGCTATTGTAGATCTATAAAAATAACTATGTATTTTAAAAATAACACCAGAGACTTCATACTAATTTTAGTAACTAAATATGTGATGCTATCTCTAAGATAATTATTCCACCATACACTCGTATGAAAATACCTCAGTAAAAAATGGAGTGAAGCTAGTGAGGCTAATGGAGGTTTAGTATTTTCTGCAGATATAGTTTGATTTTTTTTTAAATCGTAAGTGTATTTCGGAGAAAGAAGCTCATTAGGTGTATATAACTGACATGAATGCTAGTGAATTTAAGAGGCTTTTGCCACTTGATAGCCAGTTCAAATCCAGCCTCTCTTGTACATGGTATTGGTATATGATGTTGTTGCCATCAGTTAGAGTTTGGGGGACTCCTGTGGAAAGAGTCGGTGGTCTCACCTTGTCCCGTTAAAAGGCTTCTGACCACATTGCTCTGTTTTGCTTCCTGTGTCCCTTTACTGACCACTTCAGGACCAAGTCATACGTTCACCTCTTGTTGGAGATCAGCTCTTCAGAAGAGGATCTCTCATTACCTTCCAACTGTGGTAACGACCTGTTGAGACATTTTATTTCTAGATAAGTGAACAGTGGTTATAACTGATGTCAAAATTCTGCAGTAAGTGGCTGCAGCTGCCAGCCCGGCAAGCTCCCCTGTTTACCAGAAACTGCTAGAATATGTGGACTTCCTAGAAGCACAAAGGGAGCAACAAGAGCTGTCAGAGCCTGGGGAGCAGGAGTTACCAGAAAAGATTTGAAGGTGTTGGAGTTGCTTAGGTTATAAACAGGGAAAGTAGAAATTATGTGACTACAGTCCAGTATGCAAGACTGGGCTGAAGGAAACAATTTGATCTTGGTGTATATGGCAAACGGGACAAAAAGAAATGGATTAAAATCATAGATTGATGAAATGAAGCATGTTTCTGTAGCATCTCCATCTTGGAGACCCTGTTAGGAGTATCAGGAACAACCCAGGTACTGTTGCTCTTGTCTTGCAGCAGAGGGATGAAAACAACAGCATCTGGCTCTTGTCACACTGTTGTGTGTAAATCTGTGGGGTTTTTTGAATAGGTACAAGATTTTTCATTTCCCGTGTTTGTTTATTTTTACTCTGGATTTTTTTTTTTTTAAATAAGTCCAAACCTAAGGTAAATGGGGGCTTTCCATATCAGTTTCCAGACTGTTTCCAGCTTTGATTGCCTGTTGCTCTTTTTCTCGATAGTGTAAGGACCAGTATTGCAGACTTCTGGACCTAAAGCAGATGCCCTCTACTCCTCTGCCCTCCACGGGAGCTGAGAGCTCTCTCAGACTGGTTCCAGTCTGGTTGGCTGCTGAGCCCTGCTCTGCTTTCTGGCTGGATGGCAGTGCAAGTGTTTTCAGGCAGGTTTTGTGACGAACAGCACAAATAGCCTGATATAGAGCTTTGTGGTTAATGTGCTGTGAATTACACAGCTCACGTAGTCTTTTTCTTCTGAAGACTTTTAAAACGCAGGGTAAGCTGGGCTCTGCATATCAGTTCTACTAGCGATCATCAGCATCTTCTATTTGGTCTAGCAGAGGTATCTCTTATTTCTCTATTGTGAGAGGCAAATGAGAGCAACATAATGTTAATATTGAGACAAACTCATGGAGATTTGATTGTCTTGTTTCAGAACATGAGTTTGTGGACTCAAAGAAATAAATGAAATAAAGGTTGATGTTATCTGAAGACTGAATTCCTTATTTGAAATAAATTCCTGAAATAACATAGAAAATACGTTACAAATCCTTTTGTAAGTTGTCTATCTTGTATCCAAAAATATTTGTACCATTTTGTAAGACCTGAAAATTTGTTACTTTTTTTTCACACTAACTTCTGCAAGATTTCTATATTCTTAAGTAGTAGCTTGCTCCATTTTATTACATATTAATTGTATTCCAATAAAAAATGAAATTACTGATTTTCCCATGCAGAGAAATTAGGATTTCAACTTGCCATTGTGTTTTTAAGCATTCTATTCAACACTTCACATCTGCTTAATTTTAGACTATAAATCTGCAATTGAAAACAATTATCATGAAGGAATCCCTCCTTTGTTCTGAATTATTTCCAAGGCAATTGTTTTTTTTTTAAAAGGTAGGGGTGCAGTGGCAGTTTTCTCTTACTGCCAACCATGCAGACTCATGCTGGGATTTCAAAGTTGCATTAGGTTCTTTCTGGTTCACCGAACTTCTCCAACATAAAGATAATCCATCGGATTACTCAGTTGAAGATTTAGGATTGCAGAGATAGCCCTACAGGCAGGTTTAATGTAAAAAAAAAAACAGCGCATGGTTCTGGAAGAGCAGTTCCTTTTCTCAGCACTGCACTGCTTTTCCAGCCCAGCGGGAGCTCTTTCATACCTTCTTCAGTGGAGTCAGCGGACAGGGCTCAACAAGGGGACACATCTGATGAAATAAAAGGTCACTGTTTTACATTGTGCTCTTCCCAGCAAAGCAAGTATCTCCACCCACTTCAGTTACAATGCCTTTTGGTTTTACTGGTCTGGCCTTCTTTGCTCCAGCCCCATTCTCCCAGCTACGGGCTGTTTCTCCTTGCCATAGGAAGCACGTTCAGGCTGCCAGTTCAGAGCAGCCAGAAAGACGGCAGTGACTGGACAACTCCTCAGCAGCCCCCATCTTCCCAGGTCCACTGCACAGAAAATAGCCAACAGGCTGCTGCTTCTGCTGAGCCATAGCTCCACAGTGTCACTGCACATGTCTTCTCTGTCTCTCACTGAGAGAGGAGAGACTGGAGGGCTCCTAAAACCCCCTGAGCAGAGGGAGAGCTGCCTGTGGCAATGCTTCCCACCAAAAGGAGCTGACCTGGAAACAGCAACCTGCTGTAAGGACGGTGACCCCGTGCAGTGGCATCAGCTGAGCCTTCTCAAAGCATCCTGAGGGGCTGATGGCACAGGGGTCTGAGCTGTGCCAAGGCACTAAGAAAACGCCAGCTGTCTTCTCAGGGGAGCCTCAGATGCTGCTCAGTTCCCTGGCATGGGCCGGGGGCTGCTAATCTCTGGCTCTCCCATGCAGGATGGGTGCATGCCTGCCCTTTGCAGCCACTCACCGTGTGCTGTACTTCTGTTGCTGATTTGTAGGTAGTGTCTGAGTGCATTTCCAACAGGGGGTTCAGACTGGGAAGGATTCTGTTCAGATTTCTCCAAATCTGGAGCAAACAGCAGAACAACCCCCCTCACCATGCGCACCATCACTGCTGGGATGCAGGAGCCACCGTGACCGAGTGAAGCCCGGCAGGTCCTGGGGCCTGATCCCCTTCCCTGAGCTGTGTCACACAGAGCTGCTTTGCTCCACGCTGCTTTCTGAGCTCCGTCCAAGCCCTCGATCTGGGGATTAGATCAGCATTGTTCCTCCTTGCTAAATGGCTTTTGCATGTTGATGGCCCCAGCGTTGGCTGCCTGTAAGATGGAGCTGAGATGATGGAGAAAAGGCAGAAACTTGTAAACTAGAATATATCCTGCACCCATTCGATGGTGAGGGAGCCAGTGGTCACTGCAGACTGCTATAAGTTTTATGCAGAGCATAATTTTACCCATCCTCTTCCTCAGTGGCTCTCTGATGAGCAGTGGACGAGTCTCTGCAACACACTTTGCCATGCTGCCCTCTCTGCCCTTTTCCATGCTAGTGCTGATTTAAAGCTGTTGTGTGCTCCTCATGGGCTTTTTAACCATCAGATTTGTGGCTCCACAGGACTCTGAGAGGTCCAGGCAGCAGCAACCTGGAGACTTCTGTGGAGAAGGCAGGTTTGCGCTAATGCGAGCAGTAATTCAGAAGAGTTAAAATTAGCAGAGACCTTTTGTGGGAGCGGCATGCTGGCAGCAGAGCTGGTACCAGCCGCGTGTGGTTCCCTCTTGAAGCTGTCAGCAGAATATGCAGCAATTCAGCAATTCAGCCAATCCTAACTTTTCTTTTTGGTTAACTCTTTCCTACGATTTTTGCAGAGACTGTAAAACGGCTTTTGTTTCCTTCCAGCATGGGTGCTTGTGTTCCTCATCAGTAACTCCAGTATGTGCTAGATCCTTTTCACTCTTAGAAATTATTAGAATTTGGAAGCATCTTACACCACTCTCTTCATGGATGCCATTAGAAGCAGGAAAATGACTGCTGTGCTTTGCAGTCTGCTTTGTAATGGGAATATTTTCAAAGGTATCTTAATGTCAACGGAAATCTCTTCTAAACTCCTGTGGAGAATGGATGTGCCAATATGGAGTGAATAATGGGAGACACAGAAGTGAAGTCGTCTCAGTCTAGACTGCCCGGTCATTATCCTCATCAGATGAATGGAGCTGTTGTGGATGCTGCTTCAAAGTCTGGATTCCCCAGTGCACATCTTGGGTAGGACTGAAGATGTGTTTTCAGGAATATATTTTTAGCCTTGTCCCCAAATGATAAAAAGCTTACACAATCGTGCTGTCTGTCAGTAACTGTTTAAACCAAATCTGTCAGAGAAGACTCTCAAGAATATTAAATTTCTGGAAATTTAATGAGAATAGACAGCTGCATCAAGGAAAGAGACTTAATTAGTGTCTACAGAGAGGGAAAGGTGGTCTGAACTCACCCCTTCTTAGAGACCAGAGGTGGAGGGTGTATCTCCAGAGCATATAAGAGGCACATTTGTTATTAAACATTAGAGAATCCATGTGCAAACCACTACCAAGAGTTTGGCTGTTACCGTGCTCATAGAAGTGCACGTGAGTTTACGGTATTAAAAATTGGGTCATACTAAAATAGAACGACCAATTCATGGTACATATGGTATTGAGCAGGCTGATGCTCTTACAGCAGTATGTGTTGGGACTGGCAAAACCTGTCTCAGAGATTGGGATGCGCAGTTCCCTGCTGTTTTCAGAAAGAATTGCTATCCAAGTTTGGTAGGCAGTCGTAAATCTCATCAATAGTTTCTTCTCATTTTCCACAAGGTGCTCCTAACCAAGTCAGTCTGTGGTATTTAGTGTTTTCCTTGTGGATTCTAGTGCTGCTGTGGCATTCCCTGTGGATCCTGTAACACTGTGTGCAGCAAAACATAGCTATAACTATGTGGTGTGAGGCTGTTGGGCTACTTAGATTCAGAAGAAAAGAAAAGAAAGAGAGAAATACCTTAACACAAAATAGAATCATGAATAAGAGAAATAATTCTGGAATCTCTCCTTCCCCCCAAGAAAAGGCAGGAAAATGTAATTCAGACATGCTTTTGGCTCAGCAGATATTGTCTTGTCTGGCATGTGTGCCACAGTGCACTTTTCTGCTATTAACAAGGGAGCTTTGGTTTCCCTGACTGTGTACACAAGGCTTCATTTTATGTCTGAGTTTAAGGAGAAACCTTCATCTCTGGAGATTTTTTCCAGCACTGTAACATTTTAGAAAGTTTCTTGTGGTACCTCACTCAAAAGCCAAAGCACCGAACCAGCTTTTCGTTGTCCTGCAACTGCATTCAGGGAAATATCCTCCACCTCTTCCACATACCCCGCTACAGGGCAAATGAGAGCGAGCAGGAACCTGCTGTAGGCTCAATGCAATGTTTACAAGTGACATCTTTGCTGAATGCTCCTTCTGGTTAAAGTCATTGAATAGAAATTGTAGCAGAGCATTGGCTTAGTAGAATAATTACATCTCTCTCTGAAAATCATAATGGCAGCAGCAGTCCATCTCCAGCCAAATTCAGGCTGCTTTCATATGCCTTTCCTGCACACTACTCGAGCGTGTATCTGATGTTCATCTGATGTAGCACTCCTCTGTCACCATGTTTCCCATGGGAATACAAGAAGAATTGACAATCCCTAATATCTATGCAGTGATATTAGC
This sequence comes from Opisthocomus hoazin, assembly GCF_030867145.1. Lineage (NCBI taxonomy): Eukaryota > Metazoa > Chordata > Aves > Opisthocomiformes > Opisthocomidae > Opisthocomus > Opisthocomus hoazin. The sequence continues at coordinate 12,210,963 of NC_134422.1, read as the reverse complement.
ACTTAGTCTTTTACTGGAAGGATGAGTTGAGTTTGATTGTTAATTTATTTATTTAAGCATCTGGCAAGCCAGGTGCTTCTGCTACTAATGTTGTCATTGAGGATCAAATAAATATTACTTTCTGAAATTTAGTTTGAAAGAACTACTCTAAAAACCTTTGCTTGGTAAAATTCAGCCCTTTTTCCTGCCCTAGTTTTAAACCAGGGTCCGGCATCCAAGCAGTTATTAAAGGTATCCACTTATGGAATACAAATAATAAGGATACCAACACAGCATTAATACAGAGATGGGTAGGATCCTTAGCAGGAACTTTACAGCATTTTAAAATACTCATTGTACCCAAACATGGGGCTGTGATGCTTTGCAACTCCAGGGAGTGATTTCAGATTTTTTCTGCAGGTTAACACTCTGCAAAGCATGGTAAATGGCTTTGGTGATCCTGAGGGACCATCAACAAAATACTTTGTTTCAGCTTGAGGATGAATGCTATGCTCTGAAGTGCTGTTGCATGGTATTAAGCAGGTCCGTGGATAAACATCATGTCCCAATAGGAGTAAAAGTTTTTCACTTGGAGAACTCCAAATGGGCTTCCTGTACATGTTTCATCTACTGTGCCCTCACACTTTGTATGTCATGTGAAAAAGGCATGCCATCAGTAACAGTGGATGAAGACTTTTCTATTCCATATTTTTAAATATTCTTTAAATTGCATTAACGCAAACTCTAGCTCTAAAATGTTCCCCACAATTCCTCTTTATCTGCATGTTAATTTAATGCTAGTGAAAGATTAGCTGCAAGAATGGTAGTCTTATGGTATTGATTACTATTCTTTCTTGGCAAAGTACCAAAACCATCCCTGGCTAGGATGCCTTAATAGGTCTCTTCTGTCTCAATCCTCAGCCATTGACCGCCCTAGAGACCAAAGGCCTTTACTAATGCAGCAATGCAAATTTTTACTTCCATTGTTTTTCTAATGTATATCAGTCCTAATTGGAGATGAAAATTGCATTTCCTTTTCAGCAGCCTTAGCAGCTCTGCTTAGACCACCATCTAAGGTCTACCTTTATTAGCAGCTCTAGTTGCGTATGTTGTGATCTTTGTAGATGGCAATAAGATGGGAGCTGCAGGTTTCATTTAGGCCACCTGTTTATGTCACATTTACACTAAGGTAGGTGCCGCCCTGCAACATCAGGGAAGACATACAGTCAGAGCATCCTGAATTTTAGTTCTGGAAGCAACACTATGTTGTCTTCTCCCTTGGTTTAACTGTATAACCTGCATTTACCAGTCAACACAGGAAACACCTCACAAAGGTGTGGGGGACCAAATTAGCTGATATCTTTACATATGAAGATAAAAAACCCAAAATATTTTTAGTATAGTTATGCTGCATGAAGCAGAAATACAGGTCCCTTTAAAAGTACAAACTGATTAGTCCTCTCATTTCTGGGAAGCGGGGTCTTTAAAATTACACTTCCCAATACTGTCTTGGGAGCACTGTGTAAGAAATTGGCCATGTACCATGCCACCTCCTGACCTTAGAAAACTCACTTGATAAAATAATCTAATTACAAATGTACCATTTGCCATTCAGCGAGTCTAGGGAATAGAAGAACTTACAGAAGAACTGTAGTTCTGAAACACAATCTAAATCAAAAACAGGTGCTTGATAAACTAGTGGGTGATATTACACATAGGAAGAATGGCTGCAATGCTGCCTTGTTAATAAACTGTTAGTCTAAGAATTCATCAAACAGCCAATATGTTCTTTTTATTTAAGACCTCTTTTCATCTAGACCTCTTTTTCCTCCGTTCTCAAGACAGAACCGAACTCTTACAACACTGATTAATCACATCCAGCTCTGTGGTTATGTCCCCTTATTTCTCCATTCCTCTGTTTCTACAGCATTTGTAATTTAGTTCAGAACTGCATCTGGAGAAGCAAACATCTCTGGGTTCACAGATTAGTTTAGATTTTGCTTCCCACCGGGGATTTGTGGGTAGGAGCTGCGATTCCATTCTAAAATCTAATTAAAAAGCAGGTACATAGGAAAGTAGCGGACAATCTTACCCATAGGAAGAATGTCTGGAAGCTCTGTTTTATTAATGAACTGTTAGACTAGGAATCAAATACACAAGCAGTACGTGCCGGTTTTTAGCGTTTCTTTCTTCTCTGTTCACCAGGCAGAACTCAGCTTTTATATCATTCTACACTTACCAGGCTTACTGAAAATCTCAGTTTCTCCTTAATTTCCAGAACCACCACCCCAACAATTTTGCAGTGTCAGATGGTGTATGGTAGGTGACAGGAAAATAGGATCAGCTAAAAAGGTTTCCTGGGATTTTTCTTTAGGAATGAATTCTGGAGGACAATCCATCTCTGTAGTTTTATGGATTGTTAAATTGCATCTGTGGTATATTAGCATCAGCAACACTTTTCTGCAGCCTTGCTGGGCACTAATAATTATATGAATAAGGCACACATTTTTGATAGGTAAAATCAGCTCAGTACACTTGAGAAAGAGGCCACTTGAGGATTCACCTGCTCTAACTTTGACACTAGGTTTAGATATATTTGCCTTAGTGAATAAGATGATAATTGTCCTCATGTTAAAATATATATTATGTATTTCATACATTCCCAGTGGCACTTGGAAAATTAAAGCAGGCACGATTCAATAAGGTACAGAAAATGGAGCAATATAAATCAAATAAATGTGTCAGATACAGTACCAGTGCAAAGTTGTCTTGATCACCATTTCTGGGCTTTCAAAATTCGTGGCAAGTCAGTATTTCCAGAAGCTGAAGTCCATATTGGCAATATTGTGCTCACTTTTCCCACTTAGAGGTAAATGACTTATAATTGTTTTTACAAATGGAAACACATTTTTGCCTTTTTTGTGGGAGGACACAAATGCACAAAAGAACTTTAACTGTGTTCCTGCTGCCTTGAAAAGATGCCAAAAGTCAGATGTGTAATTAAGGATTCTGTTAAAAGTCTAATTCCTGCACCTGTGAACATTCTTTGTCATGTAGCTTTTTAAGTCCTTGATTTTCTTCTCGTGTTTCTCATTTTCTTGACCAAGAATTAAGTTCCTTTTCAAAAGAAATTGTCAAAGATGTTCTGGGGTGTATTTTATTCTTTGTCTAAGTCCCATATAAAAAGGCAGTTCCCTCTGCTTTTGTTGTGGAGTGAAATACTCTAAAGCATAGTATTAGACCCTATTTTATTTAACACCTGATTAGTCATGGCAAAGCTCTTTAAGATCCTTCAGGAGATAATGCACCAGATTATGACAGCAATCTTATAACGAAGGTTTGTAATTCCAATGCTAAAAGTAATGTATGGGACACTTCATGTTTTGCATTGCATAGCTTCGAATATTTCTCAAGTTCTAACAAAGCTAATGACAAACTATTTTAGTTAGATGGGGCAGACAGAAGAACAAAGAAATTGTTATCACCAGATGGTGCATTTTAAAGTAGCTGGAAACAAATTAATATATCAGGTAATTTTATGAATGGGTCTGGATTGATTTATCAAACCATTAGTTCTGCCTACCTTTGATAGGTGCCTCCTGTGAATATCACAGGATTCACCTGCTGGTTCTTCCAGGCTACAGCTGACTTCAACAGAATCTGAGTGTACTCGAAATATGTATCTGCTCTACAAGCAGAATCAAGCAAGAAATGCACCTCAAATAACGGACTAGAGAGGATCTGTCTAAGCAGCCATTCACTAAGCCTAGGACTTTCCCACAAGTCTTTTACATCTTATGACACAACAGTGATATTTATTCATTGTGTAAATTGCCAGAGGCAAAAGAAGGAAATCATCAAGGTGGAAATATGCATTCACCGTATCTGCTCTTAGTTACAAATGAAAGGAGAATATCAATACTTTTTCAGGCTAACACATTAATTTACTAAAATAAACTTGGAAATTGATGCAAGAGGTCAACCGAAGCAGTAAAAGGCCTGCCTGGCCTTGCAGGCTTCTACTTCCCATGTCCTTTTCCTGATTCTTGTCTAAGTACTGTGATCCTCCTCTAGAAAAGCAGTCCAGTGTGTACGTAAGTCCATCCATATCCAGCAAGTGTAAACATGTGCTTCATGCACCATCTTAATTGCTTAATCAAGCTCCCCATATTATCAGGCACATCTATACAAACAGGAACCAGATGGAAGATATTTTTATCAGACAGACCATACGATTAAAGAAACATGGTCACTGAACATTACTGTCCTTTAAAAACCCAGTATCAAGGTATGGCTGCATCCATGCAGTATCCCCGCAATGTGATAAATTCAGGCAGCAGCCACTGTCATAAACTCAGACTTAATCTTACCTCTTTATTTTCGGATATCGACAACCTGTGTGAGCTTGCTTGATGGACATAAACACACATAGTTAATGATTTTAGGAGTGTTTATATCAGAGGGTTGAAACAGTTATTCAGGTTTGGAATTAGTAATTACAGAAAATGCAGGAATGGTCAGTTCTTCCTAGAGTCGTTAGTTCTGTGGGTGATAGAAGTACTATGAATTGGTATAGTGTCACTCTCATGAGACTAGTGCAGTATCTTTGTTATTTTCAAGTGGCAGCAAAATGTCTGACTCTACCTGAGTTGTGTTTTGTATGCTGTTTGTAAAACATGTCATAGCAACAGAGATTTAATCCGTTTTCGTTAGTTTTATATTATAAAGCACTTAAAACAATGTATTGGGCTTGTGCTCCTGTGGGTTCCACATCAAATCCAAAATAGTTTTGGTTTTGCATTCTTTTCCACTACAGGTTTGTAGTGCTAGTTATCTGATTTTGGAACAATCAATGTTTTTACTCCACACACTAAAAAAGGAGCAAAATCCTTGATTATAATTGAAGGCGTGTACATTTGGCCAGGTACTTGCCTGGTCCTAATTGACAGCCAGCATTGTACAGCCTGGTCATCAAAATGGACAAAAGGTTCTGTGACTAATTCAGGGCATAGGCAAACATTTTGTCTGCAGGTTTGGTGGCAAAATTAGCAGCAATGAAATAGTTAAGAATCCTGGTTTTTAGGAAGTCAGAATTGTCTTTTTAGTTAACACCTCAGTAAGATGGAGGGTGCAAGCTCACTCTTCTCTTGATCTCTTTGTTTCTTTACACTGGCTGCAGACTCAGCAAGACAAATGTGCATTAGTTTATATTGTCAAGGCTATCTTTGCAAGCAGATGGGCTGGAAATCTAATTAAAAAACCCCAAAGCTTTGATTCTGGCAAAAAATAGCAAAATCTGTGGGACAACCCTAAATCCTCTGAATTAAATGGATGTTCTATGTCAATGCAGTTCTATTGTCCCACTTTATAAATAAAATATGAAGGGCTCTACTTTCACATAGACCCATAAATGTGCTCATTTATGAGTTTAATAAAGCATGTGTATTCAGTACAATTAGATAAGCATATGTATAGAGCAATAAATGCTCCCTATATAAAATCAGCACACATGTAACAGACAATATAGCCCGGCATGGAGAAGCAAGCACATGCTTAGATGATGAAGGGATCTCTCTTAAGCTTTTGTGAATTAACCAAGAAGCGGCCGTGACTATTTCCAATTTGCAATTTTCTTGCAGTTATGTATCCTACCTGTGTCTGAAAATGTGGTAAACATAACACATTAATTGGAAGAATGTATTAACCTCAGTAAAGAAAAGTATGGTAACACCAATTTTACAGATGAAAAAACATTGAGGTAGCGTTGAGCTATAAGACAGAAACACAAGAGGGAGGCAAGCAACCCAACTAAGAGTGCCTGACTCTCAGTCTCATCCACTGGACTGCAGTGCTCCAGCCAGATGTAAAAAATGAATAAATTGTGAAACTATAATTGAAAGGAAAATACTTACATTTATTTGTGTTATCTCAGTGTCAGGGAGCTATACTTAGCAGGCTTTTCTTATACTGGGTGATGCATCCAATGTGAGGCTAGAGGTTTGCAGAGCAATTATGAAATGCTTTCTGTTGCTTCTCGCCAGTTATCTTCCTGGGGGGGGGGGGTGGGTGACTAAGGTGGTTCAGCTTTCTACAGAAACCCACTGCATTAGGCCCATTCCTACACAGGCAGTTATATTGCATTTAGTTTAACTCACAGGCAGGAAACCCATTAGTCCAGTGGAGTAGATGTGGCCTGTGACATATCTTTGATGTGTCTCCCAGATCAAATGAGCCACTCAATATTAGGCCAAATAGCCTCAGGTGTAGTGCTCCGTGAATCTGCTCTGTGATTTTTATTGCCATGGGCTGGCTGATAACTACAATAAGTTGTAAGAGTTTTCTGACTCGCAGATTCCGATTGTTCCTATCATGGCATACTTTAATTTGTCAATATAGTTTTCAGGTCTGGCAGCAGGAAAAGCACCACCTGAGGTATGCAGTTCCTGAGATGAATAGGATGATGCATGTTCACATGTGCCCCATTAGTGGTGACTGATGGGAAGAGGTATTGAGGGAGAACTGAACTTAGTGGTCATGATGGAAATTCAGGATCGTAAGGGGAAGCAACTGTAAAACTGTGCTGGCATGACACCAATATGCAAGTTCCCATCAGGGTGGGAAAGTGCCTTAGCATGACGGACTGTAAAACTGAAGGGACTGCGCACAAGGCATCTCAGGAACTCAATCTCCTACAAAGGTGAGAGCTTCTGAGGCTGGAGAAATATCTCCAGTGCTTGTGAGAAGACAAGTAGAGTGTTAGCTCAGAGACATAGTCAAAGTCTGCACGGTTATTGCCAGGTTTTGATTCCATTATTTGACTGTTGGATTTATCTTTTCTCTCCAGAAGCTTTTTGGATCCGGTTTTCTCACTCTGGGGGTCAAGGGTATCTTTTGAGTCCTTCATTCGCTTTGAAATACCAAGATATTGACGTGTTTGTGCTCAGTCAGCATCAGCGATTTTGATGTATCACACATTTATGTCTCCATGCACGTAATGAGGGATACCTCACATCAAGTAGCTTCATTGGCAAGGCTTAGTCCACCTTGCTAGACGGATTGATAGAGCCTGGCCTTGCTAGGAGACAGATCCAGAAAAAAACAGACACGAGCTAAATGTTTTGAAGCTGGATTGTGAAAAGCACATCAGTATCCACTGTCTCTTAAGGACTCAGTAAAAAGGACTTTTTCTCCTCTCAGTACTGTCATGGTAGTTATTTGAAAGAATGAGTAAAGTCTGCTGTGTAGAGTAATACAGAAAAATTGATTTTATAAGTGTATCTTCTAACACAGGGTGATTCTGTAGCTTCAGAGCAAGCCCTTCTGGATGTAATACCACAGGCAGTCTTCACCCAGCCTGGCATGGCAGGAAGTATCTACCTGATAAGTGAACTATTTTGGGTAAATCATTGTGCCTACAAAGACCTGCTTTGTTTGTATGTGGATGGAACTCAAAAAAAAAAGAATCCCACTGACTTATTAGTCATGATCAGTCCTCATTTTCCAATCTGTGGAAAAATGAGGCATCAGCTGTTAAATCATAAACTTCTAAAGAGAACTCCAGTTCTCACAGGGGTCTTAGCAGAACAGATTCATTGCAGAGACCGCAGAGTGTTTCTGGGATGTAACACTCGACCTTTCCTCCTATCAGATGCACTTGAATCCGGTGCGTGCCCTTCAATAAAATGAGTGTGTGAATTTTGGCCAAAATCTTGTAAGCCCCAAAGAATGGTAGTATCACCTCGGCCTGGGAGAGAAAAAGTGCACAGCAAATCTCGTGCTGAACTCTGCACTGTAAATGGGCAGAAGCTAAGTTACTTATTTGTGGAAGAAATTGCTATTCTAAAGTGTAGATTTTAAAATCCAAAAGCTTTAGAAATTTCTCACCAAAAATACCTCTAAAATACTATGTTGATCAAAATGTTTTGTTTTGATAAAATTCAAAGATTTTGTTCCTTTTTTTATGTTGTCTGATCAAAAAAAAATGAAGACATTTCATCTGAAAAGGCCTAAACAGAATATTTTACTGTTATAAAAGCCTTTTTTCAGTTTTTATTTCAGTACACACTGTCCTGAGAACCTGCACTTGTCATGAAACATCTTACTTAGAATTAATGTGTAATTTCTCATCTTCTTTCCATAGTTTTTTATTGTAATTGCAGCTCTTCTGTACATGGAAGTACATTGCTCTCCTGTACTGCCAGGAGCAACGTGTGAGAACTGATGAGTGCTTACTGCAAGAAATGTCAATACTACTTAGGAAAAGTGATTTTAGCACCTTTGAGGAGTACTTTTTCCTGTCCTCCTGGGTGAGCCAAATTGAGCTCTGGATCAGGTGCGCTAGTCCCAGAGTGGTTACACCTGCTCACATCAGGACTGAATTTGGCATGGTATCTGCCTCTGGACATCTACTGGCTTTCACCTGGTGCTGCTGTCTATTGTCTAAACCTACATTAATCATTCCTTTCATGAGCCGAACATGTTTGTAGGCTTATTTATGCTAGAAAAGATCTTTTTACTGTGTGTAACTGCCTCCCACAATTCATTTCAATGAAATGTATGTATTGACAATCTGGAGACTTTCTGTTCTGGGGTGACTATGTTTTACCATGATGACTGGAATTCCTGGAGCTGTTGGTTCCTGGATTCTTGGATTCCTGATGCTCCATTCACTCACTTGTTAAATCACTGATGCCTTGAATTGATGAATCAGGATCCTGTGTCTAAGAGCTCCAGGCAGTCATTGCCCAGATGAAGCATCCTTTTCCTTGTGTGAAAATCTGGCAGTGTTGACTGTAGACTAGATTTTTTAGTGACTGCATGTGAAGCGGACTTCAGGGTCACTTTGCTTCAGCTACAGAAAATGCTTAAAGTGCAGGCAAAAAGATATATTTAGTTTTTACTAGTTTGGCTGTGCTAAGAACAACCATATGTATTTATTTCTCACCTGGAATCCAATGGACTAGAATCTCCAAACACATTCTCAATAGCCTCTGCTCATCCAAACATTTTCGAGAATGGAGTGTTTATATTTCTACACAACTCTAATATTTAGTTTTTCCAGCAAATGTCAATAACATATAATTTTCATTTAGTAAAGCGTTTTGTTTCTGCTAAATCATCTCACATACAAGACTTTAAATGCTCAAGAGATAGTTGGATGGTACTTGCTGTTGAAATATTTCTTTGTTGTAGTAACAAATCTTTAAATGTAGCTCTATTTCAGCAAACACAAAGCCCTGATTAATTTCTTATTCATCTCAGCAGCTGTTTCAAGGAAGACCTGCCAGATATTGATCCAAATATAGTAGACGTGTAACAACAAAAGGGAAAGAGGGTAAATGGGTTTATATGAAGACATCATTTACCAACAGAAACTTAATAGGAATGTGAAGAACTATAATATTCGTCCTCCAGATTTGGCTTTAACAGCTGCAATCATGCATTCTTGGACACAGCTGTGTTTTATATCTTTGCTATTTGAATGAAGACAGGAAGCTTCTCAAGTAGTGTCTATTTGCTCAATTAAATAGGAGGGCAAATGCCTGCAGAGCTCTGGGTCCCAGTTCTGGCCTGGGGTGTAACGATGTAGACCAGGTTTTTTACCTGGGTAAAGACAGCACAAGACAACCCTGCTGAATCCTGACAGAGATACCACCTGGGACCTGCACATCTCACAACGACTCTCAGGAGCTCACAGGATCACAGTTACATAGCAGGAACAGATTTTCTTACACTTAGATGGTGCCTGAGTTCTTCCTAGCTTACATCATTTTACAAAAGAATTGCTTTGACTTCAGAGCCATTTTGCTTAGAATTAAAAATCAAGTACCAAAACAAGTGACTTGCTTGAGAATAGCAGGAACACCCGTTCTGGCACCAGTTAGCTTCTGCCAAAATATTTCGGGTTTTTTCTGTCTTTCTGTCGCCTCCTGTTGACATGGGGCCAGAAGCAGGGGGTGAATGTGAACATTGTGCAGCCCACACATCTGCATTCTTGTGCCATTCGCAATCACACCTCATGTCCCCTAAGACCAGTGGCTGGAAACCAGAGACAGGAGTTTTGTCTCTGACCGGACCTCGCTGGCTCCAAGTCTTTTTACAACATGTCACTGAAATTTCTCTAGATCACTGCTTTATGTCCAGCTCCAGCCAGTGTGAAACTGGCTTCAGTTTCTTTCTTTCTCTTTTTAAAAAAGAAAAGTGAGAATGAGTGATTCCTTTTCAGTGCTGAAAGAGAAGAAACAAATTTAAGTCACAGCAAGGAAGAAAGGATTAATTAGAAATGGAGGCTGGATGACTGTTTCTCCTCTAATTACAAAAAAGCATTGTGTTAGAAATGTAATAAGGAAAATTTAGGATAAAGTCTGTCTACCTACAGTCTTTTAGGTAGCAGAAGTTCTCTGCTGGGAACTTTCTGTGAATTGTTATTCCAGAGTAATGGTGCTCTTGGATGCGCATCATTAACTTCCTTTGCTGGTCCCTGACACACCAGCACGTGAGGGAGATGTGAAGATTAACAGTCAAGGGTGTCCAGGGATCTCTGAGAAGGCAAACTGCCCCATCACACTAAACAGCCACAGTCATGACAAGACATGGATGACAACTCTGACTGACGGTGTAAAAATTCAGTAACATGCCTGGTAATTAGGATAATGAGCAAGGTACATTTTGCTGAACAGTGTTAAATAGAGTAAAATATTTTAATAAATAATGCTGATTCAAGAGTGCTTGACAAACAGGCCTATTAGAAAGGACTTTATCTAGTCCTCTAAATGTATTGGAAAGTATATTACGAATATATATGACTGACTGTTTCTACCGACAAGATGATCTGCTGGCTCAACATGGTGATGTGGAACCAAAGTATAAAGTCAATAAGTGATGCTGGTTATAAAGCTCCCCATCTAGCTTTATTTTTAAGCTGACTAAACAAACCACAGACAAGATTCATAAAAAATTGCAATAGATAAAAAATATTAACATGTAAGTTACTGAAGTGAGCACATTTTGATATGAAAACTAAGCAGGGGAGTTAGTTTGGCCTCAATATGAAATGAGGCCTTTGGGATAACAGTCTGTGGTTGGAGGCTTTCACATACCCGTTTTTATCCTCCTCTTCTCCCTTTTCCACCTTCAGCTTGTGAATCAGTTGGCTGAGTACAGCCACATTTGTCAAATGAATGGTGAGCTCAAAAATAATTAAGTTCCTGGAGATTTTGTGCTTACAGATTGATGCTTCTAGAGCTACTTATTATGCTGAGAGTGTCTCCTGACAAGGTTATGCTGACCCTCCTTAAAGGAGATCTTACTCTCACTGTTAACAAATCATATTTTGAATGAGATGCCACACATGTCAGATCTGTGCTTTTAGTGGTCCAACAGGCGTGCTAAATGTGCTTCTTTGTCATTAGCTCATGACTGCAAAATGAGAATGGAGGTATTATGTTATTTCAGTTAATCAAGTGCTGAAGCTTCAAATTGCCAGAAGCTTTGGCCAAACCGTAAGGATGAAAAATACACATAATCAATGATAGGTATTTGAAAGATTAATCAGAAAGCATGAAGTCCTTAAATTCATTTGGTACCCAGCAAGCCAGCTCTTGCCAAAGAAAATACAATTTAGAATGTGCCTGAATTAAAGAGGAAATTTGAGAAAATAACCTTATGAAAGTACCCTAGAAACCAAAATAGAGGCATTTGTTTTGACAAAATTATCACATCTGCTTCTGAGTTTCAATTTTATGCCTTTTTTTTTCCAAAAAATCCAGACAGTAAGTACTGTTTTCACAAATATTCTGGGGGATTTTTATTAAAGTTAGAAGCTGGTCTTTGCTTAAAAACAGTGTAGCAACTGAAATGACATATCAACTATCAAATATTTCATGCTTACCATTTCAAATCTAGTCCAGATGAGCACAACCAAAAGGCTGATGGATTGTCCAAATACCTTGATCTGAGTGTTTTCTCCAGTTTCTGGTCAAATATCAATACCGGAAAAAATTAAGCACCACAATCAACATTAATTGCTATCCTAAAGTGATTACGTGTGCATAATAGATATGTGGATGGATGTAGCATCTTGGGAGCCAGGGATACAACATGTCTTGCTGGGACAGTGTGGAGGAAGCTTGATTACTGCTGATGCTTTTCCAGATCAATTGCTAAACTGTGAAGGGTTCGAGTTGTTGCTTTTAAACAATAAATTTAATAAGAATGGCTAGACTATTCAAAAGGAACCTAGGGTCATTTCCTCAATACATGTTGAGGTAACTGAAGAAAAATGACTGACTGTCAAAGATGACAAATGTTCACAGATTGCTCTGACTCACCAGAGTTTATGGATATTTCATTATGTCTACCCAAGGCCAACTTTTTTAAGACCCTATCAATAGCTGTAAATATTTGGATATTGCAACTTAAATTTTGGGGTTTTTTAGGTTTTTTTAACTGAACTGCCTATGAGGTGTCCCCACATTCATGTAAGCCTTTTGTAATTTCACATATGTGTTCAGATGTGTTTTTGCAGACTGTTATTACTCATTATTATTAATTGTTTGGATTTGTAGCTATACTTTCCTGAAGAGTATTTTTTTGGAATTTGTTCTAGACAGCTGAAGACTGTAGTATGACTATAGGTACCCAGAGACCTCCACCAGGGCAGGCTTCTTAGACACAGCAAGGCAGATGGTCCCTGCCCTGACGAGCTTACAATCTAAATAGTTTTCTTATCTCCCTCTTCTTTCTCTGATGTATTAGTACCTGATAGGAGTAAGTGCTGCCTCTCCACAGCATGCTCGGCAACTAAAAGTAGAAATACTGAGCAGACAGCTTTCTAGCTTGCAACAGTTTAAACACTGTTAAATAATAGGTTTTGACAAGCAAGTTTAGAAATCAGGTGCTAACTTTGTGCAGAGTCAGAGAAGGACCTGTGGAATTATCACCATGCTGGGGAGAACAAATTCTATAGACGAGACTACAGAGCCACAGGTCTTGTTACAGGTTAGCACCATTCATCTCATTAAAGAAAAAAATTACAAGCAGAGCTACTTCTGCAAGACTATGAGCCAGGCTCTCAAAACAGAGTTAGATTTGCTCAAAATTATAAATACCATCCATTTGTACATTATCTGCACTAGAACCGAAAAGGGATACCTATCTTTTCACATCTTGTTTCATAGAGGAACTTGCCTGCTTATATGACCAATCAAGTAGGGAAATCCTCTTCGAAATTAAGAGCGTTGTATTGAGGTTGTGAAATAGTTGTTACATGTTGATGTGTTTTGAACCTAAGAAAACTATGATTATTCTCATTCCTTTACTTATTCTCTATCCCTGTGTCCTGTAAGTTTCATACCTGAAAATGTACTAAGCTTGTTGAAAATTTGGTCTAGATACAAGGAGTGTGGATAGTGCTGACTGCTTATTGCCTCTTCCAGGGCAAGAATTACCCTTGCTTATTCCACTGAAAATGTACTGTGAAGTCTTGAAAACTTGAAAGTAGGGATTTAGGCTGTTCTAGAGTGTTTTTTCCCACACACATGCTTAGGCATGGTGTGCTGATGGGAATGGGTGGCAGTACTATCTGCTCCCTCCACTGCTGCTCTGCACCTCCAGGGTTCAGAGAGGGTGTAAACCTTCATTAAACACAGGATCCAGCCCGTAGTTACATCTCTTAGTTCCCTATCTGGATTATCTACCTTACTGCAGGCTGAACTTCCAGTCATGGTGGTATGTAATCATGGGTGTCAAGATTATATCACAAAACCTATTATCTAAAGCTGGGGGCAGGGTCTGATCTGGGGGCTGTTTGGGTCTCAGACTTTGGTTCAGGTTCATAAACGCAAGACTTCAGTCCCTCAGGACATTCCTGTTCTGCTTACTGAAACATGTTCTGTTGTTCATCAGTAAGTATTAAATTAAGTTATTGTTTTAGATAGATCTCCTAAGTTGTCAGACTGGCAGAAGCCATGGGGAGTTGGAATGAAGTTAATATTGGCTATGCCTTGTTGTGGTTGCAATGGGAGGAGGGGTGAGTATTCATTTATTTAGATCAGAAAGACAGATTGCGCTTACCTGTTCGTGTGTCTGCTGTTGGGACTCTCCATGTGCCTGTGTGGCTCCTGAATCTCTTTGTAAAGTGTTTCAAGAAAAATCTATCCTTGGAAAAGTCAGTTCGATATAACAGGGATCGGTGGCTTGGCAGAAGCTACTGCAGACCCTGTAAAGCTTTGCAAGAAAAAAAACCCAAAACACAAAACCCCTTCTATTCATCCCTTTCTGATTTGATTCTTTCTCTCAGCTCTCATTCCAAAGGGCAAGAGGCAGTAGCACCAGCAACAAAGCTTCTTTTACAGCCTTTTTTTGGCATTAGTTATGGAAGGATCAGATGTCAGACCTTTCAGCAGTAGGTAAAAAAGAGAGTAAAAAGATCTATATTCCTGACAGTGTCTGGAAGTGCCTGGTCTCCTTAGTTTTTCTTTGCACCGACAGTTATATGCAGTGTGCTCTGGATGCGCCAATAATGTTAAGGCGGAGGACCAAGCTTGTTGGCTTTGACTGCTCCTTCCTGGCACTAAGTCAAGACAGTTCAAGTCAGTGAACTCTTTTAACATGGCAAAACCCCCTTTGTCATGGGGTGGTCCATCAGTGCACAAATCTTTCTAGATACTGATATGGTCACCAAGGACTTTTATTTTTAAGTTATAGTTGTTAATCCACTGTGCCTCCTATGAAGGATATCCTTGTTCCAGCCCAGAAACCTAGTTGTAGGCTTTATAGAGTCATTTTCAGTGAGATATGTGGGAGCTGGATCTTATGAGCAGAAAGTGCATTAAGAATTTAGAGAGGTATAGTGAAAATCATCCTGTTTGTTTATGCACTGAGAGTATTCGTGTGGAGGCTAAACAGAATCTTTCAATTCCTGCATTGTAACCATACTTAACAGTATCCGTCTATCCTCAGCATATTTCAGTTTCATTGCAGTTATATCAACACTTGCTATTATAAATCATCTTACATATTCCTTTATGCCCGCTATATTGATCCTATTTGTGTTGATGGCCAGTATGCAGAAAGGTCAAAGGTGCTATAATCATCTACTAAAGAGGATTTCTTGTTCTGTACCTCACCGTTGCATTCCTTATACTAAATATATTCATGTTCTGCCATGTTTCTCATCTTTCTTAACTGTTCTTTCTGTTTTCATCTTGTTTTCTTCTTTCCACACTTCCTTTCTTCCAACAGCCTCTGCTTCAGTGGAAAAGTCTGTGACCTCCATTCAACCTTAAAAAAAAATACAGATCAGTAGGTAGACCTTTCTGGCACTTTTAGTGCATCACCAATGACTCATATCCATTTACCATAGCAATAATGTTATGGGGATGGGGACTTTCACATTTTGTGCAACTGCTTGAGGTCTAAGGCAGAAACCATAGCTCTCAAGACTTCAATGCCATGCATGGCAGATACATTAGCCAGTCAGTCAGAGTAGCAGACACTTCCTAAATGTCATCAAATGTCGAATGCTGCAGGTGGAGGATGACGCTTTTGAGCCATACCTCTTTTTCTGAGGAAACAATACTAAGTCCCTGGAAAAGCTATGCTGAAAGGTGCCCAGATTTGTCTTGAATCAACATGTCCTTTTATTCTTTCTCCTCTCTTCTCCTGAGGAAAAGAGGAAGATGTGTTTGCAAGCTAATGCTCTTCTGCTTTTGGGCCCCATGCATTGCCAATGACCAGGCCGGATAACTGCCTTGAACTTCTGAGAAGGGAGGAGCACAGGCTGGCAGAAAAGTGTGACTGCAGGCTGAAAAATATCCTGCAACATTTGGAAGATCAATCAGGAGGGAAAGGGCCCCAATTTAACAGTGCACATGCTGAGTCACAAGGACCTTCCTTTCTTGGAATGATTGCCAGGCACTGTTCTGGAAATTACACTTTAAAAAGCTCCTAAAGGGGCCTCTAAAAATGAAGGCACGCAAATTTACAAATGGCCAGCAATATCAAGTCACAGGACTTCAGCAAGGCTTTCGACATTGTCTCCCATACATCCTCCTAGGGAAGCTCAGGAAGTGTGGGCTGGATGAGTGGTCAGTGAGGTGGATTGAGAACTGGATGAATGGCAGAACTCAGAGGGTTGTCTTCAGTGGCGCTGAGTCTAGTTGGAGGCCTGTAACTAGTGGTGTCCCCCAGAGGTCTGTGCTGGGCCCAGTTTTGTTTAGCTTCTTCATCAATGACCTGGATGAAGAGTTAGAGTGTACCATCAGCAAGTTTGCTGATGACACCAAACTGGGAGGAGTGGTGGATACACCAGCAGGCTGTGCTGCCATTCAGCATGACCTGGACAGGCTGGAAAGTTGGGCAGAGAGGAACCTGATGAGGTTCAACACGGGCAAATGCAGGGTCCTGCACCTGGGGAGGAACAACCCCATGCACCAGTACAGGCTTGGGGTGGACCTGCTGGAGAGCAGCTCTGTGGAGAGGGACCTGGGAGTGCTGGTGGACGACAGGTTAACCATGAGCCAGCAGTGTGCCCTTGCTGCCAAGAAAGCCAATGGGATCCTGGGGTGCATCAAGAAGAGTGTGGCCAGCAGGTCGAGGGAGGTTCTCCTTCCCCTCTACACTGCCTTAGTGAGGCCCCATCTGGAGTACTGTGTCCAGTTCTGGGCTCCCCAGTTCAAGAAAGATGAGAAGCTACTGGAGAGAGTCCAGCGGAGGGCTACGAGGATGATGAGGGGACTGGAGCATCTCTCCTACGAGGAGAGGCTGAGGGAGCTGGGCTTGTTTAGCCTGAAGAAGAGAAGGCTGCGAGGGGACCTAATAAATGCTTATAAATATCTGAAGGGTGGGTGTCAGGAGGATGGGGCCAAACTCTTTTCAGTGGTGCCCAGCGACAGGACAAGGGGCAATGGGCACAAACTGAGGCACAGGAAGTTCCGTCTGAACATGAGGAAGAACTTCTTCACTCTGAGGGTGACGGAGCCCTGGAACAGGCTGCCCAGGGAGGTTGTGGAGTCTCCTTCTCTGGAGATATTCAAGACCCGCCTGGACAAGGTCCTGTGCAGCCTGCTGTAGATGACCCTGCTTGGGCAGGGGGGTTGGACTAGATGACCCACAGAGGTCCCTTCCAACCCCGAAGATTCTGTGATTCTGTGATTCTGTGACCCTGCTTGTTATCTTTGGCTGAGGATTGAATTCAATATGTTGAAAGGAGAACTCGTTGTAGGTATGCATAAATACCATCTATACAGATATATTTGATTCTGTTTTCAATTGTGTGAATATGTATATGTTTTCAGAGAAAATTTGAATTACATGTATTTGGGAAATTAGAGATTAAACTGTAATACATGCACTTGAATTTCATGTAAATTAGATCATGCTAAAATTAATATAGCCTTTCATATAGTCTTTATGCTGTACTATGTTTTGCCTTTTATTTTTAAGCATATAATTCCTTTCTTTGCTCTGAAGCACTGAACACTAGCAACAAAAGTTAAGTCTTAGTGTGACTATCCACAATATTGATGATCTTGACATACTTTTATTCCTACAGCGAAGATGTTTGTAAAAGAGGATTCACTGTTATTATTGATATGCGGGGATCCAAATGGGACTTGATCAAGCCTCTCCTAAAGACCCTTCAAGAAGCCTTTCCTGCTGAGATTCATGTTGCCCTTATTATAAAACCTGATAATTTCTGGCAGAAGCAGAAAACGAACTTCGGCAGTTCCAAGTTCATCTTTGAGGTGAGCACCACGTGAGAGATGTATGGTAAAGCATTATCTCTGATAAGAAATTTTCTTCAGGTCAAAAAAATATTTCCAAGCCCTGGGATTGAGAGATAAAAACACATCTGAGGACTGTTTCCAGGAGTGGGCTGATGCTCTGGCATCAGGTTGCTTTCTGAGCAGCTAGTGGAACGGGATGTACGTTTCATCTCAGAGGTTCGCATGCATAGTTCACTTTGGTGCATTTTGGGGGGATATTTATTTCCGGTGGTCTTGCATTCAGTCTTTCCTTCATTTCTCTTAGAAAAAAACTCATCAAATCAGTCAATATACTAAAACCAAAGTTCTCTAAATGGATTTATTAGTTGACCTCTACCCAACTTTAGGTGGTGGCTTTTATTTTTAATAAATACATTTATACTAAATTTATCTATATATTGTCACTGCTTTAATTTAATTCAGATTTACAGTTATTGGGTAACATTAACAACTCATGTTAAGGATAAGGTGCCTCAGGCAGGTTCTTTGAGAAGTAACCGATTTACAACTACTACATAATTAAAGGGAATATTACTAGCTTTGTCATTGGTGAAGACAAACAAGCTGTGTTGTCTTAGTGCACGTTAGTTTTCTGTGAATTTCAGCTGCTTAACCAAAGAGAAGCGAAGTTCAGGTGCATAAATTGCTCATACATAAATCTTGCCCAGCCCTTAATCATGTGTTGCTTTTTTTTAATTTGCTGGGAAACAATTCTGTCCTTGGCTCTCTTACTAACAAACAATTAATTGCAGACAGACACTCAGATTTTGCATCTCTGGAACATAGAAGACAATTTGGCTATTGTTCTTAATGTTGACTGCAATGGAAGACTACATTTATGTCTATTTAAGATCTGTTGAGTTCAGTGCCATATGAATGTGTCCTTATTTTCAACTTCTTCTTAAAAGCACTCTTGAATTGCGATGGGGAACTAGGTTGGTGTTAAGCATTAACAAACTTAAGTATTTGTACATTTTTTCCCCGCTGTCTCACAAAAAGCTGTCAAGTCATAAACTTTGCTTTGCTTAAATGGGTCTTTACCTTCTTTGGCTATCTATGAGGACTCAGCCACCAAAATAACTTCTAGTTGTTATCCCTTATGCACCTTTGAAAGCAAGGCTGCCTTCAGTATAGGTTTATGTCACCTCCAGAGATTCTTCACACTTACTGAAATCACCGCTCTTGGCAAAAGTGGCTGCCATTACAGTGCAAGGAGACTGGCAGTGCTGCCTGTGGGGAATGAGAGGGACCAGGGCAGTGGGAAGGAGAAAGGAGATGTAGGGATACAGAAGAACATGGAGCGGGAGGGAGCCTGTGCAGACTAGCAATGGAGTAGCTTTTTGGGATGGGGAGCCTCTGGTTACAATATATATGGGCACTAAGGGGTAGTCCTGTAGTAGCCCAAGTAAAGGCAGTTTATGCATGTATATCCAACACTGAATTTCAATCCCCCAGTGCTTTAGTAAACAAAAGCAATATCTTCCCAAAGTTCAAAACCTGTAAGTAAAGTAACAGAGTTCAAATATATATTTTTAGAACATTTGTTTGTTTTTAAAATTAATTAATACTTTCTAGACGCTTGACATATTTTATATTGTGTGGATTTGGTGTGATTATAGCGAAGAGTAAACTGTGGTCAAGCTATTCTTCATAGCTGCAGTTCTGAGTCTGCATTGTGTTAAAAGCTCTGCACTCACTTGCTATACATGCGGGTACGCATTAAGGGTATTTTCATTTTGTGTGTGCGCCTTTGAGCCTTGGTCTGTCTGCTGGGCTGTTCACATGGGTTTCTGTAACTGTTCACAAATTTTTGGACCGGAGGAGGAGAATCAGTGCTTTTGCTGTCTCTTGGACCACCTGCAGACATTCAGAACTGATGAGACCTTTAATTCCGTGATTTTAAAAAGATTTCTTAGGCTGTGGTCTACTGTACAGTAGACCCCCTGCAATATACACGTACCACAATCCAAGAACTGCTGTTTTAAAGTGTTCTTGTGGATGCTGCTGCTTATCGGTAGGCTCAGGCTCTGGGGCAGCTCAGGCCCACTTGTGAGAAGAACTGTGAATATCAAATAAGCATCACAGGTTAACATGAGTCACATTTATTTGATTTATGTGGGACAACACAGAGGTACCCTCTCTGCACTGAACCATCCTGGTGATTTCCCACAGCTGTCATCAAACATGAGGTCCTTGGCAGGAACATACTGCAGTGGAAGGCAATGGAAGTCTCTGTTGCTTCACCCCATCTACAAACTCAGCGGTAACCAGTGTCAGTTTTAAGGCCAGATTCTGCTTTTGAGCTTAATGCAAGCATTATGCATGTGCCAGGGCAGTGTATGACCCATAGCGGAGGCTGATGGTCTGGATTTTCACAACTCCAGCAGAATGAGTCTGTGTCACATTCCAGAGACTGAAGCATGCCTGCAGATCATCACACAAAGAAAAGAGGAAAAAAAAGGGTTGGTGGACTTGTGTGGACTCCAAACCTTTCTGTCACTTTGAGGAATGGGCCAGGCAGCTTAGTTCGCATTAATTCAGAGGTGCCTTCAAGATGATATTCTTTCGCTTGCTGGCACAGTTTAAGTAGTGGGCAGTGCTTTTTAAAGTGATCTCTGAAAGAAAGACAGGTGATGCCTGAGAGACAGTTACATTATCTCACCACTGATCTGCCTAACTGAGTTTGTTTTCATGAGAGTTTCAAGAACTCCTTAAAGAAGTACGTCTGAATAAAGAAATTTGCCACAGAATTTGTGAAATTAAAAGCCTTTCTGCTGTATCATCATGTCAAATTCTGTTTGTGATAAGAGCAGTGCTTACATTATCTTGACTCACTGCAGGGGGAATGCCCAGCTATTGGCCGTGAAGAGGTTTTTCCTTGACAGGCAGTTAAACTCTAAATTGAATTATCTTCAAGGGGTCAGTGTCCAGGTCAAGAGGTTTAGAAATTTGAAATCCCCCTGAAGCTACATGCTTACCTTCCCATTGTTTGTTGTCTCTTCCCTCTGCCCTCCACCTTCCCCAAAGCAAGGATTGTTTTGAAATAATCTTTCTCCTGAGCATAAATTCAATATAATCCCAATTCTAATACATTGCAGAATGCCTGGTATTTTTAGATGGATACAAATTGGAAGAAAAGCCTATTGTTAACTTTAAACCAGTGGGCAGCCTGCTATTTGGACATAATTCAGGATAATGGATAGGACTTGAGGTATTATTCTTTGTAGATGACTTTTACAAGATTGCTGCGATTATTGGGTACCTCCACTTCTGAAGAGCACAAACTCTGACATTCTTTAGAGGCCTGATCTTTAGGGGATAGATGTGCAGTCACTGCTGAACATCACAAGCCTTTAAAGGCTGCCAGCTTGGGTGTTAACATGACATCTCTAGCAACATATGAAACCCCATGCTCATATTTCAGAAAAAATAATTGGTGTAAAATAAATGGGAACAGCCATCAGTTGTTGTATCCTTAAACTGTAATCTGCTTTCCAGGCATCCAGTGCATTTCTCTATCACTGATTACTGAGTCTGAATGAATTAAAACGATCTCTCATTGATTGTGTATGACTCATCAGCAGTACTTTCTATTAGCAATAAATTCTAATTGTTAATACTCCAATGACATTTCACTTTTACATTGATTTTGGTTAATTACATTAGAAATTACAATACAGAAGAGATCTGCAGGTGGCAAAATAGTTTTGGCAGGTCACCATACCTACTTCAGTTCATATGTCTGAAACTTCTGCTGTTGTGTAGCCACCAGCCAGAGTGTAACACAAGTAGCAGAATCCCTGCATTACCATATGGCTGTCTAGGGAGCACTCTTGTCCAGATATCCAACAGCTGCACTAAAGAGTCTTCAGTGTCCAACTGGGTTAAAGTAATCTATGGCAGAAGTATTCTTAATACATGTTTTTTGTAGTCAGACCAGCTGAAGAAGATAGACATTATTCCAGTGAATATCATATCTTTTAATAAAGAGATAGATCAGTGTCATTAATTGAAAAGTTTTCAATCCAATTAATTCATCAAAATTTAACATAGTCCTCAGCATATTTTACAAAGTTCCTTGAATTAGGTATCGGTGAGGAATATAATCCCTGCATGCTGTTTATGGATTGCACTGTTATTTCTGGTTAGACATTCACTGACTCAAATGCTGTCATTTTCCCTTCCTTAGACAAGTATGGTATCTGTTGAAGGCCTGGCAAAGCTCGTAGATCCTTCTCAACTGACAGATGAGTTCGAAGGATCCTTGGATTACAACCACGATGAATGGATAGAGTTGCGCGTCTCCTTGGAAGAGTTTTTCAACAGTGCCATCCATTTATTATCGAGGCTGGAGGATCTCCAGGAAATGTTGGCTAGGAAGGAGTTTCCAGTTGACGTTGAGGGCTCAAGAAGGCTGATTGATGAGCACACGCAGCTTAAGAAAAAAGTGATTAAAGCTCCGGTGGAAGAACTGGATCGTGAGGGTCAGAGGCTATTGCAATGCATAAGATGCAGTGATGGTTTTTCTGGTAGGAACTGTATTCCTGGAAGTGCAGATTTTCAAAGTCTTGTGCCAAAGATCACCAGCCTTTTAGACAAGCTGCATTCTACCCGCCAACACTTGCATCAGATGTGGCATGTCCGCAAGTTGAAACTGGATCAGTGCTTTCAACTCCGACTTTTTGAGCAAGATGCTGAGAAGGTAGGGAATAATCTGTTCCTTTCATAGTTTAACCAAGACTTTATCGCAAGGACACTGTGACCTTTTTTTTATAATTAGCAACATGAGGTATTCATCACAGGTGTAAACCTCATGTTGCTAGCAGAAGTACTTTATGTGACTTGTAAACCGAATTCACTGAACTAATCATTGGATGTAGCAGGCACAATGATATCCAAGAATAACTTGTCTGTGTTACTTTGATGAAAGTTAATCTGCTTTTTTGTGCCACAGTGGGTACATTTGGTAGACATTAGCACAAGAATCAGGCTTTTGTTTCAAGTTTCTTTTACTAAGGTTGTGAATATATTTACGTCACAGCACCTAAAGATGAATGATTTTAGGGTTTTATTCACTATGATTATTGTTTGCACTTCTTTTGAGTCTGTGGGAAATTTGTAAATTTTGGTTAAATCCTCCTAATTATTATCTCAAACCACATTTATAGTTACCTTTCCCTAAGAAATTGCAACAGGATTTGCAACTGGTAAAATCTTTAGTAATGGAATTTTGTGCAAAGGATATGTCTGCTTAGTTCCCACAGCATGAGATCTGAGACTGTGTTTAGGTTAAACATCTAAACAGACCAAGAGAAAGTATTCTGAAATGACAGCAGCGTGCTAGCCTCAGTGTGGCTGGTTTGTATTCAGAAGTACGTAAGGATGGTATTTGAATTCACAGCTGACATTGAGTCAGTGGCCAAGATTCCTGTTCACCAGCACAAGACTTTATTCGAGAAATATTTAACATTAAATTTTTCCATAGAGATTGCATTGCAACTCCATATATCTTAGACATTTGTAATGTAGCATATCAGTCTGAAAAGCACAAAGGACATCTTGGAGTGAAATACCTTGTACAAATGTGTTTAGAGCAGCAGAAGCATGGGTAACTAACATGACTTTAGGAAGCTGTAGTTTCACAGGTGTGAAGTACCACTGTCGAGTTACATGCCACTTCCCTGCCTCTTCAGAAGATGCTCATTCAGAAACCTGTAGTAGATAGGGAAGTTCCCTGCAAGCAGAGCATAGCAGGTTGTCATGTTGAAAAGACTGACTAAAAACCACCCAGAGTTCCCTAGCTAGGTCTCATACACAACACTACCTACAAATTTCGGTAATACACAATAAAGCAGGCTTCTTCCTACTTCTAGTATTCATCTGCTGTTTGCCTCTGGAAGCATATACAGGCACTGATTTTGGTGAATTTATTTTAGCAAACCATGTTGAGCTAGGGTCTTGGCAGTCTCACTGTCTTAATGCAGAAATGCTTGACATCTTGTTAGGTGGTTTTGTGAGAAGTTTTCACTGCAAATTTAAATTTGCAGGTACGTTCAGTGGAATGTACTGAGCTCTTGGACTCATGTTTATCTAGTCTGTAAATCCATCAAAAGCACCAATCTCTGAATCTTCTCCACTTAATGTATGATCCAGTTGTTTTACTAATGTGTCTCCCTGGATCCAGGAGGGAGAGTAGCAGAAAAGCAGACTTCATCTGCAAAGGGATCCCATTGAAGATTTTTTTTTTAATCAGCTGCAATTTCATATTATTTTAAAAACATCAGGGAGAAGCACATTGCTGAAACTAATACAGACTTCAGCAGTGCAAAGCAAGACACAAGGTATTGGTTTTCAATGCATGTGCTAAATCTCTCTACGGATGCTAGGACTGAAAAGGCTCCATCATTGTATAATCAGTCCTCCTATTGGGAAAACCTTGCATTCAGATGAGTCCCTCTGAAATGAGAGTCACTGCAAAATCACTCAAGAATGCGTAAGAGCAGAGTTTTTCTTCCAAATGCTACAATTTCTTCTTCTCCCTTTTCCTTGTGTGTCACATGCTATAAAGAGATCACTCACTGCTGTTCTTCCCAGCAGTGGCTGCATTTCAGTCAGTGCTGCAGTTTGGATTTTCAGTTTCTTTGAGATTATTCAGATGACCACTGATTGCTAACAGAATTTTTAATTTTTACTTATGATTATTATTTGCTAATATTATTAGCAAATGATTATTATTTAGTAAATTATTATTATTATGAATGTTGTCAGCTGAAAAACTCTCAGATTAAGTCAGTGTCTGTGAAGTTCTTGTTGCCAAGCACCATTCCATAGTGTTGAAGGAAGTGTCCAATGTATTTTTCCTTTCTGTCTCCTGGACAGGCATAGAAGTCTGAGCATTGTGACAGCCAAGTTCTGTGCATGTGTTATTTGGAGGTTGTTAAGTGGAAGGTTTAGTCAAGTCAGCAGATAAACAAAACTTTAGAGATGACGGAAGAAACAGTGAGAGTGTGAGTCTTGCCTTTTGAACACAGGCTGTCTTGAGCGACTCCTGATGGAAAACACTGGCATTTTGATGTTCTTGATATCTTTTATTAATCTTCCTCACATTAACTAAACACACCGTCTTGGTTTGGCTTCTCTGAGTAGCTCTGATTGCCTTTCCTTGACTACTACATTTTCGCAAAGAATAGAAAATAAGTTGTTGTTTTATATTCTCAAATCAGTGTTTTTAATTTTTTCGGTTTATGACTCCCTAAAATTCTTCCAGGGAAGGTTGCAGACCCTTGTGCTTCACATTTCACACACGTAGACTGATGTAAAATATTGATGTGCTTATTCTCCTTAGCTGCCTTTTGCAGATCTCTTTGAAGGAGTCTGACCATCTCAGACTGGAAAGTAGGTGTCTCATAAAATGTTCAGAGCTAAATCCAGTCTGAGTGCTGTCTCCACTGTAGAAATATCCACCACAGTGTGTCTGTGTATTGAATTTTAAAATTTCCTGTTACCTCCATTTGCTCTGTTGAACCCTATCCTCTACAATTAGGTACGGCAGCAGAGCCAGGATGGTCTTCATCTCCTGGGGCAAGGCACATCTCTTTCCCTCTAACCTGCATAAGTCATTTGGTGCTAATCAAATGACAACTCTAATACCCCGTGAAAGCTCAAACTCAAACATAAATCTCTGAATATAAATAATGTTTTAGGGCCTTTTAAAATATCTCTGTGTACCCATTGGGTGATATTTTAGGAAACCTGTTCTAATAAGGAGAAAATGGACAAGGACTTTCCATTTTCTGGACACCTCTGATTTTAAAAATTTCAGATGTCCTCATTGGCTGGAAAGTTCTTGAAGATGGGATAGACAAAAAATGGGACATAAAAAGGAAAACCACAGCATTTTAAGGTAGGTTAATTTTTGAACCCCTTAGTATTAAAATACCCCAGATATTCAAATCAAATCAATTCACTTTTTTCCCTGCTATAGATCCCCTCTATTGTAACATTTATAAATGACAGTTGCTGGCTGTACATACAAATTATTCAAATTACAGGTATTACAGTTTACAGAAGGTCTGTATAGTTGTGTGCTGAGCAACTCCTATTATTGTCAAACAAGAGGGGGTGACAGTCACACCCTGGTCTTCTCCCACTCGAATCAGTGGGAGAGAGCAGAGCTGTCCATGGAGAAACTTCATCTGCAAGTCAGGCCTTTAGGGTTTTATTTTCCTTTGCTGGGGCTAAGGGAGAGGAAAAGTTGGGCCATCACACAGGCGCAAGCAGTGCAGTGAGATTGAATCCCCAGATGGAGACTGGAAGCTGCTTGAAGCTCAAGTCAGCAGGCAGGTCAGCCACATGGGGAGCCTTGGCAGAGCCGTGTGAGGAAGCTCACATGCTGCGCAGTGCTGACTGTAATGATCTGCTGATAAATAACACATTTCAGCTGCTGGTGTACCCCTGACCCTCACTGTTCAACAGGCTTGTTCCTCACCAACTGATACATATGCATGTACGTACATATATAATTTTAAAACTAGAACTGAGGCTTCACTGTGTTTTTACTGGGTACCAGGGAAAATATTTTTAGTCATAAGTAACATGAAAAAATGTAGTCCAGTCTAAACTGAGTATTGTTTAAAACAGAAAACCCACAATCAGCGTAGATCCAAGTATTAGAACTAGCTGAAAAATGTTAATTGGATGGTTGAAATCTGGACAGGGAGAAGAATTGAGGCAAGAGTCCACATGTTTTGCACTTGAATAAATACCAAAAAAGACAAAAAATTAGCCTTACATGCTGCACTTTCCAGCTTTTCTGGAAATCATTTGTAAGTGGCATTTTACTTTTGTAGGAATTTCCCCATCAGTCTGGGTGGGTTCCATATCACTTTTACTACCCCGGCATGTATGTGAATGAAAAACAGCTATCGTGATGTAATCAACGTTGTCCTCATTACATATAAACAATATAGTCATCAGCTGGAATGAACCAAGGATCTCTACTGTAAACTTGTAACACCAGAGCAAAGAAAGAGCCTGCTGCTGTAGTATCATTGGGGTCAGCCTCTAACAGGAGGCAGAGGAGACTTTGCATGTTCTCTCTGTCCTCACCTCCCCTTCTCCTTCCTGACTTTCCACAAGAGTCCACTACACAAAGGCAAACTTCAGAAGATGACAATGGTAGTTAGAAAATGCCACGAGTGGATTTCACTGGAAGTTTGCGGTGGGAGAAACATTTTATTTGAACAGGGCCAGCTTCATAGGAAGTCTAGTGGCAAACCACAGGCCACATCTAGTCTTCAAGGAGCAGTGAAGTAGCAGGCTTGCAGTAAAAATCATCTGCCTCATCCATACTAAAGCTTCTCTTTGAAAAACACAGCTCTGCCCATGATTTTCCCCATGGAGCAGGCTACGGGAAGCTGTGCTGGCTGCTGGTGGCTGCCGGGGTACTGCTGCTCTGCGGGTGGCTGCAATGAGAGTGAGTGAAGGACATTGCCCGCAGTTCCCACCCCACAGCAGCTGTTGCTCCCATTTCCCAGGTGGTGTGACCAGCCAGGAATGACAGGAGTGCAAGAGTGATCAGGATGTGAAAATCACAGATATACGAGCTGTACTAGTCTTCTGTCCAGCATTGTATTCCCATTCCTAATGAAAGTATTGGGAAGACTCCTACTGATTTTCAGCAGAAGCACAATATGCCCATTAACACTTATTCTGAAATGCCAGATGAAATTTAGAAGTTCCTGATTTAGAATGTAA
The DNA here is from genome assembly GCF_030867145.1 of Opisthocomus hoazin. NCBI lineage: Eukaryota > Metazoa > Chordata > Aves > Opisthocomiformes > Opisthocomidae > Opisthocomus > Opisthocomus hoazin. Next base: position 12,183,460 of record NC_134422.1, on the reverse strand, counting down.
CTTAAACCATACAGAGTTAGTCTAGAAAAATGCAGAGAAGCTCTAGCTCCACAGCAAAGTCAATGGGAGAGAGGATTATCCAAGAAGTATGCAGTCTGAGTATGTGAACCATGCTCATGCTATTAGTGGAGTGTTACACCTGTCAAAGGTTCATGTTGCTCAGAAGGAAGGAATGCTCCGCAAGGTACTCTTTGTCCAAAAAGAAGCAGGATGACTTTGATGGAATAACAGAATGCAAAATGCAGACATTTATGCTGTAGTTTAGGGGGGAAAAGATGGCTTTAAGAAAGAAACACTGATATCTTGATGTTTGAGAGAGGGGAAACTATCAGCGCATTTGTGATTGTATAACATATCCACTTTAACCGTTTCACACATTACTTCCCCTTATACTGCACTTAAAAATTCTGATGCTGTATGTTCTGTAATAAAATGCATTACAAATCTGATTATATGATCCTTCTTGCTAATAGGAGGCAGTTTATTTTATTACAGTCCATTAAGAAGAGCAATTGTAGCTGCTCCTCTAGTCAAGTGATTCTGTGTGGGGAAACATTTACTAGAAATGCGTCTTAGCTGGCTTTCTGGAAAAGCAGCACAAGAGAGATTAAAAAGATCAGCAACATCTTCACTTCCTTCTTCATTTCCTGTCACCTCTAAATTTTCTGCTTCCAGCAGTATCAGAAGACCCTGGAAGTGATACATAAGCAGATGATAGAGTTTTCCCATTTACAACATGTCATATTAACCCTTAAGGATTTGTGTAATTCCAAAAGATACAGCACCTGGGACAGGCTTCTCTGACTGAGATAAAATCCACTTAGTGAAGGACCATTTCCCTGCTCTTATTTCACTGCTGGAAGCGCTAGATTTCTTTGATCTGTTCTATGTGCCACATATACAATTGCCTCCAAGATTTTGTGTGAATTGTTGGCTTACAAATTACTGTAAGGGGGATGTGTCCCAGCGAGTGAGACTGGGAAACCTGTGAGGAAAGTAGTGAGAAACTTACGGAGGGAGCTGTCATGTGTGAAATGAATACAAAGCGAATGAGTTCTGGGGAGGCTGTTAATTAGGACTTCAGAGGAGGCAGGAAGCATATTAAGAGGGGAAAGAACCAGAATCAGGATTAATAATGAGAGCACATCCTTAGTTTCTTGCACTGAGGATAAGTAGATATGCCCCTTGTGCTGTTTCACTGTGAAAGGATTTGTTACTGAATGAATGGTATTTAACAGTTAACAGTAATAATCATACAGGCATAATAAGCACAGATTAGACATGGATTTTTGCATGGGATTTGAATTTCATTTAAGTTACACGAACACCGCATTGGTGTACAGAACTCAGCATGCCCTGGATTTGGCATGGCATATCACAACAGCACAGTAAGTGAGCATCACAGTAAGGAGCTTTCCTGGAGATTTTGATCGCAGGGGTGTTGTTAGAACTGAGGTAAGCTCTGTAAGACTTCCACAATGAAGGGAGTCAATAAGTTTGGTGTCTTGTGCAGAGACATTTGACTGAGGGTCTAAGTGAGGCTCGTTTAAGCATGTTACTTTCATCCTTAGCCCATTCCAAATGTCTGTGCAGACAAAGGACAGGGGCCTTGGGGCACAGATAGTGGGTGGGAAAGGCACTGAACTGCGGTCTGTGTTTCCGAACACGCATGTGTTTGCAGAGAGCTGTATAAGAAGAATGACCAAGAATTTACTTCTTAGCAGAAATGAAATCCCTTACGCGTAGTCCCAGAAGAAGAGTTCTCAGAGATCAAAAGGGCTCAATCTGTTGTTGGTACCTACCCCTCTCAGCCCGAAGCAGCTGCTTTTCTCTTCATCAGGTGAAACAACTCAGTTTCAGGCTAGTTTTAGCTGCACTCCCTGACCTGGCTATGTTTTGGTGGTCAAGGTCTCCCTGAGCTGTCTGTTAAAAAGACAGAGGCCTGGTCCTGCAAAGCAGAGAGTCTCAGCTTCTACTGAAATCATGAAAGACTCACAGTCTCTCTGATTTTGCCCAGTGGTCAGTATTCAGTGAGCTGTTAGCACCCTGCATCCAGGAGCTGTGTGGCCACCATCTCTAGGTGCTGTCTCTGGCTCCAGCCTTGCTTATAGCAGGGCTAGCAGCTTTGCCACCTGTTTACAGAAATGGGACCTTATTTCCAGCTGTCTGTGGTGGTGCCTCCCCCCCAGTATTGCAGTTATATTAGTACACATTTGCAACATTATGGGCAGCCTAGTTTGCCAGGGCTTGCAATAGGTCCTAACATAAGAAAAACAAGCTTTGAAAGTGTTCCTGACTCAATTGGTTCTTATTTTTAAGCTATAGAAGAAATACACAGATCTCTTCATTTATGGATCTGGAATAGACATTGCTCAAGAGCAACATTTAGTGAAAGTATTTTAAGTTGCTTTAGCATCTTTTCCTCTGTCTTTTCTCATGCATATGGACTCTTGCACAGAGCACATAGTGTCTGTTCTCTCCTGAAACCTTGTTTCCATATCTGGTGTCTACTCTCTCCTGCTGAAGTTTCCCTTAGCATATGGTGCCTTTTTTGGTATAGATATTCTCACTAGATGACAGTTCTTCCCCATTAATAAAATCAGACTTAGGATGGCAATGCTGGGAAGGAAAGTCAGCTGTCTGTCTAAATAAGCTGCCATATGAACAGAAGACCATCATCTTGTGCCATCCGTTATGCTTAAGCCCACTCTGAAACTAAAACAGCAGAAAGGACAAGCCCCATGTTCAACATTAAGTATTTGCTCTGACACAGAATTTCTAATACCAGGCAGAACACAGAGAATGGGTGCAGATAGGTCTCAAAATTTTTGAATTGGCAGACCCCATCTTACAATATCAGATCTTAAAATGTCAGAAAGGTAATTATACAGATGACATGGAAAGGAGGCTGAAATTGAGACTGAGATGGGTGCATAGACAGTGGTTAAGTGCACCTAGCACAGGAAACTACTTAACCTGGCTGGTGTATTGGCTGTTTCCAGCAAAGAAATGCAGATTTGCAGTTGAAAAATGCCCTTGGATATGTAAGGGTATGGAAACATTCCTGCCGAATTCAGATCTGTATCCACACATGATCTGGGTTGCTGTAGTATACTACTGGGAATATTCTGCTTCACTTAAGATGTTTTGTGCAAGGCCTTTCTAACGGCATAATTCAAGGACAAAGGAAATTTGTATCAAAGGGAGAAACTGTATATCGATTCTTAAAAATGTGTGTATTTCCCCTAATGAACATATGCCAGGCCTAATCAGTTTTATTTAATTACTTCACACATCTTAAAACAAAGAAGGCTTCAATAAAAGAGGTAAGAATTGAAAGCATGTAATGATAACTCTATTGTAACAGCAGTCTTTCATTAGTTTTCAGTGTTTATTCAAATGCATTCTCTGTCATGTTTCTCTTATTTGCAGTTTAAAATAATTGAACTCTTGTTACTGAGTACTGGAGTACTGCTCCTGCTTTGTCTTGAAGCACATCAGTGCTCTCTGTCAAGGATAAGCCACTATGAGGTGTCCTGATGCAGCTGAATAAACAGTATGATGTTCTAAATGCATCTTTACCGATCTTTTTTCTGAAGCTCGGTGGTAGCAAAACAGGGCTTAGGCTCATCGATTCCCCTAATTACTGGGTTTACGTGGTCTCAGACTTTTTTTTTTCTTTTTTTTTTTTAAACAAATTAAAGAACAACGTCTGCCTAGAAGCAGAAAAAATGATATACAAAGGGGTGGCTGTGCACAGTGTGTGTTGACAGTTCCTTGTGATATTGTGAGCATAGACGTCGTGTGCTAAAGAAATTTCAGAGCGGGGTCAGCACTTCCACTTTGGAAGGCTCTGGGAGTGGCAGCTAAACTGTGTCAAATCTGCGATCGCCCTCACCTAGTCATGGACACAAAAGAATTATTGCAGAATTGTAGGGTAAATCCTCTTCAGCATTATAAGGATAAATTACTTACAAACCCCCTTATCTTTAAGAGGAAGATGAATGAATCCTGCATAATCTGTATCTCTCAGTTCAGGAACCTGCATCCTGGGACTTGCAGTCTTTGCAGGCTATAGCTCTGAACTGAAGACGTAGCTAGCTGACATCTACTCTGTTTAATACGAATTAAGCTCTGACAGGTTGCTAATGCCACCCACAATTTGTTGCCCCCAATCTAAAGTGAAGAGTTGCCAGAGTGGGAAGTAATCACAGGGGGCTCTGTGGGAACTGTTCATTACTTTGACCACTGCTGGTCACACTTAATAAGGTCCTGTTCTTGGTATCTGTAGGAAAGAACAGACTTCTGCAAGACCAGGAGATTATTTTACAAGTTTTAACTTCCCTCAAAGCACAAACAGAGCTCATTTCTGCTAACTGAATAGTAAAATCAAAATGCCTTCATTATTAGTGATGTTCTGAAGGAGCTCACAGCTTTTTCACAGTGCCAAGCTTCTGTCCTGCTGCTTTCATATTTATCAGTCAAGGCCACAGGGGGTCTTCCCCTATGTACCATTAGTATTGTGAACATTTGCTTTTCTGGCTCTGCATCCACCAGTAGAAAGTTTGGGGACATATCTGATAACAAAAGGACAAATTCGCAAGCAGGCACCAACTGCTTTGTGCTGCTCCTACAACCGAAAGCAGCTACAAACCCAGTTTTGCCATCTGGTTTGAGGAAGTGTGGGATTGCCTTGCCTGCTGGGCAGAACAGTACAGGGAACTAGATAAATACATAGCAGAAATCCTCTTCCTGGTGGATGTTATTCTAGTGGTGAATGTCACCTACCCTTGTTGCAACCACGATTTTTTCCATGTGGTCGAGGGGGGAGGACTTCTTTTGGAGCCTACCATTGACACTTCTGTTTCTGCTGCAGCGAGTCTGTAGCTGGTTTGACAGCTCTGAGGGTACAAACTTCCTTGCGTAACATTTCCTTGACCCGAGTTCAGACTCCGCAGTCAAAGCACATAAGCATCTTTTGAAGGTATTTGTGGTGCCAATTTTTCAGATGTGGACAGCTGTCCATCAGGAAGGGAAATCATCTGACAGAGACTGATTACATTTGAGCTGGAATGGCTTCGGAGCAGCAAACTGAAAGTACAAAGAATGCAAAGTTCAAAGCTAAAAACTGGGAATTAAAAACCACAGGGGTTAACTGCCTTGCCTCCTGTGACACAGGAAGCCTGTCCTGCAGTAGGAGTCCTGATCCGATGTGTAAAATAGATATCGTGGTGCTTTCCATCTTTCTTTTTCAATTCGTCCTGCCCCGTGCTGTGAAACCTTTTTTTTTTCTTTTTTTTTTCCCCCCAGGCAACTAAATATGTTGTCTCCACAGCACTTGGAATTGAACCTGGTCTTTTTGAAGGGAATGTAAAAACAGTAACAGTGCCTCGCTCCACTGCTGCAGCTAGGGATGAGGAAGACTTGCGCATTTCCTTCACGCTAAGTGTGCCCTATAGCATAGTTACAGCGGTCTGGGGCCACTTTCTATCCGATTTACACCGGATCATCCAACACACTTGTGACCTTTCAGTGCAAGAGGGCAGAACATTAACCGAGCGATGGCGTGGTTCCTGCTCTGCGTTTCCAGGCTCTGGCAGCAGTCGCCTCACAGTCCGTGTGCTCCTGACTGTAAGGAAACGGCTCCGAAGCCTGCCACTGCTGGAACGGGAACATGGTGTGCTGTGCTATTTGTAGTTTCCTGCTGCCGACACTGGATACGCAGTTACTATTCGTCTTGCTTCCTCCATGAACACTAGAATGGGTCCAAAAATAATTGAAGGCAGTATGTTCCGATAGAGTATTTTTGCATTTGCACAAATTTCCTCTGTATTTTTCTTGCCAATTTTGATAGGGAGCTTTTCGAGGCTGTTTCAGCTTCTCCAACTTGGCACCGCTGGGAGGCACAGGAATGCTCCCCTGATCAGTATGGCAAGAGAAAGTGTTTTGGCATCTGAATGCAGACCGAAAACTAATTTTTAAGGATTAATATAGCATATTATAACCACAAAGTTCTGCTTTAACTAATGAAGACAAGAAGACCCAAATGCTTTAAAGGGCAATGAAGCCCACACATCTAAAAAAAGAGAAGAAAGAGGCCCGCACATATGAAAAAGAGAAGAAAGCTGCTTTTTTTATTTATTGCTTTGATCCTCGAGAAGGTTAGACGATAAGAACCTAACTGTCAGGAAATAATGTAATTAAACTGTGCATGAGGTTCACAGACTTATTGTGCAGCATCTTTCAGATGTAGTTATGTGATTATTCCTAAATTAATGTCTTCCTGGCCTTTCTGAAATGCTTTAAATGGCCCTCACTTGGCAGAACTTGGGGTCTTAGACGTATATCTTAAATTAACCTTCATATCTATTTAGGGGGAACACATAAGGGTGGGTGTGCTGTTGAGTGGTTGCCTCCTCAGGAGCTGTTGGTGGTTTAAGAGGTGAAACCAGGAACATGGTCTGTGGATCGTTTCCAGGAGTATCAGTGTCATTTTAAATCAGGTCACTCTGGCTTTTCTTCTTAAATATCATGCACGTTATCAAAACTAATTCAGAAATATTTTCTTGAACCTTCATGTATTGCAAGGCGCCTCCATATTACTTGGCATTGAAATCCCAGATGCCTTACATCCTCCACAGGTGCTGAAAAGGTGTGGCAAGCAAAACAGTCTTCAGTTGAGGAATTTTACTCAATGTATTGCTAATCAAGACTTTGGATCTCAATTTGGGTACTGAGAGGAAAAAGAAGGACACACTCCCATAAACACCTATTCTTCCCCAGACTCAATTTCCCTGATTTTTGTTGTGGTTTATACCCAGTCTATCAAAATTCTTCTGGTGGGGTGACAGGCAGCGGGGGATGTCAGGGATAGTATTTGCATGAGTTTGTTTCTGCTGCTGTTACAGCTATTCCCAGATTAATTTCTTTCTGCTGCTGCTCCTTAGTGTCCCTGCGCTGGCACAGGCCGTCCACCATCCCTCGGGTGTGTCCCTGCCCCCTTCCCCACGGACGACCCCACAGAGTGTCTCCAGCCCTCAGCAGCTGCCATTTGCTTTCGCCAACACCTCGTGTCCAGGCGCTTCTCTGCCTGACGGCCATTTTGGCACAATGGTCAGGCTCTGGCGCATGGTGGATCTCTCCCCTCAGTGCCAGAGCTGGTGGGAAATAGCCGGGACCAGCTCGGGGTGGCTCATGGCCTCCTGACAGGCCGCCCCACTGCACAACCTGTCCCTCACGGTCGTTGCACAGGGGAATGGGCAAGCACCCTCACACCTAGCCCTGTTAGCTTTTACAGTCCTTTCAGCCCTGGGGAATCAGAAGCCACTGTGAGGGGTGAGTTGGATTTAAAGGTTTTTATCAACAAGGGGTAAAACCAGGGGCACTGCCAAGGGCACAGTGAGGCCCGGTGCCGGCTGTGCAGGACGTGTCCCCAGGCAGGGACACCGTCTAACCTCCCGATTTGCCAGGTTTGCCAGTGTCAAGGGGAAACATTGAACCAGTTGATTCATGGGATGAAGAAATAGCCGGGGCATGGGCTAGGGACTGCTGGACACCCCAAAATCCAGTGGAAAGCTGACGTCCTTTATTTTCCATCTGTGCCGAGATCCCAGCTCCGGCCGCGAGGCGTTGTGACATGTTGGGAGTTTTATCCTATGATTACACCATAGCTGTGTCTCTGGGCCTCAAGCACAGATGATTTTAGTAGGGGAAATGCCACACTTCTGATACAAAGCGGTAAATACCTGTGTGGCTGTTTTGTTTTTAATGGCATCTATTTGGAGTCACAGGAATGTCACACATTAAGCCGGGAATAGAATCAGGTCCTATAACAAACTCAACAAATTTGTACCGCATTTTCAACTGAATGAAATTGTGCCTCACAGATTCTGAAAACTGAGAGGAAGATCCCTCATCTGAGGACCCACTCTGATCTTTTAATAATTTACACTTTTTTCCATTCATGAGACTGTGGTCTATTTATCTCTTTTAGTGTTCAGTTTCCCATCTAGCCAATGAATTAGTTTGCACTTAGACAGCAAGCAGTTCTCTATAGATGACCTGTGCCCAGGAAAGGCCATTTCCATTTTAAGGAACAGAAAATCCTTTCCAGGAATGCCTGAGTGTTTGATGTCACTCCATGCGGCAGAAAGGTACAATATTTCAAAAAAGTGAGGCAAATGCGTGGATGCATAAAATACACCCAGACATCATTAGTCATATTTATATGTTCAGTATCTGTAATTTTTTCCCACCTTCAACAATAAAATTATTGCTTCTCTGTTCAGCATTAAAGGAATCACATGCCTTACTTTGTGCATGGCTGAGGCTTGATATCTGTCATGAAAAAAACACAGATCTCTTACTCTGGCATTTAGTAGGAACATTCAGTGTGAGTATGTTGGAAATGGTGCTCTGGTATTAATACAAAGCTATTTGTCACATCACACATCTAGCTAAATTTCTAGTGGGTTGACAGTTGGGCCCATTGTCTGGAATAATTTAATGTGCCGTAGCTTAAACTTACTGTACTCTATGAATCATATACACAGATATTTATAATGGAAAAACTATGTTCGTGCAGCATTGAGGTTACACAAATACAGCTGTGGGTCTGAATCTTCAGCTGGTGTAAATTGGCCTCATTGGAACAACACCAATTTACCCTGGCTGTGGACCATGCCGAACACATGTGAAAGGGAAAGACCTGGCAGAAGTGTTGGCTTGCCCATCACCCTCTGTAAACAACAGATAATACAAAAACAAACACAACGTTGTATTTAGGCCTTGGCTTAGTGAAGCATTTAGATGTACACTGAGTTCTATTTTAAACCTACAAGTACTATGATTTAATTAAGGCTGTATTTATAGAGTGGCGATAGGAATTACAGCAGATCGGGCTTTTTTTCTGTTGAAGCAGTTTTCATCAAATTTGTTGATTCATGAAAGAAAATTAAATGTGCTATCAAAGTTCTCTTTAAGTCCAAAATTCATTCTGGGGCCTCTACACTTCTGTCCAAGGACAGTCATTTTCCTAGTGACCCTTTTTGTAGCCAGCCCAGTGTCAGGTCCCTGTGGGCACTTCTGGGTGTTACTGGCCCTGACCAGCCTCACCTGGGGCCTCCCCAACCGTTGTCCGTGGGCCAGGAGCCTGGTTGCAGCTCGGCTGTGGGATATCAGACTCCAGCTTTGCCACAGCCCTGCCCTGCCCGGCTGTGGGCCCTGCTGAGCTGGGCACTGATCCCTCAGCTGATTTTGTGGCATGACGTGGGAGCTGTCTTGTCCCTGCGGGCCTGTGCTGTAATCCTGGGGCTGTATCTGAGCCTGCTTACCCTCATGGGACCTGATCCTCAACTGCTGATTGACTTCTTAGTGTAAGCTTGGACTTGTCACCACAACTTGCCTGATGATCTCTTGTTTAAATCTGGCTGCTGTCAGCACTCAGGGGCTGTGGGATGGGCTGTGACTAATGAGGCCCCTACCCTGCCTGATGGGTTTTTGTTCCTGGCTCCTCAGAGTCCCCTAGGGAGCTGCTAGCCTGGACAGCCAGCATCAGCCCTCTGTTCTGCTGAATTTAGCTCAGAAGCTTGAGCAGACACATTTTTCTGTATTCCCAGTAAATATCCTGGTTCTTCAGGCTGTTGGCTCTTCTGATGTGCTCTTTTGAGGAGGTGTTGGCCTTTACCAGATGTATAGGTGACCTAGGCATGGCTGGTTCCAATTAAACTGTAGTTATGATTCTTGTCTGGAGGCACTAGAAGACTTTCTTGATTGATTGCCTTTTATAAAGGCAGCTCACATACAAATCTTTCCAGGATCAGGCATTCACATATCAGTACAGACTGCGTATGTACCACAAATCTGTTGTGTGGTATTTTTTTTAGTTCAAACACTGGCTAAATCCTACTGCAAGAGATTTAAGGAATATGCCTTGATTTATCTTTAACTGAATTGTTGTGAATACTTCAACCTCACAAAATGAGATAGGAATAGACCTTGTATTTGGAAACTTAGTAAACCTCAAGAGAATGACTCTGGCAGTGGCTGTTCTCCGTGTGTTGTTTTTTTGCTTATATTGTGGAAACATATGAAAATGAACTTATTTAGCTGTAGATGCTCTCAGAGTGCAGCTTTTCACTTGCTGTTGTAGATCAGTCAGTTTAACACTGGCTGGATAGTTTTGAAAATCCAGAATGCACGTGGACTTTTATATGAACCTCTCTTTAATAACCGATATGTGCTTATCTCCAGCATTTTTCAACCAGTGGATCATGGATATGAAGGTCCATAGCAGTTGGTAAAGGTATTTGATAAAACAGACTTGTTGTCCATAGCCTTTAATTTGCAATAGCACTTCCCTTGAAAAATTTTTGGGGTCCACAAATTGGAAAGATTGAAAAGTGCTGATCTAGTAGTGATTTCATCTGGCATATAATTAGTCAATCACAGACAAGACACTCCTTTAGAATAACTTTTTTTTCTCTTTGCTAGCACCATATGGAGGCATAGTTGGAGAATTCATCTGTGCCTGGTGCATTACATGTGAGACTGACTGAAGCTTATGACAAAACTCTGCCTCATTTTTTTTCTAAGTGCTCTTGAATTTGGTCAGCTTATTTGCAACATAACCGGAGTGGTGCTTGTCAGAGCAAATCCAGTAAACACCGCTGGTCTTTGTCAATTTTTACACAGGAGACTACCAAGAGAAAAGATAGTGAGGTAATACAGAAGGTACTGATGTTGATTCAGTAGTTGTTGCTCTTCCATTTTTGTATCTTCTTGTCTAAAGTTGATGCCAGAAGCACTGCACAGGTGACCCTAGATGATGTCAGCAGGGGTATTTCCAGCAAAAAATAAACATTCCACAAAGTCCTATTAGGGCCTTAGCTTGGACAGAAAGATAACTGTGAACTAGAATAAGTGCAGAGAGAGACTCTGTATCTTATGAAGAGCTGGGCTCTAGTAAAACTAACAGCAGGAGAGACAATGAGCACACTGGAAAATGTTAAACACCTGGGAGGAGAACTTTTTTAACCTAAAGTGTTGACCTAAGACCAAATGTGTATAAACTGGCCATGGGTCTGATTTGGGTCGGAGAGTATATGAAGAGTTCAATAACAGGAGCAAAAAGTTTCTGCAACTGCTGCTTTTAGGAGGAGCTGAGCTGTAGCACTTAACTAGTTTTCAGGTGGAGCTGCATCCCTTCAGGAAAGGAAATTTTATACTGTGGTTAGCTGCCAAAAGCAGTGATTGGACTTGACCTGGATGTCCCTTTGGGACTGTGTTCTTGATACATATCCTATATTGTTCTTCAAGATGGTGTGGTTATAATGGTTATCATTTTGCCCTTACTTACCCATATGAGTTTGATATTTACAGCTCTCAACTTACAGAGAAGATGATCTGCTACAAGAAGTTTCATAATTAATTCCAGTCCTAGTATAGTGTTAGACGGATTTGGGATTTATTATTTTTAGCATGTATAAACAATTTCATTAATAAATACATTCAGTTCACTGGCTGCCAAACCCATGAAGGCTGTAATCCTTGCATCAATACCACTTGGCATAGAGTGTGCTGCCAGCCATGTAGTGGGAACATCATCCTGTGGTGCTCTGTTTCAGAGCACTGTTTCAGAATCCAGTGCTAGTGCTCCTTGGCAAGCTCTGACAAAATCCAGAGAGCAGAGGTGGTTATTTGAAATGATGTTATAAATCTCATTTTATCTGAGGTAGGGCTGGACTGCACACAGTCTGCATACATGCTGTTGTGTATCCGTGTGTTTCTTCTCCATTCTCAAACAGCTGTTCTCTCCCTGTGCTCAGTAGCCTGCCAGATGTTACAAATCCAGGGAAAGTAAGGAGTCACATTCTCCCTCCGTAGGACTTATTCATGACCATCTTGAGACTTGCTCTTTCATCTAATGCTTAACCTGGATTTTTTAGTAACTCATCAACTATGATGACAAAACATGAGGTTAAGAACTCGTCGTTGCCAGCACAACTGATGTTGGAGATACGATCTGATACCCTAACTCTCAAGTGAAGTGGCCTCAAGACCACATATGTAAAATTTACTTGTGTGTGTATGATCATTAATGACAGTTAGAGTAGATGCTTTAGCAAAGCACTGGGCGGAGACCCTTTGGATCATTCTTAGTTCTTCCGACTCTCTCATAAGAGACTAATTTTCTTAATGAAGTGTAGCACTGAACGTACTTAAGCATATGCATTCACTTTCCTTTGTGTATTCTTAGCAACATGGACTACAAGAGATAATCACATTGGAAGTTTATCTTCTGTTGTAAGTATGCTTAACCCCTCCCCCCAGCTACTGAGCCACTGGAGAACTCTTAACTACTCAGTCAGTCTCCAGATTATCTGCAGCACAGTGGAGACGCCCCAGTCTGAAAGACATTGAGGACAGTTGGTTTGTGTGTTTTAAGTGATATAATGACCAATCTTCATTATTCTGAACTCCAGTTTCATGTGAATTCATGAGTGCAGGAATGATTAGCAAACTTAAGAGAAGAATTAACTCACTGGCACTCAGCACGACTCCAGCTAAGAAGTAAGACAGAGGAATAATTAAAAATCCATTAATTTTATGATAATCATTAGGCTAGGTTTGTTAGGGCAGTTTTTTTCGTGGGTGGGATGACAGCCATTGATACATTTCTGTCTAGCAATGTTATTATGACACAGAATATCTCAGTTAGCCGAGGCACTGTATTTGGTTTAAGTTTATCTCACAGGGCACGTTCTCCAGACTCTGCTATTTACTGTATAAAAAATTCATTCCTTTGACAGGGAAACTAACTTACCAAAGGATGTTGAACATTTTTCCAGGAGCCCAAGTTAGCCCCTTGAAACTGGGGCAGTCGTTGCAGGGTTGAGTAAAATAGCAATAGTTGGGACATTGCCATGCTCACATCCTTAATGGTGTGCTTTAATTAAGCAACCTAGGCAGCACACTCACTTCAGGAATACAAGAAGCATCAATGTTTCTCATGTGGAAAACAAGTTTAACTTGAAAGCTTTCAGGAAATATTGCTAGTAATATGGGCCAGGCCAGACAATGTTGACCGACTTTCATATTGAAACCTCTTGGCCACACATCGCAAACTCTCACAGCATCACCACGAGTCACCCAACATCTGGTGTTTTCAGAGCCTCAACTTCCAGTTATATTATTATGAGAAAGTTGTTGAAGTCCATTTGTAGACTTTGTGGTCAAAGAGAAAATTTGAAAACACAATCCATTAAATCTCAAAAGCAAATAAGACCCCATTTTTCTGTATATTTTTATTTATTTAAACCCTATGATTGTCAAGCAAATGTTGTGATCTGTGGGACCGTGTGATACTTATCATTTCCATGCATCCTTGATTAGGAGAGTGAAAGTACAATGTTTTCCATGATGCCAGACCTGTGCAATAAAGAAAACTCAATACTATCTTCTGGGTACTTGGGAAAATGTCTACAGTGAAGTAAGCATTAAGCAGAAATGCTTGAGAAGTCTTGGAATGAACCAGCCCTGGAAACAACAGCAATGTAGACAAATCCAAGAGGTACTGTGCCCAGGCTGTGCTGTTTCAGAGGGTCAAGTTAGTACTTCCACACAGCACTGGACTGTGCCATGCACAGGCACCGATTCATCTGGAATATGTTTGGGTATCTCAGATGTAGTAATGCATTGCATAAGGTAGACATGTCTGCAGTCTTGCAAAGCCCTGGTTGCTGTGTATAGCAAGACTGATTGTAAATACTTCTTCTTATTCATTAAGAGCCAAAAGCAATGAGCGTTTTTACAGAGAAAACTGTATTATTAACCCTACTTTAGACTGTAGTCAATCTGCATCTTTTTTCTCTGCGTTCATTCCTAGGCATCTTGCTTTATTTTCTGCTTGCTCCAAACCACATGAAACTCAAAACTCTCCATTGTCTGGGCTTCTAAGTGAGACTTGAGAGAGCTGGAGAGACACGCAGTCCATATTGATGGGGGATAATTTGCTGCAGGCATAGGCCAGCTGAAACCGAAGTAATTTATTATGAAGAATGTAACAGAAAGATTTAAAGCCTAAATTGAAATTGAGTCTCTTCCAAAATCTGCTATTGTCCATGTGTTGTGGTTTAACCCCAGTCGGCAACTAAGCACCACGCAGCTGAACACTCATCTCTCCCAGAGGGATAAGGAGGAGAATTGGGGGAAAAAAGTAAAACTCATGGGTTGAAATAAAGACAGTTTAATAGGACAGCAAAAGAAGAAATAGTAATGATTATAGAATTTACAAAATTAGTGATGCACAGTGCAATTGCTCACCACCTACAGACCGATGCCCAGCCAGACTCTGAGCAGTGATTCTTCCCCCCAGTCAACTCCTCCAGTTTATATACTGACCATGACAGCATATGGTATGGAATATCCTTTTGGCCAGTTTGGGTTGCCTACCTGGCTATGCTCCCTCCCAGCTTCTTGTGCACCTCCTCAGTTTGGCAGAGAATGGGAAGCTAAAATGTCCTTGACTTAGTATAAGCATTACTTAGCAACAACTAAAAATGTCAGTGTGTTATCAACATTATTTTCATACTAAGTCCCAAACACAGCACTACACCAACTACTAGGAAGAAAATTAACTCTACGCCAGCTGAAACTAGGACAGTATCCACTCCTTATTCTGTACAATCTACCTCATGCCAGGTTCTATACTTTCCAATACATTCCAACTAATCACCACCAATTTTCCTGTCTTTTGATATACACACACAGATATCATTCCCTTAGTCTATGGGCCATCCCTCTAAAAATGTCCATTTAGATTTTTTAGTTCATGACTTTGGGCTCCATCTGTCATAACAGTCTTTCAGGGCAAGAAGAGGTGGTGCGTAGTCCTCTCAGTCAGCAGAGCATGACTGGGCTTCGGTGCAGTGCGACAGGCGGGTGGCATTGGGTGCAGCAGGAGGATGGTGTGGAGTGTTGGACTGTTGCGTGCTCAAGTGAGTTCTGGTTCCACCACCTCCGCACTTTGCTTGGTTTCATCAAAGTTCATTCTTCCTTAGTCTGGGTGATTTGTACTGTAATACCATTCATATAGCATATAATAACTACAGCAGTGATGACATACAGTGACAGGATTATATAGCAGTTAACATCATACAATTTAATTCATTGGCTATTCTCACCCAAAATTAAATCCCCTTGAGGTACACTTCGGACTTCCCCATCCTTCTGCGTCACCCACCAAGTGCACCCAGGTCCCTGAGTGAAAGTAATCCTGTGGATGGGTTTGCCTTTGCCTGAGGTAGGACTAACCCATACTGTCTGCCCTGACATATTCACGTGCACTATGGGGACTTTATCCTTTTCTGCAGCAGGTGGAAGCTGTAATTTAGCAGGGCCAGCTCAATTGATGGATCCCCTGATGTTAGCTAACCAGGTGGCTTTTGCTAAATGAGCATCCCAGTGTTTGAAGGTCCTAGCACCCACTGGCCTTAGTGTAGTCTTTAACAGTCCATTGTATAATTTGATCTTAGAAAATATACTGTTTTGGAATGTGGTACAGATCTCATCAATGAGGTCTGTTGCTCAAAATCTATGAAGGTCATCCTTTCAACTGCTATTGTGTATGTCAGTTGATTAAACAAGGCAAAAAGATTAATCATCTTTTAAATTTCTTTTTTTTTCCTTGATATTTTATTATTGTATTTTAAAAGGCAGAAGCATGGTTTAACTTAACCTAGATTCTCATCCAATAGTATGTGTGTAGATTAGATGGAGGAAATGCTCCCTATCCACAGAATAATAGATTACTGGTCTAAATTACTTGTCTTAAAATGATCCTGATTTGGCTTTGCTGAGCATAAAATATTAGATTTACTGTTTATTTTTAGTGGATTGCTTCCAGTTTTCTTCTGCCTGAATGTCTTTAGATTGTTTAAAACATTAAAAAATACTCACATCAGACGTGTATCTACTTACAAGAGATCTGTGTTGCTTTCTCAGCAGAGATGTAAAAGCTTGTTGTTGGGACATGAGCTTCGCTGTTATGGAATTTTTTTTTATTTATTGGCTTTATGACTTTTTTTTTCCTTTAAGCCCACAAATTTGGCAAATTATTTTGTGCTTATGTTCCTTATTATATCTTCATACAGGGAGAAAAAGGAATGCAATGAGAAAGCTTAAGGTGTCTCTTCAGGTTATAGTAGGTTATATCATTCTGTTTAATTGGCAATAAAGTTTGAAACCTCAACCTCAGCCTCGCCAAAATATTGTTATTTATACTTTCTGAAAAAATGGTGATAGGCCTGATTTTGATCAGCTCCATGGCTACAAATGAGAAAGGGATATTCAATATTATTTCTGCAAATCCCCTGCATAAAGCAGTGCACTCCCATTCTGAATTGAGTGCTTAGAACAAAATGCTCAGTTTATTGCAGGAATCTCAGGTGATGCATACAGGGCCTTTTCTCTACTCTTGGGATCTGCACGGGGAACAGATAACCAACCCTCAGCGACTACGGCAACATACAGTGCCTGAGCAGTGGGCTCAGAGCTGTCACAGGTCAAAAAATTGTTATTCAGTGCTAAAGAACAAAAACAGGTCTTGACTGGAGGACACATAAATGTTATAACAAAGATCAGGACTGATCCTTTGACTGCAAGGTGGTTGCTTAGAAGCTGCATCACTTGCCTTTTCACTCTAAATCACTTTCTTTGACACCAGGGACTGTATTCACGTGACCTCCACTGCCTCTACAATTAGTTTTCCTCTCCTTGTAAGGAATTAATAAGTTGGGTTTTTTTATCATGGAAGAGCCCTTATTAATGGACAGTTCCCCAGCTTGTTGGGATGCAGGTAAGGGAGCATGGTTTGAAGGGATTCTGTAGTAAAAATGTTCACAGAAAAGAAGAAATGTGAGATTGTAGTGCCTGCAGAGCTCTAGACAGTAGTGAAGAATGAAAGGTGCTCACTTTGAATGCATTTAATCTCTAACACAACACAGAACAAGCCAAAATATAAACAAACTATCTCCTAGCTGACTAGTGATGGTTTATAACGAATGAATGCTGCGGACTGAAGTGTCACGTTAATGTGCTACCAAATAAAGAATGAGTTTCATTAGCTTTATTCAATATATTTCTCTCTGTGTCTGAAGTACTGAACTATCCATTTTGCTTGGAAATACATTTGGAAGTGGGAGAAGTTGAAATGTATACTCTTTTTATGTATTAATAAAATACTTTTTTTTTCTTTTTCTCCCTTCATCCCAAAAATAATAAGTGGAAGATAAACTGGGTCCTGGCTTTGGAATTGGAAAGATCTAGGATATATAACTGTAGGAAGTCAACTGTTAATTTGGATGTAATATTTGGAAACTTTATGTATAGACAAAAAAAGGGGGCGAGAAAATCCCGTGAATAATATTTATGGAATTTTTGGTCCATTTCTGGATTAAGGGTACTTTATGAACTGCTAGATCTTCAGTCAGTGAAGCAATCCCTGATTTTAGGTGCCTCTGCTGCCATCTTTCTATAAATAAAATTCCCATTACTTATAGGAAAAGACTATGGGATCAGCTTACTGAGGAACATGCTTTATGAATTATGTTTCCTGACCTATCATTCAGTTAATGATGAAATATGGTGATAACTTAAATGATCTCATTGCTCGACAAAAACTTATTTTGATGAGGAACATAGACGAGTCTTTTTTATCTGTGTTGCATATACATCTGTCTCAGAATTCTGGATTTTTATATTTTGCACTGTCACTTATTTTTTTCATCCCTGTCTAACACTTTTTTTATTTTCCTCTCTCCTGTGTGAATACTTCTAGATGTTTGACTGGATCAGCCACAACAAAGAACTATTCCTGCAGAGTCACACGGAGATCGGCGTGAGCTACCAACATGCCCTAGACCTGCAGACGCAGCACAATCACTTTGCCATGAATTCCATGGTGAGTTGAGAGCACGCTGTGAAGTGCGGGTCTGTGCGCGTGAGGGAGGAAAGGGCCAGCACAGGAGGTCGCGTCCTGTTCGGGGAGCACTGTGGACCTGTGAGAGGTGAAGTAAGGAAGGTCAGGCTGGGCTGTGGCAGCAGCCCTCTTTACCCAGGCACTGATGTATGATTATTTCCTTAAGAGCAGCACTGTCCTGTAGAGTTTGTTTACATTTTGGGGAGGAAATACAATATATTTTTAAGTTTTTTGACATTTCTTTGACTGGGTATTAACAAGAGCTGCAGGTGGCACCTTAATAGATTATGCTTGTTCCCCCACACCCTGCTAAGGTACTTTTCAAAACCTTGAAAAAGAGAGACTAATCAAGCTGTCAGTTGTGGCCACAGTAGGATTTTGGCTTTTTCAGTAGTTAATAGGTCAGTCTTTTTGAACACAATTCAATTTGCCATGGGGGGGGGGGGGTATAAAAAAAAAAAAATTAAAAAAGCATCATTATACATTTACAAGTGCTTTGCTCACTTTCGTATTCTTTCCAGACATATAGTATTTGTCCTGGAAACTGCTCTGCTCTCAGCACAGAAATGAGGACAGAATGTACTGCTGTTTTGATTGTTGCACTGGGTTAGAAAAATGCGTGCACAGCCCCTGCCGCAACTGTCAAATGCAGACATGAGTCCCCTCTGAATGCTCTGTCAACTACACAACATCTTGCCCTGAGTAAACCAGCTCCTGCAGGTGTACCTCTTCATGCTGTGCACGGTCAGACTACAGTTGCACTGGGGCTGAGACCTCAAAGGTGGTGGTTGACGTTTAGGTGGGTGGTGTGAGTCACTGGAGATCCACACTCTACTATGATGCCAAAAGGCAAGGTTCTTGAGAGCACCTGTCTGCAACGTTAAGAGGTCCTGTCTACCTGAGGTCGTTAAAGACCACACACCACTTTGAAAACATTACAGGTGTCAACCGCGGTATTCTGGCCAAACTCCAGATCAGGTAATTAACTTCTCTGACCTAAATTCCACTCATCATTTCCATCTACCTAGCTACCCCTCACTAAAGCACTGTGCCTCACTAGGGCATTGCATGGCAGTGGAAGATGAGAAATGTTTATAATGTCTATTAATGTATTTATTGTGATTATAATTGAAAGGAGCGCTGAAAAACAGGCTCTAGGCACCTGATTTTTAAGCTTGCCATCACAATGTTATCTAGCAACATACAGGGTAGCACAGCCTCCATATAATACTGCTGCTCACAGAATCCTAACAAATGAATGTTGTCCTGGCGGTTAGTGCATTAAAAGCCATTTGGCTTATGAAAGTTCAAAGCTGGTCACAATTCTTCAGAAAACACCATTAGAAAAGCCAAGCTGGAGGACCTCCCTTTATCCTTTCTGTGGTACTATCTGTTATTATTTGCTTAAAATAACTAGGAGCTAAACTTGGGAAGAGACAATTGTTGTTAATAGAAAACTAAAGAGTGACAGGGAGGGTGCCACCTAATGGAAGAAAAAATATTTTCCTCCATTCTTCCATCTGTCCCCAAGTGAACTATTGTGAATGAGGAATGCAAGGAAGTGAGACATTTGCAAAGATCTTGGGGGAGCTTCTGGAGACAGGGTCCTCTCAGCGACTGCGCTGTGACTCACAGCTGTGCCATCTCACCATCTCTGTGCTGCCAAACTCCTGTCTAACAGAGCTGCCCAGGAGAGAGACCTTCTTGGCTGAGGGTAAATGCAACAGAAGATGCACTTCCCATTTCGTGCTGTCCCCAGTACAACCCACAAAGACGTATAGTCATATGGAAGCCCATACAGTTGGCATGAATCGATCTACAGAGCAGATTATCTTCTCCATCTCTTTAGCATAGATGATCTGTGTGGAAGGCACCTTGGTGGCACTCTGTGTCAGCACTTGCAGCTTTCAACCTATAAGTATAGTGAGAGACCGCACTCGGTTCTGCTCTAATTAATTGAACTGAAATATGTGACTCTGTGGAGGAACCCCACAATATAACAAATATACCAAACAACATATACTTTCTCAGATGACCCTCCTTATAGGAATATAACTCAGAGAGCTGTACACCTGTATGTCATTTTCCATTTACTACTTTTCTTTTAGTTTTAGTTGAATTTTAGACCTAGAATGCCCTCTGACAATGGAGTGATGTCTTCCTTTTGGTTTTGGATAAACATCAATTTATACAGCAAAGAGGCACAGTTCATTCAACTTAGATTTCTATTTCAAAAAATTCTTGTGATATGGTCTGTCAGTAGGAACATTTTGAAACAACAGTTTTCAGTTGTCGAATGGAGGTTACCTACAGAGTAGTGGTATCGTTATTGACAGTATGGCAAAGTCAGGATAAAAAAGACTGTAGAAATATTTTAGGATGCAGATGCAACTCAGGACTGCACTTTTTTTTTCTTTTTTTTTTAATCTAAATGTGGTCTCCATGGTATTTATCAAAAATATCAGTTTTACTCAGTGCTTGAAATTCCTCATGAGCAAATAGGTTTCTCAAGACTTTCCATATTGCCAAAATGCCTGTATTTGGGTAATGTGTCTGCACAATGGCCTTTTTAGAGGGCATTTCAATGCCAGGGTTGCACAGGCTGGCAAATGAGGTGCGTTTTGCAGTCTGGTGAGGTTGGCTTGTGGAATTAAACAGGACTGCTGTCTTGCAGAGGCTAGATAGCAAACAGGGGATGTATCAGGCTGAAAGGACATTTGGAAAATAGTGGGAAAAGGGTAAGAACCTTAAGCTGAAGGCTACTTTAACTAACCTGGAGCTGTTGTTCTTATGTCAGTAGAGTGCTACTGTCAGTAAGGATGCTCTTTTTTTTAGATGGAGCAGTTTCATTGCTAGAAAAACATGGAGTGACTCCCGGTGTCCCCAGAATTCAGTATTGTGACTATGAGGGTGTTAGCATGCAGGGGATATCAGCTTGCTGCATAAGGGTGTTGGGCTGCATACTAGTGACTCCGTTTGTAGTAAAGCATGCAGGAAGAGCAAGAGGAGATGATTGAAACTGAAATGACCCTTTCCTGGCCACAGCCCAGCTCCTGTGGTAGATGGTAGTTTTGTCTCTTGGCACACACAAGAACTGTATGCAAGCCTGTGTGAAGACACGCTATAGTAAGGATTAAGCCGCTGCATTTGTTCAAGGCAAAAGCCAGTGGTGGTCAGCAACGGACTCAGGACAAATCGTCTTATTTGAATGAAGAAAAACCAGGGGAAGCTGGGAGATGACTCTGAACGTAGCGGTAGGACATTACATACCCCAAGCCTACACAGCAATCTGAGTCATACTTTGGTTGTTGAAGTGGGGCTAGAAACATGGATCAGGTCTGTTTCATGTGTAACAACACTTTAGTGAAGGAGAGTCTTGCTGATAACTGAGAAACTAGAGGGACAGAACCACCACAGCTAACTGTAGCTTCTTGAGGCAAGATGTACAAGGCCTGTGTGTTTTGCAAGGTTTTCTGATGCACAGTCTGATTATGTGGGTTTTGGGTTTTTTTATCCAATATAGTTTTCTCTAAGATAATGATAGTCAGTGATGTCAGAAATATGTGATCACGCGTTTGCTACTGCACCACTGCCTTCATTTGACTGTCTTATTTTTATGGCAACATCTTAGTTCAGTTGTTCATGCTACCATTTGATTTCTGTTGCAGACTGTTGGAAAACGGCTAGTGAGCATTATTTGATAATAATTATACTGCAGGAAGAGTAGGAGGTTTCGGCCACTGTTTAAGGTGCTATACACTTTCAAAGGAAGAAATGGTCTTTGCCTTGCAGTCTGATGCCAAAGGCTCTGCTCCTACAGTGTTTAGATACATAAGTTACTTTTGCACATCAAGAATTTTCTTGCATTGTTACACACTGATAAATATTTGTGAAGTTGAGAGTTAGGATTAAGTAACATAATGCAAAGGTGTTAGGGAGAAAATTATAGCTCTGGTGAATTTACTATTAGGTGTGTATTCATTTGTGTTTATAATCCAGTATTCCTTAGTCTCTTCATGTAATACCCTTGGCCACAAAAAGAAAATCACAGGAATCGTTTTCTGTTTCTTTACCAGAGAACAGGGAGTTTATTACTCAAAGATCTGTTTGCAATCCCCAGTAGAGTTTTGTGACCCACCCAAGTTTAAAAATGTAAGATTCTGGTGAGTTTTAATAAATTGAAACATTCATATCATTTATATCAGATTCATATCTGGTGAGTCTTCAAGCTCACTCATGCTAATTACAAAATTCAAATATTTAGCTGTCATGTTTTGGGTTCAGGACATGGAGATTGGTTCAAGAAGGACTTTTCAAACCCAGTTAAATAGTGATGCATTTTTTTTATATACATCTTTTGGTTTCTGAGTCTTGAGGGTGAACTAGATCACACTATAAATTTTTTCTCCATGAATTTGCTTTATAATTGTGATTTTGCTAGAAATCTGCTTTGTAATTTAGCTAGATCTTCTATTTATGCAATCCAAGAGCAGGTGCTGGATTGAGAATAGTGATTATGAATCTAAGTAACAAAATAATGAAAAGTTGAAGCATTCTTATCGATTGTGGGGCTTGAAGATGTTTATGGCTTTGGGGGTTTTGTTTTGTCAGTACATTAAAATGAGTATTGAGACAGGACATGGAGAAGGCCAGTGTAGCTAAGGATGGCTCTATGTTTTGCAGGGAAAACCCCTAGAAACTTCAGTGGGTGCTGGGTCAGATATTAGATCTCTAAGGTGTTTTGTTTTGACTTTTTTTTTTAATTTTATTTTTGTCTTTACGCTAAGCCTAGTGTCCTGTAAGCCTGGCATAACTAATAATAGTTAACATATTCTCTTCAGTTCCTCTAGAAAATACAGTCTCCAAATGTTTATTGGGTCATGCCTTTTGTTGTGTACTTTTCCTGTGGATCTCTGTAGGTATGCTGTGACCAAATCTCCTTCTTGGAAAAACGATTTGTTACTCTGTTTTTTACAATAATTCTGCCTTTTAAATGAACAATGTGGGATGTGGAGAAGTTGTGTATTGAGATAATAAACTATAGTGTGGTATTTTTCTTTCAAATGAAGACATAGATACTTTTTTCCTGTGATTCAAGGTACTGCTTGTTTCACTTCAGTTTCAAAATAAATTATGTTAGTCTTTATCATAACTGTATAATGTTTATACTGAAGCAATAATACTTATCGCGAAGATGAACATTTAATTCCAACATTTTGTGAGTAACCTCAATAATCTAGTAAATTCACTAGAGAAAAAACCTGTGTTTCAATATGACACAAAGCATGTCGGTTGTAGTTCTGCACTTGGATACATGATATATGTGCCATTTGTTCCAGCTAAAGTTATTTATATTTCCTTTGCCAGGACATTTTATGCCTGGATCCATTAACCTCCTTAAAGAGTGAGTTATCGTTTTCCGTGGGACATGCATAAAAATGGCAGTGCTCAGTGCTGGCGTTGCTGCCTATCCTGCGGTCAGGGGGCCAGCTGTCTGACACTAGATGGAGATGCGTGTTGTCCAAGAAAGCTGTGACGTATTTCAAACACGTTACAATTATCATGCAAAGGCTAATGATGTCTGTTGAAAATTCCCAACATTTGTCTTAAATGAACGGTCTTTTTCTTATGTAGGCTGAGCTTAAATGCCATCCAATATTATTCTGCAACAGGCTACATATAATTGGCCTTGTTATAGAAACTTAAAGGTCTTAAAGATATCTCATGGGTTTATTTTTTTCATGGAAACATTCAGCTCTGGATTTATGTGTCAGGTTCATTTCACAGATAGTTTCTAAATGCACAGTAACACAGTACAAGCTGCTTATTTTTTTATTATATTTTAAAGAAGAACTCTCCAACAATCAAATTTCACCTTCAATTAATCTGTAAAACCCTGCTCTTGCAGCCCACCATCGCTGCTTGCCATCACAATATCTCAACTAGTTCTTTAGGAAATGAGATGAATACAGCCAAGTTCCTTGCAGATTTAATGCTTCTCACTGCTCATTTTTCTTTTGTGAGTGTAAGGTATTCTTTTTATAAATGTATCAGAAGAAAGTATTGTTCCAGCTAGAGTTGGAGGGTTTAATTAAGAGGGAAGGTCTCCCAGCATGCCTGCTAGATGATCAGGGCTGAATTAGTGCATTTCCCTGTGGGAGATCATTCCACTATTGAAACTGTGCTACTGTTAGTGTTTATTGCTGAGGCTGTGGGCTGTTAGCCTACCAAGTGCTAAGAACCTTAGCAGTGACTGCTTACACCGTAAGGAACAGCTGTGTTATCGACATTGATGACCAGAATCAAAGACTTGTTTAGATGGCAGAATGGACTAAGAATTGGTGGACAGAGATGGATATGTGCACTTGCAAGTCATTGCACAAGGCTTTCCTAAAGTGTAAAAGGAACTCTTGCATATAATGATGGTGATGTACATGTAGGAAAATTTTTCTTTCGTTTGACAGTCAAATGATTTTGAGAAGGCAAAAATTGCCTTTTCAGACTGAAGTCTCAAAGTTGAAATAAAGTAAATGAAAAATTAACGCTAACATGGGGAGTGCTTTTGGAATGTCTACAAATACATATAAAATAAAGTTTTTTAAACCATAAAGGATATATATTGACCAAAACTTGGTGTATCCTAGTGTCATGATGACAGAATGTCAGCTGAAGTGCTGTTACCCTTACTCCTAGACATTAATATGTCGTCTTCTCATTCTTTGACCTATTGTAGTTCTATGTAGTCATAAATCAGCAATCCCTTGCAGTCCTCTTTGAAGGACTTAGTTTAGACAAGAAGATGAGGCTTTAGGTTATATTTAAAGTAAGAGTCTATGTGAACCTGCTAGTAGTAGATTTTCCAGCCAAAAGGAAAAATAAAGTCGCAGACATTAGTTGCTGTATTTAATATATTTCCTATTACGATAAAAAGATTTACACAATAGTGGCATAGAAAAATCTCAGTTCATTCAATTTTTAGAGGTGAACAAACCAGAGGGAAAGGAAGGTTTAACTTTGTGAAATGTCAACTGTTGAATTTTGGCAGCATAGATTTTTGTTCCATTTTACTCAGAACATTACACATTGGCAGATAAAGATGAAAAAAAAGTGGCTTACAATTTTATTCTGCTTCAAGGTGGACAAGAAATGTCTTGCATTTTGTGGTGTGCAGTCAATTAAATGTTTCTCCTGAAGCTAAATTCTGGAGTGCCTTGAAGCCACATTGCATTTTACTTGAATCTACAACGGGGATCCCATCTTTCTCAGTTTTTCCCAGACATCTCATCTTTCCCAGTAACAGTGACACTGGGTAAAGGTCCTGCGGTTGTAAAATGTGTTACTTCTGGTAGGATATGCTGTCCCAAGCTCCAGATCATTATCCAAGTCTTTGCTCTGTCTTATTTTGCTGTGAGAGACCTTGGACAAGTCTTATGTGTCCAAGTCCCACTTCAGTGTCTGTTCTTCACTGAGGGGGGACAGACAAAGAGAGGTAAAGGGTGCATGCATCCAGAAGTAGCAGGTATCTCCACTGCACTACCTGTTGGAGATATACGGAAGAGCACATCACGTAATATTGCACTTGAATCCATTTATTGCTTAGAAAGCAACAGGGGCAGCTCAGGAGTCTCCGTTTCCTGAGCCAGTTCCATTTGGTGCACTAAGAAAGGAGGTGTGAGCAGGTGACTCCCAAACTGCTCCTTGGTTTCTGCTGGAAAAGCTATGGAGCTAGTGGGTTGGTTACTGGGTGGGTTGGTACTCTTCCATGAAAAATTCTGATCTAGGAAAGTGAAATTTCATCTATACAAATCTTCATCTCTGTATAAAAATATAACAGACATAACAATATATAAATCTCCCTAACTTAAAAAACAGACTCTAGGAACGTCTGCTGTATTTCAACTAATCTTACCTTTAGCCTTCTACTACTTAGTACATCTATATACTGTAGCTATTGGGAACCCAGGGATTCACAGTTGTTTTCCTCCATGCTTATTGCATTGCAATGGCTGAGATAATCTTGCAGGGAAAAAAAAAATACAAGCAAGATGAAAGGAACTATTTTTTTACATTAAATCAAAACTTCTTCAGCAGCTTTCCTTTTCCTTCAAGCACAGAAAAGTTCCATGTCTTCATCTGGCACAACTCATCCAAGTTTTAGCAACTGTAGTGATGCTACAGCGTTTTCCACCAGAAGAGCTGACCTGAAATGTCGGAAAATTATCTTGGCTCTAGCAGAAAGCCTTAAATATTTAGTCTAAATTCCAATTTCTACCCTAGAAGGACACAAAGATGTGTTTGACTGCAGCGGGTGGTCAAAATTCCAAATCTTAATATCTTTTTTAGGATACTTTAAACTCCAGATCAATTTTGATCAGTTTCTCTACTTGTACTGAAAAAAAAAATTTTATTTATTTATTTAAAATTAATCTGACAATTCTGAGCTGAATCCAATATTTAAGAAAAGGATATGTGAAAAGGAGAAAAAAACAAAACTGGAGGCTGCGTATTGCTTTAGATCTGTGTTATTTATGTGACAGCTGTCACAGTCATGGTTCTACCAGGGAGAGCAGAGTGCCTGTAAGGGCTGTAGCCCTATCTTTCTTTCCTTTTGCACCTACAGGTATGATGAGTTTATTCGTAATTATCCCACACACTTTGCAGAAAAACTTTGCCCTGCTTCACAACTTAGTTTGGACCTGTGCCTGCCTTGGCAGTGCTCTGTTGTGTTTCATGTTTGGATTGGCAGATAGCTTTCCACGTTGTGCTCCCACTCACTATGATGAGATCCTGCTCCAACAAACACTTCCACCTCTGATTTATTATTTGCCAATGAGTAATACTGTTAAAATCATCAGGGCTGTGTCTGTCCTTGTGCATAAGGGTCTTACAGATTCCACTCTCTGAAATTCCTAAAGCCCTTTTGAAATAGTTGAGTGAGACAAGAAAGCAGTGAGTCAACATTAGCAAAGCATCTTAAATTCTGGGATGTTCCTTTCCTCTGATGAGGAGGAAAGAGAAAGGAGAAGTGTTTACATCAAATGACGTTCCAGAAATCTGCAAAACAGCTGTCATTTGTCTTTTGATGGTGCATCTTTGTAAGACATTGTCATTATGGTTATTTATTTTCAGGTTTACATCCCTATGCAGAAGGGGGTATCGAAAATATTACCCTTTTAGTAGGCTTTGTGAATATTTCTAAATTCAGAATGTAGTTAAATGATATCTCTGCTGGAGAACAGCTTAAAATAACCCACAGAAAAGACAACATTTTAACTGAACAGTATAATTCAAGGGGCAATGGGCACAAACTGAGGCACAGGAAGTTCCGTCTGAACATGAGGAGGAACTTCTTCCCTCTGAGGGTGACGGAGCACTGGAACAGGCTGCCCAGGGAGGTTGTGGAGTCTCCTTCTCTGGAGATATTCAAGACCCGCCTGGACAAGATCCTGTGCAGCCTACTGTAGGTGACCCTGCTTCGGCAGGGGGGTTGGACTAGATGACCCACAGAGGTCCCTTCCAACACCTACTATTCTGTGATTCTGTGATTCTGTAATTTAATAGACATTTCTATGGAAACTCTTATATTTCTATAGGAGATCCTTATGAGCTCTTTTAAATTCTGTAAGATTTTTCCATTTGTTGACACTGCATGTCTATAAATGATTGTCAGAGAGTTCTCAAAGGACAGAAAGCAAACATTTCAATTATGAATATATGGATTTATATCCAGAAATATGAAGTAATACCACAGAAATACCAAGATTAAGATAGAAGTAACGAGTTGACCTTAACAGGTGAGTAAATAGCTAAAGTATGGCAATTTAGTTTTACATAAATAAATTGAAGGGGAGAGGGGGAGATAACAGTGTTAGATAATGGCATAGATGTGCAAGAAGATTTCTGAGGGATGTGTTCTTAGAGTGGAAGGTAGTATGCCTGCTATTCATGCATATTTAAATGGGTGGTTGATTGCTCTCGCTGAACTGCTTGGCTTTACTCCAACTGATAGTGTTTGGAATGTGTAATGAAGGCAGAGGGTGGTTGCGGTTCTTCCTTCTCTTTATTTATGTGTGCTTTTTAATTTTCAGAATGCCTATGTCAACATCAATCGGATCATGTCTGTTGCATCAAGGCTTTCTGAGGCAGGCCATTACGCTTCCCAGCAAATTAAACAAATATCTAGCCAGCTGGATCAAGAGTGGAAGAGTTTTGCTGCAGCTCTGGATGAGCGCAGCACCATCTTAGCCATGTCTGCTGTC
The DNA here is from genome assembly GCF_030867145.1 of Opisthocomus hoazin. Taxonomy (NCBI): domain Eukaryota; kingdom Metazoa; phylum Chordata; class Aves; order Opisthocomiformes; family Opisthocomidae; genus Opisthocomus; species Opisthocomus hoazin. The sequence continues at coordinate 12,155,224 of NC_134422.1, read as the reverse complement.
TTTCACCAGAAAGCTGAACAGGTGAGCTTCTTTTGTGACTGGCAAAATGATCCACTGCTGCTTTGATAATGACAATGCTGCGGTACTGCCTGGTGGCGTCTGGCTTGTATGCAGTGAGGTTAAGAGCCTTGTTCCTAGTGGATCAGTGTCTCAAAAACAAATGGTAACATTTCCCCAAAAAAACTGGCACATGTTCCCTGAGTGGGTAAGTAAGTGTGTTTACACCTTAGTGATGAGAAAGAATCTGGTCAGAACTGCAGTACACTGGTGCAGCAACGTGCTGCCTGATTTCTATTTCCTAATACTTCATCAGTGCTGTGGATAAGTTCAGGATCATTATGGTCAGGAAAACAGTATGTATCTGCACTCATGTGTATATATGGTATGTGCTATGTGGGCAGGAATATTCACACATATGACATAGAACCATACCAGCCAACAATTTCGAGGAGCCAAAGCACCTTATTGTTAATGAAGCTTATGGAATTCATTCCACAACATAGTCTTTCAGCGTTCTGTCTAGCTCCAAACTTTGTTAGACCTCACAAAGTAGAGAGTTCAGAGACAGCAAGGAACATCCAAGAAAATTTTCCATGTCCCTGAACTCTGGTTTGTGCCTTTAACAGCTACCAAAATTGTTCTTCAGAGCTTCAAAAGATTTAAAATATGTCAGTGAATAAACCTTCTGGGTAATTTACACTTAAACCAGGTCCACCTAACAGTAATGGTTCACCTTTGATCATATCTTGACTATATTCATTTTCCAGTGACAAACACTGCTTTGGAGCTCTCTTCAGTGTTGTTGTGTGCTTGTTTTTTTGAAGTAGTTAATATCAAAGCTACTAAGTGGGTGTGCTTGATGTTTATAAAATGACCCATACTTCAAGTGTATGAAGAAGAAATTAGAACTGATAAACCAGAAACTGCCTCATAAGCAGAAATATCTGTATGGAAAAGTTTAGCTCAAACAGTAAAGATTTTCTTTATTGTTTGTTTCTGACCATAGAATTATAATGGAGTTTTCTTTTTTTTTGTGTTTCCTATGGAAAAAAGGCCATAGCGTAGAGCAATTACTCACCCTACTGGGCACTTAGTCATGTAAGCACACTCAGTGGCTCTGATGGACTGATATACCAAGAAGATGCCCAGTACAAGTGCTTTCATCAAGTACAATGGTCCCTGTAGTGTTTAGGTGTAGTCTTCATGTCAATAATTGTCAGTCATCATATGAAGAAAAATAAAAAAAGAATTTCCATCCAGTCTATAGTCACAATGAGAATGTTTAATGCCTGTTAATGAATTAGTTCATTCTTGTTTGTTTGGGGGTTTTTTTGGTGTGTAGGTTTTGGGGGTTTTACCTTTTTTTTTTGTATGAGTGATCCCATATTTTTCTGAAGTGTCAGTCTTTGCAAGAGTTGCTGAGGTTTTCTATAATGTGAAAGGCAATGAAACAGAAAGATGTATTGAACTGTCTGTCAAGCTACAGGTGAAATATTTTTTTTTGTCTTTCTACCTTTTGAACACTGTCAGTGGGTATTTCGTCTCAGCCTTAACTTCAAAAAAAGCTACACAAATGTCACTTTCAGCTTTGGGTCTGTTTCCTTTACAATTGTTTGGATGGGTTGGAAAAACCCAATCCTGCCTTGGCACCTCTTCATAAGGAGGTAAAGTTTGTGCTGCCTGACCGAAGCCAGTCCCTCATTACTAAACAGATAGGAGAATTTGCTAATTGTGAACAGCAGTTGCTCCTCACTTGCAATAAGAGACAATTCAGTGGAAGATAAGTGCTGATGTGAAGCCTGTAAACTCAGACTGCTTCAAAAAAAAATGTGGGAGTCAGTGTGTCCATCAGCCAGGACTAAAATTTTGGCCTTGCTTTAGTAACCGTAATCAGGTTACTAAATCAAGTCATTGGATAAACCAATGACTTGAATGCTAATAATTTAGTCGTTTGACCTCTGTATAGTATAAAAAGTGAGGTGTTTGGGATTTGGTCTATAACTCAGTCTGCTGTCTGTCAAACATTCATTCCAAATATAACATACTACTATTTGGCTTCACCCAGGGTATTTTTTTACTGAAGTCAGGACTTCATTAATTTACAACAAATAAGGCTTAAATCTCTGAAGCAAAGGTATAGATAAACCCACTGTCTCCTCTGTCCTAAATCAAATCTTATTTTGCTGCCTTTGTTCTGTCAGTAAAGGTAGACTTGTTGCAGATCCAGCCATTTCTCCCACAGCGTATCCCTGCTTCCCTCATACCGATCTGATCTGCAGATTGCCTTTCCTTCTCCAGTGCAATAAGCTGCTACAGTCTCTTTGTTCCTTCCTTCCTATTGATTGAAGTTCTCTGTGATGCCAACAGGAAGCAAGTCTGTTAGGACTAATCTTTCAGCCTTTGGCACACCCCAGCCTGCAAGGAAGTTGTTGGCTTGGGACAGAGATTTATGAAAAGCTCTGAAATCTCTGTAATATGCAAGCTAAGCAGGAAGTAACTTGTTTTTCAAGGTCTTTTCCTGAAGACCCCACACAGAAAACTGCACAGAATACAATTTGTCTGGCTTGGAAGGATGAAAGGCTGAGTCAACCCTGCTGGGAATTGAACTTCACATCTGTCTTCACATGCTTCAGAATCACATTGCTTTCCTGGCTCTTCTTGCAGATACATGTGGCATGTTGAATGGAACTCAGCTGAATGAGTTCCTGGATCAAAGCTTTTTTTTTTTTTTTTTTTTTGCTTTGTTTCTTTCTTTCTCTCCTTTTGTGTGTGTGTGCATGTGTGTGTCTTCCCTGCATTTTTTAAACACAGTTTGTACATACTAAACCATCATCAAGAAAAGCGCAAAGAAAAGAAGAGGAGGAAAAAAGGGAAGAAAAGAAAGAAAGAAAAGACAAATCTTCACAACTTTGCCTCCAGCTAGGCTTCCTTCAGCATGAGTTTTATCAAAAGCCAGTAAACCAAATTCCAGACAACCACTATGTCCAAATTAAGCTGCAACTCAGGGTATTCAGTGGAGGTATTTCCCTAATGTCCCTTAATTCCACCTGCTGCCAATGTCTTGGGGCTTTTTTTCCTGTTTTCTAGGGGTTTTTTACCCTCCTTTTCTCATGCTAGCATGGAGATATTCTAGTGCAAAAGAGAATCTGCTCCTGTATCTTTAGGTATATCTGAAGCTATTCAAAGTTAAACGAGAATGTAAGAGAACATGCCTTCGTTCACCGTGATTTCAAGAGAACTGTGCTGATTTACACCAGACACGATTCCAGCCCACTAACTGCCAGGCAGTGGAAGCAGACATACCAGGAGTCCTCCCTTCCTTGGATCTAATCTCTGCAAGTGTGCTAAAGCATTCATAAGATGCTCACTGTACAGATACTGTCAGAATGAACAAATTAGCTTTTTTAATCAGCCAAGAGATCTCAACCAATTAATTCTGGGTCAGTCTACACTCAGAAGCACAAGTAGAATTACTATTTAAGGTAGTAGGTGGTAGATGCATGAGCTATACATTTATGCTGATTCTCCAAAGACCTGACCCCTGACCATTTGTTTCACATTACCTTACTCCCCAACCACAAAGACTACTGTTCTCGTTTCTGCTTGAATCTCTCGAAGCAGATCCTGAACTCCCCGATTTGAGGAAAGGAAATCAAAAAGAGAGGAAAATTAAAAAGGGAGGAAGAATTTGATAAAAGTGAAGAAAGAAAAAGCCAGTTGATGTCTATAAGATGCAGGGATAAGACCAAGACAACTTATGCATTAGATATGGAAATTCCAGAAACCACAACCAGTAATATACAATTAGCCTCATACAAAAAATTCAGGCATCAAGAGATATTATAAGTCATGGAGGAAAACAGTTTCATGGCCTTCTTCCCATCTTTCCCCACAGCCAGTCTGGAGCACGAACGTACACTAGAGTTTGGTTTCAATTTCTGCACAGCCTAGGAGAACCACCCTAGGCAGTTATCCTGCAGCTGCCACTCAGAGGCCTAGCAAGTAGTAAGCAAAGACTGTGCAAAAAATGTGGAGAAATATGGACGACAAAATGTCTGAGGTGTGTTTTGGAGCAACCACGTGATACAGCATAGCAGTCTCTGAGGAAAGCTAGTAAGAAGTGGTCTGACAATATATTGTTACCTGATCTAATGCAGAATTTGCAACTTAGGTGCATAAGTTGTGACCCAAGAGTAAGCATAGGTCATTAATTTAAAGTTTCTTTTGTACTGGATCAGAGGCAGAGAAGTGCTTTAGGGACTTTTTAATTTTTTAGGAGAAATTTTTCTTAATCTTTCCTGAAGTCTTGAAAAACATGAACTACTGGATCCTGTCATTTCAAATCCTATTTAAGCAGCTTTTATGTTCCCGGTAGGAGCTATTCTAGTCTATGGACTAAGTAGAAATTTAAGCAATTAATTTAAGTGATATCGAGTATCCAGTGGACAGTAACAGCTTCTGTTCCAACTTAGCAGTTAGCAATTTACAATTTTAAATGCATTGTTTTTCAACTCAGTCAAATTGTGATTTTGTGATACGAATATGCTTCTAGCATGAAGAATTACATTTGATAAAGTTTTTTTGTGTTTGCCACAGTGTGTGGCAGATAAGAAAATTAACATAGCTGCTTTTTTCAAAATACCCAAATCAAGAGTCCTATGGCATGAACTAACACTTTGCAAAAATCCTTAAAAAAACATTTGCTCTCCCTACGTGAATCTACATACACAGCACAGACCACTATGCATTGTTTCAGGGTATCAGAGTAAAACACTGACAGGGTGCATTGCTTAAAACTTTTTAAAACACGTGATGTCAACTGCTTCTGCTAGTGGCAGAAGTGAAATGACTGACGTAACTCTTGATGTGACATTGTCTTACATGAGAAAGATAGATGTGAGACAACAAAGTAGAAATGTGGTTATGTGCATAGGATCTTCTTGAGGCTTCTCCCACTGACTGTGCAAATCACAGCCTGGAGATATGGCAGTATATAAGTAACACAAGTATAAGAGCTTGTACTAAAATTGGTAGAATTCAGCAGTTTTGACAAGAGCTGTAACAGTGTGATTCCAGCAGCAGGAACACTGGTCTATAAGATGTCAAGGTCTTTTGTTCAATGTTTTGTGCAAGAGGTTCATGTAACAGCCCCAAATGGGATCGATCTCAGCTCTGTGCTCTTAAAACTGCGTAGGAAATTATGTGAATTCCACTAGCTCGGCACAAAATATGATGACATCAGCTTTATGCAAGGGCATTTGGGGATTTCATCTGAAGAGATTCAACAGATCAGGAGTCAAACCAACACAAGAGAGCCTGCCATCGTTGCTTCCAGTCTTCTAGAAAGCACAGTTTTCACTGGTAGATTTGTACTTTGTAGACATGGATGTTTAGGAATTCATCTTTGTCACCGACTCTTTGTGCACTGACAAGAAGTGTTGACAATGCAAACACTTTATAGCCTTGATTACACAGCAGCATCGTGAATAGCTTTACACTGCTAATAAAAAAGGATGCTGATGCCAGAGCCAGAGCTGAATTGAAATTCTTTGCTTTGAATCTCACAGCCCTTCATGCTGTGAGTGCATGCTGTACTAACAAGCCACAGGTGAACACTTCAGGAGTGGATAAAGCTGTGATCCTGGGGGTGTTTTTGTGGGGTTATATATTAACCCTACAGGGCACTGTATCTGTTGTATAATTAGCTGTTCTTTTTTATGAATAGCCTGAAAGTATGGCAGGCTGGTTTAACCGAAAGATGGAGGAAGAGAAAATCTTAATGAGAAGTAATGAGGTGGCATTAGGCAGTTAGTATGGACAAAATATGAACATGTGAATTGCGTCATTGAAGTAAGACTCGCTTGAAAGATAAACAGGATGGGAACCTTAAAGACCGAATTCCTCTTTTCTTTACAGAACAGGCAACGCCCAAGAGAGCATCCCCAATTTGTCCTGCCAAAGTGCATCAGCACTGCTCTGGAGGCCTTTAAGAGTTGAAAAATATACTTTTCCATCTCTCTGCTCCTCAAAGCCATTTGGTTTCTGGCTGTCTTAAGGCTTCCAACCAAGGTGCTAAACCATATCAATTGCAATGGCAATGATTTTTTTTTCTCCCTTTTAGTGAACACCCACCAGGAACTGGACTGAGACCAGCAGCTCGTTTTGCATTGGCTGCTTAGCAGCCATCAGATGGTAGTGTTATCTGATCACTGCTGACCTGGGCCAGAGTCAAATGTGTGACCCAAGGGTTTAAAGCCTTGGTATCCTATTAGCAATCCCACTGAGCTGGCCCTGGATTGGAAACTGCTTGAATACAGACTGTCTGCCTTTCACTGAAATGAATGTCAGCATTGATTTTAGTGGGAGTTTTCTATTGCCCAAATCAGTATTGTTAAGGACAGGTAAGTGTTTGAGGGAAGACTGACAGCTGAGACAATGCCAAATACAAATGGAGCTGTAACTGTGTTCTTTTGTGCTTCACACTGATTTTTTTTCTAAACGTGTTGTAGCCTCCCTTTTTGGAATGCAATGTTGTAGCCTCCCTGACTGGTATGCAAAGACTCTTAGAATGGGTGTTTTCTTAGCCTGGTTAAAGGAGCATGTGTTTTTAATCCAGGAGAAACAGAAAACATACCTTTGGGTCTAGGTGTTCTTCAGGTACTGAGGAAGTGACAGGAACGTACTGTTCCAAGGTGTCCAGAAGGACTACTTTATAACTGTTACATTTTCCTCAGTCCATGCTGCAGTCATCTGTGGCACTCTACAAACAAAGATTTCTAAAGTTTGATGAGATGTTATTCTGTGTCACCATTGCTCATTGTTTCTGGAATTGTCTCAGTTCCTTTCAGGTGTGGATGCCTGGTGCAAAATGTGCAGTGAAGGAGGCCTCCCCTCAGAAATGCAAGACCTGGAACTGGCCATCCATCATCATCAGACCCTGTATGAACAAGTAACACAGGCCTACACGGAGGTATGTGCTTCCCAGAGAAGAAGGTTTCTGTTAAGCGATAATATGTATTTGACTGCATTTTGGAGCTTAGCTTTTGTAAATGAGATATGTTCTGCCTTACATTTCTGCAATTTTTCCAGAGAAGGAGTCAGCCAGGGCTGTAGAAGGTGACTCCTAGCAATCTGCTCATAAGGGCACAACAGGACAATCTAGGGGAAAAGCAGAAATGAAATCTAGAACTAGTGTTGGCACCCCAAAGAAGAGCTGCTTCGCTGCCTCTGCTGAACAGGGAACCCCTTTAAGCCACCGGTAGCTTTACTCCCATTGCTTTCCTTATGTGAGTGAGTCCTGGCTCTAGCACAGGTATGCTAATGGAAACAGACAATGCTACAGGCTTTTTCCTTCCACATACAAAGTCACAGAGATGTCGAGTCCTCGTTGCAATGAACGCTGCAAGAGACTGTGCTTTAGATAGAATCATAGAATCTAGAATGATTTAGGTTGGAAAAGAGCATCATGGAGTCCAACAGTTAACTTGCCACTACCAAGTCCACCACTAAACCATGTCCCTAAGTGCCACGTCACGTGTATTTGTATATATTGTTGTCAAATATCTCAGACCTGAATAGGGTATGTGTTTTTTTGCTTTAAAAGAGGGTGCCAAGGATGCTGAAAGTAAAACATATTCTCCAGCATTTTGTCAAAGAAACCATGAAGTTCTTCACTTGCTTTTTCACCCATCCAGGCTGCAGCGTGAAATAAAAGCTACTGACAAGCAGCCAACATTCAGTGCATCCGACTGCGCAGGCCAGGGTCTGTGTGCAGTCCACTTCATTCTGCAAGAGGGCTGCAAGAGCTCCCTGACATTTGGGAGGAGTCATTTTAGGAACGAGGCCAGTCTAGATGTTCACCCCAGGCCAACCTGCAAATTACCCTAGGGGTGGGAAGCCATGTACGTTACCCATTCTATTCTGTTATTCATGTCTCCAGGACTAAAGCTTGGTAGAAAGTAATACACAGATCACCTGAATGCTTGGGTTTAGTTGTATTTTTCATTTCCCTGTACTGCGCTGTGCTTGACTGTCTTTCTTGGTGTCAAGGGATTTTGCTTCTTGCAGTTTTCCAAGGTGGACAGGAGGACTGTGGTAGTGCTTGCTATACTTAGTAAGTTACCAAGTGAAGACTGCAGAACAGAACATAACAACTCTCCTCCACGCTCAGGCCTTGCTCTGCTATCGTGTTCTTGGGCAAATCTATAGTACAAAAGACAAAAGAAAAAAATTTGCTAATGTAGGCTTGGTGGTAGGCTCTCACGCATACACAGTGAAGTTGTGCAGATACCTTGATGATGAATGTAATGAATGTTAGATAGAAATCTCTTATTATCCAAAGACCTGCAAGAATTTGGGAGTTAGTCAATGAAAATGAGAAGTCTGGGTTGCAGTCACAATGGACAATTCCTTATTCAGTACTCAGGCTTCTCAGAAACAGCAGGTTGTGTGAGCAAACACAGAACAGTCCTGTTGACCCCTAGTTTCAACTGTGAATTTTATACACGTGTCTAGTCAGGTGAAACTAAGTTTTTTTGATTATTTTTAAAAATTATTTCTAAAAATTAAGTCAAATTGGGATTATATAAAAAATAAAAATATTTGAAACCAGCATTTTGTTTATAAGCCCCAACCTTAGTTTTTGTGAAAAGAAAACTCATTTAACACTCATCACCAAAAGCAACCTTGAACGTGCATATTGCTTTTGCTGATGCTTCCTTGGAAAGCTGTAACTTGTCACAGACACAGCTGTTTAAAGTATTTCTATATTATTTTACTAATAAGTACATTTTTAAACTGTATGTAGAATTGCCAGAAAGGTTACAGTCTGTTATTTCAGAAATGTTCATCCTTTTTCCTGTGGCTCCATGGTGAGCTGAAAAGCCTGGATTAGATTTAGGAGTCCTGCCTCATATCCACATGCCTGTTGCTCCAATCTAGATAATTCCCCTTGCCCCCAGAAAATAATGTTTCTTCCCTTGGAGCTCTCTATGGTGGAATGAAAATTGTAGCTTTTTCTTTCCTTTCTTTTCCTGCAGAGTCATTGAAAATCTCTGTTTCTGTTTCTATACTTCAAAAAGATCGGAATAGAATGAACATTCCTTGGAATACCATTTTATCTGGATATTTAATAGGATATTAATTAACATTTAATAGGATATATGGGCCTATTCTGTTCTCTTACAGAGCATAACAAAGCAGTGCAGGTTCACTGCAGGAACCTAAGAGGCACCCAAAGAATCTTAGAGAGACTCTTTTTTTCCATCTCGCCATGGTTGTAGCCATAATTATTTGCCTTCTTTCCTTTATTGCACTCGAGTGAAACTCAGAAATAATGGAGGCAGAGATCATGGCCTGATATGCAACCCGCAGCTGAGCAATCCTCTGTGGCTCTAAGCCGAGTGCTGGCATAACAGGGCTTCTGAGAATCAAGTGGTGCTCTTGCTTTTACTTTGAGTAGAACAGTGCTGGAGGGAGGAATACAGGAGATGTGTGCCTCTGGCAGATCGCCCTCTTCCAAAAAGAGTTCCTCTAGATGTCTCTAGCCAGGGTGTGTTTATGTCGCTCCACCAGTGTTTCTAGTGGATGAACAGCAGGTGACAAATCTGGGATACCCCTACTGAGGACTGTACTGGTTTGGTAAAGATAAGGAGGGAGAGAAAGAAAGGTTTTCTCCAGTCAGGCTTGAGCCTGGTTGATGGTAAGAGCATCTTGTTCAGTATGACTTGATTAACTGCACTTTACTGTCTGTTCCCAGAGGCATGATATATTTGCTCTAAAGATCATTTTTCTTTTCCTAGTGCAAATTGTAGCTGTTTCACAGATGGCACCATTAGTCTAGTCACTTGCAAGGCTTTGGAGGTCTTTCTGACATGCTAGATAGGATATCTACAGAATTTAACTTATTCCCTGGCAGTGTACACAGCATCTGTGGAGACTACTCCACTAGCACAACAAAATCTACTTTTTAGTTCACCCAAGATCACATAACTTCTTACAGAAGCATTTACATACTGCCTATCCTAGCCCTTCTCCTACCACGAAGCCAAAATGCAAGAATATCACCATACGACAGGAGTGTTTATGTGTGTTGTGTCAGGTCGTGAGATAAACCTTCCCAGGGAGTCCAGCAGCAATTCTGTACTCTTCAAAACAAGTGATAAATGGTCAAATGTGTTTTGCCAAATGCAGCACTGGCACTTACACTTTACAGAGACTGCAAGGCATGCAGGGTGCAGGTCCATTCAGTTTAAGACTTTTGCAACTCTTCTTCAAAATACGTCATTATGTGGGATGTAAGTGAAGTGGTGCAACTAAGTGGTGCAAACTAAACACTAACTACTGTGCTTGTCTCCTTGCACAGTTCTTGAAAAATTTGAAAGATTCAAGTGAAAAGAGATTCTGTGATTTTTTTTTTTTCAGTTATAAGGAGAACATGGAAATGACTGAAAGAGCAGAGCAGATAACTTCTCCATTTGTGCAGCTGTTCCCTTCCTTTCTGAAATGTGTTCACTGGTGAACTCTGAGAGCACAAAGCTTCTGTGCCCATTGATTGGGAATGCAGTAATATTCACAACAAAAATACTTTCAGAAAAGAAAATTTTTAAGACAAGGAACTTCAGAGCTGCAGAAGATATGAAATCCTGGTGTATGTATGTAATCCTTGTGAATTCTGAGTACTGCTGATTACCTGATTGCCACTGTGCTGCTTGCCATATATTTAGTCCAGCATGACTGGACAAGCATGTAAACTGAAGAGCAGGAGAACACTTGCAATAGCCTCTGATTTATGTTAATTATTATTAGCAGGACAACACAAGCACTTGAGGTCTGGTGTTCATCTCTGGCTGTGCAGAGAATAACTGGAAGGTTATGCCCATCAGGGAAAAATCATAACTTGTAATCTCTGAGGCTTTTTAGACAGACAGCAGGAACAAATTATAATGCAGTAGATAAAAGCCGAAATCCTATAGAATAAAAAGGAATAAGAGAGAACACAGAGTGTACTCGATCTATCCCTGACACTACAAATCTGGGAGAACATCGTCCTGTCTCAGCTTTGGACAAAGAAGGGGTGTGTAAGCTGTTGCCTTTGAAACAATCTTTTTGTTCTGCATTGCTCCTGCCACTGAGACTTTTTATTGTAAAGGTCTCATTGGCTGTATTCACCCACAAATCAGCTCTGGAAGAGCACTTTTTTGTAAGACTACTGAATTTAGTCTGGTGTTTTGATCAGTCATGATTAGTATACAGAATATTTCACCCAAGGATCTGACCCCTCAAAATGGAATAATTGCAGGATTATACCTCTGGGAGGCAAAAAAACGACATGCAGGGTCTGCAACTTGGGAGATGGTGTAGGTATGAATAGGTCTATACTGTGGCACAGAGTTTCCAGGAAAGTTTTACCGAGTAAAGCATGTCTGTCATAGTGTCTGTGCAATCACATATCTCTTCCTGGTAAACTTCTGAAGCTTTGTTGTTAGTCCTGATTCTTCTGTGATTTCTATCAGTGTAAATCAGCAGAGTCTATACTAAGAGCATTGTAACAGCACCCAGGGACAGATTCAGACCAACACTGAGCCCAAACGCCAGCAACAGAAACAGTGAATTCACAGTGAATTTAGCCAGTGCAGAGAGTGAGTTTCTGGTCTAATAAGCTATTCTCAGGTGTATGCATAGCCTTGATTTCCTGGTCCCAGTGATTAAAATGTTGCTGATCGTCTTCCCACAGCTAGAATAGGATGTAATATGCCGTGTCTCCTTCCCTGTCTAGAAGCTGCTGCTTCTTGCCTAGCAGCTATTGCCACCTCCATAATGTTGCCAAGGTAACACCCGTGCCTCAATGTTTCCTCCTCAAATCCTCCCCCATATTGCCACTGTCCACTGCTGTTGGTGAATAAAATCATTCCCTCTGTGACCCCCGCAGGATCCAGCATGTGCAAATTGTTCCAGCTGGTCTTCAGCAGCAACCAAATTTGAGTACGGAAAGCCAGTCCCTGTGGACTCTCCAGTTATTTCCTGATCTAATTCCAAATTGCCCTGAATGTTTAAAAATTCTCCAAGGATCTGCCTAAGTCCACCTAATAGTCACATAATATGATGAGATTTGACTCCCACTTTTACCAGTATAAATCTCAAAGGCTCTCATGATTTCTCTGAAAATGCACCAGATATACACTGCTACAACAGACTGGGATGTGGCATGGCTTGCCAAAAGACACAGGTTTGGGTATTAAAGGATATTTGCTACATTTGGACAAGCAACTTGTAATATAGAAATAAATGAAACTTCGAAATCCTTGAGATGTGTAACAACTTTGACTGATAAAGTTAAAAATTCAGACTGCATGAAAAACGTTCATAGACCCAGTCTCTAGCAAGGTTGATGATTGGGATTGCATAGAAATAAAAACACTTTTCAGAAAAGCTTGTGATTTTCACTGTAGATTTTTTCAGAGGGAAAAGAGAAATGTGGGGTGGGAAGAGGAGAGGGATTCTGATGGTGTCATCATTTAACATTTCTGTTGAACAAAATATTTTAAATTTGCAATCTGCACCTGAAAAATATTTCAGAAAGACATTTTTAGAGAACCAGTGCATGCACACACTTGTTAATAGCAGTTTGAGTTTTATGGTTCCATTTTTTTATTTTGTCCCTGCAATATGAAAATTTTCTAGGAATGTTCCAGGAAAAAATCTGGCATTAAAAATCTGGCATTCTGGGTTTTTTTAATGCCCAAATGCCTTTACATCTGCAAATGTGTTTTAATACCCTCAAAAAAGTTACACATGTGCAGAGGGCTTTCCATTTGCCAACAAACTTTGTAGCTCATTGAAAATGGAGACTGTAGGTCCCCCTGAGTTCTTTCTGAGGACGAAAAGAATCACTGTCATATACTAATTTATTTTGCACTGACACTGAATGAAATACGGAATTGGCATGTCACACTTCTCAATGTATATACATACTTAGTAATCCCACGAAGAAAGGACTCTCCTTTATCATACAGAATATGAAGTACTCTGCCATCTGTGGTTTTCTTAAAATGCCACCTCCTCACCAAAATAGGCCCGCTATTGCAAATGCCACCTTGTCATCAACTTGTATGCATCAAGAATTTTCAGTGCCCGAGTGTCAGAATGTAATTTAGTCTTGGGATCTCTGTCTCTATGTATGCAGTCCCAGCAGTGCAGTGTCTGTGTTCTTGCTGAGTGACACAGCAGGAAGCGAAGGCAAGAGCTGAATGTGTAAGTACAAGTCAAAAAAAGATGTTATGAGGTCTTTCTTCCTTCTTGACTAAAATAAGGAGAGCACACAGGGGAAAACGAATCAGCTAGACTACCCTCTGGCAGCTAGTGAATGTTTTAAGTATCAGTGCAGTGAAGTAGACCTATTTCTTCACTCAGGTGAGCCAGGATGGAAAAGCCTTGCTGGATGTCTTACAGCGTCCCTTGAGCCCTGGGAATTCTGAATCCCTCACTGCTACTGCAAACTACTCCAAGGCTGTTCACCAGGTGTTGGATGTGGTACATGAAGTCCTGCATCACCAGCGGCGCCTAGAGAGCATTTGGCAACACAGAAAGGTCCGGCTACACCAAAGGCTGCAGCTTTGCGTTTTCCAGCAGGATGTTCAACAGGTAATATCATTACTAAAGGAGATAAAGAATGGTGCTTTGCAGCCGTAAAGATTGTTTGGTGACTCATCTAGAGGATATCGCCATAACAAGATTTCACACACAGCTCTGTCTGTACTAGAAATAGGCTAAAATCCTAATACGCCTTTCAGAACCTCTCGGCTTCATGTTGAAAATTATCAACCATTCCCCACAAGGATGTGACTCTTATTTTCAGTGGTTACTTTTGCACAAGTGAGCATTTAGCTGTAGGTACGCTACTGTTCTGAGAAAGTGATGTTTAACAGAAAAAAAAAATTCAAGTGTAAAAAGCAATTGACCTGTGGTGTATTTTACCTTCCTATGTGGAAACAATACAGTTACAGACCTTTTAGTGGTGGTGTTTAGATGATCTTTGCATTATTACCACTTATGGAGTCCACATACCTGTGCTATGAGTTTGCTGTCCCAAATGAACTGAACACCCCACAGTGCAGAGCCTGCCCCACAGAAATACAGTTTGTACAGTAAAGGCTCACCGCTGAGAACTCAGACTCCAGGTGAGTAACTTCTCTCTCCCAAAGGAATCTGTGTGAATACCAGCACAACAGCGTAGCTGACAGTAAGTATGAGATGCCATGTTTATAGCTGCCAAATACGAAAGCACAATCAACAGATGTTACAGGACTGCTTGTTCAGGATGGTGTGGTTTGTTTAAGGGTCCTATTACAGCCTGAAGCAGATGTGGTTAGCAATATGGTACTTGCTTTAAATGAAGATGCTGAATGCTCTAATTATGTTTATGGAGCATTCTAATGTCCCTGGGGTTCTTTATGTCGCTGCCTTTCTCCAAGTGAAAAATGACCTGGAGACGGAGTGACAAAGCTGTCACATGCAAAATAGACATGAACCAGCAAGGACAGGAGACAGGCAACTTTTATTCAATGTGCAAATTGGTGGTCCTGTTAGTGCCATCGTTGAAGCACACTGACAGAACTGCAGCTGTAGATATCCTTGGCAAATATATATGACCATTTCTTTGACAGTCTTGAAAAGTTTGCCAGTTTCTACCTGCTCATTTTTTTCTATAAAACCACACAAATATTCATGCCATGCATATAACTAAATCTGGGGTTGAATGTAGCAGATGCTTAATTCAAACAACTTCACTTTCCTTGCGTGTCAGCAAACATACCGCATAGTAATGGCATTCATGAGCTATATATTAAATAGCGCATGTACTTGGAATTCAGTTAGAATACTCTCGTCAAACTGTATGAAGTTGGAAGTATTATCTTAATACAAATGTGAGGTTAAAACCTCAAATATCAAGGGCTTTAAATTCTGGTGTTATTATGCTTTTTCCTGGTGTGGTATATAATGTCAATAAGAATCCATATTATCTTAGGTATGCTTCATCCCCTAGGGTGATTTACAGTTTTGTTCAATCTTTTCAACCCAAAACTTTCTCTCTTACATCTCCTGAAATCAGTAGAAATGTTTATGAGGTTTATTCATGAAACTCGTTCAGACTTCTACTTCCCACATATGCAAAGCAATGTGGCTTTGTCACTGGCTTTCAAAAGGAACAGGTCTTTTGTACGTACTGTGACTTTCAGTGAGAGGAAAAGAAACAAGCAGTAAGAGTCACTGGAGTACAATCACTTTAGAGAGCATCTCTCTATGTGAGTTCTGTTGGCAACAATCTTTCCAATTTTTTCTCTTAATGGGTAGTTATTATCTGGGAAGCAACAACTTAATGACAGACATGTTTCTGTCCTAGCGCACACTTACTGGAGGCATCTCTTTGTCCTACTTAGAAAGTAGAGAAGAAGAGGTGAATCATTCTGTTCACTAAACATCTGTACTATTCAAGATAGTTGCTTTGTAACTCACAAATGAATTTATCAGCTAAACAGAAATATGAAGTGTAGATTCCATGAGGAGGAGGAAGGTATCTGAGTATGTTGATGGGGTTTTTTTGAAAATAATCACCTCCTATATATCTGTCATGCAATTACTATTGCACTTAGTCTGTTAAAAGCCCATCAGCTGGCAGGTGAAGCTGCCACCTATATGTTAACATTTATCTGTAACTATTTGTTGCCTTGTCAAATTTTAGTAACCTTTAACTAAATTCTTCCTGGTTCAAGTCTAAAATGAGAACATGTGAGAGAACAAATCCTGACAGGAGAGCCCTGAGTTTATTAGACATCGCTGTGTTCTAGACAAGTAATGATACAGTGTAGTTTCTCTAAGGAAGATGCTCCTCTTCCCTTTCCACCCAGCTCAAAATCAGACATGTTCTCACAGATGCAGTTTTCCCTGTCAGGATGTCCCGTGGCTCACCCTCTCCAGCTGTTGGCCACTGTAGTAAAAATTCTGGTGAAAAACGATCTCCGTGTCAGAACTTACACTCCTTCACTTGTTCATCTATAGCTTTCTCTTCATGTCAGCTGTTCTGTATCAATCTTGTCTTAAAAGCAGATGTGAATAGGAACAGGTTTTCTTGCATTGTGTGTTCTTAATACAGACCCCAGGATTAATCTGCATCCTCTCAGTCTGCCATTAATGGCATTAAAAGCTTTTGGTAAAGACCCGTCTCCAAAAAGAGATTGTTGTGACTCTTGAGAGATCAATTGTTCCACACCTGACTACTCTAGTTAGTCTTGCCATAGGTGAATATTTAGGCATACAATATCAAGTGCTTGCAGAGAGGTCTTGCAAAACTGGTTAGCTGGATGAAGGCTTTCTTGTAGACCAAGAGTGTGCCTCTTGGACTGGATTTAAGGGTTAAGCTGTGTTATACAGGGCTCATTCACATCATTCCTGGTTTACTCTGCATCATTTGCAAGGCCAGACCTACATGCTGTATGCATTACTGGCAAGTCAGAGCTGTGTTCTCAGATGCTTTCACACTGTCAAGGAAATCCTTTTGATTCCACCTGGGTTTCAGTTTGAACTGCACAAAACCTAAAACCATTGAAAATAATGGATTAAAAGAAATAAAATTTATTTTTATTCTGAGATAGAAAGTCAGGCTTCCTTGCAGTTGTGTCATAACCAAAATACAAGTTGTGTAGTAGGAAAAAAAAAAGTTTAAACACTGTGGACTGCCAAGTTAGAATATTAATGTAAGAAATGTTTTACTATAAAATGTCATTACAAGTAATCACTACCTCACACCATCAGACATTTTATAAGATTATTTGCTATTACATCTATGTCTTAATACATTACATCATTTTGCACGTGAACCAAGGTAAATAACGCTGTGCTAAGGACAATGAGTTATGAATATATAACATTTTAAAGAAGGAAAGAAAATAAATGGCATGAAACTGCATGCGCAGCCTTCACAGGAAATGGAGCACGATTCACACAAAGAGGATAGCAGTTAAGACAATTTGTGAGCTGTTATGAGGCTCTACTCAGGCAGGAACTGACAAGGAACTCTTTTAGCACCAGAATTATTTAGGATCATTACAAAAAGTTGGGTTGCCAAGTGTGCAAAAGACTTCATTGCTTCAGTTGTTTTGTAGAAGTTCTCTGTCGGTTCATATGGGGAAGAGCTGTGCTGTTTGATCCTTTTAGAACACAGCTGTGGGAGGTGGTGCTGAGATTCTGTCCTGCAAAGGAGGAGAAAAAACTCTTTGACATTCATACTGATATTCTTTAATTGCTGCAGATTCTTCAGCCCATTTTTAGTAGCTTTGCTTTTTGCCCCTCTCCGCTCTGTATCTTCCCCTTCTGTGGACTATTTACCAGCAAATTAACACTATTTCCATTTCTGTTGAGATCTGAAATTGTTCTCATGTTGTCTCCGATTTCCATTACTTTCCACTGTTGCATCCTGATTTACACTGATTGCCTCTGCATGTATCTCTTCACTTTAATATGTCCCCTTTGCCCCTGTGTACATCAACACTAAACAGCCATGGTAGCATAAGGGTTGTACCGTGAGCAGACATTACCAAGCAGCCTTAGAAATCACTGAAGTAAGTTCATAATGCTGTTCTTCACCCCATTGCCTCACCCATCACCTTTGTTTCATATGGGCAAGAATTTTGGCTGAATTCTCTGGCTTCATAAACTCATTCAAGTGAAGATGTAAAGCCTGAAGCATACCAATTAAAGTAGAAGAAAAATGGAGACCCATCAGATGCATTAATGAAATGGTCTGTGCAAGTCTTGAACGTGGTTTTGTAAAGCGATTTTGTGGCAGAATAGTCACACTCCTACTCTTATTCTGGAGGATTCATTCCTTCTCACAGAAATTTTATCTTTCCATCATTCCCATACATACACACCAATACTTAGCCTGACACAGGCAGCCTCTTTTCTCCACAGATTCACATGATGCTCGCAGGGTCACCGCTGGTGCTGCTTCCTTCTTGCTTCACTTTGGTTGTGATGGTTTCCTGTAGAGGAAGAGCTGGAAAATAGGTGGATGTAGAGGTACCGTATGTGCTGGTGGAGTTTCTGGGCTATATACAAAGCCTTGAGCTAGCCGGAGTGGCTCTGCATGGCAAAATGGAACAGGCCCATCATGCAAGACGAAGACCAGTGGCAAACAGCAAGGTGACACTAACAAACGCTTACTGCAAGAGGGTAGGCACATACTGAGAAAGCTAGGACTGTTGCCATACCAGCTGTAGTGATGTCTCAGATCCTTCTGGTTATTGAAAAGGTCAAGTTAGACCAGTGTCAGATTGACCTGGATTTCTCTAAATTTGTGGATCTGTGTTCTGCTGGCTTCATGCCCAGATACATTAATGGAGTTTTGGTTTACTTGTGTAGTTATCTGCCTCTGGTGGTGGATAAAAAGGCCATGTGGCCATAATGATATCATTACATTTAACAGCTGCCATTGTTGTGGGAGACTGCAAAGTACTGCAGAGGAAAGGCTGTCTCTCTTCATAACCAAGCACTTTAACTTGTGTCTGGCTTTTACTGGCCAAGAAAACAGCTTGGGGCATGATCGTGACATCACTTGTATGGAAAAATATCCCACCAACATCTGTCTGTCTCCGTGCACTATCTGAGAATGCTGAACACTTCATGTGATGCAT
This sequence comes from Opisthocomus hoazin, assembly GCF_030867145.1. Taxonomy (NCBI): domain Eukaryota; kingdom Metazoa; phylum Chordata; class Aves; order Opisthocomiformes; family Opisthocomidae; genus Opisthocomus; species Opisthocomus hoazin. The sequence goes on along the minus strand of NC_134422.1, from coordinate 12,136,535 downwards.
GTGATCTACGTAGTCCATTTACAGAAGAATGCTAGGATGTTTGAGGCAGTTCATGATTCATTTAGCTCTCATACAAGATTTTAGAGGATTAGGTCTGTACATCTCTCCACACATGCACGCATACACTCAGTTGTTTCTATCACTTCAAGGCAATGAGTTCTCCAAAATTCTGTAGTTTTCCAACTTGTCATAGTTTGTTTCAAAGACAGAAGAAATCAGACTATATATCTCCTTTTATGCTTTGTTTACAATAATACCTTTTACTAGGTCTTGTAAAACATGAGATTTATTTGTAAACAATTGCTAAGAAAAAAGAACATTATAATCAAGTCAAGATTATGTTTCCTACCATGTGACTTCAGCCACAGCACCCTGCAAAAATACATTACATGCTCTGTGTGTCATTGAGCAGATGTAGCCTGTAAATAGCTACCACTGACAGATCAGTAATTAAAACATTACAATTCAAAGCATCCTATTGAATTTTCACAACCCCTTTGGTAAATTTATCAAGTAAGGAGATGCACTTAATGTTTGTCACTTATATTTACATTTTCAAAGTATCACTGCTGTACTTTCTCTGAGCTTAGAAGGTATATGTGACTTTACCAGCCACAAGGTTGAAGTACTACTTGATAGCAAATAGAGGTTCTAACTATGGGTGTATTGTCCCCCAAAATTAATTAAAAAGCAACTGAAGTGTCAACACTGCTGAAACTACTTGGCAAACTTCTCCCAATAGGATGTAACAGGAGAGAAAACAACCTTTTGTCATCCGTGACTGAAAGATACACACCTCTGTGTTCACTAAACCCATCCTTCCAGCAATTGTTGAGGCCAGTGTCCACACTGAGATTTTTATCTGATGTAGATATCTCACCACACTATTCTGATTGACCATACAACTTTTACCTACATAGCTCTAAAGGACTAAATGAGATGTGCACGTTTCCAGGCCCACATTATGTCCCTAACAGCCTCTTATTTAGTACTTGTCTTCTTTTATTATTCATGCAGTAAAGGATGGTACTTGTGTAGCAAAAGGATTTTTTGTTTGTTTGTTTCCATCCACTCTTCGTCACAGACCATGCAATAAAACATCTTGGCAGCTGCTTCTTTGGAGCAATTCTCATTCCATTCCTTTTGTTCCTGCCAAAGGAACTGGCACGCTTTCGGGCGATGTAAGTGCAAGTCTAGGCAATGAAGAGATTTGCAGCCCCACTCATCTTCCAAAGAGGACTATCGAGTAACTGCCACTGACACTGATTTGAAAATAAAGTGGTGGTATATATGTGCTGATTAGTATCCTGCAGATATTATAAAATGAATTAATAAAGACGTGGATGGTTAAATAACACAAGGGTTGGTGAATGACTTAGTGGCTTATTTTGAACTGTTAAAAAAGGACTGTCATTCCTTAATTTGAACTCACAGTGGCATGGGATTATGCAGGAGTTTCAAGTGACTTCTACTGGCTAGATGTATATCTCGAAGCTCTGGTGACAGCAGAGAGAGTAAGAGAATAAGAGAACCCTGCACAGCTATACAATCCCTATTATTCAATAACCAGATTGTGTTGGATTTGCTGCACAAGGCAGTCTTGCAAGGAAGGAGAATTTTGCCCACATATTTCTTCAGTATCTGGTAATTTCATAGGGATGTTTCTCCGGTTCCTTTAGCTTGCAAAGGCATGGAGCATTTACGGACAATGTGCTTAGGGTTGTCCAAACCAAACAGGACAGGGTTCTTGGAAAAAGAACACAGCTGAAAGAAATAACATGCATTTTTCCTCTTTGCCAGTGAAAAAAGAAATCTGCCCTTGGAAGGACCACAGTGTAGCTTCCCAAGTGAGGAGTGAAATGCATGGCACTTTGATATCTAAGCGTGTTTGGACAACGGCTGTTGGTAGAGACCTAGGCTCTGTGTTTCTGTCCGCGCAGTCACATTTGCAGCTGGTAGCCAGTGATCACTGTCTGGTATAAGCACACCTCAGAGATGTCTCAGGCTATCAACTTAAGAAGTTAATTGCTTTAAATACTTGTAACTCACGTGAGAGAGAGAGCTCTGTTCTAAACTTCTGACAGTGCTCTTTAAATAGAGAACTGTATTATCTTGTAAATTTTGTGCCAAATCTCTTCACAAAGAACTATAGCCCTAAATTATTACATTTTCATTAAATGATATTTATTCTGGAAATTTCTTAAGGGTTGCTGATTAACAATACTCTATCCTCTTCATAATTTGATTTAAAGTGTAACTTGAAATTATCTGGAAAAGACCTTTAAATCTTTCTTCCTATATATAGTTACTAAGCCAAGCAGACAATTGTTCTTTGTGCTTTTAAAGAGTCACTAATTAAAAAATAATAATGATCACTTTTTAGTTTACACACAGATCAGTAGTACTAAGGATATCAAACATCAGGGGCCAGCTTCAGTTACCAACTGAAGTTTACTTAGCATTGATGTACAAACAGTCCAAGAACTCTTTGATGATCTCCGCAGCTGTCTTGGGTAATAGAATCTGAAGAAATCTGAACCAACCAGCTTGATCTCTGAACCTCCTGAAGTGAGAAGAGGAACAGAAAAAAAAATCCTTTGTGCCCCAAAAAGTGTTTTTCTTGTTTAGATCGCTGTCTGTCCTTCAAGACCTAGTCCTTTCAGATGGTCTGTTTTGCTCTTTTCTGAACTGCGAATGTTTGGATTCTTACTAAGAGCTTAGGAACCTCTAAGAAGGCCTTCTGAAAACCCTCTGAAATCCTACTCTCTCTCTGAGGTTTTGAATCTACCTCATAGTGGATGAAAAGGACATAATTCACAGAATGAAGAAATGGAGAGGCTGATATACAGTTAGTTCTCTGCAGGTAGCTGCAACTATCCATGGCCTGGATTTATCCTGCCTGTCTTTAGGAGTGTAACTGAATCATCAAAGTCAGGAGCCTAATGCATAGTCTCCTTTTATAGTCAATGGAGAGACACCGGCCTCTGCAGAGAATGACTCAGTCTGTCTAAAATCTCAATTGTACCATGGATACTTCCCTCTCTTACTGTTGACTGTTGAATGATAAGGTGGGCTCTTCAGACAAGACCTTCAGTTTATTACCTAATGTTGGGCGAGAGGTACTAGGATGCAAGACCCCAGTCCTGCATGGTGCGGAGCACCTCTAACCATCACGCCAGGCCACGCAGTGCCTTTCTGATCCAGGATTTGTTTTGCAGCAAACTGCAAGGAAGTCAGTCCTAGGCAAACTGCTAAAATTTGCTGTTAAATTTAAGCAGAATCATCCTCCTTATATAGCATATCCTCATTGTCTGTTTCTATCTCAAGATTGTTTGCATGTCAGCATCCCTGAAAATATGATGTGTAGTTTATTGCTTCTGAAAAGCATCGTTGCCTCTCATTCTCGTGGCAAAGGAGGAGACAGAATCAGGCTTATCTGTTACTGATTAGGTCTACACAAATAGGGCTGCAGTGGTGAGGGAAGAGACATAAATTAGAGTTTTCTTCAGAAATATGCGTATTTTTTGAAAGCAATTGCTAGAATGAGCAATTGTCACCAAGGACATGCAGAAAAATAAGGTCTTTGAATAAATGTAGGCTGGAATGCCAGAAGGCTTTCTCCCCTATAACTTTAAGAAGTTACAATAACAGTAGTCCTTCTTGCTTATTGTGGTTTCTTTCATGTCAAGATTATGGGTTTTCGAAAAGGTTGATGTTGAGTGACTTGCCAAAGGTCACTGAAAACTTCATGAGTAGAACTCTTCATGTCAGGATGTCTGATTCACAAATCCCTGCTCAAACCCTCAAAGTCATTGCTACTCCAGCATTACCCCTTACGAAAAGGTCTTCTAGGATTTATTGGGACTATCTAAAAATGAAATAAGGGTCTGTTATGCTAAGAAATAAATACGCTATTTTAGGCATTGGTTTAGGAGTCCAAAATAGTAATTCTTTTGTACTCTATTTGTTTCCCTTGATCTTTCCTTCCAATTATCTCTTCACATGGCCTTGCAGCTTTTTCATGATCCTGCCTGTCACTCAGAGTGATCAACCCTTTCTCATATTGCTTTTGACTGATGGCCAACAAAAGGTATTTTCATTAAAGTGAGAAAAAAACTAGCCAGACAACAAAGAGAATAATGGTAGCTAGTTCCTGAAGTATAACCATAACAATTTCACTGTGTTTTCCTCCACGGAGCAGCTGCTCAGCTGGCTGGTTACTTTCCGCCTCTGGTAATGAACTGCACTCATGATTTGAGATTATTATGTCTTGCTGGGTAGCAAGGCCCAGTTTAGGTTGAGCTGGTCTGGCACCATGACCTGTTTCTTCTAGCAGCTCCTCTCCGTGCTAGTCATCTGCACTAACTCTTGCTCCTCCTTCTAGCAGCTCTACCTGACTCCACACCACAAACTACCTTTACTAGCCCTGCTCACACAGCTGTGTTTTGCAGTAGCTCCTTGCTCTGTTAGCATCTCCTGTTGGCTGTGCCTCATTTCAGCAGCTGCCCTACCTAACCGACTTGACTGAAGAGTTCTGGTATTTCTGTCCTTGGAAGAGAGGTTGCACAATATTTAGGACTAAACACAGTGTTTTAGCTCACAGGAGAGTTTTAAGCAACTTCTTTCATTTCATATTCCTCATAAGGAACTCTTACAGAAAGCTTCTTGTTTGTTTTTTAAAGTTGTAATCTTTGGATTGTAGTTCTGGAAGCTATTGCCTAGGCTGGGGTGACCCTTCAGGCATATTTAGACAGAGCTGGTTGGCTCAAACTCCTGTGTACTATTACAGCTATAAACTTTCTTTTATGTTATGCTATGGTTCTCTTCTAACAAAAATGTCCTTCAAATGTAAAAACACGCAAACCAAACATATTTCAGATCTATCCATTGGTCTTTTACTTTTCTCCTCCCTTTGTTTTGATAGTTCTTTACTTGTTTCTTTCCTGTCTTTTGGATTTTTTTGGATGCAATGTGTGTTGAGGGATGGAGAAAATTACTTTTATTTTTGGCTTCAGCAATATACAAATGTTCTGACCTTGAGACACTTCCCTTCCCAAATAAGGAGGAAAAGACTGGGGGGAAGGGAACCACAAAAAGGATTTTTTTTTTTTTTTAATTTCTCTCTCTATGCAGCAAAAAGTAACTTTAAACAATCAAAATATATTTCAGGGCATTGTTTCTGCTTGCTTACCTCCTCAGGTTTTCAAAGTGCATAAGGTGTCAGGAAAACAGAAGAGATGGAAGTTCAAGATGAGAGGATGCCAGATTCTGGGAGCCATCAAGCTAGGAGAAAAACATAAGAAAGCAAGCAAATTTTCACAGAAAACTTCAGTTTGGGGGAAACTGAACTATTCATCAAAAAAGTTCTCTTAGGGAAAGTCCCCAACCACATCTGCCCCTCACTCTGCCCATGACTCTTACTCCTGGAGTCTTTTAGCTGGCTTCTCTTCTCTCTTGACCAGCTTAAGGTTGTTCCTTGCTGAAAGGGATTTTCGTAAGTCTGGTCCTGCTTGCACATATATTCTACTCTGTTCTTGCATTGTCTCTACCAGTCTGCCAGGGGACTCAGGGCTCAGCATCCATTTGTTTGCCTCCTTACAGACAGCTTCTCAGTGCCATTATCTGTGGCCCCTTTTGGTGAATCTGTAAGGTCACTGGCCTTTCACCCTTCAAAACACTCACAGGACCCATTTCTGCTGTGACATACAGAAGAAATCAGCCATACAGCTATGGGTAGATTACACAGTGATGCAAATGTCCTGGGCTTTTTATTTCAGCTCTGCTGTGTGTTGCATACTGAGCGCCTAGCTCAGCACGGGGTCTGTGTGCTACATACGACGCTTCTCACACACCACAGCAATTTAGCCCTTTCCCCACTTATTTGCAGAACTGATCTGTGACTTCTCTGCCCCGGGTCAGAGCCCCACAGGGGAAAGCTTATGTTTTCCTAGGCGATGGCACGATGCTCAGCCCCAAGGGGCTCTGACCCTGGCAGGGGCATTTAAGACTAATGCAGCGTTGTACCATCCTGGGGAATTTTTCTGTTACTGGTATGAGACTATGCTCCGAGAGTCATTTGTCCCAGTTGGGATTCGTTCTCTTACTAAATCTGTATTTGCTGTGTGCTGTGATTATAAGCCTTGTTAAACCAAGATGATTAAATCATCTGCTCCCAACAGTAACCTAAAGCAGCACTTTATTTAATACCCTGGTCAATCAGCAGTTTTCTCTGTGGTGAAGCAGACAGCTCAAGCACAGTGGAGAGTGCCTATATGGGGCCTGGAGCATAGTGCTTGCATTAAAGACTACTCGGTTGTAAAGCTCATCCTTGCTTTATCAGTCCTTTCTAATTGTTAATTGCCTCTGAACAGCTTGTTTAAACTAGTAACAGTTTAAGTAGGTTGATAACAGTAATGTAAACAGTACTGTCTTAAATCATGTCTGAATTTGGAGAGCAATCTCAGGTTAGTACAGTGGTAACAGTTCCAGACAGTGACCCGGAGCACTGAAATTAGGAGTCAGCCATGTAGGCTGGTCTTTCCCTACAGAATAGATGAGGAGTGTATTTCCCAAGGTAGGTGCCTACCCATCTTATCATTATAATGTTATACTTCTGCCTACACTAACACATTTATGTTCTGGTTACAGCTGGAGCTGAAAAAACAGGTAGTAAATGTGTTCAAGGTTTATTTGGGGTTTTTTTCCTCAGTGTTTAGTGGCTACCACTGAACATTTAATAGCAGCAGTAATGATATCATTACATTAGTCTGACAGTTATCTGTCAGTGGATTTCTTTCTTCGTTTTGCAGACAGGGAAGCTGAGGCACTGAAAGTGACCATAAAGCAGATCAGGGTTGGAACTGTGAAGAACAATCCTTTTTTTCCTGAATCTTTATCCACTCTCTATTAGTGTTGGTTCCTCTCTTGAAGCCCGTAGGCACATCTGTTGCTGGCAGAGTTAAAACCAGTTGCTCTGTTTACATACTTGAGGATAAGATACTTTTCAAAAGAGTTCATGTAGCTCCTTTTTTCCCTGCTATGTACTTGCTGTATTTCTTGGGCACCTCTTACATTTTGGACAGTCCTGCTGAGAAAAAAAATGAAGCAAACATATGCAAGGAAAATACTTCACAGCCAGAAGGTGCCACGCTTTCAAATGTACAAATTTCTCTATATGATCAGAATGCTTTTCCTCATAAACAGGAAAATCACCATGATGCTGTGTTCACGAACATGAAAAATAGCTGTGATGATACCTGTCATTAGTAACAACAACTTGGAGGCCAACACCTTAGAAGTCTAAATGAGAGCTTCCAATCAGAAATCTAAATCAGCTGGGTCCTGCAGCTGTCTCTACTTACTATGAGGTCTCCAAACGCTGGTTTTCTAGTGTTCTGATGTCAGAGAAGCAAAATGGAGGTACCAGAGGTAGGAGCAAGGACAAGTTGTTAAATCATTATTTGAGGAATTAAAAGAAAGCTGCTAGTACACATGGTTGCAGCATAGTCTGACCACTGTTACCTCAACATACAAGAGCTTTCTATTAATTAGGATATTGTTTCATCTGTTGGTGCTTAAGATCTGTAGAGAACCCCTACTTTGGCATGCATGAGAAAGAAACTGGGCCAGATGTTGAGTGTGCTCAAGTATTTCTCTTCCTGGGAGCTCCAGAATGTAAGTTAAAGTGGTCGACACAACCAGAGTGAAAAATGAAAAGGAGGTTTGCTTGAGCAAAACGTCAAGAGCTTTTCAGCTTGCCTTTGTTTCAGTGCTCACTCTGCCTGCGACAATGTTCTACTCATCCACTTGAGCTGTGGGAGATCTGGGATATTCTTTCAGAAAACTCTGATTATGTCCAAGCCAGCAGCCCAGATGGGTAGAACCCAGGCCCGAGACTAGAGCTGGCCCCAGCCCTGAATGACCTGGCAGTCGAGCCCTGTAAAACTGATCTGAAAGGACAAGCACAGCACAAGGAATGGAGACCTGGGGAAAGCTTATTAGCTTCAGAAGGAGTAAAATCACTGTTCTAACTAGTGCTGTGGACAGCAGTGACCAAAATCTTCTATACACCCTAGGTATGAAAATATTTCTTTATTTCTGAATATTACCGTTGGTAAGAGACTGACAGATCTGTTTAGTTGTATTGCTAATTCACCACACTACAGCTAAATGCCAGGTATGATCCCTGAGTTTTGGAGAAAAGACTCACAAACAGCAGCGTAACTGCAAAAGAAATAATCTACCTGCCAGCACTGAGAAGCCTCATGCAAAGCACAGCAGCATCTTTCTTTGCTGATGCAGAGCACATTTTTTGTGTCTTGTACAGAAGGAACATGCACAAACGTGGTTATTTATAGCTTCTCCACCCACACACAGCTTTGAAACTTGCTCTAAAAGAAGTGCAGCATTTAAAGAATACAACAGGTTTTTTAACATGAAGATATTTTTTCCTTGTTTTTTGATTTCCTTAAAAACAATATTCTGGGAACATTAGTAACAATCCAGGCAGTAAGGAAGAAGCATTACTACTTCATTTGTCTGTCTATTGTTCTCTTACTTGGAATGTTTTTAGAGAGGCTGTTGCCAAATTTTATAAAGTAAAACATTTAATCAAGAAAACGAAAGATAAATGGAATATATTTGATGAATGGGAACTTTTCCAAAAGAAAGCAATGTTAAATTGAAAGAACTTTCTCAGGGTAAGAGAGGCATATGTATTCCCACTCCCTTTTGGGGAGCTTGCATCCAAGGTGACAGCATTTAGGGAAGGAGCAGGCTGGGGCTGAGGTCACACAGCCAGTGCCCGGAGGAAACAGGCAAATGTTGCTCTCAAAGTGCCCAGCCTACACCCAGCCAGCTCTGCCAGAGCCCTGAATTGAATGTGCTGTTCCCAAGAGAGCAGCATGACTAAACGCCACACGTCTTTAATTACTACGATTGGGATCAGCTCTTTTCTTTATGTGGAGTGAAGGTGGATGGGCCCAGAACATGTCATATTCTCGCTCTTCTCCTGTGTGTCAGATTTAAACCATCGTAGTATGTTTATAGATGTAAAGAACTGTACAAGTACATAATAACCATCTGCAGAAAGCAGGCATGATGTTGTTTTTGCCATATAAGCTTGTGAAAAGTTAAGGAGTTAGAGCAGCTGTGTGGGAGACTGCACACCTCATCATCACATGAAGTGAGCAGTCATGTTGCCCATGGGAGGGTGGCATATCTGTGAGAAGGCAAGAGTATTTGTGACTTTTGTACAGGTCTACAGTGGTGTGAAAGCTTCTGGAGGGGGCTGGGGAATGGAAGAGCAATGCTGCTGCAAGCTAAGGCCTGAACTGGCAAATCATCATGAACTTCTGAGACTGCTAGAAAATGAGAACAGTCTTCCTGGTGTTCAGGCCATTGCCATGGGAGATATTTAGGATGTCTTCACTTAGTCATACTGTTAACTTTGGAGCCCTTTCATGACTAACTTTTTTCAAATACTTTTGCAATAGAAGCTGCTAAGCAGGAGGTAGCCAGGGGGCGTTGTTATTCTGTAGTGATTTCCACTGCAGAAGCTGTTGATGAACAAGCATCCTGCTGCAGAGAGTGTCTTGTCTGGACAAACTCCTACAGTCCTGTTTCCAGATGGGCTTGTAGGATATCTGTGGGTGCTAGAAGCAGAGAATAGTCTGAAGAAGACTCTGTGCATGTATTTTTGTGTATTGAGGACTTCTCTGACACTTTTCTAAATTGGTGGACCCACGTGTCTCAGCAGTTGTATGATTTACTCAGATGTGTTCGCTAGTATCAGCTATACTTTGCAAGGCTGTCCTTGCTGCAAAGAACAGAATATGAATGTTCTGCTTTTGGAAAACCAGTGGGATTTTTGACTACAGAAGTTAGATTTTTGTGGTTAAAATGAGAAATTGTGCAGAGGTGCAACTTTCACATAATGTCCAGGAAGCTCATAAAAACACCTACAATTTGATTTCATCAGGACTTCTTTTTTTTGGTTAAAAGTAGACAAGGAAATAAAGGAAGTTTTTTGAATGTTATAATTGGCTCTGCATTTAATTCTCCCCGTTAATTTAGTTGCACTGTGCAGCAAAATACTTATACGTCTGTAAGGCTGCTTTTTCCTCCAAGGATAAAAAGAACTGCATGTTTTTTCTTTTTGAAAAGACCTCTTTAATTATGTGGTGGTATTTGGAATAACTACAATTAGAAGGGAAAAGCAGGGAGTGATTAAAAAATCATTCTTAATAGCAGCTGCATTACTTCTCTGGCTTTTGAAAGAGACCCAGACACAGCTGAGTACATACCTACCACACAGAGGAGTTGTGGAGAAAAAGAAAGGCAAAATGGAGGTGATAAACTTTTGACTGACTTCAGGGAAAGTTGTCTATTGTAGCATTTTAAGAGACATCTTCCTTGAGGAAGGACTGAAGAAGTAACAAAATTCTTCATCCTCATCCAATCCTCAGACTGTGTTAGTGAGTGTAGCTCTGTTCATTCGATTCCACCTCTTCTTTGAAAAAAAAAAAAAGCCCAAACCAAAACCCTGAAACCTCAAATTGCCTGGCTGGTGATAGTGGGATACATTGATTAGGTCTCAAGCCGATTTGAAAAAAGTGACTCTTATGACTGACTGTCTGAGCTGAGTTACATACAGAAGAACTTGCTTGGCTGGCTATAATATTTTCTGAAGGTAAATTAGTCATCACCACATGGACAGGTCAAGTTGTGGTATTGCAGGATTTATAGCTATATGTTCAGCAATTAGGCATTTATACCACTGTGAATTCGGAGCAAATCACTCGAATTCCAGTCTACTTTTGGTATGAGGTCCTTGTTGCTTTTTTGCTTCTTTCTTATAACTCTTGCATAATTTGACATGCTTAACCAAAGAGAGTGAACAGAATAAGGCACTGTTCCCTTCCACTGCTACTGAACTGCATTAGCAGAGCTGTATCTGTACATTAGGAGTGCACTTACCTGCATTAATCTGTGCAACTTGAAAAGTGCTGTCATACAAACTACATTTGTTCAGAAGTTGCTAAATGGGAAATAGAACATGTTATTCAAGCTCGTGTCTGGAAGCTCAGATTCTGCTGGATGCCTAACTAGCCCTTGCCTATTAACTTTACAAACATACAGTCTTTGATCCATGTTTCCTGAAGTCACCTGAAACTTTGCTGTGGATTTTAGTGGGAACAAGATCTGAGTTTTAGAGTCAGATATAGATGTATCTGAAATTAAAAATAATTTCATGGGAGCCAAAGATTAAACACGAGTTGTGATTCCCTTCTTCAAAAAACTGTATTTTAAAATACTTTACCATGCCAAGAACTTAAATTTGTAATAAAGAAAGAAGTAAAGGAGAATGGCTGAGTTTTGTTTTGGGTTCTATTATAAACCATTAATAATAGCAGGAAAAGCCAGAGGATAAGTTCCTTTGTATTTTGGTGTATTTTTTCAGCTAGACCTTTACTTGACATGACCCTGCTGTGACAGGGCCAAGGACAGGAGGAAAAAGAAATCTCTTTTCAGCAAAGATTGTGAATACCACCAAGAAACTATATTTTAATTTAAATCAGGCTTGGTGTGCATTTTATTCATTAAAAAGGATTAGGATTTGTTAAGTCTCCTTGAGTTGTTGTGGGTTTGGGGGGATTTTTGGTTTTGCTTTTCTTCTGATTCTCAGTGTTTTTTGTGTCTTCCTTGGTACTGTTGCTGACACCAAATTCTCCTGGAGGGCCTGGTAGCAGGCCAGGGGTTGGGCTGCCCATGCCAGCCTGCATGCCACAACGTTATCCAGGAGCAGATGTAATTCCAATGGATAGTAATTGACAATCCCACACTGGCTACTGCCTCTGCCCAGAGATTCAGTGGTCTCCCTGGCAAATGTGCACTCTTATCACTCGGAGGCCTTTTCCTTTCACCTCCCAAGAAGGGAGTGGTTTGTGGGTATCCTGAGTGCACACCTACTTTGAAATGTGTTGCTCATAAATGTATATGTAATGAGTAGCTTGTAGTTCTTCTCTTGTAAGAAAACAAATTCATTATCTTCTGCCAAGAGATTTTGTCTGATATCTGCTAATTCTAGTTCAGCCAGTAAGTGTTACCAGCTAGGCTTGCGCAATTTTGAAGAGCTTTGACAGAAAAGATCAGATTATGTTGCTCTGCAGTATAAAAAAAACATTTACAATAAACTTTGGATGTAAAATATCTATGAAAGCACAGTCTGAAATGTGAACCTTTTAACTACGCTTCCTGGTTACAAAAAGCATGGTTGGCAAAGGCAGAGTTTCTGGAATAGGGGTTTCAGACATGTAAGGCCTTGGAGTTACTGAGCATTCATATTTGCTGCTACAGAAAGGATTAAGAAGGTTTGATTCTTGTGAGTGGAAGTGGTGATGAGACTATAAAACCACAAGTTTTGAAGTGCCATGTGAATTCCTGCTATCGTACCAGAACTCTAGTTGGCCCATAGTATCTCAAGAGCAAGCAATAAAGTGCACATAGTGGCAACTCGATACTGTTTGGCTTCCTTTCACTGGTATAAGCCTAACAGATTTTGGGGGCTCTATCCATGTGTTTAAAGTTAGGCAGTGCTTATGCACCTATTTGAAATTGGACCTCATTTAAAGCTGAATAAATTGGGTGTACTTCACTGGAATTGCTCTGGAATTTTTTTACAACTCTGCTAGAGTTACCAAAGAGTTAACCTAACCCCTTTGAGTTATACCAGGTTTGTACTCTTTTGAGATCAAGATCTGACTCTTAACTGCTTAAAGTGTAAAATGGTATAATTTATTTTCAGTTTGCAGAGTAACCTAGTTTTAAGAGTCACTATGGCAACAACAGTGGATCTTAGAGTAACAACAATTAGTGATTCCCTTGGCCAAGGCACTTCAGTGGGTCATCTCTCTCAGGAGCGGAGAAATTGTTCAAAACAGACCCGGGTCAAATGCAGAAGCCGAGGTGCCCTGTCACTGCCAGCACAACACACTGCATCTTATTAAAGCTGGTTTAATCACCAGCTTACACTTCTCGTCTCCTTCCTGCAGGATGAGGGCAGGGGTCAATGATTGGTACATTTGAGCAAGCCTCTGTGTTCTGCTCCATATCATTCTCGTTCCATCTTCCTTCATTGCTACTAAAACAAATACGATTTAAAAGACGTGAAAATGCAGAAGTTTTTTGACTAATTTCAACAACATATATGGATCCTTGAAGTAGTGAATTTACTACTCTTTTCACATTTTGTATTCATGTAAAATGGGAGCAGAGCATGCGGACTTGCTAGGAAAGAGTTGGTTCCTAAGGAGATTTTAATTTAAAGTCAAACAAAGTTATGAGGTGCTTCTTAGTTTTCACATTTACTGATTAGGAAAGATATCTACAGGAAGAGGCTTCATTTTCAAAGAGCTACATTGAAAATTCTGTCCTTTAAATATAGTGCCTATTGCTTTTTCTATTTAAAAATCAAATTAAGCTATTAAAAGAACTGACCTTATATTTTACTAATGCAATCATCTTGGCATATTCCCATCACACAAATTAGCCTAAAGGAAGAGCAATTATCAGCCCAGAACTTTTCTTAATTATTGCCTGATTGCTTCTTCAAGCTTTTTCCTTTAAAACCATTCTTCCATTTCTGTTTTCCCATGTTTTCCTACTTTGTACTGTACAAACTATCCCCATTCTCTGCAAAGAGACTCTCAAGTACGTTTTTCCCTGACCTCACCTGGGCAGTATTTATTTTGCCAGTTTAGATGTGCAATAGGCCTGAGACTTCCCAGAGATGAGAGTTCGATCATCAGCAAGGAGGAGTGTGGAGAGGCCTCTGAAAGCGTTTCCCTTCTAAGCACCTGCTTCCTGATGCTGTGCTCAGATGAAACCTGCCTGAATTGCCATTATTATTTTCGCTGTTACACAGATCATTCGAAAGGGACTGTTATGGCTATTCTTCCTCCAGGTAGCATTCTGAATCTTGTGGTTATCCAGCCGTATAATGGCTGTAATAGCTAGCGCATTCAGGCTGCTGTAATTGCACTGGAGCTTTATTTAATTTTCTTGGTGGCCTGGGCTTTCTACTTCTTTTGTTGGGTGTGTAATTGTGCCCCTGAGGAGATAAGGAGACAGGACATGCACATCATGATAGAAAGAAAATAATGCTTTTACCACTTTTGATCTTAAACTAGATGAAATAAAAAAAGAGATATTAACATCACCTTTTTAAGATGTGTGTATCCTGCAGCATTCCTGCCAATAAACGTCACTGGCATCAGATGTGCTTCTTGAGCTTTTGGTTCATGTTCTCCATTAACAAGCTGCTTTTGCTAGCTGGGAATTATGCACAGAATTATGACTCCCTATCCAGAAAAGAAAGGGAGCCGCCTCCTCACCTCCTAGCCTCACATGCACGCTTTCTGGAGTTCCATGCAAGCTACCATCAGAGTAAAAGGAGCAGTTTATTGATTTCCTCACATGGACATCTTATGGGACTGGGTGGAGAAGCAGCAGAAACACCTACCCCAATAAACTCATCAACAGCAAATAGGTCAGCAACTTATGGGATGGGAATTTGCCACAGGTGAAGGTAAAATACCAAGACTTTATTATCCTCCAGTCCTTGCAGAAGACATCTGTGAGTTATAAAGTTTCCCAGGCAACTCCAGGGGCAGCTTTACCCATGCTTGGAGACGTGCCTTGAAGTTTGGACTCAGCTATTCATGTCCATTACCTAATGGACAGCAGCCTGAATTGGAAAATGCTGTCCTGGGTGGGAAGTGTGTCCACACAGCGGTTAGCCCGTAGTTAAATTGCAGTCAGGCAGGATCAGGCTTTACTGTGCTAGGAACTGCAAAGCAGGAGGGAGGTCCTGGCCCTTGTCCCAAGCAACTTTCAAACTAGTGGAAGTAGGGTAGTAAATGCACACTGGAAAGAGAATTGGCATTTACTGGAGTTACAAAATATATTTTACTTCAAGAAACACCTCAGATGATGGATCTATCTGTAGCACAGTATTTTCATTTCAAAGAATTCATGACTTGCAGCCTTTTTCTAACTGTTTTAAGAAAAAATAGCTTGGCAAGAAAGGACAATTAGAAAATTTGAATATGTAATTTAGAAAACACTCTTAACTGCATTTTTTAACAGCATCTTCAAGATGTTAATGTTTTTAGGGAGTAATTAAATTATTTGAAATAAGTCACTCTAACTTCAATGGCTAACAGTATCAGAGGACTTCAATTTTGGGCAGTAGAGTAAGTTATACAGTCCATACTCTCAAGTAAAATGTTCATGTTTATCTTGAATTATTACACAGTTACGCTAGTTCTAAAGACATTCCCTTTCTTCAGGGTAAGGGGGAGTGTCTCCAAACATGCTGACAGGTAGATGTTTACAAGAGCTGGTGATTTCAGGTTTTACTGTGACCTGTCAGAGTTGTTCCTGCATTTGCCATACACTAATTGCTTAACATTTCTCGTTGTTTTCACTGGGGAGTAAGTGTTTTGTATCCATCCAGATCTACGCTCTTGCTTTTCTCACTCAGTTATTCCGTAACTCAGCTCCTCATTTAGGAAGAGCTTCTTTCTGTGCCTTGTATGATGGAAACAAAAATGTGGTATTTCTTGATGTTTTCAAATTATTGTGAGCTTATTAGATGGCAAATGCTTTGTATTAGGAAAAACATATTAGCTGCTTCTATAGATGCCGAGGATTCTTTTGATAGGGCTATCAGATTATGAGAGCCTCATGCTGACATCCTGCCTTCTGCTAACTTCCTGGGATACCTCAGGAATTCACTTAGTCTCTTCATATATATACACAATTTTTTACCCCTTTCTATGCAAAATGAAAATACAGCATTTATGTATTTCACAGAATGATTGTTCAAACAAATGCACTGAAGACTGGAGTGGTCAAATGTGTTAACATTGGTTTCAGAGCCACAGAAGGTGCTGTTAAGAAAGTTATTCCTTAAAAAGTTGTGATTTGTTTCTTGCAGGAATCATGGCAGAGGTAGAGATTTGGGGACAATTTGAACCAGATTTTTTTAAAGAGCAGATGACGTCTGTGAAATCTGAGACAAGGCACTCTAAGCAGAGAAATGGCATAGGAAAGAGGTGTTCAAATAGGGTGTTACAGCCAGTGTCATTGGTGTGTGGTTTATAGATTTATTTATTTATTATCTTGTATGCTCATGTGACGTTATTTATTAAGTGGATGTACAACTGTGTCTAGGGGTATTATATATCTAAGCTTAGTATTTTATATGTAATCTTGTGAACTAAAGGATTTGGTAACCTAATCAATACCTGCATAGAAGACGTCAGAGGGAAGATTTTGGATTACAGGAAGGATCTTGTGCATCACCAGATGGTGCCCTTCTGTGCCAGGCAGTATGGAATAACTGCCCAAACACAAAGTGAGACTTTGCTGCAGGAGCTGCCAGCTCTTGGATGAGTCCGGAACAAAGGTTTATTCCCTATGGATTAATGTTCTAGCACTTTGTTTCGCTGAGGTTTCTGTTTTGTTGAGAGTAAAGTATCCATATTATAACCAGTACTCTGGCCTAGATTCATTCCATTTGTTTTCATCTTTAAAGTGGGTATCATATGTTGTTTTTCTTGTTCTGAATTGAAATGTGTACGGAAACATTTGTTTAGAGAACAGAAGAGGAAATCTTTGTCAACAGTCACCTTAACAGTGACTAAAGCAGCCCAATATAACATTGACTGGGATAAAAACTTTATTGTTATGTGATTACTACTTTAATGCTATAAGCATGAAAAAGTTATTAGGGTTGTTTGATAGCCACTCACTGCAATTCTACAACAGCATACTGTATACTAACTTCATATGAAACATTGGCAACATCCCTGGAGGTGTTTGAAAAACGTGTAGATGTAGCACTTCGGGAAATGGTTTAGCAGGCATGGTGGTGTTGGGTTGATGGTTGGACGTGATGTCTTTTCCAACCTATGATTCTATGATGATTGTTTAAATTAAAGTCATTTGCCATTAAAAAAAGAATAAAAAATGAGGCCTCATTAGATGAGATTTTTTTCAAAATTGAATTTTGATCTGGTTCCCTTGTTAAAGATAAGTTGAAAACACCTGAAAAGAAGAAAGAGGATGTTGATGGAATTATTTACACACTGTTACGTTATGTATGACACAACTGCTAGAAGGCTACCCTCCAATAATTAATGTTATCGCAAGTTATATACAGATTCCTGGTCAAGAATATCTTGCAGAAAAGCTCTTAGCAGACCAGCTGACACATGGCTGTCAAACAGTTGGAAGGAATGTATTTGGGATTCTCTACTCAGAGCAAATGGGAGACAAACTGATCAGAGAAAGGGAAGCAGGGGGCAATGACTGAACTGCCAACACACCTGGTCCTGCTTACTCTTCCCCACAGTGACACTTATGCCAAACACGTGTTGTCCCTGTAGGACATAAAGTACTTTGAATCCCCATTTTGTGAAATGATTTATACTTTGTAGATGAAAAATATCTCGTAAGCACAAAATATTAATTAAAAAAATGCTTTTTCCAGCAAAGTAATAGGGTTGGGGAATAAGTATATGTGTATAAAGCTTTGTTTGTACTTGGAACTTATAAAAATATGCTTGGGATCTACAGTACAGAAAAGACTCGAAGTCCAGGTGGTTTAAATTCTGTACAACCAAGCCATGAAATAAAAAAAATAATCACATCTATTTTTCCACTCTTAGGTTTCTAGGCTTAGTCAATAATACTTGCTCATTTATCAGCCCCACATGAGACAAGTGGCTCCTCGCACAACAGCTCTCTCCCACCTCGGCCCTGTGCCCTGGCACCAGAACCCCTCTCAGCCCCTGCTGTCACAAGTTGCAAGGCATCCTGCAGCCCTGCCCAGCGTCACCAGGGCCCACACTCGCTGCCTGCACCCCACTGCTGCACAAAGAAAGGACGCGGATCTGAAGGCCCTTGCAGGCCTCAGAGCTGCAGAGGTTACTACTCTGTGGTTGTATCAGTATCCTGGAGACGCTTGCGGTGTCTTCTCCCTTCAGTGTGACAGAAATACCAGCTACGGTTTGCTAGTCCATTAGCATCAGAAGTAGCGAGGATCAATAACTCCCTGTGAGTGCAGGGCTCCTTGCTGAATGAAGTCCTAGCTACTTACACAAATACCAGTACTGATCCAGTACTATTTATTCTCTTCGCCTCTGTGTACTGGGAAAATGATGCGGAAGGGTGGAGATCACACCCTGAAATTTCCCAAGCTGATGTTGTCAAGTTCAATTTTTTTTTCCAGCTTGTAGTAGACCTCAGACATGTTTGATCTAAATTTCAGTGCCAATATTCTTGTGAGAAAGAGCTCCAAATGGGTGGTGCTCATACAGTTGATCTATTTTTCTAATAAAATCCTCTTTAACTCTCAGAATTTAAGATTTTGCACTTTACTTTTGCATAAAGATCCATTATATTTTGAACTGAAAACCTGAAAGACTTGGAAAGGGCATACTATCAATGTTTTGTGGCCTGCAGTGAAGGATTCTTACGGTTTTCGTACTGGTTACTCTTATAATGCTTTCTCCTCACATCAAAATAAGTTTTAACTGATTTCTCCATCATGCTTTTGGACTCATTTAAGATGCTTTCCACTGAAATCTGCTGTTTGTGTGAAATCAGCTATCAACGTTTTTCAATTTACATAAGGAGCTTTTAAAAGGAGGGTTCTTGTTGTTAAAGGTGGCAGATTTAGGATTCCTGTTCCCCAAAATTCATTTCTGTGAAAATAAATATCTAATATTTTCCATGCTCAAATAACTAAGATACACTTCAAAATAAATTGAATAGTAAAAATCCAGTCATTCTAATTTACCAGTAACATCTATAAACATTTATCTTCTATCCAGTTGGAATGGACTTTGACAGATCGACATGTGTTTAGCCATAGCAAGCAGAAAGCAGTACTTCTGCAGCTGTTTTGTCCTCACCTTGAGAATTTCTCAGTGCTGCTGAGACAAGAGAGGTAATTGGATGTTCTGCTTTTCTGGCAGGTACTGGACTGGATTGAAAATCACGGGGAAGCCTTTCTGAGTAAACATACAGGAGTGGGGAAGTCTCTACACAGAGCACGGGCACTGCAGAAACGACATGATGATTTTGAAGAGGTAGCACAGGTAAGAGTTTGAATCAGAGACTTCTGTTTTCTGGCTTGATTTTTTCATTACTCCTCTTGTACTTAAAAACTATTGCTGTTTTGGGGGCCCTGTATATTCATACTGCTGTTCTCAAACACTTGGATCTGACCAGGATGCTGTGTCCCAGGTTTGAAAGCTAGCATGAACACTGCAAGAGCATGACAGCAGCGAGACTTCTAATCAGAAAATCATGGCATTAGGTTGGAGGGAGGTCTCAAAGCCTATGAGAAATTGCAAGCAATTTATGGGACAGTAATGCAAAGTGTTGGGACATAGAAGAGGATGGTTATGAGCAACAGCAATAGAAAATTCAATAGTAACTGCAGCAGTGGAATCTGAGGACCTTGAGAATAAGGTGGAAATCAGCAGCTAGTAAAGAAGCAGGGGAAAAACTACAGAGTATTTGCAATAAGGGCGACTACCCTTCCACTGTTTCGAAGAGTACAGGGTATTGCATGGAAGAGTTTTTTGTTTGTTTTGGAATAAGAGGCAATCACTACAGGTAGACTTTATTATTATTATTTCCTCATAGCACAGTGTAACTGAGGCTTGTCCAGGAATTTTGGTATGAAGCCAAAAGCTTCCGCCCAAAACATATAACTTTTCCTCAAAGCATGTTCATAGCAGATGATTAAACATACATCCTGTCTTTATTTAGAAAATTTGAAAGAGGATCTTTGATAAGTTCTTCCAGTGACTGAACAGCTCCTTTCTTTTTTTTTTTTTTTTTTTAAGAATCTTATGGCCAGAAATTCTCCAGTCTCAGCTCTGGCTGTCAGATCATGTTATACCTTATTGCTTTAGATTTGAAGCATCCTCTGTCAGAAATTAATCTTCTGTAAAGGTGCTTCTGCTTTGGGTATTTCAGAGAAAATCCCGATTGATACATTCTGCTTTACATAGATTAAATGCTTTGTCTGCTTGATGCACACAAGGCAGGTTATTACTCAAGTATTTCACTGTGGCATAAGAAAAAAAGGTATTAGACTTTAGTTTTGTTTTCCTGTAGTACCCTTTCCATGTGTTGGCCTAGTCTAGTTTAAGATATTTCCAGCAACAGGAACGTATCTCTTTCACTTTGCCTGATGGCAGCTACTGTTTATGTCTTCTTTTCTTCCTCTGTGTCACATTCAATTTATATTTCGCTCAATCTTCTCCCCCCCTCCATTGTTTATATCCCTTTAGTCCCCTTAAGGAGATGAATGCCAAGGAAGGAGATGAATTAACAACCCTGAAATATCTGTAGAATGCTAGCATGTCTGCTCCTACGTGCCTCTTAACAATGTTAAACATATTTATTTCTCCTAGCATATTTTTATTAACCAATCCCTTGAATCTCTTTTGTTACCTATTTCTTTGGATCCATTCCATTAGCCAGCAACCTTCTTTTAATTAAACATTCAGCTCTTGATGGAATACTCTGTTGCTTGGCTTTCCAGTGAACTTCAGTGTTACCTTTCAGCTGTGACGGGATGGCTTTGCATACCATTGACAAATCACACAGACTGAAAACAGCAATTTAGATTGGTGGGTCTCTTAAAATGTCATGTGACCTACTGTGAATTTAAGCCTTCTGGCAATAGGCTTGAATTTCTAGAGTTTCCTTTTGCAAATTTATTAAAATATACCTTAGGCTGGAGGTTGCAAGCCGGGTTCTACAGGGCCTCATCCAAAATCACAAATTAGTGGGAGCTTTCATCCTGAAATCAACATTAGGTGCCTTTCCGGAAGATGTGTTGAGGTCAGCTGTTAGTAGATGCAATACTGGGGTAATGAATGAAGTGAAGATCATGTAATATAGAGGAGCTGAAACTCATTAATTTAATGTCCTTTGTGGCATTAATATTTTCTGAATCTCCCTTCCCCATGATATATTAGCTTCATAATTCCAGTTACATCTCACACTTCTGGATCACAGTTACCTTTTTTTAGTCTTCTCTGAGTGTTACCTCACTCTAGATGTAAGAAACAAATTAGAAACGGGTGAGTAAAGACAGAAAAATGCCATGGTCTTGACAATAGAGATGACAGCAAGCTGTGTTACTGTCTGCACATGGAAACAACAGCTCACTTAAAGCATGCTGCACTGGATGATGTAATTTAGATACATCCCTTTATGAGGGTTTAGGAACCTTACAGATATGCAGCTTGCATGTGTAGGTACTAGGGTAAGTCAGAATAGAACTATTTGACTTTTGTAACCCCTCTGTTAGTCCTCCATCTATACTGTTTCTGCATGTCTGTCTGTGAATAACTGTGGACACATTTCCATTCACTTCATGAGGCCAAATTCAGAGTAAAGCATGTATGAATCTAGTTCACTGGATGACCATATGTGTTCAGATGAAGGTGGGTGTTTGGAAGGAGGGTGAAGAGGAGCAAGAAAAGTATAGTTTACATGGGTATAGAAGCTCTTGGGTTCCTATGGATCTGATTCTTTTACATCTTACTTAATATCACAAATGAGCATCTCATTGCTTTGCCTGGAGAACTGTGAACAGTCATGCTCACTTCTGCACTCCGAGCACGAAGTTTACTGTGCCTTCTATCTAGAAACAACTGATACAAGTCGAACCTGGTTACTTCCCCCCAGCTTTGATGGGAATGGTTTCCTCTGGTACATTCACACCAGAATACTGTTGCTAATTTATGAGGCCTGTCTGCAGTGTGACACTGGAATGTGGTGTTGGCAAATGGACATGAGGACATGCGCTGAGGAAAAGTGAAAGGAATCTCAGGCTTTAACCAAGGTCAAGGACTTGAGAATATAATACTCTTCACTTTGGAAAGAGTAATAGCAAGGGTAAGAGGGGAGAACATAAATTTACCACACGGGGAGTTCTCCTGCAGAAGCTTCTAGTGAGGTCAATTTTATGGTTGGGGAATAAATCTCCTCCCCATTCTGATTATGAACAGGTTTTGTTGTCCCTAATTCCCTTCTTTATGCTTAACTCTTTAGAGTTGGTTGGTAGTTAATTCTAACCTAAGTTTAATTTGTCATTTTTCTCAAGACAGCGAATATCTTCGCCATTGCTAGGGTGGATAACTGACATCACTTGTTCTGAATATAGCCATATAATAAAGAACATACACTAAGACCCTGAAACAAATCGATGCATTTGCCCGTTCCCCTCATCAAGATGTTAATTACTGGTGTTAACAATAATAAAAAAGTTGTGTTTATTTCTCTTAAAAAATAGAATAAGAAGTGTAGTAGTACTGGCATACATGGTGACATGGACAGTATAAGCAATAGTATTTGCTGTTGGCAGGTCTCTGAAAAAAAAGTTCACCTGCCATACAGTATAAATTTGTTCTCCACAATCTGCTTTATTTTGGCTCTGATATATTTGTTCTTATCTCCTGCTCTTTCAGGAAGGCATTTGCAAAGGTTAGCCTAGAAGCAGTTTTCATGAGTTTTCTTGGTATTTTCAACAGTGGGCAAAACATTCACGGTTTTGAATGCTGTCTAACTGGATGTAAAGAAGAGTAGTGTATCTGGGATTGCTGTGCTGAGAAATGCTCTGATTGACTGACCTGCCAAGGCACTAGATTGAGAGGTGGAACGTGCTCCCTCTATGTCTGATTAGAAACTGCACAGATTTATAAATCTGGATGTAACTATCCACTCGGGCATGGACCAAATAGATCACACTTCTGCATACATCTATGCTTGGAAAATGCCAGTGATTTTAGAGCACAGCATTGTGGGCAATAAGAAATATAATGTGGGGTCTCTTTCTCTCATAACTGCTGTTTACACAATGCTCTGGCAAGTTTTCTGACTGTATTTATTCCACACGGAATGCACAGACGACAAATGTTTGAATTTGGATTAAAAAGCCTGAGCTTCTGGGAGGGAGGTTGTCATCTTGCATATACTTGAGACTGTTTCTCAGCCAGTGCTGATACTGTTCACAGGCTGCCACCCTGAAAGTGCCAACCGTAGGAACAGTGCCTACCTGTCCTGATGTTGGCTGGGGTAGGATTAATTTTCCTCCCAGCAGCTGCTGTGTTTTGGATTTAGTACGAGAAGAATGTTGATAATGCTGATGTTTTTAGTTGTTGCTAAGAAATCGAGGACTTTTTCCACTTTCTCGCGTTCAGCTAATGAGCAGGTGTGCAGGAGCTGGGAGGGAGCACAGCCAGACAGAGACCCAAGCTGGCCAATGGAAATATCCATACCATAGATGTCATGCTCAGTTTATGAACAGGGGTTGGCTGGGGGGCAGGAATCCTTTTCTTTTTTTTTTTTTTTTTAATTCTCTTTTCCTTCATTTTGAATTCTGTCTTGTCCAGGATTTCAAACTTCTCTGGGAGTTCAGTTTTTTTGGGGAGTTTTGCAAAATTCCCAAAATCTGTGAGTTCTGGGTTCCGTGATCACTGCAAATCGGTCGTCAGGCAGCAAGAAAACTGTATAGCATGCAGTTTGCTTTGCATATTCATTATTATCATTATTATTATCATCAGTAGTAGTATTAGTATTTCCTTTGTTGTCTTATTAAACTGTCTTTATCTCCACCCCCGAGTTTCCCCTTTTGTCTGTTTCTCCTCCCCAACCAACTGATGGGGAAGGGGAAGGGGTGAGTGAGCGGCTGTCTGGTGAGTAGTTGCTGACTGCCAGGTTAAACCATGACACTATCACACAGTGAGATTTAGCAGTCGGGCATTATCGATGAGGTAGGTATCAAGATATCACCAAAGAAATACCACTCTGTGGGTGTAACTGCAATGTTCCTGCAATGACAGCCACTTTGCTTGTCAGTAATTACTTTGTGTGAATCAGGTAACCGTAATTCAGACAGTTATGATTGTAAATCCAAAGACGATCTCATTTTAGACTCTAACTTTTCCTTATTCAGGGCTTTTAACCTGAATGTCAGTGCGCCTTTCAGTTGGAGAAGTCTGTTAGCTGCCTTGCATTCCCAAACAGCTCCCAACACCTGAGCCCTGTCGAGTTGAGCTGCACATTTTGGAAACACTTCTCCTATTCTCTCTATATAAAGAAAGGGGTCATAGATCATTCTCCTGCCTTCTGGCATTGCCAGCAATCGGAGGTTAAGGTGGCTTTCTTGATATCCTTCTCTGCTCACAGCGAGCATCACTGCACTTGTGACGGTGAAGAATTAGCAAAGATACTGGGGAAACTGCTCTGTTCATCCCTTGCACTCTGCTGCCACAGGACTGAGTGGTTTTGTGATCTGAATTAACTGAAACAGGCATTTCTGTAGTCTTTCTGCGTTTCTGAGCTTTTCCATCAGATATGCTGTGACGATTTCCGATGTGGGGCAGATTTATCTGCATATTTGGCCTGCGAGGGCTCACCAGTACGTATGTCAACCTGCAGATGGCACTCGCAATGCGTTGTAACAGCCTTTAGTTCCGCTGATGGTAAACAGAGCTGATGTTTCTCATCCAAACTAATCAAACATTGTCTCGAAGTGAAATGAAGCAGAAGTGGAAGCTGGCTCGCACACTGTCCCCTTGGTGTTCTCCCACCCCTGCCAAAATCGACGTTGTCCAAGGTCATCCAGAAAAACAACTCTTTTTTTTTTTTTTTTTTTTTAAAGTGAAGCTGGGCCGTCCGTGCTTTAATGCAAGGTGGTGCTTGTCATCTGTGTTTATGCGATAAACTGCGTTCAGATCTGTGGAGCTGCTTTCAGGGCTCTTGGGCCACATTATGCTCACAGCTACAATCAAGTTTTGTATTTAGTACCTGTGTGCATGTTTGCATGCAACAGTTGCTGTATTTTTCATGGTAATCCAAAGGCACTGATGTTTACAAGGTAAGATACCACAACTTCAGCATGTAACAGATCACGTATTCTGCATAGCCTTGGTTCAAAATGTGTGGAGTTGTCCCTCATTATCAAACAGAACAAGAAGGTTGTCTGGAGCCTGAGCTGTGGCCATCAAAGTTCATGGGGCTTGTCTGTATGTCCAGTGCAGCAGCTCTTGGCTCAGGCCTTGTGGCTAAAACAGTTTTGATTCAGATACATGGCTGGATCCTGTATTCCAGACTTTGAAAGTTTTACAGGATCCCTTTTGCCAAGGTATACATGCAATGCAGTGGACTATTCTTGAATTATTACATAAAAGGAGAGCTAGACAAAACCTGAGCAAAAATGCAGAGCTTTGCAGTATGCCATTGGGAAGCTATTTGTTTTTTCTGTCCTTGGGTGTCTATGCTTGCTTTCCTCTAAGACAGCTTTTGGAAGATGATGATTAAACACCTGAACATTGGGTTTGAACCCAAAGTTAACCTCATGTGTACTTATAAAGTTCCTTTAAGATTCAGTTCTTCCTTTTATTCTTCTCAGGGAGGTCAATGTATTTCCTGCAAGGGAAGGCTTTCAGAGACCTTGAAAACCAAGGGCCTGTGTTGTCTACTAGAAATCAAAGATCAGGTGATATTCTTCATCTGATAAGCAATTTGTGCTTCAGTGTTCCTGTCTAGAATATTCCCTTCCTCCATTGTACGTTTCCTAAAATGCTGCCAGTTCAGAGTTTTCAAAAAGCTCTTGGAAATACAAAGAACTTTAAGTGCAAATACGTTGAAAAACGTGATTATATTGTTTGTCATATGAAATATCCAGTGGATTCAGTAAGAAATCCTGCAGGTAAAAATGGTATTCTGTGATCTCTCAGTTCCACATAGTTTTACTTCAACTGCTTTAAAACCAAGTGAGGTAATGGAATAGTCAGGCCAAAGCTGAATTGCAAACAGCTACTTGTTTGGCCTTCAGGATAAAAACCTAGTGCTTTCCCATACAGATTCTAGCTCTGTTGGATGTCATTGTTCTAAAGCTTGGCAGGAAGTTCAGTGCTGATGTAAAACAGCTAGGCATAAATTAGGAACCCATGTTGATAATGAGCACTTAGGGAGCATTGTGATTTTTTTTTTTAATTATTATTATTACTTTTTTAAATTTTATGACCTACCTGGCTGTTGAAAGGAATAACTCACTGAGCATACTGGATTTTTCCCTTTGGGATGGGTGATTGAAGTCCCACATTGGATGAAATACCAGGCCAAAATGGGGAGAAAGCAGATAATTAAACCTGGTAAGAACTATGCTCGAAGTTAACAATAATAACTGTGGTTTCAATAATGCCTAATTTTTTTAAAAATAAAAAAACCATGAGCCAAGCAACAAAAAATCAGCCCTACTATAATCTTCATCATCCTTTGCATGGTCATTAGCAAGTTTTGAAGCTATAATCTGCAGTCTCCTGTACACTACATTTATGTAAATGTATTCACTTCTACACAAAGAGGAAAAAATGCCCACTGGCAGCAGATTGCATGGGTTGTGCCATGGTGCAGAAGCTCTGGACTCCAGAACTCTTGGTTTCTGCTCCTGGCTGGCAGCAGGCTGCAGTTGGCAGTCACAGGCAGCAGAGAAAACCAAAATTGCCTGTATGGTTTATCTGTGAAGGTTATCTTGGGACTTATGGATCTGCAAACTTGTAACAGCATAGGTGAAGAGCCAGATAGTTTATCATGGAAGCAATAGCGTAAATTTCTGCATGAAGTCTAGCATTTCTGGGTGACTCAGGACATGCCTGCGTTGCAAGTGCAGAGATACTGAAACTGTTCTGCACAGTCTGAGCCAGGAACCAGAAAAGGCAGGAAGGGCTGAGCAGCATAGCAGTGTAAGCTGTAATGCTGTGGGGACTCAGCTGTTCAGACCCAAGTCAGAAGCAGGCCATGGAAGACATGTTGTCCCCGAGGAAGTGTGATACTCTCCAGAGTGCGCTGTGGATATCAGTACCATGCTCTGTTGCATGATCTAGACATGCCCATGGAGACTTCCTTAGTAGGGGTTGCTGAAAGCGTGTTTTGGCTGATCTTCTGAAAGTTTGGATAGCAATGTAATTGAATCGGTGGCTGTTGGTACTCCATGATCTAGTGGTATTGGGGAACTTATTTTTAGAGAAGCCCTATAATGGCACAGAAATCTTCCTGGCAATCACTTGAAGAGCTGTGCCTATTATGCCATGTCTCTGAGTTTGCATTTCAGTGTATTCCTCCTCAAGCTAGAGGTGATTTTCTTTCCTATTCCTCCTCTTCCAAAATCACATGACAGCTGAATCTTTTCATTAAATTGTCTGCAGCATGATTCACAATCTAAATACTCCCTATAAAATCTCAAGGCTTGGCAGCACAGTACATTTTTGATAATTGCCAGGAGCTAGCTTCCTATTGCTGGTTTATTTGGGTAGGTTTATTTTTATGTCTTTAAAGTGTGTTCCTTTAATTTGCCCATAAATGCAAAATGCTGTTCCCATGGCAGACTCGGAGAACAATGAAGCTATTTTGGAAATATGTATTTTTAATGCTAGAGGTTCTGGAAAATGGAATTTCTAGTGGGGGGGGGGAATTTGGAGTTTTTGAATTTGTTTCATTTTGAGTCAGACAGGAAAGCCAAAATTTCCTAAAGAAGAAAAATCCTGGAATTTGTTTTTTTAAGGCCATAGATTTCTTAGAGGATATTGGAGAGTTACAACACTGATGCATTATATAACATACATACTAAAAATATATTTAAAATGGTACTGATGTGTCAACTGAATAAACACACAGCTGAAAGCAAAGATACGTACAACTGACAATTTCTGTGAAGTATACACACTTAGATGAACCACTGCTGCAGTTTTGACTAACCTGTGTATGCTGGTTAAAACCACCACCATCTAAAGGCTTTTGATCCCATCCGATCATTTTCTTTGTGCACTTCTTATTGGCAGGTCAGTGGGTTATAAAACTGTACCTATTGATTCAGGAAGATTAATTGCAGCAATGTCCAAATCTTGTTTGCAGTGATGGTGGACTAGTACTCTTCAGTTCAATTTCTTGTAGCTATTTATAGCAGGGGAGGCTCATGGAGAGAAAGGTGGCACTATGAATCTGCTCGGTGTTTTTACTTTCTGTTTTTGTCGTAGGGCAGGAGAAGGAGCTGCTCATGGCTGTGCTGCTTCCTGCAGGCCAGCCAGCGCTGTCTGTAGGAGTACAGCACAACATTAGCCACAGCAACTGTATTATGACATTGCTGCAAATCACAAATATGCTGTTTTGCAGACATTTGGTAAAGGAAATTTCATGTAGATTAAGCTAATATCAAAGAGATTTCTATTCAGTAGCAGAGCAACGTAATTTTCAAGGACAGATTTTAGGTATTTATTATCATTGTGCAAATGTTCTGGGAATAGGCTAAATGGGTCCAATTGATCACTCTGCTGCACAAGATTTAGAATGAAATCACACTTCCAATTTCAGAGAAGCTGCTTATAATTAACTTGTTCTAAAGAGTGGAGAATCTGGTTCAATGGCTGTACCTACACTGCAGAGAAACTGCTTGGCAGTGCGGTTGTCCCTCTCTTCTTGTCCTGTCACAGGTCCCTAACTGTCCAGATGAAGGGTGTCCTTGTATTCCCACATCAGGCATTTGAATTGTCTAAAAACTGTATTTGCATTATGAGACTATTGCAAATTTTTTATACTGAGTATATATAAAGTATTCAACCAACATTTTATTGCTTATAAAGCTATTTCTAAAATTTATTTCCCTGGGTTGGAGTTCAGATCTCAGTTTCTTTTGTATAAAAATAGGGCAACATCAGTGGATTTACAGAGGTCTTTTGGAATTACCTGTGTGTGAACAGGGATAAAAATCCTAATGTGTGTATAAATAATTCACTTGTTGATTCAGTGCATGTAATCCAGCCATTAATATTGCCTCCATAACCGTGGTCTGTGAGGTCTGGTTTTGAATAACCAAGCCCCAAGAAAGCACTGGTTTCTGTCACTATGGGAATGGCATATGGTTTGAGGCATTTAGGCAGCTTTGTTTATTGTCTGGTTCAGAGCACTACCACACGCAGAAGTACAGGTTCCTCGCCCTGTACTGCCTCTGCTTAGCTAGGGAGAGAAATTCTAAGACTGACATGAGAAAAGCAAGGAGAATCAGCCTTCTCATGTCACTACACTTAAAATGAAGCTTGTTTCAGGAGAAAGAAATGCAGAATTTGCAAGAAGTCAGGGACTGAGACAGGAGGTGTTTCTGAACCGTCAGTGAGTATGTGCTCTTGTGTTTGTCTAGCACGGTTGCTTATATGAGTGTGCAGCTAATGCTATAAACCAGTATGTGCTCCAAAACAGTTACACCATGTCCTATTAACGTGCAACCGTCATTATTATTAGAGTGTTTTCTTCAATGCATAAGGGTTGTCTTTTCTGCACAGTCTAGGTAACTCCTCATGACATTAGTGAGATCTACAGCTATGCAGCAAACAGAGAGCAGAGCCTGCTTTTGCCTCCCCCGGAGTAGTATTAGGGGTCCAGCCAAAAGCGCACAGCGTAAAAAGGTGTTTGTGACTCATTAATATCAGGGAATGGAAAGTGCAGCTGTCACCTTAAATGTGTCAACCTAGGAGCTGAAGCGAATGCATTGAGCAATTGGTGGAATGCAGGGTGTTCCTGCACAGAGAGGAGAGATGGCTGAGAGCACTAGGTTTTGGCGACTGGCTCCTGCTTCTTTTGCCTGTGGTCAGGATTTATATTGACAACCAGAACTTGGATTTGTCAATGCCCACATATCAAAGTTGAGTGCAGGAAGGACTTGAAACCTGCAGTGCTCCACGGCGGAGGAGAGAGGTCTGGTACAACTCCAGTGTTAGTTTCTGTTGTCTTCTGGGGTTTGTTTTAAGCTCAAAATGGACCTACTTGAATTCTTTTTAAAATCAGAGGTAGGTGCTTGTTCCCACCACAAAGGCAGCTCAAACAAGTACCACCCAGCCAGGAAAGTATTCACACAATTCCTCCTTGGTAAAAAATAACTTTTGCTGACTCTTTTCATGGGGTGGCAAGCTGTCCCTCCCAGTGCCAGGCCCTTTCCCAAAGGATTCATAGCTTTATCCATGCCAAAGCACAGTTTCTCAGCGTGCACCGAGTGATGGACGCCGTTCCCTCTCCGCTCCTCCGTCACACATTGAAAACCAAATAGGAAAGAAGCAGCCTCCCAGCACAGCCAGGGCTGTGCAGCCGCTCTGAAATACCAGTCAGCTCACCAGAGTGTGTGCTCCCTCTTGGGATTGCTAACTGGGTCACTAGGTCATTTAACCATTGTAAATTTAGTTTTCTTGTAGTCACATGTAAATGTGGGACAGAAAAAAAGAATCTTCAGAGCACAGAGCAGAATCCGATTTGTGTGCTAGGATGGGGACACAAAATAAGAAGATTATTTGGGGATGAGAATGGTGAGGGGAGGGTGGATTGCCACTTGGACCTGCTGGGCATGGCTCCAGGGGTGCAGGCAGGTGCCCAGATCCTGCTGCTTGGGGGTTTGCATAAAACTGGGACTCCCAGACAGCAGGCAGAGAGAGATCAAAAGACAACTCAAAGATAATTTCTCTGATCTTTGGTTTTGTCTCATGTTATGTCCAGTCTTATCCTTTAGGGGCCTGATTTGGGATTTTTGGAGGAAGGGGGATTGGACGGGGAGAGGGAAGGATTTGGCAGCATTAAATAAAGAATACACTAGAAAGCTCTCAGGGTTTTTTATAGTACAGAATCTGGCAGATGTTGACTATAGAGGCAGTATCTTGTATGCCTGCAATATTCTTGGAGATCTACTACATGCCAAAAATCAATACATTTTGTAGCACAACAATTTCTGGTGGGAATACTGTTCAGTACCAGATCTCTCATTGTAAGTTATTATTAAGATATATTTATCTCAGATCATGTGTGGCCACCTAATAAGAGCCATAAATAATTTTTTTTTAAATGTCATCTTTCTAAATCTTTGTTGTGGATAATCTTATGGAAAGCCTGAAATGAATTTGACACAGTAGAACAAATTTTTAAAATGCGCCCCATACGAGTGCTTTCTGAGCAACATGAAAAAAGTTCGTTTCTGTATGGAACTTTTCTGAAGTATATGAATAAGTCTGGTGTAAAATAATTTTTTAAAAATGATTTATCAGTTCCAGGGTAGTGAAAATCCCTTTTATTTTTCCTCATTATAAATATGCAGTACATCTCACTAGCTGTTACAGAAGATTTTAATCTTTTTAAGTTCCAGGGAAGACTAAGCCCTTAGTCCATTTTGCTTTGGTGCCGCCTCTGAAGAACTAATTTGATGGGTAAGCTGTACGGACAGTTCACATGTCAGGGAAATAACAGTGGTGAAAAATTGGTTTATAAGTCTAATAAGATAGAGAGAATGGTTTCTACTCATTCGAAACAAATTCCAATGTGTAAACCATGACGGAGGGCTGAATTAATGTTGACAGTGAAGAGATTCTGAATCCGAAGGGACCATCTTGCTGACCTGCTCCTCGGGAGGCTGAGCTGGAATAAGGAGATAAAGCTGAAGTAACTTTTTACTTCACTTGAAGCTTGGGGGGCTGCTTTATTCTTGTAGATAGCAGAGGTGCGTTAGCCATCAGGTTGTCTGAGGCCCAGAGAGTAGGGGGATGGGGGCAGATGTTATCGGAGTGGTGGGCAGGTGGTGTGTTACCATTCCTGCTCACCGTGTATCTTGAGAAACCTTCTTCTCCCAAGTGGAAATATCCAAACTGTCAACAAAACAGACGTGTCAGTGTTTTGTTCTCACCATGTGTTTTGTCTCCAGCAGGCAGTCTGCTGAAGTGCAAGGTTTACTCTCGATGGAAAGAACAATTTTTGAGTGAATCTTTGCTGCAAGTTAAACTTACCTGGGCAAGTAGAAGGGATCCATGAGAATACCAAGGGACTCCCTGCTTCCCTCGGATTCTCAAGGGAATATAGACAGTGCTGGCACATGGCATTAGCTGGGCTGCCACAAGACATGATGCCCATTTCCTGCACCACTCCCACCTGGGTCAGTGCATGGGAGCTGATGCAATGCAGTGTGGCAGGGAGGTGATCTGCACTTCAGAGGCGCAGCAGCAAAAAATTCATTAAATCTCTGCATGCTTCCTGAGGTAGCAGCAGTGTACTGACCCTGTTAAAAGGCTGTGACGTATCTTCCTCCATATTTTTGACGTCAAACATCAGTTTGCTTGTCAGAGGTGGTCTTTATGGCAAAAGAGAGTTCACTGCAAATCTTGAGGTTCTGTGATGCATTTGTGATAGACTTACCTTTCTGCAGCAGCATGTACTGCATATAGTAATATTTTTTTCACATAACAGACAGAAAGAAAGTATGATTGTTATGTGATGTATATGCAGTACTGTGGTGTGCTCCAAACTGCCTCGTCTCTATATTTAGCTATATAGGAATTCTTAAGCTGAAAACTTTGGAAAATTCCGGACAAAGTTTTGCTGAATTTTCTTCTGTTAAACATTATCTCATTCTATAAACAGTCCCATGTTGCTCAAAATGTGCTTCAGGAACAATGTCATAACCTGTGTCTACATTAATGAAAATAAAGGCACTGCTGGGTGGGAGTAGTGACTGTGGGGGGAAACACAGAGAGGAAATGCTTTGCTGTCTTATTTAAAGCAAGTTTCATAAAAACCTAGACACTAGGAAAAAAGCTAGGCAGTTTACAGAATTTACATTCTCGTAGGTTAATTTCTGCCTCTGTTTTCAAGGCAGCAGTGCTGCCAGTTGTATTTGGTACTGACTTTTCCCACTGCTGCTGACAATCCAAAACCTTTTGATACTGTCGTTGCTGTGTCTTTGATATCTCCAAACTGTGAGCATGATATTAAATCCAGAATGCCTGAAGTTATTTCAATTCAGGAGACCGGCAGGACTTGATACAGCTGTCATGATGGTATTCATGTCTACAGGGCTTGGAAAAGATGTGACCTGAGCCTTTGGGACAGAAAACAATACTGTGCTCTCCCAGATTGCTGCTCACCTCTGAGTTGCCACACGTTTCTTTGTTTCTCCATTCGCGTTCCCTTTTCCCCCTTATCATAAAGAAGTTGTAGGGCTTTGCTGCGAACTGTCTAGGCTTGTTCATGACACTTATGATCTGAGAAGCTTTCAGAATGCTGCATTTCACTCCTGACAGTTTTTCCTTCTTGAACTCCCTTGTCATCACTGCAATAAAACATGCTTTCCTTACCTTTGCTGAGTTTCAAAGGCTCAGTTACCTTGCAGTCAGTTGAGCAGCTCTCATTCATACACTCTGCTAATCAACCAGTTATCAAGTCATTGTGCAGTGATGATACTGTTTTACTGGTACACTCCCTGTGCTGCATAACACTAACCAATGTCAGATGACATTAGTTTTTTGGCCTTAACACCAGTTCGGTTTCATGTCTGATACGAGAGCTACTGTATAATGGTACCTCAGTCAATTATGGTGTCTTCATTGTTCTGCTGTCCTTGGTGTTGCTCACTTCCACGTGCCTGTTACTGTGCAAGGATGCTCTCAAAGAGAAGGGATCAGGCTCTTTTTATGGATATTACCAAGCATCAAATGCTAGGATAAAACTTGGCCAATAGTCATCAGTCTTCACTAAGTCTCGTACATCCTTGTAGAGTCCATAAAATATTGAATGTATTTAACAGCAACAGGAGTATTTCATCATCTCATTTTAATATGCTATTTAGGTATGCTTCTTCAGAAGAGCACTGGAGTGACAGAAAAAAAATATTCTAAAGAGTATTAGTTGCTCTTTACCTGCACAACCATATTATTGTATTTCCTACTCCTTCCCATATAAGCACAAAATGAGCCTCCGTGTTAAGTAGGTACGTTTTCTATTTAGGGTGCCTTAAGGTGCCAAAGTGAGGTATAACTGCTGACTTTGAAGGGCTGTGAGACCACCTTAGTTAAAACTGTCAATATTTTCAATGCAGTCTCCGAAAATTATTTTCTCTGATGGTTCTTCAGGTTGTAAATGGAGCTATTTGTGTGTTAGACCGAGTGGATGAGCCTTTCTGGGAAAGCACTGTTGTCTCAGCTAGCAACCTCTCTTGCCTCAGGAAAGACGCCAAAGGGGCTTTGTGGGATTAAAACTTCATTCTTGTGCCAAAGGGGTGTTCTTCCAGCTCGTGTGTGGAGTTCTGTATATGAAAACTTCTTAAATCCGATCTTGCAACCTGTATAGGCACATGTATTTCTGGTAGCTTAAACTGCACCTTTTTCAAAGATGTGTATCAGACTCCAGTGTAATCCTGCAATGATATGCCCTCCTTATAGTATGAAATGTGTAGATTGCTTCCCTGGAAAGAGCAGGACTATTTACTTTTCTTATATAAAGCAAATGATTAGTAGTTTATTTAATAGAGGAGATTGGACATATATAGTCACTAAAATAAAATAGGGAGGGAAGAGGAAGTTTGCTAGGCTCCAAGTGAAGCCTTTGGTGGGTGTAGTCTTTCTGCCTACAAAAAGAATTAAATCCCTTGCCTTTCCCATTGCAAGAAACACAAAAATGAATCTTGCAACATTTAAAAAAAAATAAAATAAAATCTCAGTGGAGGTTTGCAAAGTCGAGATCTTTGCCAAACATGATTTTGAACATTCTGATTTAGAAGAGCAGCTTTGGAGGTGTTCAAAGTCAAGTCCTTGAATAGATGGTACTTTTCAGTAGCAACAGAAAAATTCAGTGGTGGTTAAGCTGACCACACTGAGCTAAGAAGTTAGCTTGCTCTTTATGTGTTTGTGGTGTGTGCACGCACGTGGCATCTATGTGTTTCTGAATACTTATTAATATTGGATATGATGTATGATATTAGATGGCGTTTAAACATTATTTCACTATAGGTTTCACTGGCATTTCATTGCATAATGGTTGTGATCACACTGGAGTTAATTAGCATGACTGTGACAATAAGAGTATTCTCTACTTGATGTACGACTGCACTCGTGGTTGAGATGAATAGTTGATGTGATAAAATATACAGCAGACAACTTTTTTTTTCAATCTAAAAAAAACACTGCATATGAAATAGCACAAAAAAAAAGAAATCTTTTAGCTAATGTATTTCCATCTGTTAATTCTCATCTTACGTATTTTTTTAGTTTGAAGGTCTAAGGTAGTTTTTAAACAATTTGTCTGGAGTTTGAGCATTTGATGTAATGTGTAAGTGTCAATTTTTAAACTCAAATAATATATTCATCTCAATTTGTATGTGAACCCTGAGGTAAAATCATAAATAAAAGATAATGATACATGGAAAAATATCTGGTTCTCAGCAGTGGTTAGTGAGGATGCTGTGTGATACCCACCTGGTCATTCCTGGGAACTGTTTATTTCTCATTCGTGCTGAAAAATCCCTTCTGCTTAGATAATCCACTGAAATCATGGAATTATTGGAGGTGTAAAGTAATAATTAATACCAACATGGTATTATATCCGGCCTCTTAGCCATTTGAAATGGGAGCAAACTTCATATTCCCCAAAGCTGTGGATGTTCCTGAGCTAAGCTAAACTTGAAGTGTCAGTGAGGAAAGAAGTAGCAATGGAGCAGTAAATACAGATGCTCAGCCAGAAAATATCTGAAGAAAAATAATTTAAAACACTGCGAATAAGCCATAGTCCCACAATGGGAGATGAGAGGTGTAAGGACCTTTCAACCCCATGTACCAGCTATAAAGAAAACTTTTCCAGGAACTGGGAGAGAGGTTTTCTACGCATTGCTGGTGTGCTGAAGCATAGGTGACATTCCAAGCACTCTGGTTGCTAGACTGCATTCATAAAAAGATGCAGTTCTGAGAACAGTAGTCATTTCGTTGAAATTGTCAAGTGGTTGGTACTTGGACACGCACTCACACATGCTTGCACTAACAGACCTACTCAAGACCCTCATTTATTAAACTACTTTAACAGATGTGATTTGCTCATTTAAGGGTAGGCATGTTCCTACGTGTCCATCAAAAGAGGATTCTAACAGGCTGTAGTATTAGAAGAGCTCAAACTTCA
This sequence comes from Opisthocomus hoazin, assembly GCF_030867145.1. Lineage (NCBI taxonomy): Eukaryota > Metazoa > Chordata > Aves > Opisthocomiformes > Opisthocomidae > Opisthocomus > Opisthocomus hoazin. The sequence goes on along the minus strand of NC_134422.1, from coordinate 12,100,472 downwards.
AGGACAGTGCAAAGAGAACTGGGGCAAAATTATGACAGTAAAAATGTAAGATAAATTGGCATATCTAAGGGAAGAACAGTCTGCAGAAGAAGGTGATAGAAGCTTCATTAAGCTGGATATTTTTTTAAAAGGTCTGAATAGGTTTCTGTTCTAGTGTACAGCAGGGAACAATCCTGTACTGATAGAGCAAGTGGCTGCATGACCTCAGAGAGATGTTCTGCCTTTAACTTCTGTGAGTGTAATTCCTGGTAAGTCTGTTTTGAATTAGAGCAATAGAGCACAAGTAAGGATACAGGTCTTGATTTGATTATGTGAAATTCAAACTGAATAAAATCACATCTTATATTAGATCATCATATGCACTTAGCCTTTGCCCTTCTTAAGGGAGGAGGAATTTTGACAAAGATGGATGCTTCCTTAAACCCTAGATTTATTTGTCGAAGAAATGCTTCATTGTGGTCACTCATTTTAGCTTTAGAATATCAAATTACTAAAGATATAATTCTCCACAAAAGCCTGCCTGTGAGATCACTTAACCTAAACAAAAAACTGGAGCTAATTTTAACAAAGTGTCTTGAGCAAAGAATTTGGTATCAGTAACCAAGAATCATAATTAAGGATAACAATAGTTTATAAGGATTGAGAAGACATGCAGAACCAGCTCCATGATTATTGTTCTGTGAATGTGAAACGTGCTGTAGTTTCTGCAGGAAGGAGTGCTACCCGCTGTCTATGTGCAGAACAGCAGTATGAGACCTCCAGAGTTCCATTTTTAGCTCTTTGCCATTTTTTGTCTCCTCCTGCAATCTTGAGTAAATGGCTAGTAGGGTGACCCAGTTCTCAATGAAGTCAGCAAGATCCTTTTTACTGTTTTCAGTGAGAGATAGATTAGGCTTTAAACTTTGTCTCGACATCCCATCTTCACAGCAGGAGTAATAATACTGCGATTTCATCTTTGGTGAAGAGTCAAGTCACACCTCTAAAGAACATAAAGGAGATATCACATCAGAGAAATCCTATTAAGTCTCCTAAGCTTCAGCCTGAAGGTGTAAGATGGGATGTACATCACTAGTCTTCAGTCAAGAAGATCGAATCTAAGGTAGTCACCGAAGTTCTCTCTCTAGTCGGTACTCACTGGCTGCTAGAGATGCCATCTCTTCCATGCCTTTTGAATGGTAAAACCTAAGTGACAAAGCTCTCTGAATCAATACAAGGACCTCTGCTTGGAGCTGCCATTCACAGTCGCAGAACTTGATTAATGCAGAATAAGGCAAACCAGCGCTGCCTCATTCCCCTATCTAAACACCTACTTAGGAAGCGCAGTGTCTAGGCTCTGTGGTGTTTAAAGCAAAAGTGTATCTATCTGATCACCTGCCCTGCTCCCCTATCTCATGTTTCTCCTGATGTATACAACTAAAAATCTTTCTCTGGCTGATCCGCATGGTTCATAACACACTGGAGATTTAGAGACAGTTACCATGAAAACCTCTCAAATATAACAAAAAGCTATAAAATACTGTGCAAGGCGAGATTGTTCTGGAAAAAAATTGCCCAGATCTGGGCTACAAACTCTGCTCTGGACTACCATTAGACACAGCTGTTTTCAGTGTAATCTGAGTGGAAACACACAGCAATAACCTAGTTACAAGTGTAGTGGCCAGGAGTAGAAAGAAAACTACATGGAAACATCTTCTGAAAATGCACTTGTGTTGAAACCAAAATGCTGCACTACATTGATTGATGCCTTAAAAATGTTGGGAGGGGGTAAATGAAAAGCACAAATACGTATGGTTGGTATGTTTGTTTTTTGTGTTTTGGCTTTTGGTTTTTTTGTTGTTTTGGGGTTTTTTTTTTCATTTAAAAAGGACATTTAGGTCTTTGAGTGCTTCCAGAGGAGGGCAAAGAACCTGGTGCAAGGGCTGGAAGGCATGTCCTGTGAGGAGCAGATGAGGACACTGTTTCTGTCTGTTTTGGAGCAAAGGAGGCTGAGGGGCGACCTCACAGCTCTCTGCAGCATCCTGGAGGGGACGTGGAGAGGGAGGTGCTGAGCTCTCCTCTTGGTACCCAGTGACAGGATGTGTGGGAATGGTTCAAAGCTGTGCCAAGGGAGGTTTAGACTGGACATCAGGGAGCACTTCTTTACCGAGAGGGTGGTCAAATGCTGGAACAGGCTTCCTAGAGAGGTGGTCAATGCCCCAAGCCTGTCAGGGTTTAAGAGGCATTTTGACAATGCCCTTAATAACATGCTTTAACTTTTGGTCAGCCCTGACATGGTCAGGCAGTTGGACTAGATGATTGTTGCAGGTACCTTACAACCAAACTCTTCTATTCCATTGCATTCCATTCTAATTTGTTTCTAAGTGACTAAGATATTGGACTTTTTTAGCTTGCAATACATATCATAAATAAGAAAGGCAAAATACTTCTGTTCTGCTGCCTCTAACCTTGTATTTGTCCAAGAATTAACTGATGTAGTACTCAGTATTTTTTTGTTTATTAATTTATTTATTTCTAATAAAAAAAAAACATGCCAGATATTTTCAAACCAGAACAGAGGCCCTTTGGTTGGTTCGTACTGAGCACTGCAATGATATTTTCTGTGTAACAGATGAGGCCAAGCACAAACTACATGCAGCCGATGCTCTCTGATGTTGAGACTCAGTGCAACTCCTAGCCTGGGTTAAAAAGATTTTGAAAGAATAGTTAACGAAACACTAGTCTGGCACAAAGATTATGGACAAAGTAATGTTTGTTTCAACTTTAAGGAGATCTCTTAGGAAGTTTGCTGAAAAGCTGTGTTTGGATTGTACATTTCCAATACAGCGATGGCTTCATACGCATTAACCCGGAGACATGGTGGAATCTCAGCTGAGATCTGCTGCCTGGGTCAGAAATGGAAATGGATCTTGACGTTTTGGTGCTTGTTCGTCTGAATTGTAAAGGAAAGTGTGATAGATGTAGCAGGCAAATTTCACATCAGCTTTTTCAAAAACCATTTTTTTCAACTTGCTACAGAATATCAAACTGTTAACGATTAATAAACCAGTTATGGGAATCCTATTAATAAATATTGTCACGGGATAAGACAATAATTGCCTTTTGATTCTGGACTGTGGTAGGTTTTGTTGCATGGGTTTTGTTAGTCTGTTTCTTTCCCATAATTGTGTTTCTTTTTTATTTGCACGAAGCAGAAGAGATGTGAAAGCCTCCTGGTTCTGTCTAAAATGAATCCAAAAGCACATATTACAGCCATTTCTGTTGTAAAGCCTGAAGGGTGCAGTTTCATGTTTTTGTGACTGTAGATTTCATGATTGAAATAGGTGATTATGCGAAGATTAGTATAGAAAGATTATTAAGAGATTTGAGATGGAAGTTGGTTTTGTGCTTGAGATGATGCAGAAATATGTAGTGCCAGTTCCCAGCTCACAGAGAATTTCAAGGGATTACGTATGACAGTTCTCTCAGGGGTTAATGCACTGTTAGGAAAAAAATACCACACACCCCTGAAGTTTCAGACAGCATATCATTTTATAACTCATAGATTATTTCTTCCATGGAACTTGAGCTATTATTATTTGACAGGAACTAATTTCCACAGATGTAGAAGAGGGAGTCTTCATGGGATCTTCCCTTTGGAGGCATTAGCTATTTTTGGTGTCACCTTCCTCAGGACGCCACAGAAAACCTTCCATGGATCTGCAGTTTGCAGAAAAGGGGACAGCCATGATCATCCTTCTAGTACCAAATAAATTCTCTTCTGCAGTTGAATTAGCCCTTACCTTCTTCTGAAGTTTTGAATCTTGATGCCACTTTGGAGATGTACCTAGATCCTGCACCCCTGGTAGATCCTTCCAGATCTCAGAAGGTTTGGCAATCTGAGGTAACCTCTTCTGGCTGGGGGCAACAGTTCAAGGAAGCATTATAAGCTTTTCTTCATCACGAGACTTAATTCTCTCTTGGATTCCTGCCCTGTCTGACCCCGGGGTTATGTCACACCAGAAAAGTGTGAAATGCTTCAAACAAACGAAATAAGGGTGTGTGCTCTGAAGAGCTTACTAAGAAGACAGCGAGCTCTGGATGAGAATGTATGAAGCAGGCAAGCAGTGTAGCAGTATAGTGCCAACCAGTGTAGCAGTATAGTGCCAACCAGGATGAAGCTCTCAGGTTCAACATAGCTTTACTTCAGCAATTGTAGAGAAATAGATGTACGTGAAAATATCTGATATGCGTAAAAAGTTCTGATATGATTTATGTGCACTTCAAGCAAATGAACAGAACAAAAGTAGAGCAGGCCCTCACCAAATGACTAACCTCTAGCTTATTTAGCCTGTGCTGCGTTTATATCTCATCTGACAGTAGATGACAATCCTTTCATGAATACATCAAACTCTGGAGTTCAAGGCGAGTGTCGTTAACTCCCAAATGTGGTTGCTTGTCTGAAATGTATCTAAACCTCTGAAATCTGCAACAGTGACCTGGAAATCTCTCAGCAGCAGGCCTTTCTTCTAGAATGGCAGGGATAAAGCTGTTAGTGTTTTTCCTGTCATAAACTGCACCTGTTTTTCAAACCCAGAACTGGGAACTCAGTGGACAAAGGCAGAAAAAGAGGTGAGCAAAAATTTCACCATAGAATCACAGAATCACAGAATCACAGAATAGTAGGGGTTGGAAGGGACCTCTGTGGGTCATCTAGTCCAACCCCCCCGCCGAAGCAGGGTCACCTACAGCAGGCTGCACAGGACCTTGTCCAGGCGGGTCTTGAATATCTCCAGAGAAGGAGACTCCACAACCTCCCTGGGCAGCCTGTTCCAGTGCTCCGTCACCCTCAGAGGGAAGAAGTTCCTCCTCATGTTCAGACGGAACTTCCTGTGCCTCAGTTTGTGCCCATTGCCCCTTGTCCTGTCACTGGGCACCACTGAAAAGAGCTTGGCCCCATCCTCCTGACACCCACCCTTCAGATATTTGTAGGCATTTATAAGGTCCCCTCGCAGCCTTCTCTTCTTCAGGCTGAACAAGCCCAGTTCCCTCAACCTCTCCTCGTAGGGGAGATGCTCCAGTCCCCTCACCATCCTTGTAGCCCTCCGCTGGACTCTCTCCAGTAGCTCTTCATCCTTCTTGAACTGGGGAGCCCAGAACTGGACACAGTACTCCAGATGAGGCCTCACCAGGGCAGTGTAGAGGGGAAGGAGAACCTCCCTCATCCTGCTGGCCACACTCTTCTTGATGCACCCCAGGATCCCATTGGCCTTCTTGGCAGCCAGGGCACACTGCTGGCTCATAGTTAACCTGTCGTCCACCAGGACACCCAGGTCCCTCTCCGCAGAGCTGCTCTCCAGCAGGTCCACCCCAAGCCTGTACTGGTGCATGAGGTTGTTCCTCCCCAGGTGCAGGACCCTGCACTTGCCCTTGTTGAACCTCATCAGGTTCCTCTCTGCCCAGCTCTCCAGCCTATCCAGGTCACGCTGAATGGCAGCACAGCCTTCCGGTGTATCTACCACACCTCCCAGTTTGGTGTCGTCAGCAAACTTGCTGAGGGTACATTCTAACTCTTCATCCAGGTCGTTGATGAAGAAGTTAAACAAGACTGGGCCCAGTACTGACCCCTGAGGGACACCACTTGTCACCAGCCTCCAACTAGACTCAGCGCCGCTGATGACAACCCTCTGAGTTCTGCCATTCAGCCAGTTCTCTATCCACTTCACTGACCACTCATCCAGCCCACACTTCCTCAGCTTCCCCAGGAGGATATCATGGGAGACTGTGTCGAAAGCCTTGCTGAAGTCAAGGTAGATAACATCCACAGCTCTCCCTTCGTCTACCCAGCCAGTCATGTCATCGTAGAAAGCTATCAGATTGGTCAGGCATGATTTCCCCTTGGTGAATCCATGCTGACTACTCCTGATAACCTTCTTTTCTTCCACTTGCTTCATGATGGCCTCCAGGATAAGCTGCTCCATCACCTTTCCCGGGATGGAGGTGAGGCTGACCGGCCTGTAGTTCCCTGGGTCCTCCTTCTTGCCCTTTTTGAAGATTGGAGTGACATTGGCCTTTCTCCAGTCCTCGGGCACCTCTCCTGTCTTCCAGGACCTCTCAAAGATGATGGAGAGTGGCTCAGCAATGACATCCGCCAGCTCCCTCAGCACTCGTGGGTGCATTCCATCGGGGCCCATGGATTTGTGGACATCCAGATCGCTTAAGCGATCCCTCACACAGTCCTCCTCGACCAAGGGAAAGTCGTCCTCTCTGTAGGCTTCCTCTCTTACCTCCGGGGCCTGGGATTCCTGAGGGCCAGTCTTAGCACTGAAGACTGAAGCAAAGAAGGCATTCATTAGCTCTGCCTTCTCCGCATCCTCCGTCACCAGGACACCCGCCTCATTCAGCAGCGGCCCCACATTGTCCCTAGCCTTCCTTTTGCTGCTGATGTAGTTGAAGAAGCCCTTCTTGTTGTTTTTGACATCCCTTGCCAGCTTCAATTCCAGGTGAGCCTTGGCCTTCCTCGTCGCATCCCTGCATGCTCTCACTACGTTTCTGTACTCTTCCCAAGTGGCCTGTCCCTCTTTCCACATGCCATGCACCTTTCTCTTCTGCCTGATCTCCGCTAGAAGCTCCTTGTTTAACCATGCAGGTCTCCTTCCTCCTTTGCTAAATTTCTTTCTCAGGGGGATGCATTGCTCCTGTGCATGGAAGAAGTGTTGTTTAAAAAGCGACCAGCACTCATGGACCCCCCTGCCTTCGAGAGCCCTGGCCCACGGGATTCCTCCCAGTAGCTCCTTGAAGAGGCCAAAGTCAGCCCTCCTGAGGTCCAGGGTTTTGATCCTGCTTATCGCCCTGCTTCCTCCACGCAGGATCCTGAACTCGACCATTTCATGGTCACTGCAGCCGAGTCTACCTCCAACCTTCACGTCCTCCACCAGTCCCTCCTTGTTTGTTAACACAAGGTCCAGCAGCGCGCCTTTCCTTGTTGGTTCCTCCACCACTTGCATCAGAAAGTTATCATCGATGCTCTGTAGGAACCTCCTGGATTGCACCTGCCTAGCTGTATGGTCTATACTTAATAATGAGCTGTGTTCAGGCTTCTTGTGCATGACACATTTATGCAAACGTGTCCAAAATTAGGTATGAATGCTTCAGGGAATCATCACTGTATGCTGACAGTGCCTGACACAGCCCAGGGGAAACACTGCATGTGCCTGCTTTCACATCCACCCAGCTTGCTTGCAGAAAATCCCCTTTGCCTTTGGGGAACCTTGTGCAGCACAAAGGGACTGCTGCGGGACCACTGCATCCTTTACTGTCTGTGCAGTGTGGCCAGAGCCTCGAGGCCAATCTGCACCCTTTTTTTGCCCAAAGCCTAAGGCTCAGCCTACACCCTTTTCACCATGCAGTATATTTCTATCTGATCATCGTATTGGCGAACTCACCTCATCTAGATGTAATTAGGTACATCACATGCTGGAGTCAGTAAACTTGTAACAGTTTTCAGCAGAAAGGAATATAAGTGTGTTAGGGACAAGTGCAGCAAAGCTGCATTCACACTGTATTCCAGCAAAGGTGTTTGTGTCTCAAATCTATGCCGTAAGCAGAGAGTGAATTCATTTTAAAGCATACTAAGTATTATAAATAAAAGCAGGGGACAGCCTTCTCTCCAGGGAGCTGGACTGGCGTTTGAGCTGTTGTAGTGGTAATGTGTGAAAAACTCTAGAGTGGAGCAGACTTTGAAAAATAGTGCTAGCTTTGGCATTTGCTCCAAATACTGTTGGAAGAGGATCATTCGGAAAGGATGCTGTTAAGTGAAGCTGGACCCTAATTCAGATCATATTAAATGGAACATTTTTTACAAATTTTCAGCTAAAGAGGTTTCCAAAAAATGATTATTAAAACATAACATTTTGCTGCTTTTAACAACCTAACCATTATAGCAGTGGCCTGAAATGGAGGGAATAAAAATTTACTATTGGTAACAAAACTGTCTAAAATATGTTCTTCACAGTCCAAAAGGAGAAATGCAAATACTATATATTTATAGTAAGGCCTCAGAAACTGGGAAGATGAACAATGAATGAGCTGTTTTCTTTCTGCTTTTTATAACTGGAAATACTTTCCCCCATTAAACACTCGGAGGCCAGTGTTTGATCTTTGTATTGAATATTTTCTCAAGCAACAACTATTGACTGCAGCAGGATATTATCTAACTGAGAACAACATGACTTGATTCATGGCTTTGATGTTTGACAGTGTTCCTTTAATGTTCAGAAGTACAGGTGTGTCCACAGTGTTAAGCCATTTTTAAACTGAGGATGATTCTCAGTAGGATTTTTAAAAGGAGTGCCACAATTTTGCTTCTGTTGATGGGGAGATTATAATTCCCAGTGGGAGCAGTCTTAGGCCAAGGCTGAGCATTTCTGAAGATCTCACCCGGTACTGGAAACACTCTTAAGCTGATATCTTTATCTCTCCTTAGTGTTTGTTAAGTGCCACTGAGCTATTGGCCTCAACTTCAGTGAAGAAAGCTTTTCTACGACAGCAAGGGCTGGCTATGTTTAGTTAGCTAAACATAGCTGACTAAACCATAGCTCCATGGCTATGGAGAATATCACTGCACTCACCTTACATTTCTGCTGTTATTTATGAGACTGTCTGGTGTATTAGTTCAGTGGTGTTTTCCAGAAATGTGAATGAGGGAGAGAAAGGATGGGCAGGTAGTTTGAAACTGAGATAAGTTTGACGAAATTCCCCTGTGTTCCTCCACAGTCTGTCGCGTCTTGGGCACATCGCTCAGCTTCTGCGTTCTCCAGTTCCTCTGCTGCAAAGCAGGAGTAATGCATCTCATTGCAAAAGCTGTGGCTACGGGGTAAAATTTTCAGGATGATGAAGTGTTCAAATTCTTACCTAAAGGAGGACAGGTACATAGCTCGGACAGGCTGGAAATGATACCCCTCCAAAACAATCTGATCATTACATATTGGCAGCTTCAAGCTAATCAAATGGACTTACTCCATTTAGATATATGATGCAGAACAATAGACAAGAGGAAAAAAATTAGAAGGAACTTGAAGACACAGTCTTCTCAGGTTGTCTCGCAAAATCCAGTGAAAGGCGAATGTTTCTTGAGGCTGAGACATTTCTGGCTAGCATGATTATATGCTGTAATGTGACAGCTGTTGCGAGGCCTTTGCAACGAGCCTGTAGCCAAGTGTCACATGAGGCACTGTAGGCTTCTGAGGTGGTTAGTCCCACTGGCTCTGTTACCTTATTTTTGAGAAATTCCAGAGGACTTGGAAATAAACAAGTGCACAGTCCTGCTGTTGTGCCTCGCAGGATTGGGCTGGGGTGATGTGTTTCAAACAAATTATTTCATGTGTACTCAGGGATTAGTCTGTGTGGCTTTATACATTCTCCTTTCACAGACGGCAGTGCAAGTAGGAATTGCTACTATTGTTTTAAAACCCCAGTAATCACTTGCTTTCACGACTTTGAAAGTATAAACAGCCTGTTTCAGGGATTTACTTGCCACAGTTATATTACTCATACTCCGTTTCTTGCTTTGTTTGCTGGTAGAATACGTACACCAATGCAGACAAGCTTTTGGAGGCTGCAGAGCAGTTGGCTCAGACTGGGGAATGTGACCCTGAAGAGATCTATAAAGCAGCCCGGCATCTGGAAGTACGGATTCAGGACTTTGTCCGGAGGGTGGAACAGAGGAAACTTCTCTTGGACATGTCAGTCTCCTTCCACACCCACACCAAAGAGGTAAGATGTGCATGAGGGAATTTTTCTGTGTATTGCAGAGTGCTGCAAGAGGCTGACTCTGAAAACTCAGACGACATTAAAAAGGCATCTTCACCGCACAGGGCTGATATCCAGTTTATATGATGCATATGACTAACTGTTGTAAAGAGGCAACTAAATGTGAATGAAACATATAAATGACATAAACACTAAAATATACGGGCAGCATATCTGATATATCAAGCAGTGCTTAATTGACAGCCGAAATGTATTGTTGTAAAGCAAGAATTCTCTTGTAAGAGCATGAGTTGATATGAGCATATTGGATATAAACATGCTAGGAGTGTAATACATATCCTTAGAGGGATTACCTATTAATGTAATGTTAATTAATGCAGCCATTATTATTAAGTGTTACTGGAAATCTTACATTTTTTAATGAGGTAGATTTCAGTTTTCAAGTTTACAGTTAAAGAGCAAATAGCAACATACTGATACAGTGAATCAGTGAGAACCTGAATAAATGCTGTTTAGTGTAATTGAAAAATAGCCAGAGATAAGGCTGTCTCGCCAGAGATACAGTGAACAGGACATCAAATGGGAGGCCACCGGGGATGTAATTAAAGCATACTTCACATTTTTCTGCAGACCAAAGGCCATTCAGTGATGAGTGACTATTAAAGACAGGGTTTCTGCTGTGAGAGATGGAATTAGTTAGAATGGTTGTTTTCATGCTCTGCAACATCTGTTTGCAAAAGCACACTTGATCAGAAAGATGCTCTGAGAAGCTGAAAGCTTTGCCTGTGTACATTGATTTGCATGTTACAAACATGCTGTGTACAACAGGCTTCAGCATGTTGGGGAGCCTCCTTAGACAGAAGGTGTATGCACACGTTCATATATATATGTGTATGAAAGATAGCTGGAGTTACAGTGTGTCCGTAATAGCTGTTGATACATGAAGGTTTTGCTTCTACATCCTGCTTCTGCAATATACTAAAATATAGTTTCTTTAAGCTTGTGAATAATACTATTGTTCCCAGAGCAGCTCAAACGCTTGCAGCTATGCTGGTTTGCCACAGGGGAAGCTTAATTGGTTATTTCCTCAGTCAAAATTATTTCATAACAGTTTCCTACTGTGATTAACCTCGCTTCACCTATGCAGGTGGTGACTAGTAACACAAAGATAGGCATGACTCCAGGAAGTTATCAGTATAATATGTTTTCTATCATCTAAATTTCTTCTGATGATTAGTGGTACCATGTAGCCCAATTTGGGTTTGGCAACTAGAGCTTCCCTGTATGAAGGGGTTTGGATTGCAGTGCACTGTACTTACTTCTGGCCTTCTTCAACAAGAAGGGAATTTGCTTGCTCCGCTCACCTGGTTTTAATGAGCCCTGTTTTTGTGTGTAGAAATGCAAATGTATAAAAATGCACATTTTTTTTAAACTATTAAAAAACCAGTCTTTTGTGACAGCATCAATGATGTTTACTAGATATTGAGAGTAAACCCTAAATCTCTGCCTCATTGACATTCATCCATGGGACAGATCAGTGCTGTGATGCCTTTTAGCAAAGCTCAGTAAGTACTTGCTGTCAGTTTTAGGGAGATCCAGTGTGGAGATACTCTAGGTGCCCCTCTGTCTCCGGAGGGACAGGCAATGAAGCTGTAGTATAGAACTGGGATACTGGCAAAGTCATTGTGGACCGAGGAATCCACATTCATTAGAATGAATGACATTTGTTGGGTTGGGTGCAAAGAGGCAGCTAAAGTCATTGCAGTCTCCAGCAGTTCCTCAACGTCGGAGGATGCACAGTAGCTCTGCAAAAGAATGGAAGTTTTCACTTCATTACCCCTGTGTTAATTCACTCCTGTGGGGGCCAAACACTCTGGTTTTCTGCAGGTTCACTGAATTTCATTGTGTGGCACTACCTGCCTCCTTCAGTGATGCTTTTCTGCACTGATGCAAGTCACACAGCCCAATACAGCACTTTTTGCCAAAAATAATAAACGAGGAAATTGCCGCAGTTTTAGTATTTGTCTGCCAGCTGTGGGGATCCCCACAGACACAGTGGAGTAACCAAAGACTGTCAGGGGGACCTGGTGCAAAGGGCAAAGCATTACGAGAGTCCTAGCCCATGTTTGGATCTGTATTTGCTTTTTAATGCTATAAATTGCGTCAAGTAGAAATGACTCATTGCTCGGCCTTGCTTGGCCCTTCACGTACATTGTAAAATGGCAAGTTAACCAACGGAATTGTTGTTCCTCAATGTGACTATAAAACAGATAGGTGGATTCCTCAAAAATTGAGAAATACACATGTCCTTCCTTTGCCATCATGCCTGTGATAGCATTATGTCCTTTCTCTGTTTCATATAAATAGATCTCAATTGGTTTCTCCCTGGGCTCTGACTAGAAAATGTGCTCAGCCCTGAGGAGACCTCCCAGCCTACAGAGCTGGGCTGGACCAAATGCAGGTTCTTGCTCTAGCCACTTCCCCACTTCTCCAGGCCAGATCACCACCATCCAATCCTCATGTTATGGAGCAGCATAAAAATAAATTCACTGTATTTGCTGGGATTTCAGTTCCAAACAACAAAGATAATATCAGATTCCAATTTTCAAGTCACAAATTATCAAGCAAAATTCCCTCTGAGTCAGTAGCAGTTTTAGTTGAGTCAAAGAGTTTGGAGTCAGATTTAAATTCAAGCAGATGTCAAGGCAAAAAGTCTTCTTGCTGCAGCAGTGAAATACAAGGAGATCGGAGATCCATTGCTGCCATTTTACCAGCAGGCATTGCAGTTACCGTGCTGACACATGCCGCCCTGATGAACCTTGACCCTCCTACTTGCCATGCTGTGCCTGATGCTGCACTGCACTATGCCCATCCACACTCATCACCTGGGAGTGTCTTGGGGCGAGGAGAAAGCACTTTGGCTGGCGTGTTAACGCATTTAACACCTGAAGGATTTTACATTATCCTAGAAGGCATTATTAGTTACTTAGTAATAACGATTTCACCCTTTGTAGTTCTTAAAACCATTTCTGAAACTATTAACCAGTTTCTATTATGTCCTTGGAAATGAATAAACAGTTCCCTTCATGTTTTATTGGCAATAATGCAGGAAATTATGGCCTAGATGTATTTTTCATCTAAGTTTCCCAAATTCTCATTGTTTCTTGATATATTAATCTACTGAGGCAGTACTAGTGAAAAGGAGAATTAAATAGAAAGAGGTGGGTTTACTGACATGTTTTTTATAGAAATATTCTAAATATCATTCTGCAATGAACATGTCATTTGTGACAGACTTCCTAGAACAGATGAATTGCATTTCTGATGCAACAATTCCCAGGCATGGATAAGTACATTGATTGTGAACTTCTCACTGCTTCACCTGTATTCTTCCCACCTGTTCATCTCCAGGTGGGAATACTCATATTCCAAGCACCTGGGAAACTTTTAACAGCTCCCTTTTTTAAAAATCTTGTCAAAGAAGTGTTTCCTTTCATAATCTTCCTTGCTAGAATTTCTTCGGGACAATATATAGTGTTGAATTAGGGAGTCATTTAAATCCAGATATCCCGTGAGCATTGAACTTTAAGTGTTTTTTTTATACTACAGTAGACTTGAATCACTACTCGTTTCATGTGAAAGCACTAGAAGAGGATTCCTTCTGCTAAACACCGATTTTTACAGTTGAAGGGATTTGAAAAAAACTGTCAATTAAGCATAATTTTTTTGTTTTTAAGTGGCCTTACTAAGAATACACACAGTAGGCTGAGATTATGACTTTCTGGTATGGTAAAAGCATTTTAGAGGCATAAATTTAGAGCAGTCCCCTAAGTGATTGCTAGTGTCATGACTTATGAGTAACATAGTTGTACTATTGCCATGCCTATAGAAGAGATGTTGTGTCCCACTGTCCTACAGTATTCATTATGGTCTCTTAGTTTGTAGTGAATATTTTCATACCCTTTTAGGCCAAGGCATTCTTGATGGTGTGGGCAGAAACCTCGTACCTTGGGAATCAAATCCAATGATCTGTATGGCAGAGTAAAGTTATAAATTATTATCTGTGGGATAAGTGCATTCAACAGACTTCTACCTAAATAATTTCTCTCAGGGTTAAGCATGATTGAATTCAGGTTCTTAATTCAGATCTGAATCAGTCAGTAGCAAGATTGTCAGATCTTTCTGTTTTATCACAAATGTCATGATAGTTGATCTTTTTCTGTGAGGTCTCAGCTGCTAGGGTCAAATGATGATACAGGATTCTTGGTTGTCATTTAATTCTGTTTAAAAGAGAAGAGGTTTTTAGCTTCCTGGAGAAGAGGTTGCAGACATGATAAAATCGCACCCTGAAGACTCAAAAACCTCAAGGCAAATAATAAAACCAGCTTGTAATTAATTGTCTGAATCTTAATATTTTACACTGGTCTCACATTTTTACACTTATGGTTCTGAAATGTACTTTACAATTCCAAGTATAAAAAAAGTAGACACAAAAGAGCACTGTCACCATTTCCGTATCATTAAAAACTTTTAAAATCCTTTTGAATAATTAAATGACTAGTTGGCATCTAGGAAATGTCTCTACCTTCCATACAGATTTTCTTTTCTGTTTTGTTTTGCCTTACTTAAAGTGGGAAGAAGCACTGCTGCCATCAGTTTCTGATACAGCTTCAGTGCTGAGGGTTTCAACAACAGTATAGAACGGCTTCAGAATTACTTTTGTCAAGTAAGTGTTGAGGCGAGGCTACATATAGATAGCTCTGTGCAATATCTTTATGCAAATAAATTCTTGGCCTCATCAGTGGGATTTTAAGCTTTTATGATTAATGTAGATGTTTAAGAGCAAGTATACATACCTCAGTGTATTGTCTGCATAACTGAAGTAAAGTGACTGATAAAGAAATTGCTAGTTTAAGAACAAGAAGGAACTTCGCTGATTTTAGATTCATTTACAGTATGTGGGTCTTATCAGAACTACAAAGCAGTTCTGGAATTGGTTCATAGCTCCCTGGGGTATGAAAACATGTTTGACCACCTCTACATTTCTCGTAGCTCAGTGGATTTCAGATTACCACCTTTGTGTTTCCGCGAGTACTGCAAGACAGCAGCAAAAAGCTGGAGAAGCAGCAGTGTGGTTTCAGGCCATGTGCCCATGCTTTGTTGGCCCTTGGTAGGTCAGAAGAGCAATAGGACGAGGTGCTCGGTGCTTGCAGTTCCATGCGGAGCCTGCCAGGTCTACCCGGCCCACAGGATAGGGGGGATGAGTATGCTCAGGAAATATTCAGTGTTGAGAAAAATGAATTGCCAAAGTTTTAACAGGTTCTTACGGAACATGTGCAAACTGGAAGTTGGCAGGGGTCTTCGGAGTGACCAAATTTGGCCAAATTTTCACAGGGATGACATAATGTATATTCTTGACATCAAGACAATACACTGCAAAATTTCAAACCCTTGCTTAAAAGCGTGGAGGGTCTGGAGCATCTCATGTGAGCAGAAATAAGACTCCTAACACAAGCAGTCAGTCCTTTTTTCTCTTCCTCTCATTCTGTACCTTTTACTTCAAAATTCATCAAGTTCAGCCTTAGGCAGATACCTGGTATGGAAAGTTTCACTCTGAAACAGCTTGGCTGATAAGGCCATGAGAAATTGAGAGCAAAGTCCTGGACCGTTAAGTGTGGGGCAGCTTCCTGTGTAGACCTAAATTATTTGTGTTCAGCAGGTCACCTTGGTCACCCCATAGATGTCAGTGGGGTTACTCAAGTGAGTAATGGGAGTGGGTTTACCCTGTCAGTTAGGAACAGTAGCAGTGTTTTACTACATGCGCTGCTTACTTAATTTTACTTGATAATCAAGGCCTGAATATCATGATTAGGAGATTATTTCTGTGTAAGTCACTAATTTTGACAGGACTTGGCCCTCATGTTGCAGCAGAGTTGCTGGGAAGCAGGGAGCAGAAAGCTCATGGGGCTAAGGTCTGTTGCAGTTGACCCTCATCAGAAGAGCTGACAGAATGAATCAAAGTTAATCATGAGGCAAACATGACAGTGGTTCTGGGATATATTGTATAATCTTATCATTCATTGTAAGTTGACCCAGGGTTCAAAGTCAATGTTACTGAACTTCATAATTTGTTTTTTGACTGTAACTGTTAATATTGACATTTCAGAGCAATCCCCCATTACCTAATAGAGACTTGTGACAAAGGAGATAATCAGTTTAGCAATTCCACTTGCTGGCAACTTCTAGAAGTCCTGAAATGGTCTTGGTTTCTGAAGATGTCTATCACAAAGTATTTGTCTTACACCCTTGTGCACTACTCTTGTCCTGGACAGTGCTTTTGTTCCTTTTTTCATATTATGGCCAGATTTAAAAAACACTGAAAGCATAAAACACTAAAATGACCCAAACTGTCTCTCTGCACATAAAATATTCACCCACTGGTCATTTCACATCTCAGTACTTTTCAGGGTTAGAATGAAGCACCACATGCCTTGTTCAAAAGCTAGGAATTTTGTTCCTTCAATGGGATAAAATGAACAGCTGAAATACGTACAAAGCAGCATACAAAATCAGACTTAAAAATATCTGCCCCTCCTCTCACTGCAGGGCCATGAAACATCAAACATTAAATTTATGCCTTGTACAAGTATGAATGTTGTTTTCTCTGGAAGATGAATCAGTGTGGTTTGATGGGGGGAGTGTTATAAGCAGAAAAATCACAAGACAAGGGAGTGAAAAAAGAAAATCCCCCCTTATAAGGGATTAAGTAACTGCTGATTTTTAAAAAAAAGTAGGTGCTCAATTTGTAAACATTCTGATATTCCCATCAGAGGTGGATCTGCAGGCAGAGAGCAGAGGACATGGGAGAAAGGAACTGCCAGAGCTGCACATACAGGTAATGTGTGTACAGTTGCTTGCCTGGATAGCAGATTCCTTGAAGAAGACAGATATGTTGCCAGCTTACTGTTATCACTCTGATAATTGGGGCTGCAGAGAGGGCTCTACTGGTATAACAAACGTTATTTTCATGTCAGCTATGTAAAAGTTCACTCTGGGTTATTAGCAATCAGTCACCATGAAGCAGCAAAAGAAGAGCAAATCCCTCTCCAGCTCCAGAGCATAGACTGGCTTTGACCAAAAAGCAAACATTCACCAGTCCTTCATGTTGGTGGTTTCTTTGCAGAGTTAAAGCTTGTCTGTAAAGCTACCAAAGATCTGGGGCTGAGGAACCAGGACAGCTGGGGTGTTGTAGGGGTGCCCCGCTTTCCTGTCCATTTGTTGTCTAGGAGCAAACTTTACTCATGAAAATTAAGAAGCTAGGAATGGAGAGAGCTGTGCTATCCTGGCAGCACATCCTGCTCTTGAGCAGGGGAGTTGGAAGCACAGCCAGACAGCTAATGAATAAAATTCTGCCATCTGTGATGGCAAAAATATTGTGAGACACAAGCAAAGTAATGTAGACCATATCTCAGGAAGTCAAACCTGCAGCAGAGCAAGGGCAGGTACATGGAAGAGAAGTACTTTCCATCATTCTGCCGTGTGCTAGCCAAAGGATTCCTATAGACTCCATTTAAGTTCACACTTTGCTATCTGCATTTTTCAGGCCATTCACCAATGTTTTGACTGACTGCTTGGCTGCACTTAAATATCATTGACTTTTGATGGCCCTTACAGGTGTTCTGTGTGTTATGGAGACGGGTCTCCAGCCCATATGCCTTGCACCCCAGGTAACAGTGATTCATGCTGCACCTAGAATGGTGTTTTATGCACACCTTTAAATAGGATGTGCCAGCTCTCATAAAGTACATTTTTTTTAGTCATATTACAGCCCATTTTCCCAATTTCCTGAAGCTGAGGAAGATGAGTTTCTCCTGGTTCCAGTGTGCAGGCTTCCAGTCTTTACTGCTGTATACAAAGGCAACAGAGTAGGCAGCGAGTGCCTGTGATAATTTGCGTATTGAGTAAATCTTCGTCAAAGTCATACAGGGACACACCTGTAATTCACTCCTCTCTCAAAAGACACATTCTGTTGCACCTTAAGTATGTGTATGCAATGGAGTCTACACAACTAGTTTAAAATGGTTAGTGTCAGTGTAGTGGTTGAAGTTGGTGGATCCAATAAGACCAGTTAGAAAAAGATCCCACAGTTTGTTTAATCCTTAGCAAGTTTCAGAATGACTCAGAATCATCACAAGTAATTTATTTCTGAGATTCCTAGGGCATAGTTCTGAGATTCCTAGGGCATAGTGCTCAAAGCAATAGATTGGGGTAAGACTGGAAGTGATATGGCCAGTCACTGGATAAAGCACAGAGGGAAGAGGTAGTGCAGCTCCCATTTGAGAAGTAATTAAATGTTTAGAACCAGTGAACAATTTAGAGGATAATGTAATGGTACCTGCATTTATTTAAGTAAATTGCTGGATTTTTAGTGTGTATTTTACAGCTGTGGCCAGCTCCTCCTGCACTAAATCATACTGTATTACACTAGTGTAAATCTGAGTAAATCTTTCGATATAGGAAGAACATCTCCAAGCCTGTTATCAGTATGATCAAGTGCAGAATTTGATTTGCTTAGTACAATTACTGCAGTTAATTACATCCAGATTCATAACTACAAGTAACTTATGTTAAAATTATACTAGAAGAGGAAGATGTTTTTGCAAATTCATGATGGTAGCAGAAGAAGCACAGAACGTGTACATCTGATTCTTCAGTTATAAGCCAACTTTCTCTCCTAGAGTGAGTAGTCCCTGAATTACATTTACATGACCTTGGGCTGGGGATCTACACACTCCCTGAAGTTAAGCGTAGCTGCCTAAATCATGTTTCCCTTGAGAGCGGAGATTATTTTGTGCTATATCAATCTGGTCCATGCAGGACTTGGAAAACGCATCAGATGTTTAGGCATTGCAAATCCTTTTGCCATAGGCAAGGTTACTAATTAAGAAGTGTCAGCATACAGAATCACCAGATGCAGCTCAACCAAGGATGAATGTCAAGAAATTGGCGAGGAAAAGGGAAAAAGCAAGAGCGAGGTTAGTAAGAGATCAGATAGTATTTTTTCACAGAACGTTCTCTTTCTTTCCACTTGTCATTTCTTCCCAGCCGGTTTGGTGGTATCTGACAACATTATTTCTTGCAGCAGGGTGTCTCATCAGCTGTATCTTACCATGGGATTCACATATCATGGCATTTTATATGTAGTGGCTGGTCATATCCCATCCTGTCACATTTTATTAGGTATGCTGTCATTGTGTGACACTTCGCTGGTGGCATGTGGTCACATTAGAGCTCGTCATTACATACATTGTTTTCTATGTTTCTGTTGACATTTCCATGAGACCTTGAATGTGCCTTTGGAAAATGTTGAAACGTGCTTCTAATTCACAATAAACAATTCTTTCAACTGAAACAGCACTGGATGCATTCTAAGTGTGAATAAACATCAGCTGATGAAGGTTATTTGTACTGATAAGTTATATCATCTCCACCATGTCAGTTTGGGGAAATCAAGGTAGAAAAGGCAATTTCCTAAGCGCTGTGCAGTGAAGCCAGATTCACAATAGCACTTGAACAGGTGCTTAAACTTAAGCACAGGCTGAAGTCCTGCCATAAATTAGCCTGAACTTGGGGTCTATGTGACTTCCTAATGCATATTGTCAAAAAGCTAGATGTTATTGCTCAGAATAGGTTTGTATAAGCCTGGCATAGTAGCAGAGGAAAATAGAGTCAACAGACATCTCTCTCTAGAGCAATTCTGTTTGTGTTTGGTTTTTTTTCTGAACCTACCCTTGCTTCTTTGCACGCTCATGTTACAACTCATGGAGTGGAAGCAGCGCAAATCAAGTGGGAAAACAGGGTCCCCAAGTTTCACTGAATTCTTCTGCATTCTTCTCTAGCCTGCATTGCTGTGGTGGATGTTCACTTTACTGAGTTGGCATGAGCATCCTTTTGGGGCTTGCCCTGCAACGTATGACACTTCTCTGACATAGCAAAGGAGTAGAACATACATCCTGGAAAGCTGCTTGTTTCTATTACAATCCCTGTTTTGAACAACTAGCAAAAATTTTGTACAATGGTATTTCTCATGTATTGAACTGACTGGTTCTTTGCTTTTCGCTGCTCTCACTACTTAGTGTTTTTAAACCTGTTATGAGGAGATTAAAACTCATCTCTGGCATTTGCAAATAGCAGCGTATGTACACGGGGTGTTTAATAGCTATTCCAAACACGCAGGCAAGATTTTCTTAGCAATCTCTTAAGGTTTTAGATTTTGTTTAAAGTGGTCCCTTGCTCTAAGTCAGAAACATTAATTTCTAGGTAACAGGCACAGATGTCCTTCAAACCTCCAGTAAGTGGTCTCATTAAGTACTTGAGTAAAATGAAGGGTATTGCATCAGATGAAATAGCTGGGAATAAAAGAGCTGTGTTGTCTCTTGGATGGATGGAAACTGCCTGTGTTTTATGTCCAAGACAGACACAGAAGTTGTTACAATGCATGAGAGGTGCCAGAAGAGGGGAGGAGGGGGTCATTCTTCTTTTCCACTGGTCTGGTAATCAGAAAAGAATTGTTTTTCTTGTTTAAGAGCCATGGTTACCTTGATAAATAAAATCTCAGTTCTGGAGCCTCAATGTACCTTCAGCATGGACATTTGAGGACTAGGTATTTGCCTTAGACTTCTACGTAGCTGACAACTGTAACATTTTTAGATATAGTTTGCGTGAGCCAGATTTGTGGCTGGATCTCTCTGATGGACTTTTTTACCACTAACCACTTCAGAATCGCAGAATGTTCGGGGTTGGCAGGGACCTCTGTGGGTCATCTAGTCCAACCCCCCTGCCAAAGCAGGGTCACCTACAGCAGGCTGCACAGGACCTTGTCCAGGCGGATCTTGAATATATTCAGGTTTTATCACTAATGCGTTAGTATTTCCATGTCCAATTAATCATACCAAAGCATAGATCAATTTGAAGGAAGCACAAAATTATTTTTGTGTTATTTCTTCATAGTTTTCCTGGATTCTGTATCTTTGTTTTAGTACATGTTAAGTAGTACGTTGCAGAGATTATCTCCTTTTCTGGACATGTGCACCACTGGCAAGCTTAGTAAAAGTCACCACAGCTGCATGTGGAAATACTGTGTTAATATTTGAAGTGTTTGCATGCACCTACATACGACCCCCATACAGGATCAAGCGATACATTAGCAGTAGTTTGGAGCATGCACGTGGATGAGACAGAAGCTCACAAATTTTGCTCCTCTGACAGCTCTTCTGACTCTGGTGTTGCAGTGACCTGGAGTTCATCTTTTCAGTGCTGTGGTGTTCACAAGTGGGGCTTGGTAGTAATTTCCTTCAGGTGCAGTTAGTTGTAGCACATAATCCAGGAGGTTTTTGAATCAGGTTCCTATTGTAAATTGTTCCTGAAAGATCTTTCTAATCTTATTAATATTGACTGATTCTTTGTATTAGGATTTCCCAGGGATTGGTGGAGTCTAAAGGATTAAAGGCCTCTAAGTCAAGGATGACCTAGATTCTGATAGATTTTATTATGCAAATCCTTACAATCAGAGGTCATTAATGGAAACATCTGAAGCTAATATATGTTAACATATTTGAGTGCTCTCTGAAATTAATGAGTGTTTTGGTTCCAGGTGAGTACCATACAGTTTACGTATTTCAAAACTGCTTTGATTTAGATGTGTATTCAAGAAGTGATTTAGGATCTTAAATGTCCAAATCCTTTTGCTGCTGCTGAAGGTTGGGTTCTGGAGGCACTTTTGAAAATAGGGTTTTCCTCTGAAGTCCCAGAGGGGGACAAGAAACTTTCTCCTCTACCCTTTCCAACACGATAATTTCAAGAAAACTGGTGATTCCTAACAGCAAAGCAAGTTCTCTACTTCACTTTCATGTTTGTAAAGTTCCCTGAGCTTTATTTCTTATCTTAAGTGAAAAAATGAAATATGACAAAGAACAGCAAGAAATTAAAAAACTACTGGCTTTCCCAACTCAAAACAGAAGGATGATTTATATTCATGGCCATTTTTCTGTTCTGTATTTACAAAGTGCTCCATTACTTGAAGATCTGATAAGAAGAGAAAATAATATTCCCAAACAATCTGGTCCTTGCCTGTTATAGTCCAGCTGTCCCTACTGTTTGAGTGTGTGCAGGGACCAGAACAAACCGAGGAAGATTCTGAATGTAACTGCCATATATAAGGCATTAATGCATTTCTCTTTATGGTGGCTTTCCAAAGTTCAGTACCTGGACCTCAGGCCACGTATGAAAATGCCCTCTATTTGGTTCTTTGAATATGTTTTCATACTTCTATTTATTTCATAAGCCTGACTACTTAATTATATTTGTTTCTTTTATTAATACTTGCCTTTTTATAGCATGCCTTTCTTCTGAGAATCTGAAAATACGTAAATGAACTGAGAAAAGACATTCTATTTTAGGCTAGTAGTGGGGTAGGCCATTGTGATTATGCTATTTATGAGTAAACAGAGGCGTTTACCCAAAATATTCAAAGCTGACAAGCTGCAAAACCTTCAAAGGAAGCATATGTTTTAAAATTTGTTTTCGTAAGTGGCCCATAGTCTGTCAAGCAAAGAGTTGGTAGCGGAGGTGGGGACAGAGCATAGGGAGCTGGGCTCCCCCTTTTCTGGTATCACAAGCAGCGATGAAACAGGTTCTGATTTTGATTAGTTTAGATCAGGGTGATATCCTTGAAGTTCAATAGTGTGCCTATAGCATAACATTGGACGGCTGGCCTTAGGTTTGGGCCCTAACAGTGAGAAGCCTCCCTAGCTGCCGCTTAAAACATGTCCTTCTCCTCCTGCCATTTTACACGGACATACAGAATTCTCAGTCTCTGAAGAAATTCTGCAGGATGGGGATCCAGTGTGCCTCATTCTGAACAGAAATGTTTTTAGCAGCTCTTTCGCCACCCCTACACAACGTCTGTCGTCTGCTGCATGCGTACTTCTAGCTCCCTTTCAGACAAATTGCTTTACAGCTCCCTCGAACTGCAGGCAGAAGTGCAGCCCTGCTGCTGCCAGCACCGCGGCCTTTGACATTTCCCCGTGCAGTGATGCAACGTGCTGTTTCCTGCTCCTGTACTGCTCTGCTACCTTGCAGAATATACCAGCGGAATGTGGGTTAATGGGGCAGGCATGGCACAGAAAATAGTCTCTCTGGTGGAGTCATTAGGATTTGCTGGCAGATTGCCAGCTCAGTTGGTGCAATTTTGCACTCACTTTCAGAGCAAGCTTAAAGGGGAAACCTCCATTCGCTTTAAGCCTTTACAGCCAACGGGAGGCTGCTGGGGCTCGCCTGCCAGTGTCCAGACCTCTAACGAACAGCTGGCTGGAAATTCTCATCTAAACACTTACTCAAACGAGTTGTTGTTGTTGTTTTGAAACTGGTAGTTAAGACTATTTAAAATTAATGCATCTGCACGGGATTGATTGGTGATATTGCTGTCTTCTATGTCTGGATTTTGCCAGAGTTAAAAAGCGAGGTCTGAGGTGCATTTGGAGGAGCAGGAGAAGTGGCAGAAACCAACAAAAAAACTGAAATAAAAAAAAAAAAAACAAAGCCTTCCACAAAACCTTCTGCCTGGGAAGGCATAACTGAGCAGGAACCATAGACTTTAGCTGGAACCATATATAAATACCAAAGATCTGAGGTCTGTTCTGCAACAGACTTGAGCTGCATGTGAAATTAATAGCAGCTGATAGCACACAGCTCCTGAAAGGGCTAGGTTATCACAGCTGTAGGGCATTGTAATTTGTTACTTGTGTGAAGAGTTAATCAGAATAATATAATTAGTTATTGTCACACAATAAACTGAAATGATAATTAATTTTGGAAAAAATTACCTGGTATGATATTTATTTTACTTTGTTGCTTAAAATGGAATTGCATGAACCAGAATAAATAACCAATGCATCTTTTTGTTTTTGGAAACTTTAGGTCAGTTTTCATGTGAAATATGCAGCCCTAGTTGATGCTTACTGATCTGGAATTAGAGAGCAAAAGGGTTAAATCTCAATCCCTCTCTGATTTATATTTCCCTCCCCTCCTTCCCAGCTGTGGACATGGATGGAAGATCTGCAGAAGGAGCTCTTAGAGGATGTCTGTGCTGACTCTGTGGATGCGGTTCAGGAGCTTATCAAGCAGTTTCAGCAGCAACAAACAGCCACCTTGGATGCTACTCTCAATGTTATTAAAGAAGGGGAAGATCTAATCCAACAGCTCAGGTAAGCATCCATCTGGAGGACAGGTGCTGAGAAATATGAAGTATGCTGTAGTTTAGGTGTGCATAAATAGGGAACTGTAAGTTAGGATTAACTGAGAGAGTTTATTAATTTTTGGTTATTTATTCTTCAAGTGCTTTGAGTATTATATTGAAATTGCAAGAAGTGATTTGTGTGGACTGGTTAGAGCAGTCAGTGGATCAGCATGGGTTTCTGTATGACAGAGAGATTATTTATAGGCACAGTGAAGCGAATTGAAACAAATGTGTTTCAGATGAATATTTTTAGTTGGTATTTATAGAAGATTGTTAAATAGTTGTGAGCCAAGGCCTTGTGATTTATATGGTTGCTCCTGATGTAGAAGTGTTTTCCTCTTCATAAAATATACACGTCTAACAATCTTCACTCTTTCATTTTTGCATGCAGCACCCTTCTATTTATCTTTGTCCGAGTGAGCTTTATTCATACTGTCAAAGAAGGCCTTATACTGCTGTTTTACTTGCATTATGAATTAAACCAGCTCTTTTTACATGATTTGAAATACTTGAAGAGACTGCCTCCAAGAATTTGGGTTTTTTTTGCTTTTGTAATCTCTAAGTGTAGTAGAAAGAGTGTTTGCAGAGTAAGCTTACACAAAACTTGCTGTGAGATCTCTCTCATTTGCTCTTATTTGCTATGTTTTTTGTGGCTTTAACTTTGTTGACAGCAGCAGAGTTTTCTTGCCTTTTAGTGACGTTGCTGAGCTCAAAACCAAGTCCAATACATCACTTGTTCTTTAGATCTTTGTATTGTTACAGATTGCCCTTATCTACATGTACATAGTGTGTACATTCCGTATACATGCATAATATGCAAATCTGCCAGGTCTTATGCATTTCACCAGAGACTGTCCCAGAGAGTTATGTTATCCTCCTCACCCTAAGCTTTCCTGATCCGATGCTTCCAGTTCTCATATAAGAAGTATGCAGAAAACCACAAGTGCCTTGATGGGAAAAGCCGAAGGTGCTCTAGAGCAGAGTAGATAACGAAGTGCCCTGATGAAGCTTTGCCCTTAGAGCTCTCCTGGATTCCTTGAGTTGTCTACTACAGCCACTTGCTGAGCTTTCCTCTACACTTTTTGCTACCACTCTGGATGCAGAGTCTACTGGGTCAGAAACAAAAATTAGACATTTGAAATTATTATCGTTCAGCCCTAGGCAGTAGCACAGGAGAGCCTGAGTAAATTCCTAGTCTTGCTGTATGTGGCTTGCCTGCATCGCAAGGGACTTGAGCTATGGTATTGCTCGCCGACATCTGAGTTGGAAAGGAAGGATCAGGAGCAGACATAGCTAGGCTCCATCCATCCATTCACCTTTGCTGATGAGATAAGTAGGAAGGAAACATGCTGTGTATGGTAAGTGAGCTGCCAGAAGGAGGGGATTTTAGTTAAGAATATGTGTATAGCCAGCCATTACAGGTCAGTCAAACATCTGTATGGTAATTACCTGTTAAACAAGGAAACTTTTTGCAAAGTTTAGGGTATTTCTATGAGATCACAAAAATGGCTTTGAAATTCTGGACTAAATATTTTTTTTGTTGTTCATCCCATCTATTGGCATAACATCATTTAAGCATCAACACCCACAAAGAAAGGGACCCCCTGTAACCACATCAGGTGGAGTGTGGGGTGGCTTGTGGTGTTGCAGATGATGTCTGTGTGTAAGTAGTCCTGGTGGTGGCTGTGGGATTGACCTAAAGGCTTTTTGTCTGCACCTAGGTCAGTAGGAATGCAGCATGTGGAGCTGGAGAGTGGCCAGGGCAATATTTGGGGCTGAGAAGTTGATGGAGCATCAGTATGAATAACAGTTATTGGAGAAAGGTTGGTGTAGTGGCTGCAAGGTCATGCAGGGGAAGAGGTGAACTGAGAGATGGCATGTGGGACTTCAGCTTTTTTAATGTAAACATAGTCAGTGCTTAGTTGCAGTCTTTGAAAAGTAAGGGTGGCCTCAGGTTTGAGACTTTTTTGGAATTGATGTCATGCCTAAATGTTTGTGAAATACCAAGACAGGTTTTGTGGCAACTGTATTTAACAAAGAAGCGGTGTTGTTGGGGTCTGGCTTGTATTCTGGGCAGTGAGCAAGGTGGAACAGGGTGGGCATATTTATGCAAAATAATCCCCTGATTCTGATAAAGTTAAGACCAAACACAGAGAGAACAGTTGTCTGGAGAACAGCAGCCCTGAACACATGCAAAGATTTGCAGAGCTCAACTGTCAAGATGATCTCTGACTCAAGTGTGGGTTTTGAGTACTCTGACTAACTGCAAAGCCTGCAATGTGATCCTGGATTCTTTCAAAAAGCAAAACAGAACTGTGTAAGAAAAATATGAAACTACCTCTGTGTGTGCCCACTCTAACAGCTTTTGTCGCTGCTTGCAAAAGTAAAGAAAATGTAGATAAAGGAAAGGAGGAAAAATCGGAATTACTGCAATCTTTCCTTAACATAGCATTGCATTTCACGGTGTGCATCACTTTGTACCTGCTGTGAAGAATAGCTGACGATTGCAAACACCACAACAATGAAAAGAATGAAATACTCCACTATTATCAAGCATGTCATAGCACAGGTTAAACCCAATAAAATTAATAGGGCCTTGAAAAAGTTTGCATTTGTTGTCCCTATCTCTGAAAGCACAGATGTTGGTTTAGAGAAGAACATTTGTGTAGTAGCACTCTGTGTCTCCTCCAGATAGCTTAGGGAAAGCTCAGCTGCCTGAACGAGCTGAATACAATGCCTGGGATGACTCTTCACAGAAGATCTTCAGGGCCTTCAGTGACTCTTTGAATCCGGAGACCATACCTATGAGGAATATAACAGGCCTGGCTTGCAATGCTGTACCAAGAATGGTTAGCATTGGAAACACTTTTTTCACTCTTCCTTATCAATATTTTCCTGAGGTGATCATCGTTCTCAGCAGTCAACACAAAACAAATCTTTTGAACTGCATTTCCAGGAGTGCTGCTGCGGGCAATATTTTTGCACATCTGTGAAAGGCAAAACAATGACTTGCTCCAGTGGGATGTGAAAGAACAGGAATGTTAGGGGCAAGAAAAAGACAGTGAAGAGTTATATATCTTGCTTTCTTTACAATAGTTCAGCCTATAAGCATTTGATGATGGGTATGTTTCACAAAGCTTTCTCCTAGTTAAAGCACTGCAAGTGGTTTCAGGATCACAGCCTATGTTCTGAACAAACTCAACAGCAATGCACTAAGGCTAATTTTATGTTCTCCAGAGTTTATTTTATATTTTGTCCAGTAATTTCCCTGCATGTTATAACTCTAATTCGTTACCTTTCAGAGACTAGTAAGGATCTTTTATGAATTCTTTCCCAGAATTTCTCATCACCAGACAGAGCAAGAAATCTTGTGCTGGAAGCATCCAATCTTTGAAATTTCTTTTCCTGGAAGGACATTTTTTTCAAAGCAGACTATATAGGGATTGTCGAGGCTTTATCTGGGGAGACTGTAAAGAAATACCAGGCTGTTGCACTTAAATTTTGGTATTCCATCAGCCACTGAAATGCAAGTGTGGCTTGATTTGAGGAATTAGATGTTTAACGAAAAAGAATTTCTAAAACTAAGTCTCTTTGGATCCCAGGAGAGATTATTCAACACTAATCCTGAATAATTCATTCAGTCATTTAGATAATATATGAAGTAATAATCCTGCATTTGAATGAAGACATATTTCATGCCCTTTTACAGAAGACAGGTGCTGACTGAAGGAAACAGAACTTGATTGAATGTGGCCTCAGATTAAATTGTAGTTTCAAAATCTCACCTTGTTATCTTCATTCATCCTTCCTATGCGCAGCTCTAATGCGAAGGCAGAGAGACCTTGTGGTCACCAAGAAGGTGAAAACACAAGACTGACAGAGTGGAGCAGAAACCATATCATCTGGAGAGAGTAATATTGGTGTAATGTTCCCTTATATGCAAGGGAAGTTGGTACTACTTGCTTCAGAATAATGCTGGAGCATCTAAAGTTCAGTGTATCAAACATAAAGTATTTAGGAAAAAGAGGTCAAACACAATCAAAGAACAAACTACTATGCAGTTAATAGTATTCTGTATTTTTAATTTTATTCTTAGGCTTCAAATGTTCAGCCAAATTCTTGTTCTGTTCCTTGAAGACACATAATGAAAACAGAATAATGTGGGGTTTATGGCCTTAGTACCTCAAAGGTGTGTTTTAAATTTGCCTAAAATGACTCTGTGTGTCAGTGCCTAGTTTCAATTTAAGGTATCTGTAAAAGGTTACAATTTTTTTTTCTGTTATGCTCACTGACAGTGTGCCGTTAACATTTAAGTAGACTGTACATTGTTTTGATCTGACCTTACGTGATGATCATTTGCAAAGAGCGAAGCACAAGAATTTCAGTCGACTTCTGTAGAAAACTTCGAATGCTTTGCTAGATGTTTATGGAGGGAAAATTCAACCAAGAAAAGGGAAATAAAAGCCTAAAAATTGGGAACACACTAGCACTTTCCGCAGTGGTGAGACTCCATGAACACCTCTACTCAGCACTCCAGGTTAGCTGGCCAGAAGGCTCGCTCCCAGCCACAGTTGGTGCCGGTGCGACAATGTGGTGACCTGGCAGCATTACCTGACATTTTGCTTGTCTTCCAATATTGTCAGCTGGTTTGCTGCACACATGGGGGTTTGTTGGTGCACCAATAGTCCAGTACGTGCTGTTGGATTTGCAGTTGTCTCCCCTACTTTCTCCAAGCCAGAACTGCAGACTGATAGGAAATGTTGAGGGCAAGACCTGCTGGCTTACCCACTTCACCGTGTTACCCTGGCAGTGCATCAGTCTTTCCAATAACGTATTTGGTAGGGTTTTCAGTTGGCTTGGTTTGAGTATGCCAAATAATGCAGCTGTTATCACATGCCTTTGAGCAGGATGGACTGAGAAAACCACTGCATCTATATATTGTTTGAGCCGAAGTACCAAAGCCTAGATTAAATTATGACTTCAGAGTTTCCTTTCCAACTCTTGTTAAATTTGGAGGACCTTTTGTGACACACTCCAGGATAAATTACAGCTCTTTATTTCTGCAAAGGCTCTTTATCTATAAAACACCCACTTTATCTATAAAACACCCACTGAAAAAAACTTATTGAAGATATAACAGACTGTAGGTGAGCCTATTAATGTATGTGAGAGCACAAGTAGAAAAGAAACTGTCAGGACTGTGCTATGTCCATGCCAAGACTTTTATGAAATATAGCAAACTTCCCCTTGGTGCCAACCCACCAGTTAAAGGGCTGGCTCCCTTCTGCTGCCTGTATAGGGAAGGTGTAGATGGAGCGGTATCTGACCTCTCACAGGCATGCCTCATTTCACTTACCCTAGTGGAAGAACAAGTCAGAGTCTGTCTCAGTGTTGGAAAGGTTCTTTCCTTCAGTGGAATTTTTTGTACTGTATTTGGTGTCTATTGCTGTACCACATAATCCAGAGGAAATCAAGGCACCCCTAGCCCTTAGTCTAAAATACCAGTAATTCTGACTCAGCCTGTAAGTAATAAAACAAATGCACAGAATTACCTGGTAAAGGTCCAGGTGGCTTAACAGCATCTCTGAGCTTGGTGCCTCGGAGGCAGTGTGAGCGGAGGCTGGAGGAGGTCGCTCTGTAGGATTAAAGGGGATTGCCATCCAGAGTCCTCAAGAGAGCTGCTGAGACTGATGTGTCATTCTCCCCCCATGCCCCCAAGTGTGTAAGGTCGCAGTGTCACGACACAAGAAAGGATGATTCCTGTGTTCAAACTTTGTGCCGAGCTCAGGAGCTTTAGGATTTCAACGAGTAGAAGATATGCGTGTTTCATACACCTTCCCTCAGCCCTTTGTGCTTGGGTTTGCTTCTCAGCAGCACGCAGAATCACTAATGTGTAGTTCTTGCTCTTTTGCCTGCCTTAAAACTCAGCTTTAACCATGCTCTCTACCTTGCAACAGGGATTCAGCCGTTTCCAACAATAAGACTCCACACAATAGCTCCATCAGCCACATTGAATCTGTCCTTCAGCAGCTCGACGAGGCCCAGGTACAGATGGAAGAGCTCTTCCATGAGAGGAAGATTAAGCTAGACATTTTCCTTCAGCTCCGGATTTTTGAACAGTACACCATTGAGGTAAGAGCTGGTTGCATGACGTGAGAAAGGTGGAGCAGTGGGAGAGGGAATATATGTAAACCTACTCTGTTAGGATGCACCTGGAGCTGTTCGATTGTGCTCAGCTGTCCAGTGAGGAAGACAGTGATTTACAGTCAGGTTTTAAATTTGGCATTTTGAAGCTAAAAATGTGCTTTAGGATACGCTGCTAGAATGCACTGAAATAGATTCATGTCTGCTTAACTGACTATCCTGAGAATCTGCCTGCTTTGCAGAGAAGCTTTATAAGATACCCCTGTTATAACTCTTTATTGACACTAGTCACTCAGAGATATGAAAGTTCTGTATCACTTGTTAGTGAGGTTTGTCTCTTCAGATACAAACATAGATGCATACAAACAGATACATGCTTGGCTTTAAACCACTGAATGAAAAAACATGTTATGCATGAAAGGAAAGGATATTTAAAATATGGGCTTTAAGCATCACAGTGGATTTATTTAAAAAGCAGAGAAAAAAAAGAGGGGAAAGTTAAAGTATATTTTTATGTCCTTGTGCAAAAAAAGGATTTTCAGCTCCGTTTTGTACTACTCTTTTGAAATCAAAAGCACTGGACGGAAAACTCATCAAAACATTAATAATTGAGGTATTCTTGGACAGAGAAACTTTAAAGAGACTCTAGCCGATCTCACTAATTACTTGCTGTAATTCTGATAAGACAGGATGCAAAAAGAACACCATGTAAATTAGCCTGTGCACAAAATCCATGAAAGCCGTGTGTCAGCACTTATGTCCCTTCTGGGCTGTGTTCCTCCTACTGTATCCCACTGATGCTTATTCAGTTCATGGAGAACCTTTAAGTGGTTTTGATGGTATATTTTGATAACGTACCTGAAGGTATTGTTTGTAAATCTGTAGGTGATCTCCAGGTGGGCAGTGATAATTAATAGGAGCCTTAGAATGCTGTGTTATATTTTGTTAAGTGTTTATTTTAAGACATGGCAAGATGAATTATAGTTGAACAAAAGACTGGAAACGGGGGGGGTTAGGTGTCTTGGTCTATACTTCGATGCTACAGGTAGAAATCGGTGAGGAGTATCTGAGATTTCCTGCTGTGACTGCATAGTTAGGTATTGTACTGAAGTCTGTTCTACAGTGCTTGTTATTCGTGTGAGTTAGAATAGTTTCATTTTACTTGGTGGTTACATACAGCCTCCTTGATATTGGGAGACAGTATTCTTTGTGAATATGTGTGCATGAATACATAAATGTATGTATTTTGTGTCTGATAACATACTCTGCTGTGTGAGCAGTGGTTGCCTTAAGAATGCTACATTCAAAATTCAGGAGTCTGCAGTAACTGTAGTATCTCCTATATTTAAATAGAAGATGCTTTGATACAACACTGTGGCAATTGTTGAATAATTGAGACTTTTACTCTAAAGATAGAAAAGGTGTGTGAATGCATGTATTTGTACCTACTTATAAATGGCACCTGTGTTTTCAAAAATGAAGCAAAAAAAAAATGAAAAACTGTATGTGCTTCTGAAACAACCAGATGTATCTGTAGGCAGTACTTGGTGAATCCATGCAAGTCATTCACTAAGATCTCAGCCTTTCTGTGTTGCACTGCAAATTCTAGGTCTGAACGTAGAATTATGCTGATTTAAGTAAAAAGCTGAAAAAAAGAAAAAAAAAATCACTGTTTTCTAATTCTGTTTCTTTGTATATAGTCTGTCAATCGAGGATCTCAAAGGCCGTTACCACCATGGGTTGCTTTACTGTTGGGCAACCAAAGCATCAGGAGTTGATGTGACTTATCTTAGTCCCCTTCATATGACTCCTCCCAGAGACGGGAATACTATGTGGATCCATCTGTTTTGTTTCAGCATGAATCCTGCTTCTGTGTATTCACAGACACATTTGGAGTGGTGTGATGTATTAAGGTATTTAAAATTGGAAATGGGCCTCAGAGTCTTCTGAAATCAGATTAGCTAGAAAGGATTTCAAAGAAAATCACCACTTAGTTGTCACTGTAGATTTGCTATTTTTTATCATGAGAACATCTGAATTCCCTCTGCAAGATTAATATTGCAGGGAAATCTGAGAACATGCTTCACAGGAAGTCCATGGGCAGACGATTTTATTTAGAAAGCTCCATCTTTCTGAAAAATATGTTTTATTTTAGAATAATTACAACATTTAATTTATAACTGAACACACAATGAAAAATATATTCACTTCAGTATCTTAAATTTTATAAATACTTTTGGTACATAAACAAGAAAAAGAGTTTGATGGATAATAAAAAGGCAATTTGAAACAAAATATTGAATGACGAATATATGCTATGCATTTCAAACAACAGCTGAATTGGCTCAAATTGACACAATAATGATCCTTGGAAAGTAGATTTCAGTCAGTTTCCTCAGCTGTATAATAAAAATTCCAAGTCAGTAGGAAGCCATCATCAAACCTAATAAAATTATCTCACAACATTGTTGAGAAGCAAAAAGATTTTTTCATCACCGTAATTAAAAAGCATATAGTATTTTTGATGGTTAACTATTCCAAGCTTTTAAGGGAAAAAGATGACAAAGTTTAAACCAGGAAATTAAGTATTTTTTTTCTGCTAAAGACAAGCAGTTTCAGCTATCACTGGAAATGTATTTAGGTTTTAATTTTCCATAATAGCCTAGATCCTGCATAGATTAAGAACAGTGAAATAGTGTGTACCGGTATGACCGTCAAATGAATTTCTCCTTTTCTAGTCTAGATAAGCCCCCTTCCACCTGTCCAAAGAGCAATGCCATATTGAACACATCACTAACAAAACCCCTCTACTTTCTGCAGCTGTGTTAATCTCCCTCCTTCCTGCACTCGCGCAAACAGTTTGCAGAAATTGGTCCCTCCACCTCCCAAACTTGAACACCTTTGTTCTCTTTGCTTCTTCTGTCTTGTCAAGACTTGAGTCTCCCATTTTCCCCTCTCAGGTCTGTGTTCTCACCTTTGGTTCTCGGGGTTTTGTGCTCCAGGGAATCTCTTGTGATGAGGACCCTTCCCTGGGAACTCTGGTGAGAGGAGCAACTTATACCTCTCTGGTGGAAGCCAGAGGGATGCAGCTGTGGGAGCCTACCTGCTTCCACCAGCTTTAGGGAAGGCTGCACTTTAGAGCTCAGTCTCAGAGAATAGCTACATCTCGTGTCATCCCTTTCCGTCCAGTTTCGGTACCAAACATTTTTCATTCTGTTAATTTTTCCTACTGCCCTCTCTCTCTCTCACCTTTCTAATTAATAACATAAACTGAAAGTATTAGGAATTTTTCAAACTCACAAATGGCAGTTGAGTGATTTGCCTTCAGTTTTATTTAAAAAGTGTCTAACTGACATTTGTTCTTTGGAAACTTTCCTGCTTTTACTGTTCCTCAACGATACTGAAGTCCATGCCATAGACCACATAACACTTTCCTTCGGCACTTCTTCCTTTACTTGCACTGTACCCATCTGCTCTGTAGCCCTCCTGGTTTTTGAGCTTTTCTATATTCTTCTTTTCTTGACAGAGGTTTGGAGTCCAGACAAACTTCAGAATTCATGATTACTGCACAAGCGACGCTTACTTCCATCTATTTAGTCAGCATTGGACCTTTTCTTGTACTTCAGTGATATCTGCCAAATATTGTTGCATTTTGTCTTCAGGAAAAGTATTTGAAGTAAAAAGAAGCCACCTGCCTTTTTCTTTGGCAGAGCAGACCAGCTGCGTTCATTTAGGACTTCTAAGCTGCACAGGCAGTTTTTGTGTTCTACTTGAGTCAAGGCAGGTTTTGCAGATACGAATTTGGATACGAACACACAGGCACACAGCATGTGCTGCCTGTTCTTTCTTGCCTTAATCTCATTATATTGACTGATATTTACACTCTGGCTTCTTGGGGTAAAGTTTGAAATCCAAACTATGGCAACACCTGGAAACAGGCATAACAGAAATTTGAGAGAGCCTAGCTGTCCCTACGGGAGGCTATGCTGCCGTAGGTTTTAAAACCATAAAGTGACAACCCATTCTTTATTTAGAAAACGTGTCTAACTTTGTTGCCTGATATGTTTTATTCCTTTACCAAGTCGTTGCACATTTCAAGACAAGATGGAATCATTAGGATTATGTGGTTGGGCTTTCTTTATGATGCAGGATTCAGCTGTGTTCATGCAGCCAACTGAGTAACTCAGGAGATTTTGTGCAATGTGAATGTGGTAGCTGATCCACTACAAGAAAATAAGGAATAAGGCTCAAGGGACAATAGCTGGCAGACGTGGAGGCAGTGCTGGCACCACACTGAGCACGTTCTACATATGAAGCACAGTCTTATACCAGAGTTATATCCTCAATAAAATCTTTCAAGTATACTTTGTCCTTTGCTTCAGAAATAGTCATTTAAAGGCTTATTAACCATTATTTGAATGAATGCTAATATACAGTAAAATGCTGAGTAAATGCATAAGAAATGAATGCTAAAGTGCATTGAGTTGCAACCCCTAACAAAATTTCTACCATCCAGAATATTTTTGTGTGTTTTTTTTCTTTAGATCTTTTGTAGAGATAATCAAATTCACCTGTAGGCCTCTATAAAACTCTGACTAAGAACAGGAACCATGTCAGCCAATATCTGTGATTCTGTAAATACCTGTCTGGCAATAGCTGTTGGTTACTTCCAACTTCCCTCTCCCTTTCCCAGAGCTGCCCAGCTCCTTTCCTTGTGTGTGTTGTTTTGTTCCCTGGAATGCACATGAATCTGTGCAATGCCAGACAGAGCCTATGCACTGTAGTCTTAGAGCAATGTGGTTCCTAGGCCAGGATGTAGTCCTGAAAAGGATTATGGGGGTTTCCACTGAACAACATAAATTTGATCTTGTATGCTGTTTTTTATCTTTCAAAAAGCCTCATGATTACTAAAGTCTTCACCTGGTGGATATCTAATTTTCCACCATTCAATCTCTTTGGCTTCATTTCTCCTGCTAATTAATTTTTTTTGGTCTTGATTTTGCTTGCTGGCTCTTCTGGCTGTTCGCATCAATCCCTGAGCATGAGTTTAGAAGGGAGCAGGAGCCAGCTTTCAGACAGTAGTTTACTTCACTGTTATTTACAACTCACTTGAGTTTCCCATTCCAGGTTTATAACATTAGCAGAATCTTTCAAGGGAATTGGCGGTCTGTGTGAAGGTACAAGTTGTTTTATAACCCCTCACTGACTTATAGCTGACACTCAGCTGTGAGCTTCTTTATTAGAAATAAGAGTTACAGAGATCTTGAGATACTTTTGAAAGAAAGGGAGCAGTAAGAAAAATTTCAGCCTCTTCTGTTCATAAGCTGGAATCCTGTAATGTCTCACACTCAGTGAGCTTTTGTTTTTCTTTCTCATATGTACCTAGTTTTCAAACTGCACACCACTTCATTTTAAGGGAAGGCACGCACTAAGCTCTCGGGCACCCTATCTCTGATTTCCACGTTTCTCTTGATATTTTTGGGATTCAGAAGCCAAGAGCACTGAAGCAGAATCATCTCTGTGACAGCCTTTTCATACTTCAGTGGCCCAGGTCCCTGCTAAGGCAGTGTGGCATCTCTGTCTGTTGTCAAAAATGGGTGACAGTACTGTCATACTACACAGCATCAGCCCAAACTGAGGCCTGAGAAAGAGGAATAGCAAACTTTCTGCTTACATGATCTGTGCAAGTGACAGTTTCATTCACCCTTTCCTACTTACATCTCCTCTGTCATATACCTTCAGCAGCAATCTGCTCGTGGATCCACATATACTGTCACATCCAGTCCTCTGCTCTTCCAGTCTGCCCTGAACGCTGAAGCAGAGCTGAGTGCTGTCGCCCCTGGCACCCCTGGTGCCCAGTCTCTACTATGTGCCTTAGACATCTGGTCTCCCCTGCTCCATTAAAACCCTTTTCTTTCTGCACTCGCAGATACTCATTCAGCATCCAGGAATCAGAATTACCTTTATTGTTTCCTTCCTGGATCGCGTCTGACCTCTTATCCACGCTCACTCTTTGTTTATCCCAGATCAATGCCTCCCACCTTTTTTTCCGCTTGAAATGAGGTAGATCTTCCCTTTTCTTGTTTCTGAGTTCTGCACAGATCTGCCCTGTGCCTGTGTGACTGTTCTTCCTGTCCTGCCTCATCCCCATGCTCTACCCACTCTTGTCACCTCTGTTCCTCCTCCTACTTGCGCTATCATTTCTCTTGCGACCTGCCTCCTACATTTGCTTGTTCTTCCCCGAGCGTCTTTACTCTTTTTCAGATCCCTCTCACGAGCCCACTCCCTTTGTGTTGATAGCTTCTGCTCCCAAGATAGAACTTTCTTTCCCTCCTCCTCATATGCCCTTCCTCAGCCCATACTTCAAAATATCAGCTCCTGTGTGATTCATTCACCAAGTAACATTTATTTTCTTTCGCTTGATTCCTCATTTCCCCTCTCCACCTCCTTCAATTGGTAAACAAAATTTTCTGGTTGGCATTAAACAACATGACTTTTGGTGTCAAACACTGAATTTAGGCCAAGTAAGCAACATTCAAGGCTCAGCAGCACCGTTTTGTAGAAAATCTCAGCAGCAGCATCAATAAAATATACTTAGGATTTAGGTATGAAATTATTGCAGATGTAAAATTGCCTGCAGCGCAGCTGTTTGCAGCTTAGGTAGGCTCTTTGGCCTAATTCACAAGCTGGCTGCAATGTAGGCATGAGATAACAACCACAGCAGCAGTTCAGCTATTACTTTTCACCTGAGTACCTCTTCTCTATACCTCTCCTCTTCAGAACTGAAGATGAACCTGTCTCTCTCCCTTCAGTCCTGTTGTCTGCTGGTGTTGCAACATGATAAATTCAAGAAATAGCAAATGCAGCAGTGGGAATTTGGGCATATTAAGTTGCTGCTTTAGGAGGACGCACATAAAGAGAATGTGGTCTAGACTGTGGTCGCTCTGTTTGCATAAAACTCAGACCTGGCTGACGTAGTCGGTGTATCTGTCAGAGCCTTATGATAGTAGCATGGAGCTCAGCACAAACCCAGTATTTGTTCATGTGCTGAAGTGAACTGTTGTGCTGCCTCTGCTGCTCTGATAAGGACATTTTAGGTAGCCCATTTAATACTAGATTAGGTTCATTACCAGCATTAGTTCCCCTCCTGTTATCATGGTTCCAGGAGCAAATATTTCAGGTGAAGAATGAAGAAATGTGCTTTCTAGGCTCAGTGTCAATCAATAGCTTTGTCGTGTCTTTCTCATTAGTACTCTGGGGTCACTTGACCTTCCTTTAGTAACATGGCGCTGTTTCTTGGCCACCAACCTTATGACCTTCAACAAAGGGGTGTGGCTTTTTCCAAGGAGTCAGCCAGACTGTGGCTGACAATGAGGCATGTGTGCAGGTTTCCTTGGAACAGTGTGGGCACTTGGGGAGAAGTCTGCTTTTTTTGTTAATGCAGACCTGTGCACTGCCACTGTTGCTCTCATAACCCCGCTGTTTTGGTACAATTTCTCTCTCATTCAACAGCTGAACAGAGCAGAGCTTGGGGCTTCTCCCATAGCCGGGCTTCTCTTCTCTCAGGGCATCTGAGGGATGCCAAGGTCTATTTAGAATCACAAACAAAACACTGGGAAGTAAAATGAATAAACATAAGAAGTACCGTCAGATGTTCCCACCGAAAATCTAACAGATGAACAGAGCATACTCTAATCAGGCATTCTTCAGGGTCAGAAGGGAATTAAACAAGTTCATGGCCAAGTGAGCCTCATTTATGAGACAATTTCTGACACAGGCCCAGTGCAATTGGTTCTTACCACAGCTTAGGAGATAGGACACTTTAGTCTAACACAGTCCAAGTTTCACCGCAGAAGTCAATGCCTGTGAAAGCATCCAGAGTCCTTTTTTAGACTTGAAAAATATATATCTGCAGATAGCAGAGCTGCCTAATTACACCTTCTTCCCAAAGACAAATAAATCATTTTCTCTATACCCAAGTCAAACCAGTTAGGGACTCAAATTCAGACTCTGGGACCATTTCCAGATGGTCCAGTTTGAAGTACAGAAAATGCTGAGATTTGAGCATTGGCTGTACAGACAGAAAAGGAAATGTCTTAATGAGGGATGCAAAGCAGCATGGTCTCTGGGACAGGGCACCAGATTGGGATTAAGGAAACCTGGGTTGTTATCACAGCTCTGCTATTGCTGCCTTGCCTTTGTGTGCTTTAGATTCCCTTCTAGCCATCTGTTTGTCTCAGTTACTCAGAGCAATGTACCCAACCTTCCTGTACACACTTCGCCTGAGGAATTTGGTGATCTTCCACCGCTTGCTGTGCCAGACTCATTCCTCTCTTTCCCTAACCCAGCACATGGGATGATTGTCACCCCTTCATCAGCCCCACTTGGAGGCGACTTCCCTCCTTCTCCGCTCCATTGGTGGCTGTGCTCCTGGCCCTGGGAGAGCTGGTACTGGGCTAACAAGCCCCGTTAGACTTGTTCGACTGTCCAGAGCCACTCAGGTGCAGTCTTAGCCCTTGTTCCTGGTTCTGGTGATGTGACATGGAGCACCATGGGCTGGCCTTGCATCCTGAGAAGTTTTTCAGGTCATTTCCTAACTGCCTGTACAATCCTTTCCTCTTTAATTGGAACCACTGATTTGAACTGGGGAGCGTGAATAATGGAGCATAAACCCTTCAGTGCCTTGCAATGGCTAATAGGACAGGTAGATGTTTAGGTGCAGCTGCTCTTGTGTGGGGAGCCTGGTGAAAGCTGGCTGCTGACATGAGCAGAAGGTGCATTGGTTGCATGGAATGCAATCCCTCTCTTGAATGGTGGTGCCTTTCTGCTAGAGACCCATCTTGGACACTCATGCCCAAGGGGCAAAAAGCAGTAAAGTTGTGAACAGCCATTTCCCTGTGCTTGAGTGGAAGTTATTGTAGATTTACTGATAAAAGCAATGCTGCCCAGTGTTCCTTCCAAAGCCAAGTAGAAAAGTTAGTAAGAGAAAGAGCACCAGAGCAGAGAGTTTTACCCAGGCAGTTTTGTAGAAGTACTGGATCTCAGTGTACTTGTGGAAACACTCGTTGATTCCTTTGTCTGTCCATCGTCGCCTCCTCTGGCAGTTGAGCCCTCTGAAAGATTTGCATTTTCCTGTCCTGGTGATGATGTCCATAGGCATGAATGGAATGGAGGGATTTTTATCAGAATCCCCCAGTCATAGCATCATGGCTGACAGAGCAAGCTAATGTAACCCACTCTTTGATTGTTTTAATCTTTTCTATTAGTGTCACTTATAAATGCTGTTAGACATCTTCCTGAGTGTGCGTGCATGGGAATGTTCACAGAAAATTGGAAAGTACTTTGTGAACCCTCGCATAATTTCAAATAATTATGTTTTAGCAGCCTGACAATCAATGCAATGAATTCCAACAGACAATATTTTTAATACATCATAAAAAATAAAATTCTTCTGATTCACTTGTATCACATGCCTTTCCATTAGAAAGAGCAGAAAGGTCTTTGCATTGAACTTGAGGTGTTATTGTCATGACTGTAGGAACCTGCACTTACTCGAAATTCATTCTGTTATTTGTAGTTTGAAATAAGGTCAAAACCACCTCAGATCTGATTACTCTTAGCTGAGGATCTGTCTATAAATGTATCTACTAAAACCCTTCTCCAGCATCTACTTTGACCATTTCTCCATAACTGTTAAATCTGCCAACAAGCCTCTGCAGTCCAGGAACTGCAGCTACGACGTGTGAATGAATCAGAGGCTGCTGGGATCAGGAATGGGGCCAAAAAGACTGTAGAGATAGCTATTATTTAAAGGTAATTGAGTGGAATGGGCAATGGAACAAGCTGAAGAATAATAGAAGCCCCTCAGGGTGTCCACACTCTGCCTTTCACCCTGCAGCTGAGGTCCCAGGTTCTTGGTTGAGTAAATCTGCTTTTCTACTTCTTTCAAAAAAGAGTCTAAAAATTGCTTGTTTTGCCTTCTAGTGCAAAACTGTGTACTCCTATCCATGCTAACGTGAGAAGGGCTGAGAGTCAGTCCATTTGGGTTGCCTTCCTGTGCCTGTGTTGAGTATCATGTATGCTTTCTGGAAAGGAAAACTGAACAGAAAATATTGATTCTTGGCTCCTTGGGAAGTTAAGCACCTCACTGCATGCAGGCACTGAAGAGCACCTTTAGTGAGAACAGAGAACTTTTGACTACATCATAACGTGCACAAGTGGGAATTTAGATACTTAGTTCTAGCTCTCTTGAATCTAGCTATGAGGAATTGACCTGTGAATCAGCATTCAGGCATTTATTTACTAATTTTAAAATACTTTAAAAAATTGTATTCATCACAGCACTAGCCCATATGCATGATTTAATTCCCATTCTCCTTGTCCCCCTTCCGTCATTCATTGTCACTAGCACATTCCCTCTTTTTTTGTCTGTAGTGGCAGAATCTGGGTTGAGGTGAGACTGCTGTTTGGGTGGAGGCTAGATCTTGCTTTAACTGAACAGGCAAAACCAGATAAGGACTTTGATACCGGTTGGCTACTCGTGGGCTAAAATGTAAAATACAGAAGCTACAAGTAAGTGGACTGCTAAATCAGTCTGTGTGTTATTATCAGGAAGCAAAGAAAGCAGCAGAAGATTTTGCATGTTCCTTTGAGTCACTGGTGCGTTATATGTGTTATATGTCTTTGGTTAGAGCTGGGTACCATTTGTGATTCTACTGGTGATTCACCTATCCCCTGAGTATGATGTTTCTGTGCTGTGCTTTCCCCATCTGTAGAAGCGAGTTAGTTATATTCATTCCCCAGTGTAAAAGTTTTCAGATCCACGGGAGAAAAAAGTTATACAGGGCCTGTTCCCAAGTTCACTGAAGACAACAGAAAGACCCTTATAAAAGACTCTAAGTCCCTGAAAGCACAGCATAGGACTCATTGTACAACTGCAATCAGTGCTGTGGGATTTAACTCGCAAATTTATAACAAAATATTTAGTCTGATGATGCATTTTCTGCAAATAATAGGTAGATACTATTCACAATACACTATATCAATATTAATTCTGAAAATGTATTAGTTACCCCTGTTTTAGGGCTTAATGGAAGCAGCTTATAATTTCAATTCTATGAAGATAGAATAAATAAATAAATAAATCTCCATCTCTAATATGTAATATATGCTGTGTTGCAAAATGTTTTTAGAACCATTCAGGTCATTTTGGGATTACATGGTCACAGGTGTTACAAATTGTTTTGCAATTCTGTAAGCATTATTTCTTTGAGAATTGAATTTATTCAGAAACATTATCTCTACCATCCATGTGAATATAGTGGGTCATCTCCTACAGTGCCCTTTGGAATGTGTAGGAGAAAAAAAAGTTGTCAGGTTTCTTGTTGGGCTGCTAATCTTTTCATGGATCTTCACATGGATCAAGCAAAAAGAGTGACTTAAACAGGCAGGATCCCAAGTCTACTGAGGCTGTGGTTTGGGGGTTTCTAGATCACAGTCAAAATGCAAAGTACTTCTGTGATCCAAACACGGTTTGAGTGTAAGATTTTTTCATTGATCTTGAGTGAATACAGTGTCTGTCTTCTGCCCATGAAGGTTACAGCAGAGTTAGATGCCTGGAATGAAGATCTGCTGAGACAAATGAATGATTTCAATACAGAAGACCTCACTCTGGCTGAGCAGCGTTTGCAGCGTCACACCGAACGGAAATTGGCCATGAACAACATGACCTTTGAAGTCATCCAGCAAGGGCAAGATTTACACCAATACATCATGGAGGTCCAGGCTTCAGGTGAGCAGAAAAATTTGGTTTCTATTTTACATGAGGAAAAAAACCAAAAAACAAGAATATCCCAAAACTCAAAAAATGCGTTTCAAGCAAAAATACACCAATGCATACCAAATACATCAGCTTCTGACATAAGTAAATATGGGCAATACCTGTATCTCCACTCCCAGAACTGTTCCACAGGTTTTGGGAATTCTTTGATTAAGGATTTTATGTAAAAAATTGCTGTTTCTTTGAGACTGAAACTCACTGAGCAAATAAAGCTGACTTTTAAGTTTCATCCAGAAAGTTCACAACTGCAGGCTGGAGTTTGTGATTAATTCCAAAGTGGATGGAGAGAGGAGGGCAAGACAAGTTACACTGGCATATGCTTGTCCCAGCACCAGCTCAGAAACCAGCACTGCAGTGAGTCACGAGTTACAGATGCTTTAGCAGGCCAGTCAGATCTCGGGTCTGGATGAAGTCTAGTCATTTAGACTCCTAAGCTTGATAACCTTTCTGCAACTAGAGGCAAACTAACCAGATGTGCTGACTTCCTTCTCCACAGGCTCGAGTACCTTTTTCCTGTGCCACATCTCAGGGTGCAGACATGCTGCCCAAGGGAGAGAGAGAAGAGTGAAGGGAGAAAGAAGCTAGTTATACAAGAGCCCTCTGGGAAAGAATCCAAATATGAGAGCCTTGAAACTTGTCATGAAATGAAGCTCTTGTTTCCAGCCAGATCTAATTGGAATTATTTTGTATAAAAAGGGAATACAATAAACCATACTGGAATTTTCCTTTTCAGTGTGCACTTGAAAGTTAAAGGTAGCAACCTGGATGAAAAAAAACCTTTAGCATCGGCTTTTAAATGACAGACTTGATTCATGTTGATAGGGAGTCTGTCTGATACTTTTACTCCGCTTCTCAACAGCAGGATCCTCTTTCTAAGACATCCTATGAATCAGAATATTTGTATCCTTGCATTTTGCATTTGGAAAAGGAATATCATAATTCAAATTAATCAGTGCATAAAGTCTAGAAGTGAATGTTGCTCGTGAAGTGTTTTAACCTTCTTAAGTGTCTGGAAGGAGAGAACAGCAAGAGCAATTCCTGTTCTTTCCCTCCCAATTTGCACTTTCATAATAAAAAGGATTTTTATAGTTTTATTCTTTTGCAAACATTTTACCTCATCGTCCACCTTTAAAAAATCTGACAGTGTTCAGCCTGATTTGGCAAGCTACGTGCAGCAGAGGCTGAAGGACTGCTACAAGAGTATGTTGTGAACTAGACAATCCGGTGCATTGCGTGAACCATGTGTGTGAGCTTCTGTAAGATCTGCCCACACTGTGCCTGGTCCTCTGCTTCAGGCTTGCTAGGGTAGAAAACTTGTCCTAATACATCAGTTAAGATGCATTTTTTTTTTTTATCCTAGAAAAATCTTAATGTGAGTAGGAATCCATGGGAGGTAAAGAATATGACCCAGAACAGAGCACAATCAGGAGTCTCACTGACTGATTTTTAAGAAAAAA
Organism: Opisthocomus hoazin; assembly: GCF_030867145.1. Classification (NCBI taxonomy): domain Eukaryota; kingdom Metazoa; phylum Chordata; class Aves; order Opisthocomiformes; family Opisthocomidae; genus Opisthocomus; species Opisthocomus hoazin. The sequence goes on along the minus strand of NC_134422.1, from coordinate 12,056,989 downwards.
AAAAAAAAAAGTGTTTGTCAAGAAATTAGAAACAACCTTTTTTGGATTGCAGACAGAAGATTAGCAACTAACTGCAGTGAATTTTAAAATGTTTTTGTAAGATTATCTAAGATAACTTTCTACAAAGCCTACCCAATAAAAATCCATTGCTCCCAAAGGCAAGGAAGCAGAAGCCTCATGGGGATGTAGAGAAACTGTAGTTAATCAAAGGTAATGGTCATGTCGGCTATGCATGGAATGCTAAATGCTGAGAGAATGGCAAAATAAGGGAGAGAGATTGCTCTTGGGAGCCTACTGTTTCTTATTTCAATAAAGGACAGTTATACTCCATAAAAAATTCATTTAATTTTACTCCCTCTTCCTGAATCCTATATCATAGTCGTTCAGTGCATAATTTAAGGGATGATTGTTCTTACTGCCAGTGCTGTGAGCTTGCAGGGGTTCTGGGAAATCAGCTGCTATTGCTGCTTGCTATTGTACGGTGTCACCACTGCTACTATCAAAACTCAGCTGTAGCCACAGAAGATAAAGCCAGAAAAAAAATGTGATTTTTCAGGCACATTCTACCTAACCAGCCATTCTTAACTGGCCAAGTTTCTTCTCTTCCCTATAATTCTCTTTGAGCTTTATTCTTTTCACCATGTCACACAGGAAGTTCATTCAATTTTGATCACTCTGGTGTTTGGCTTGGAGGTCTATAAGCTAGTAAGTCTGTCAGATAAAATTACATCCAGGTTTTTTCCACACATGATGCCTTTTTCACTTGGAAATCTTGTGCAAGTAGAAAAAGAAAGCTTTAGATATTCACCCATGATTTTTGCATGTCCAGTGCAGATTCGGAGCAGTGATTCTTACGAGAGTGGAGTGTCTGGAAATCCGTGCAAATGTTGTCATGTTGGTACAATAAATCCAGTGGTCCTGTAATGCACCACGACAGACTCTGTGCAGCTACTCAGGGCGTTTGTGCATGCGAGGCATCCATGCAAGTCCAGTATTTTCAAAGCTCCATACAGCTCAGAGTTATGTTCCTGTGATTCCTTCCACTACTCCCGCACATGTGGTTGAGCCTGGTTTGGATTAGCCTGTTTTTGCCATCAGAATAATTATTCTTCAAAGAAATGTTTGTTTTTATTAGGGGCTATGTGAGATCTGGAAGTCAGTTGTGTTTTCTGAAATTTCACAGTACTTTCAAATTGTCTTCATGTCTCACTAAAATCTGAGTCCTTCAGGAAACATATTTGCATTTAGAAAATAGTATAACGATATTCTCAAGGAGACTGGACTTTTGAATGAGCCAGCACTTTTTATTTCAATGAACCTGCCTTCTATTTTTCCAGTTTGATTGTAGCTCTACTACAAAGCTAAATGTGTGGGTAAATATTATCAAAAATGGACATTGATTTTTGGATGCTGAACTTGATATGTTGAACAGGCCTGGTGTTTCCTGAAGTGGCAGCTTGGACTTTCTGAGAAATCCATTTCGTACGGATTCATTCAGCAGTGATTTAACACCTCGACCCGAGCCGCAGTGATGACGTGTTCATGCAATTCATTAGTGTGCGCACCTTAGTCATTCTGCTTCTAGGTACTAAAAGTAGTTACACTCTAATAGGTGATTAATTGATTGCATGACTTTATTTGATCATTAAAGTCCATTTGCATTGTCAGTATCATTGTCATAACAAGCACCACAGTTAGGAGTTGCTCGTAGTTTACAGAGCTACCTTTTTATGTCTTAGAAGCAAATTATCAAAGTTAAGCCTGAAATACACTGCAAAGCTGATGTTGGGGAGATTTATACAATCCCTACCTGTTACATGGAAATTTCAAGCCTTTTTGTTTCTTGGTTGTCAAGCTAACATCATTCACATCTTTTCCCAGCACTGCATTGCTGAAAAGGGAAATGCAAATCTATTTCATTTTGTTTGTGATGTCATTTATAGTTCATTGTAACTACAGTTTATATTGCAAGGAAGAGGATACTAAACTTTTCTGTCACAGGCTTTTAATATGTCAGCCTAAGAACAGGTTCAAAGCAGTTTCAAAACAGCTTTGTACAGGTCAAAAAGCAGTACCCCTTCCTCACGCTCAACAGTATCTCACATTGCAAATAGCTCAGGTGTAACTAATGTATGTTTTGTAGGATGCCAGTCAGTGAGGCTCGGTACTTGTTTCTGTAGTATTTTTTTAAAACATTTTCAATTTATTATCCTTCACTTGACATTTGCTGCATGGGTTGAGACATTTGAAGTGAATGGCAACCAAGTTTGGTTTCTCAGAAAATCAGCTGTGCTTTTCTAGCAATCAAAACACAATGTAAAAATTGTATGTATGAAATTATTCTGAAAACAAGGCTTTCTATTTTGCAAACCAGTCTCTGCGAAGAATAAGGTCTCTCACCGCATGCGCTGCCACTGTAGAATAAAACTGCGTGACATATGACAAGCAAGAAAGGGCAGATCATTCATCATAAGGAGTGCAGGCTGCCCTTGGATACCATCCTAGGCAGTTCACTGGTTGCTGCTGATGAGTTAGCACAATCAAAACCATACCAGCTGAGTGTGTGTGAAGGAGAACTGTGCATTTAATATGAAATACGTGTGGTGAAGTCAAGCATACAAGAAGTCATCATGTCCTGAGGATACAGAACCATATGCAGGCTAATTGTAGCAACAATGCCTGGTCTCTGGCAATTGAAAGGAATGTCACTCCCAAGAATAGAAACGTATATTAAATTTCCAGTTCTAAATGGGAAGCCAGGGGCAATTCCACTTTATTTGGTAATGAAGAAAGTGTTTTGTTTTGGCTGGGAAAGGGAATAAGCCAATCACTTGCATTCCCATGTGCTTTTTCTGATAAAACCAGAAACGAGGAAAAAGGGGACAGGGTCAGTCATAAGGTCATATTTATTTTGTGTACTGTCCTCTGTAGATATTGCTGCAAGAGAGAGAAAGTCACAAGTCCCTGAGGAGGATAAAAGAGGAAGAAAAGGCATCTTTCTAAATGGGTTTTAAAAACAGTGTCCAAGCCTTTTGTACAGCAGCCTCTGATTAACACATTTCTTCCTTAATGCTCTATTATTCCATGAAATCAAATGGCTTTGGAGAAAAGTGTAGTGTTTTCTCAGCGTTACTGCAATCTGATTATTTTTATATTAGGTTCCTGATCCTCCCTGTGTTGAGGCCAATGGCAAAATTTCAGTAGACCTCATTAAGGGAAGAGTCTGGTCTTTATTAGTTTATAATCACAGGGATTACAGTAACATGGGATGACGTATTTCCTCCAGGCCAAACTTTTACAATTAGACTGGTAATGTACCCGCCAATGCTATTGCACCAGTGTAATAAAGAAGATGATGTGAATCTCTACATTATATTTCATGTAACCACTACATGCAAGGCTCACAGGGTCATAAAATAATTCAGGAGATAGGAAAGAACTCAGGAGGTCCCTGTTTCAACCTCCTGGTCAAGTCAGGGTCAGCTATGAAATCAGAGCAGGTCTTTCAGGGGTTTATCAATGTCATGCAGGGTGCAAGGGACGGGCAATGTGATACTAAGCCATCTTTTCCCTCTAGTGTGCGAAGACTGGACAAAAGTCAGTCTGTGGAAAAATTCTGAGTGAACTGTACGTCGGTTTAGAATAAATTGTTGATAATGATCCTCTTAAGTGCCCAGATGGAAAAAAAGTTTGCACTGTGGTGTTCCATGCACTTGTAGCACTACTGTAGATTTGGTGTCTGGAGTTTGCTTCCTTTACTTCACTTTGCTATTTTCTTCCTCATCTTTTTTCTCTTGTAAGTTCTTTTCAACATGCATTTCGAAAGTACAAGTTAACAAATGACTGCAAGAAAATCAGGAGTTTTCTGTCTAATTTGCTTTCGATACTCATGCAAGTTTTTGAGCAAATCATGTCCTATGAAGCAGATGCTGATGGGTGAGATGAGCAATTATCACCAGAGAAATACTGCTTTGTAGAAAAATATAGTGATGCAGAATAGGAAACTGGGAAAGCCAAATATTACATTTGAGAGAGCTTAGTGAGAAAGAATTACTTGGAGAAGTGCAAATCACTGTGATAGGTGGCAAAAAATTTTGAAGATTACATATGTGCAACAACTGAAGTTTCACATAAGTGCAATGATCTCTCTCTCCACATGTTGCAGGCATTGAGCTGATCTGTGAAAAAGACATTGATCTTGCGACACAGGTTCAAGAACTGCTGGAATTCCTTCATGAGAAGCAGCATGAATTGGAGCTTAATGCTGACCAAACTCACAAGAGGTTAGAGCAGTGTCTACAGCTCCGGCATCTACAGGCAGAAGTTAAGCAGGTGAGGGTTTTTAACCATGCTTAAGGGTTTTAGATGGGGTTTCAGCCATTATGTACACGCAAAATGCTAAACCAGCTTCTGCCAAAGTCACATACATGTAGGTGGACAATCTTAATGCCCCTTTCCTTAGTAGTACTTGGTTTGCTGACAGATTGCAGCATGACCCTTTACAAATAATGAAGGGCTCTGTTCCCTCTAGTGTACACATATTTGGCTTCAGGAATAGTTATGGGAATTAAGTGTAGAACTGACCTCGTAATTTCTCAACTGGAGAAGTGGGCTCAAACTGCATGTGCTCTGGGAATATGACGACTTGATTTGGGATCCAGACTTCAGCTGTTGTGGAGAATTGACCCAAAGTAAAGGATAAGTGAGCTGTGAGGTCAAAGTATGACATTACAGTTGTTTCACCTTTTCATTTATTGCTATGCAAATGTTGACCTGCAGGAATCTAACATCTGGGTGATATAAAAAATGCTGTCTGTGGTCTCTAGATCCTGGGACTTGTTTAGCTATCTTAGTGTTGTTACATTGCCTTTCTCCCAGATTTCATCCTAGTGTAGGCAGTTGTGTTCTGCCTCCCTAGTTTTCCCCTAATATTTAATTTGGATGCCTCACAGTTCTTTGTTTTCCTTTCCTACGCAGGACAATGCTACAGTTCCTGCTTCCTAATCCATAGGTAGCCTCACACTTCAGTGTGTGTTTGGATTTCAAGTGAATGGTCTTGTTTTCTTTAGGAAAACTGGTATATTCAGGTTTCTATTTTACCAGTACAAATGGTGGGGATGTGTCTCAAGTACCACAAGGTATTAATGAAAAAAATTTGCTTCTTTGTTTACTAAAAAATAGAATATACTGAGTGCTCAGTACACATGATCATAGCTATTCTTTCTTCAAAAGTGAATGTTTGAGTGATGCTTTACCTGAATTGTTTTATTATTACTTGCAAAAAATCCTTCATTCTCAGACAACTCTCAAGCTGGAAGCTGGCAGCACTGACACCAGTGCATACATTTTCTTTCAAAGTCCGGTTTGATGTGAATATTTTGCAACCCTAAATGAAAGTAGGACAAAACTCTCCTAGATTTTTATTTTTAAAAAGTAATCATTTGCATTTGTGATAATCGAGGGCCAATTACTCATGAAGCTCCAGAGCTCTACAGAGTGTTTTGGCTTTTTTCAGAAACAAAAGAGCCTCTGTGATATTCATAATCACTACCTTAATGTGATTATGAAGTGTATCCTTTTTTCCATAGGTTCCCAAAGTTCTTTACACACAACTTAGCTAAGCTTGGGCTTTTAGTGCGGTAGATTTATGATGACGTGGAGCCATTTTAACTTATGATAGGAAATAGAGAGGAGTAATATGTGTAGCAGAAATGCTAAGAATACAGGTTATTGCGATCTGACCAAGTGTCACTAGCTCACTTGACGGATGAAGTGCCAGTCGGTCAGCCTTGCCGCTGCTCCTGGAGCTGTACAGTGGCAGCGCAGCACTCTCTGCAGGCACCTGATGTTACTGGCCTCACTATCAAGTATCTGCTGGGCCTTAACTACTTTACAAACCAAAATTTAACCAAAGGAAATGGTTTTAGGACTGAACTATCTAATACATACTGTGAGAAGAGAACAGCTGCCTTGAATTAGTATTTCCTTAACGGAGCTGGGGACCATCAGAGCCGTCATTACTGTGTGACCTTTCAGCAAACCAACACTGAAGAATCATTTTATTTGTTCAGCTGAATACTAAGTACCCCTTTTCTTATTAACCTATAAATTACCACAGTTACAGTTTCCCTTAGAAAGAGGCAAGTTAAAATATATCTGTGCCCTATCTATTTGGTTTCCTGTAGATGAGTCATATTCCCAACCATTTAGTGAAATTGGGAAATATATTGATTTTGGCTTGTAGTTCATTTCCAATCTGGTCCAGGTTTCCTTCATTTTCATTTTAGTGCATCTGAGACGATGGATGATCTCATTACCAAATTGCTCTCACTCTTATGAATCAGTTGAGATGTGGTTGTCACAAGACACCTACTGTAGCTGTGGTTAAGATCTGCTGACACAGTAAAATTGGTCAAGGCTGCTACATGTACATGTGTTTGCATTTTGATATAATGGCTCATGGAATACAAAGTCTTTTAACTGTCTCTATCTATTTAAGTCTCATTTACCAGGGATTTCTGCTTTATATCGTAGGCACCAAGGGTTCGAATGCCAAGACAATGAATCGAAGTTTGGGGCCATTAGAGCAGAACAGTTCCAAATGAGATGTTCTGTGAACTGCTTTAGAGCCGGAATAGTATAGAACAGTGATTCACAAACTCTTTGTTATTAAGAAAGATCCTGCCCAAGACTGATTTCCCCTCATTTGGATCACACTTATTTCCAATAGAAACTACAGAGCTTGGATTGCTTATGTAAAAGTAATAGTAGAATAGACTTGTAGAGATCAGTTTAAAAACCAAACTCTTTAATTCTGTACTTGCAGCTGTTTTGCTTCCCTATTCCCTTATTTTATCTTTGAATATTTTATTTCTTTTTTTGACACGTGTTGAACTTTACCTAATTTACTCCCAGATATCCTCACAATGTCCCACTCCACTTATTTTTTAGGTTGTTTTGAAGTGTATTTATTCCTTTTCATATGCCTGTTATCCATCCACTTTTGCTGTTTGGCATTAGATTTGCTTCCAGAAGAATATGCCCAAAGGATGATGAAAAGTAGTCATTTGAGATACACGGAATGTATTTGGTTTTTTCCCCGATCTAATGTCACAGAGCTCTTGGAAACCTGATGCAGTTTTGAACATGGCTAAAATTAACAGAAGGTGTCTTTGCTGGGAGTTGTGTCTATGGTAGTAAGAGCCTCTCAAAGAAGCTGCAAAGGGTCCAGAGGTATAGAAGATTCGCTGACATTATTTTGCCGTTTAAACTTAAAAATCTTTTCCAACATAACTTGACAGATAACATTAGCAAGGTCTTAAGTCTTTTTTAGAAACATCAAGCAAGGCATTCTGGCTAAACTAAACCAGCAGACAGAAACACTACATGACACAGAACGCTCATTTCTTAAGGAAGGCTGAGCAAGAAGTGCCTCACTTTTTATTTTTCCTGTAGCATTTGATTCTGTGTTTAGTGAAGATGGCAGAGTTTCAGGGTATGACATTGAGAAGAATTTGGTACTATTTTTTATTACAGAGGAGCCATATACAGAAGTAGCCTGTTTTAAGCAAATTGGAGCCCAAGGTGAGAGTTGCTGTGTTAGATAACCCATGCCTTGCAATGAAACCATTCTCCAGTCGCAAGTGGCTTTTATCTCAAATGCTGTCAATGTGTTTCTGTTTCTCCATTATAAAAAACATGGTTAGGTTTTTTAAGAGAGTCTTTGGAGGTTTGTTTAACTCCAGAATTATTTAATCACTGCTACAAGGTTGATAAAATCTATAATTTGTAGGAAATGTCTGTTTAAAGCCATCCTTTGCTGTTGGTCTGTCTGCATATTGCCAGATGATGGTGAAGCTATTAATGCAGGAAATGATTGGAGAAGTGTCTTCATCCTCTATTAGCAGCTCTTCTATACATATTTTAATGAAAAGGTAGTAAGCACCATAGAAATACGAGTCAATTTGTGAGCAGATCTTGTAAACCAGATACAAATGTGTAAATACTCTCTTCCAAACATTTCACAGTCTACTTCCAAATTAGTGACACTATGAAGGGCTCTGCAGGTGACTGGTTTTTGCACTTAGGCTTAAGAAGCTTTGGATATGCAAATTAAATTTTTTCTTACTGTATGTAAACGACACACGCAGAAAAGAAGAGGGGAAAGTAAAACCTAAGAGAAAAACATTACTATGGAAAAAGCTGATGCAACTCCAGAGAAGGCCCAGACATTTAAGTGTTCGACTTTTGGAAGCAGAATGGGGTCATTACTTAAGTTCTTTCAAGCAAAACTTGCTAGTGCTTGGGTGCTCACTGGGCCTGGAAGGGGGAGTGCAGTAAATGCCGGAACCCACACTCTGGGCGAGGGAGAGGGGGACACAACTCGGGGCTGGCAGCAGCCTTGGTCAAGAAGAGAGAGTGCTGTAAGCATTGCTGAGGAGATGTAGCCCATCAGTGCTTGGGCGGAACCGCTGTACATGGTAAACTTTGAGGCAGCAAGACAGATGTACAGAGGGGTGCGCGTGTATCTTTAACACTGGAGGAAACCTGGCTGCTTTCAGTTGCATGGTGCCTCTTCCTCCTTGCTCAGCCTTGTTGCTGCTAGCTTTTCACTAATCGAGTTGCTAAGACTGGGGTTTCCAGTGATTTTTTTGCTATTTAGAGAGTCGGATATTTGTATGAAATATGCATCAAAATCTGTGGCAGGTTTTGAAAATTTTAGCTCAAACAAAATCCATTCCCAAGAGGGAAGTGCCCTGTTTTGTGTTGTTTAACTGACATTTGCAACTGTCACACCCTGATTGTATCATTTAAAAAACGAAAAAAATATTTTAAAAAAGTTGCCGCAGTGTTAGTGTACATACTCAGTACTTTCTGCACTCGAAAGTGCCCCAAGCCGGGATATATCACAGTGTATAAAACGTGAAAGCGTGTCTTGCTTTGTGATCTCATCACTTCGAGTCTTTCTCAGTGACACTGATCCTTTGGTTAACTTCAGCTTTTGGTACCATGTAGTTGGTAATAATGTAGCTTTCTTGTCTGATGGATTATAGAAAATGCCAGCCAAAAAGATTGCCATGTGATAACCCGATTTCTTTTCCTTTAAATCTTTGTTACATTTCCCACAGGAATAACACCTGCTGATGAAAGAAAGAAAACTGACAAATTAAATCTTCCACACTGTTGTACTGAGCAGAATGTAATTATCCACAAATTAGGGTCAGCTACATGTGTAGATCGCTCCCCTTTCTTTCTCCTAGGTAAAACTCATCTTCCTGCCCTACAGGGAACTGAATGGCTGTAACTAGGGTGATGCACAATGTAGGGATAAAAACTGAAACAGAAAATCCCTATTTCTTTCAGACAATTTAATGGATCACTTGGTGAAAATGATTGCACCAAAGGGAAATCGCTGTGTAGAATATTGCAGCAAAAGTCAATTTTGGAGCTTTGTAAATCACGAGCTAAATTTAGGGCAGTGATTGGGTAGTCAGGATTTCCTGTGCATCTGGGAATTGGATTCAGCAACTTTCTGGCTTTATTGGAATAATTTGACACCCACACAGGTAGCAAATAGGCTTTGAGACAATATAGCAAAGAACTTGTACGTGTGTTCTGGGTGCTAATTTTCCAAACATATGTCTTAAAAAGCAGAAAATGTTGCTGCTTAAATGAATAAATACAAGCTTGATGGATTAATTATGTATATTTAGGATTTGATTCTGCTGTCATTACAGCATGGGTTGCGTGTCTGCCAATAATCTGAATATCCTTGAAGTAAACCTGCTTGACTAGATATAAAATGCTAAACCTGGGATTTGTTCCTAGCTCTGCATGCAGGTGGAAACCCCAACTGCATCATTACTCCATGTCAGAGGAAGCTAACTGTGTCCTCTCCCTCCTAACCCCTCAGCTCTGACTTTTGTGTGAAAGAAAAGCAGGCAAGTGGCGCAGAAAGGAGTTGCAAGGTCCATGATTCCAGCTGGAAACTTGAGAGAGATCTTTATGTTTAATTTCAGGTCTCCCTCATTACGCTTTGTGGTTTTGCCCTGGGGTGTTTGCATAGGGGAACATTCATTTTTGTGATCATACCTTGGAAATGAAAGCTCTTTGCTATCCAAATATCCATATAAATACTTTGAGAGTTTAATTCTTCGAGCAAAAACTTCTTCAATAAGATCTTTGCCCTCTAAAAATGTATGTCATTAAGTCCCCATCCTAGGATTTCTTTATGTTCACTGATTCAGCCTGAGTCCACGCTGGGCAAAGTACCTTTTCGTTAGCCAGGCTGAAGCATTTTGTGATTGGTGACTACATAAACCTGTGTACTGAAGCAACCTTTCCGTAAGCAAATCCTTTCTTTACAGGTGCTTGGCTGGATCAGGAATGGTGAATCAATGCTGAATGCAAGCCTTGTCAATGCAAGCTCTCTCTCTGAAGCTGAGCAGCTCCAGCGGGAGCATGAGCAGTTTCAGCTGGCCATAGAGGTAACATGAATAAGTTAACTTTGTTTCTCCTTCCCAGGTGAACATCATACAAAAGGTTATCTCTTCAGCATCAATTGTTTCTTGCTTGAAGGAAAGGAAGGAATAAAAACTTGAGAAAATCAACTTCATTGTTAAACTTGTAATGCAGCCAAACATTAATTGTGAAATCAGTTATTTATCACTGCAGCTAATTCATCTGCTGTCAGGTATCAGCCTTTCCATTCATGAAAATGACACTCACGCATCTCCTGATAGTTTCTTGGGTAAAAAAGTAAGAATATTAAAATTCACAAAATGATCTGAAAATGTGAAAATTTTGTGAAGTCAGTTTCTTCCCACATCCACGATTTGCAGATCATTTTGCAGCATTCATTTATGAATATCTTTGTTAGTGGATAATGTTCTCACATGAAATCTTTGTTTCATTCAACTCTCCTTTTGTTGACAGCAGAGACATTAATTCAAACCCACGTTCTCAATATTTAAGAATTGTCTGCTGAACTGACCTTTTGCCCCTGCTTGTCCTGGAGTGACACATCTTTGACCTGGCCCTGGAAAACTAATTGTGAGCCAACTCATTTAGCTCACTCACAAGGCCAGGACACAGCAGGAGGAATGGCACCTCCTCTGAGCTACTTTCCTTTGGATGAGAAGGTAGTGGAGGGCTGTGGACTCCTCTGAGTAGGGCATTACAAGACTCATAGTTCAGCTCAGTACTCTATACATCTTTGCCATTATGAACCCCACATTCACAGGCTGTGCTCACTCCAGTTGCGAGAAAGGGGCTTTCTCCTGTTGCTGCTTGACAAGGTGTACATGCTTCCCAGATTATGGTAATTGTTAGATTTTCACAGAACAAAGAGCAAGCTGGAAAATCACTTTCTCTGGCTTGTATCTATTTGAAAATAACCAAAACTAAACCAAACTTTAAACTATGAAAATAATATTTCCATAATAGATATTTGAGGAGATGCCTGACTGGGGGGGTGGGGAGTGTCTTTATGTCTTCTGATAAACTTTAAATAAGTCAGTATACATTACTGTGTTGCTAGTGAGTATAGAGTTTAAATCTCAGCTAATGACCTATTTTGATCCAGCTCCACTCAGACAAGGGAAGGAGCAGCTGTTGCAGCTCGTAAGGGAAAAGGAAGAAGTTTTCTATCAATTCTGTATGAGCTGGCTGGTACCAAGCTGTGCTGACCACATCTTGGCTGCCATCACCAGATGGCCATGGGGAACAAGACACTCACCGGCTGTGTTATCACAGCTTGCTGCCATTGGGGAAGCACTCATATTTGGTGATAAATGCAAATCACAGAGGGAGAAGAGGGTTATGCCACAGTAAAGAGAAAACAAGTTTTCAATGGGAGAAAAAACTAGATTAAATATTTAAAGTGTTTAAAGCTCAATATGGGGAAGAGATCATGAAAGCACAAAGAGCAGACTGTTCTCTAAAGGCATTCTAGATGTGGAATTGATTTTCAGTTGAAATCCTTTAAAGTCTATTTAAAACAAGTACTACAACTCTAACATCAGTAAAGCAGCTGGATTTTACATTTAACCAGTTGTTCTTGAACATCTTCCTAAATGTTTCTGCCAAGTATTAGTCCTTTTTTTGCTAATAGATTTCTCTACATTGCATTATTCATCAGTGTATTACCAGATGATTTCATGCTTCTTTCCATCTTCAAGGATTAGTTCATAAAAGTATCACATGAGAATTTGTCAGCAGCAGTTACAAACGGGATGCAGAACAGAGGAGTCTTTGGGAGATTTTAGGGCTTCTGTTCAGAAGATTAAAATCAAATACTGGACTAAACCGTGCTTGAATGCAGTTACTCAGGAGGCTGTGAAGGGCCAGGGCCTATTTTCCTCTCAGCGACCCACAGAGGAAGGTGTAACCAACACTTGGTTACTCTGAGAGGAGCTGGTGTAGGGTGAGGAATAGGGCAGATGATTCAGTCCTGCCTAGAAAGTGGCTACTGAGTAAATTGGGGAACAGTGGAGAAATTGGCTTGACTTCACTCAGCTCTGCCCTTAAGGGTAGCCTAGTGTAGCTCTAATACGAGTGAACTGGCGTTCAGAAATATATTTTGAGGGGCTGATATTTGTGATATAGTTCATGCCATTTAGTAAGGCATCTTCATGTCTTCTGGAGTTGCAGTTTTGTATTCTGCAGACAGGACAATTACGCACATGAGTAAAGCTGCTGATGCCAGCAAACTGCCTGGCAAGAGTCAAATTAGGGTGATTAGGCCCATAGTTTCCCAGCTGTTTGGTGTTTGTGTCTGCAGATTGTGTGGGATGTAGTCAGCACTGAGTACAGGCTGGGTGGGAGCTCAGAACAACAGCTGCCTGTATTGGGGCTGTCAAAAAGGAAGTGCTGGGAACCCACCCCACGTTGTTGCCCAAGGGGCAGTAACTGATCGGTGGAGCTAACCCATCTTACCCAGTGCTTGCTTGTCCTGAGCTTTAACAATATGTTCCAAATGTGTATGCATAATTGACACTAAAATGTTTTGCAGATAATTAACTGAACATAACTCTGAAAATGTTTCATTCTCTCGCATCTCCATGCTCACACCTTGCTTCACCTTTCTACCATACATCTGGCACATCTATACAACCTCTCTTTCCTCCCCTCATACACAGTCCCTCTTTCATGCCACTTCCTTACAGAAGACACACCAGAGTGCCCTGCAGGTCCAGCAGAAAGCTGAAGTGTTGCTGCAGGCTGGGCATTACGATGCCGATGCTATCAGAGAGTGTGCCGAAAAGGTGGCCCTGCACTGGCAGCAGCTGATGCTGAAGATGGAGGACAGGCTTAAACTTGTCAATGCCTCGGTGGCCTTCTATAAAACCTCTGAGCAGGTAAGCTGAACAGTCTCATATCTGTATCATACCATACTGCTACAGCCTGGGGTTTAGCTCCCAATGCATAGTGTGAAGGTCTTGCCTCTCACCAAGATCAGCGGTGCAATCTCTCCACTCTTCCAAAGTGATGAACTGTTCTAAATACCTGCTCTGCTAATACCACTAAGGAGCAATGCTTGTTCTTCTCCC